>NC_043996.1:20266984-20866984 GCF_902150065.1 Myripristis murdjan | reverse complement strand
TCTGTTGCTGATTATACCCCACAGCTCCAAATTATGGGTACTACAAATGACTTACAGAGTCTGTGGAGCTACCCAAGGGCTGTTATTTTACTGCCAATTTTGCTAAAGGTCAACCTCCACTCTAGTAAAACATGCAGCCATTCATCTGAAGGGCAAAAGCAAATGTGCTGCTTCTCCACAGAGGAATCAGGGTTGATCAGGATGGAAGTCCCCACTATTTAGTCCAACATCGCTGGGAATTTGACTGAG
Source organism: Myripristis murdjan (assembly GCF_902150065.1). Classification (NCBI taxonomy): domain Eukaryota; kingdom Metazoa; phylum Chordata; class Actinopteri; order Holocentriformes; family Holocentridae; genus Myripristis; species Myripristis murdjan. The sequence continues at coordinate 20,866,735 of NC_043996.1, read as the reverse complement.
ACACTGATCTAAGCAGAAGCAGGATTCTCTTGTCATTAGATCACTGTGGCATAGATGTCATGGGATTTAATCTGACAATCTTGGCATTACATTTTCAAAATTGGTAGATATTAAGAACACAGGGGTTTAGATTGCAGCTGCAATGCAGAAACATCACAACTTGAAGAGTAGAGAAAAAAAAATAGCACAGTAATTACATTTAAAATCGATTTAAATAGAACGTCCTCAGAAAAATGAATCACCTTGCCATTTCCACCCTGAACTCTGTACTGGGCACTTTATACTCCACATAGACATTTACTGTTAATAAGAAATGTTTTCACTCAAAATCATGCAAACCTCCAAAGTAAACTGACATGAAATGTCTGCCACTCCCTCAGCGCCTGAGGGCTCTGCTCGGTACACTAGGTCCATTCTACATAAACAAAGACAATGAGCCTGGCGTTGAGACGCTGGTTATGAGATGATTGCAGGTCAAGGAGAACACTTCCATTAGGCAGGAGAGACTGCTATGTAATAAGAAAAGCTGCCTCGGTGATGCAGTGGCGCGGGAGCCCTAAGTGCCTCCATATGAATGCGTCAGAACCACTCATTTATTACAAACCGATCGTGGGTGGACCATGCGAGCGTGGGGACGGCTGCAGCTCTATTTCTGTGCCTGCTTCTCAAAAGTCCGGCAATTATGGGGCGAATGCGTCGGTGCCGGCGGCCACCTTGACGTCTGTCTCCCTGGGAGGGTTCCCGTTAAACGGCCATCGTCCCAGCCGTCAACCCCACTGGGGTTTGGCCCCTGTGGTTGCTGTCTCCAGAGCCAGCGGCTAGGGTCTACCTCACTGGTGTGGTGGTGCAATGATGAGGCTCTAATAACTACCAATGGAGTACAGGAGGACAGCTACAAATCTGTAATTGGGCCGCTGGAGATCTAAATCTACACTGTTTGAGTCACTATGCTTCTACATTGAATCTTCATTAGTGCAGACTGTAAAAATTGAGGGCATCCAAAATGAATGGTGTCTTGATGTTTTTCATAATTGTAAACAAGCTGCATGTTTTTACTAGATTGTTGCCATTATGTGTAACCTCCTCCTTTTTTCTGGATTACATCAAGCAGCCTGTATCAAGTGGCAGTCCCCTGCAAGTGCAATGCATTTTATGCTTCTTTTTTTTTACCTGCTTTTTCTTATAGAAGCCCTTCTTGTCGCAGTTGGGTATGCGGAAACCTCTGGGGTTGAGAATGTCTGTGATCTTGAGGTTGCTGAGAATGCTCTCCATCTCTCTCCGACAGGGACCCTGTGAGGGAAAACACATAAACATTTATGTTTTCCAGCACTAGAGCATCTCCAGCTCCGACCTCACAGCTCCAGAAATAGAAACAGTCCTATGCCATTAATACAAACCTATGAATTTAGCAGAGTACAGTAATTCAACATGAATCCTGAGGTCATAAACAATGATGCAAACTAAGCTGACTCAAGCTGCACCACACTGCTCCTCTGTAATACCTAAACAATGGTGGCTGCAATATGAAAGAGGAGATGAATGAGAAATGAATTCATCTGACCAACTTGTAGAGGATTATGAGTTTGCTAAAGCTGCTTAGGACTCTTAACACTTCACACAAAAAGATGGGGGATAAAGTGCATTCAAAGAGCTCCAAGAGAGAGCCAAAAGGCTTGTCCTCAAGTCCAAGTACTCCAGTCACTAATCAAAGCGGTCAGTCAAAGCCCATTACTAGTGTGCACTCACTTCTCTGGCCAAAGGGAAGATCAAAATAGCAGTAGGGCTTCCCAACAGGCACTCACATAAGCCAATCCATCATTCGCTGGCTCTCAGTATACCCGGCACGCGGACGCCTTGTGGCCAAACAAACGCCTGACCCAGGTCAGCCGCAGGGCCACCATACCCACTCGCTGCCATGCCATTCTACTGCTCACGATGTCTGCCAACCATCAGCACCGCTACCCCAAACATTTCATCACCCGCAGGGAGAGAAAAACACCAAAACACAGAGGGAGAGGAGAAAAACATTCCCCGGTATGCTCTGAAGGGAGAAAAATATTGGTTGTGGTACTTACATACTCAGGCTCCTGTTTGGTCTCCAGAGAGAAGTTCTGCGGGTCTGTGATGAGTGGTCCTGGGAGCTCCTCCATTTTGAAGCTCTTGGCTCTTTTCTGTTGCTCCCGTCTCAGGACATCCGCCTTGGCAGAGTGGAAGAAGGAATGAAGTGGTAGTCTCAGGGGGCCGGTGGGTCTTCTGGTGCTGTACGAGGGTTGAAGATCTGGGCTGGTGGAATTTCGCTCCTCTTCCTGATTCTCAACATTCTCCACTAAAATTCAAGGACACAATTTGTTTAGTCAAAACACAGTGGATTAATGGCATGTTCCATTGAGTGAGTCTATTTTTCCTGCTGATTCAAAGATATCAGTATCATTGCGCATGAACCTAGAGGTTTGTTTGAGCGCCACCTATGAAGATTGCATAATTCTTCAGCCATATGAAGGGGAAATCACACCAAGCACTACATCCGGCATCAGAAGCTGAACAAAAACAGATGATTATCACCTACAACATTTGATCCAAAATGTGTTTTAACCCTAAATCTTGAAATCCTGTGGTTGTGGTTCTTTTCCTCTAAGAGCACAAGCTAAAGAGTTAAACACCATCGAAAAACTAGATTCAGTGTCCTACTAACCTAAAAATGAACATTTAGGGACTTTCCAAATAAACTGTCCAGGGAGGATAAGGGCTGTGCCCTGCGTGTAGAGAAATGTATAACATCTCACCCCCACCCACTTTCACACAACCCAAGTCTCACTTGGCTCAGGGTTTGGCTTGAAAATCCCTTAACATGTCTTACCTTGCTTATCTACATCTCCTGCATCACTCCTCTGCAATGGGTGAAATCAATACGTGTTTTAAGCTTTCACGTGGATGTATACTGTCGGTGTATTTCGTGAAGAAAAAAATCATGCCATGTTTACATCCTATAATCCCAGTGGAGCTATGCACTGACAGCACAAAATGTTAGGGACATCTTGATGATGAGTTGCAGCCCCTTTTGCAGAAACCACATCTGAAGTGTCTCAAAGCTTAAAACCCCTCTCTAACCAGTTTGTCTTCTCTTTATCTCTTTATCCCTACTTTCTCATTGGTATAGATATAGGCCTAATATCTTTCACTTGGCTTCACCTCCTCAGCGCACTTTGTAAAATAAGTTCAGTAGCTACACTTATTTTTTAATATTTTGCACATTTAGTTTACTTGCTTGACCGCTTTAAAGGTTACAATCATTACCCACCAATCACAAGAAACTGATACTTATCCAAAATGCACATAGGGATTCAAGGTGCATGCACAACAAAATTTACCAGGTAGTTCATTGACTGGAGGTGTGGGTCCGGTGGTTTGTCTTTTGTTGGTAGCATTAGCGCAGATTCCACGTCCCTCCAACAGAGCCTGCAGAGGTTTAGTTTCACCGGGCTGATGCTGACAAGTCAGCCCGGAGCCACATCTCCCCGTGTACACTCCGCACGGCTGGCCAAAACTGAGCGCGCAAGTCATGCAGCAGCCGCAGCCCGGTTCGCGGACTCTCTCGGCGCAGTCCTTGGGTAAGGGTTTGCACAAAAGCCGCGCTCCAACATCACATGGTTCGCATCTTATAACCGGTCCGACCGCACCTGATCTCCGCGTAAAGGATGCCAGAACAAAAGTCACACAAAGTGTGCGAAAACAGGTATCCATTGTGGCATCTGAGAGCTTATGGTTTCTGAGTTGAGTAACTGTCCCACTCTGGTGACTTTTCAGTAGGCAGCTTGTCTCATTCACATAAAGCCACCGAACAAAACATCTCAATATATAGACCCAGTGACTGTAGTCACACCCCCGAATAGCTTGTGGTCTACTGATGAATTGCCTCGACTCCGTTATTCCTTTAAACCCATTAGAGCAGCATGCTGTGCTTTTGCAGAGACTTTTAAGAGCTAATGTATCAACAAACAGTGGAATGAGGTCGTGGAAGAATGCCAAGTTTTATTCTAGGGATAATAAAATTACATCAATATTTAAATATGCAACGGATTAAAAAGAAACATTCTCTTTTAAAATCTGCCTTTATGTCTTTAGCCGAGGGTGACAACTTTAAAACTGTTTGTTCAGTTGAGGTTTGGTGCCTTTCTGAATGCACTGCATTTCGCTTACATTTACTATGTAGTTCGTACAGCCCACCAGAAACAGTTTGAAGGAAATGACCGTGCTACCCAAAGAGACAGAAATATACACGGCGCAAAATCCACTCCAGAAATGGTTTAATCACCTCAGTTTGAAAAACCCACAAACAGGGCCAGGTCCAAGTATTCGCCATATGGGCGGTGCCATGAGCGAATCCATTCATAGGGGGCGCCAATAGTGCGTGCGTGCATGTGTGTGTGTGTGTGTGTGTGTGTGTGTGCAGCGAGAGAGAGAGAGAGAGAGAGAGACAGACAGACAGACAGAGCTCTCCTCAGTGCACTTTAAATCTCATTTCATCAATGAGTCAGTGGTACCTGCAGTGCACCTAAGACAATGTGTCACTCAATATGTAGGACATTTTTCTGTGTATGTCTATGTGCATGTATGAATATGTTGCATATTTTTTGTATATATGTCTATAAGTGCATGTATGAATATGTAGGTTATTTTTCTATGTATATGTCTGTGTGCATGTATGTGCATGCAGGCATCTATGTGTGATTGGTCATGCACAAGTGTCTGGATATCCAAGTGTTCACATTTGTGTCCATCTGCTGATTCATAACCAAAGAACCTGCATATCACCCTACACGACCTCTATATCGTATAAGCTCATAAGCTAAGACTTCCAAACCTCAGCTTGCATAAGATGCTTATGTCAAGCCTTGGAACAGGATATTTAATGTACAGCAAGTGCACCCTTACACCAGATGACACAGTATACGAGATGGAAAAATCGTAAAAGTGCAGACCAATATCATATCATCATATCATATCCTTTTTTTCCCTGTAGGTATGACCCACAAGTCAGAAGGCAGCTTACATACATTTTTCCGTGTGCCTCTTAAATCTGTTTTTGCCAGCCATAGGCTACATGTTACCATGACAACTTACTATCGAAACTCTGCCTCGTTGACTTCAAAAAGGTCAGTATGAATTATTCACCTCACTCGTCAACGAATTTTGCTTTTTTCTCACATTGCCCCAGGCTCACTCATGTCCTGCTGCGTAGATGGACAAGTCTGTCCTCACTTGCCAGGGCTTGATAACATGTTCTGACAGTTTGGAGAACACTGGAGGAACGCTGGGTTTTGTAAAATGAAACGAAGATGATCCAAGTGATGAGATTCTTTGGCAAGCAGCCTTCATGTGGGCCAGATGAGATCGACATGAGCATTTTGAAACAAGTATGGATGAACTAAACATTATTCATGTATTCACAGTGTCTGTCTCATAGCTAGCATGGGGTAAATGTGTTGCTCTGCATACATCACCGAAAATGACCTGCCCATATGTTATGCGGTGTGTTTGAGTCATGCATGGGAGGCACCTCGTGCACCTCTGCCCCACACATACAGTAAACTAAAGCAGTGGTCTTTGAACTTGTTGTTAGGACGTGTGACATTGCTGTACCTGCTCTGGTCTGTTTTCAGTGCTACAAAGCAGACCTTAAAATAAGGACGCATACCACACATGTAATTGGGAAATTCCTAAGTAATTACAACTATAGAGTTTTAGGTGCACTATTAATTGGTTACAGACAAGAGAGGGAATACACCAGTGCAAAATGTCCAAAGCACCTTAAAAGAATAACAGTAGGGGTGGTACAGTTCCTCTTTGCGTTTGAAATTACTTGGAAGCCAATGTCAAATCAGTTGCCAGCAAGCCCTGGCGTCCTGCTGCCTGTTAACAGACAGGTCTACAGCAGAGCAGCGCTTATTGGAATGCCAAACATTTGTTTCATATGCTGAAAAAAGCCTGCTGATTTTCCTCCCTCTCCTCCGGTTGGAGCTCTTTGGAAGGGGGTCTCTCAGCCACCTGTGCATATTCGACATAGCAGAGGAGAGCAGTGGGCACAGGGAGTAATGTACTGCAGGAATGTTGTCCTGCAGTGCAGCCACTCAATAAAGAGGGAGTGTGAAGAATGTGCTTTTTCACACACAGGATATTACTGTACATGTGTTTAACATAACCTGCTGTCAAAGGCAACGTGGGCCAGCCACAACTGCTTGTCAAATCCTAATCCACGGCAATTTTCCACTGTTATAGGATAATTTGGACAAATCAAAATACAGACGGTTGAAGCTTTTGTACTGCAGAGTGGCCTTTATTGGCTCTAAGAACCAGCCTGCGGCATCTAGCCTGCTGCACTGAAGCCCTTAGCGCACTATCAAGTAGCTACTGAATGACTCTCCATGGTAATCAGACATATTCTCAATTTCAAATTCAGCCCTATTAAAGGTGCACTACGCAAAACTGAAGGCCTGTGAAGTGAGGACCATTTTGACTCAACTGACAAAAAACATGGAATTTGGACCCAGTGAGTCAGGCCGATGATGAGAGCCGTTCAACCATCAAATTACATGCATACTCTATGACTAAAAGGTCCTCGCTTCAATTTTGCATAGTGCACATTGAAAATAACTCAATCAGTAGCTCCCATTATCCTAAATATTTCTTCAGTGTACACCGTGCAAATGCCAAGGGTCAACTGAAGTGATACCCATTAGACTAAACTGATAAAACAAAGTAGAATATGCATATGATTTATTGGGGAGTCGGGTGACAAGGTAGATAAAGCCTTCAAATGCTGTGCTTATTCAACACTTTTTAATTTTTTTTCTGTTGAATCTACACAGACCTCACCCTCGACAGCCTCATTACTTATTTTTCTTTTTGCATGGTTAATGTTATCGCAGTTGCAGTCACTATATGTCTACGTTTACACATCAACCATTCATCCTCAGCTGTTAGCCAAATTTATGATGTTGCGATGTCAACATTACAAATTTTCATTTGTTTTTTTTTATTCAAAATGGAAATACATAACAAACTTTGAGTAGACTGAGAAGAAAGAGAATACCATTTTATTCACTGTGTCTTATACATTACTGAACTGATGGATCGCCAGCATGCCTCATTTGCTAGTCATTTGAGCATGTGAAAACCAATATAACTAACATAACACATAGGTCTCATTAGAGCGTAATTGCAATGTAATTTATTACTTTGATTTATGCAATATATAATACCCCTCCACCCCCCACCCCCACCCTGTGCTCTTGCTGTGAGCGTGATTGTGTCTGAGTGCAGCAGAGATGGAGGGGTATGGTGTTACTGTAGTGACAGTGAAAGGTGCAAGAATCTACAATGAGGCCAAAGCTCACAGATAGGAAATCAAATAGTTTAATCAGCTGGAGGTGTGCTGTATGTGTCTGGGCTTACCCACAAAAAAAGGAGGTGTGTGTGTGTGTGTGTGTGTGTGTGTGTGAGTTAATGCCCTTTACTCTCAAAAAGCAACCAACCATAGCCTTTACTTGCAGTTTGGGATGGTAGTGGGGGGTAGTATGTGTGTATGTGTGTGTGGAGAGAGAATTTGGGTACATATGCAGTAGGTGTGTAGAGAGAGAGGAGGAGGGAGGCGGGTGGGGGGAAGGGGTGGTGGGGTGGGGGTTGGAGGGTGACTGTCTAGGAATGAGGCTGCCGAAGATCACATGACAAGTCTGGTACGGTAACTGTTATTCTTTGCCCCCCCTCCTTAGTCTCATGACTGTCTCTCATATAATTGCCCCTGTCTGAGAGCTTTTCAGGCAGACCCTCATTGCAGATGAATTGGATGCAAAGGTCTCTATTATGATTAATATGATCATCTCTTCCCTTTTATTCCGCTCTCATTGGCACTCATACAGAGCTTCAACAATTATCTGATTATTAGACGTGGTTTGAATGCTGAACAAAATAAAGAGCTGAAAGGGCAAAGGCCACCTTTCATCAAATTCCAGGGTCGGTTAATTCTTTTTTTGGAGTGGTCTGTTCGTGGAGCTGTCACGGTCCCCATTCCTGGAGGCTTGGCCCCTGGAGCAGTCCAAGGCTCTAATTAGGCCGGAGCGAAGTGGAAGACCAAGAGAGAGGAGCTCTCAGCACTCAGCCTGACGGATTGCAGAGGGCTCGGAAGTGGGCTGAGAGTGGCGCCGCTCACTTTGGGCACAGCACAGCCCCCCCACCCAACACTATTGCTTCCTATTTTTCTTTCTGTCTCACATACACACATTAGAAACATGTATGCACACGTATGCACATTTTCTCACATATGCAAAACACATTGATCGTCTGAAAATTTCCCTTTTTCTCTCTCTTTTCCTCTCTCGCTCTTTCATCAAGCCTTGTTATTCATGAAATATACTAACATAATCATATGGAAAACATAATTCAATACATGCAGTTCAAACGGCTCCTAATTACAGAGTACTGTGTCTGAAAATATTTTTCATGCATGTTCCATGTATCAGTCTATTTTTCCAGCATCTTACAGTGTTTTAGACATATATAAATACTGTTTTAAAGGACTCATGTGTGCAACACACAACAATACATGTAATTCATCCACGCTCAATCATATATCATTTTCTCACTGACACCGACACACCATTACTCATGGTAAACAATGACAAAATTATAGCTGGTGGAGGAGGGAATAACCCTTGGCAGACACAGACCCCACAATGCTTCATTTATTTTGGAAGTGATGGTGGTCTGTGGTTGCGAGATGTGGTTTGATGCCGATGTGGACAGAAAAGGAAGAGCATTATCACTGTTGGACGTCAAACAATCAATACAGAAAGCTGTAATTGTCTCTGACAGGTTCCCCCAGCTCTGGAGACCAGCTTGCATAGTTAACTCTCTTTAACATGAGTATCATTAAGGGAATTTTGACATGCTGCCAAAGGAGAGGAAAGATTTAAGTAAACGAGGGATACAAAGTACAGTGTGCATCCATAAATAGATCCATGAGTTACAATAATTTGGCAAGCAGGGAGGAGAGCTGTCCAACCAGAGAGAGAGCCATTGTGAAAGCCTGTGAAAGCAATTCATTGAGGTGTTCGGATTTTGTCGTAGTCAGGGATTTTCCTCCGCTGTGGTACTGTTGCAAAGACAGTATAGCAAATGGTTCTGATCACTGACAAGATCACTCACAGTCATTCAGACTGAAGACTCTTGCATCTGTAACTCTTCACTCCTTCCTATCCCTCTCCATCCTCCTTCCTTTCCCTCTCCATTTCCCCCCATACTATGTTTCATACCCTCACCTTAAGTCTCTTGCAATGTTAACATAAACTGACATCACAAAAGCAGCACTTGACCTCGCAGCTGTTCTTTCTAGCTCAGCGGCCGTGGCTCAGCTGAGACCCTTCGAGGCCCACGGTCCATGACATTATCTGGGACAGGAGAGAGTAATCAGGAGCCTGCGAGCTCTGTAACTTGCTACCTTCTGCTTTAGTCTGGTCACTTTTAGCACAGTCAGGTGCTGCAGTTCAGACAGGATGACTTTACCCAGCCACTCCCACATGACAGCCACACATCAGAGACAGTTTTTGCCTTTCTCTGTGCATTGTACAGCTGTGACACCATGCATGCAGTCTATCAAAGCCCTGGAATTTTGTCAAGTCAGTTCCCACAAGGAAATCTATTATATGAACATATGTATATACCCCTATAGCTATAGTCCTAAATGTTACAGAGCTAGTAATATTTGAGCCATAGACTTGCACCACCCAAACCCTGTGGAAATTGTTATATATGTGTAGCGTTTATATGTGCATATATGAAAACAATGTATTGTTCTTGTTATACGTGCACAAATAGCTGCTAAATATATATATATATATGACAGTGGCGCCTTTTGACTAATGTTGATATATATATAAGCCATATATGAACACTTCCTATATGCACATGTATTGCATTTTCTCATGGATATTTCATTGTAAATTGGTAATTGTCAATTGTTGTTAATGGCTAATGTTTTCATTTTCTGTCCTCTGTGTGTCATGCCTTCATCTTCTTGACCTGAACTGAACTATTACCTTTGCTGCAGCCAATGGTACCCCAATATGAAAGTCCACAAGTTAATCCCACAATGCATTTTGAGGTTTCAGCGTCTGCTGAAAACCAAACAGGGGCCTCAATTAGAGGGGCAGGGACATCTCTCTTCAGAGGCAGAACAACGGCTGGAGAGCAAAAATAGAAAGTTCTGTTTGGGATGGCTGCACAATTTAAGTGGCTGTAAATGTGGCAGAGCCAGGGTGCTCAGGGAATTGAAAATGAGTTTTGTTTTTTTGATAAACAGAGACTTTCACCTTGGCATTATCCCTAACACCTCAGTGGACGCTGCTGCAGGTTAAATCTTGAATGCCTTCACCCTGCGACTGCTGGAAGTGACTGACACAAACCTGTGAAGTTTGCTGGCAAGCTTGTGATTGTTGAAAGGGCATACTGTATGTGACAGGTTTAATCAGTGTCCATTACGGGTGCCTGGTCAGGTCAGGAATGTCAACACAATGGCAGCGATTATATCCCAGAAGCTCATCAGTGGCTGCCTGGTTATGTTTAGGGTTGGAGGACAGGGCCAGCTCTGCTGTCGAACAATTCCTTGCCTGTTATTTCTTTGAAGTACGTGCTCTTATGCCATGAAACAGCTATGTAGCAGTAAATATCAAAGCTTACCAAAAGCTTGTTGGGAAATCAGTTTCCAGTTACATAGCTGTCTCTCACTCGCTCTCTCTGTGTGTGCGTCTCTCCCACACACATGCTGTTTATTACCTGAGTGAAATACTGTCCCTCTTGACAGATTACTCTGTAGTCTAATACTGTTGCTTGGTTTTCTGGACTTTCCCCAGCCTCTTTTATTTCTAGGCCACTCCACACTAAATAACAGAGGAAGATGGGCTCTGGGCTCTCCACAGTCGCCACACCTCACACCTGGGCCTTCACTTCCTTCCTGCCCTCCCCGGGAATTCTTCACTTTCACCACCTGCAGAGGGACAGTAGTGGGGAGGAGGGACCGGTCTCCCCAATTACCCCCCATCCCCCCACCCCCCTCCCTCTACCCCATCCCCCCCCTTTCCTTCTGCAATTTTATTCCCTCTCAACACCATTGGCTCAGTCAAAAAACAACCTGTCCAGGCCTGCGTCGAGGTAAGAGCCTCTTTTTACAGCACTTCACACATTAAGACAGCTGACACGTGTGTGTGTGTGTGTGTGTGTGTGTGTGAGAGAGAGAGAGAGAGAGAGAGAGAGAGTCTGTTATACAGGCACACACAAGCAGTGGACCTTTCTAAACTATGTGGTAGTGCACCACTTAAGTCCAGCAGAATTATTTTTTCCACGCTTTAGCTATTACTTGCAAAGTTAATTTTGTCTGCCACGTCACTAAATGGCTCCACTTGAATCCAGAATCCAGGGATGGAGTTTTGTATTGCTGGTGCCCCCTGCTGGCTGGCATATTGAACTGAAACTGTTAAATTCTGCATGGTGGAGGCTTCTCAAACAGAGCGGCCTCTTTTTTGAGCCCAAGGCAGATGTGTCTTCTTCTCACCCCTCTCAAATCATCCCTTTGTATTGCAAGGTTATTTAATATTAACAGAAGCTGAAAGAAACCTCTCTATAACAGCCAAACTCAAAATACTCGATACTGGGTCAAGTCTTGCCTTTCAGGTATTTTGGCTGAGACTTGAGGCCAAGCCACGTGAAATCCTCATGGATCTCTGCGTGGTGTTCACTGCTCGATAATGTGATTAAAAAACTGACAAATGAAGTAACTTTTCCCTTTTGTTTATTTACAGAGCACATCAAACATTGCATTCCAATATACAAATCAACTGTTCAGGTGTAACACAATAAAATGTATTACTCTTAAAAATATAAGATAGTATATAGGTGTGAGGAACAGATAGTATGCCATTAAAAAGATAACGACATAATAACATATGTGTACATAATCAATGCATATCAACAAAGCTTCATTGTGGTTGGTCCCTCTCTAGATAACACAGTTGCCCAACACAAAAAGTGACCAAAGTAAAGCACAAGGGCATGAAAATGTTTCCTGGTCATCATCTCATACACAATGTTGTCAGCTGGGTGAAACAAACCACTTAATATTTGTCCCAGAGATAGTATATTGTATATGTCATTGACCGATGACTTGCTGGGTATATCATATAAAATATTTACTGGCACAATTCCAACACTGAGCACTTTTCTTTCTCGTAAGAACTTGTTAAGAACTATCACATGTACAGCATAAAAGGCCTATAGCTTTGCTTTAAATTCAAATTCAAATGTACAAAATGATGTATACTGATATATTTTTGACACTGAAAAATTACAATACAGTTAGTGGCCAAAAGCTCCCACAAGGAGGACAATACAAAGAAAAAAAAAAAAAAAAAACACTAGTTTGGCAGCTGTGAGAGGAATGCCATTTAAACTGTTTTCTACATTAAGCAGTGATGCATTTTTAACCAACTCATGTCAACATAATATATATATATATTAGGGTTTACTTAAAATATTTTTCTATGGTTTCATTCATTTCAACACACTCACACATTTTAAGATAGCTTTAAAAGTGGTCATATTCACATACAACATAACGGAATAGAAGAAAAGTATTTAACATAAATGGGTCATGCAGAAACATTGAGTTTGGAGAGACCAAATACATGCTGCACAAGTATGCGGTGGATTAAAAAAATAAAATTTTACATTGCATAGATAAAGAATAATCCTGTAACGTTTATACTTTCAGATGTCACCATTCCATAAGTCCCACTTTTTTAACGCGTATGCTGCGCTACTTTTGCACTTTTGTTTAAGCTCCACAAGAAATTGCCTCAATTCTGCATAACTAATGTACGATAAATGCAGCGTGGAGGTGTTTCTAAAATGGCTTACACTTAAACAATGTTAATAGCTTGAATAAAGTTTGTTTTGGTTAAATATTTAAAAAGACATACCATACATGCCTTACATGCAACACTACTGCATTTTCCTAATTTATCCACAAATAGCTGTGCGGATTAGAAAAAAAAAAACAAAAAAACAGCCACTGTACTATGTATACAAAATATGTTGGGAAGTAATATTTCTAACTGTAGAAACGCAAGAGACTACAGGTTTCAAACAGTAGCAGAAGATTATGTGTCTCGTTATGATTTTGGTGCTTTCTTAGCTGGCTTCCTTAAAGTTCATCAGAGGAGCGCTTCAAACAGAATGGGCTGCTGGTGCTGATCACTGTGGTGTGAGCATTACAAACACACCATCTGTCCTTAACATTTGGGGGCAAAAAAATAACTCCATTGTTTGGCGTCCAGTCCTTGAGTCCTTGTTTACTTCCTGTTTCTAGTCCAGGCAGCCAGCTCAGTCCAAGGGAGGCCTACTTACATTTCTGAGAGCCAATCATCACCTTTGAGACAAAGTTGACAATGGCACTGGCCGGCTGCTCAGGGTCGTGCTCGGCAAACAGGTGACACACATTGTCCATGGCACTGCCAGTTTTTCTTGCCACAAAGCCAAAAATCCTGCAAAAGTGGAGGAGACTCCTTAACACCAAAACCAACCATCTTGAACTAACCAAATCCCCTTTCAGATAAATGCTCTATGTAATAAAAATCAAATCAAGCAATTTCTGTTCTGCTTACAGCTATGTAAGAATAACTTACTTTGCTGAAGGGCAGCCATCTTTTTTCCACCTATGAAGGGGGAAAACAAAGCACAAAAGAGTATTATTAGGAAGTTAAATCTGTTGTGCATGTTAAGCAATCATGAGCAAGTTTCCTGATATTCTTCACTTGTGTCATTTGTTGCCACTGGCTGTATTCAAAGGATCTGGATGAAACATCTTGCTATACCACACCCACTTAGAGTGATAACAGGCTGAGCTAACTATAGCCATGGCCCGCCAAAGGAAAACCCTTAAATGACATGTTTAAAACGTTAAATAAGCAATACTCACTTTCTATCTTGAGGGTCCAATGCGCAGAATATGACTGTGTTGACGGCGTAATGCCTCCTGAAGAAGAGCCTAAACAGAGACCGTGCAGTGGTTAATGTGGCTTTTATATGTGGCTTTATACAGTGTGTGCACATGTGTAGGGTGTGTGTGAGTGTGCGAGTGGCACTCACTTCCTCTGGTTGTCAGTGAGGGTGATTCCCTGGGAGGAGACCTTGAAATGGACCACAGTGGAGGTGGGTGGGGGCTCCGAGCTCAGAGTCACACTGGTGGCTTTCTGCACTGCCTGGACGCCCGTCAGAGACTCCATCTCCACCGAGGCGAGGTACCACACATTACAGGCTGTCATAGGAGACAGGAATCCAAGATCAGAATCAGAGGCACCATAATCACTGAGTACAGTAATTATACAGCAATTTGTCTTGGTGACACCGGTGCAGACATTCAACATTAAACATTCAATAAAATCATCATCTCAGAAATGGCTATGCTCTATTATTTCAATACACATCAGTCATTAGAGTTTAACCATCACCACAAGGTGTAATGAAACTGCATGCACTCATAGACTTTGTTCTTGTTTGTGTGCAGTGCCATCACTGGTTACTCATGACGGCTATTCATAGAAAGTGATCTTAAGACTTCTGATTACCTGCTCCCTGTTTGAGGAGCTCAGCGGCGGAGTTGGTGACGGACTGTGAGGTATTCTCCACAAAATCCTCAAGAGGATCTACAAACATGGAGAGCAAAAATACAGACAGACAGACAGACAGACAGACAGATAGTTATATAGGTAGCCTCTGTTCCAGTCTTTTATTGACCAATTGAGTTCATTTGACAGAATAGTATAATAAGATCATACAATTTTACCTATATGCATGCATATATTTTTAAGTGTGTGGGCCGATATATGTGGGGATGTCCATCTTTTGAATTGATCTATTGTTAATTTATTTTCACCCCTTTTATTGCCTTGATAGTTTTACTAAGACTGCTTCCACTTTTTATTGAAAATGAACTTAGCGAGAAAGTTACAAATTACAGAGAAAAAGTTATAACAAGGTCTCTTCAATGCCAAGCTGATTTATAATTCACTTAGTTACTTAGTAATATTACTATCATCATCAGCTATGTCAGTTTTCTAATTCTCTTGTAATTTTCTTTGAAGGCAAAAAAAAAAAAAAAAAACAGTAAGTAAGGTGAATGGGTTAACGGACATATGCATTTGTGTGTGTGTGTGTGTGTGTGTGTGTGTGTGAACTCTCACCTCTGTCAGGTATGATAAGTTTGCAGGGCAGGGCCAAGGGGGTGATCGAATGCTGGCAGACCAGTGCAGTTAAACTTCCTGCAAACCACAGACATAACCCGCCAGGTCTAGTTAATCTGCCATGTCATGCTGCAGATGTAGTGCAGCAACGACCACAAGAGGGCAGCACAGTAAATTGATCTTTGCTGTAGTGTAACCTTATAACCAGGGAGTGACGCTGTTGTAAACCAACTGTGTACAGAGAAGACAAGATTGTGGACACTCACCGAAGTAGGGCTCATTGGGGCAACCCTTTAACCGAACACCTTTCTGCGTACACTCAATCAGGAAGTGGCGTACTAACTCATTGGAAAGATCCCCTCCTGTCAGAAACAAAGACAGAGAGAATAAAAGGAAAGAGATATGAGAGGTCTTTTTTTCTCACATTGGTACCAGTCTGCTTTCTGTCTCAGAAAATGCGTCCTCTATCTGACACCTCTTATTTAGTCCGACCTAAATAACAGTTGTTATACTGAGCACACAGCTCAGTATAACAAGTAATTTCCCAGCCTCCAAGAGTTACATAAAACATATTAAATCGCCACATTCAATCGCTTCAGAGATTAATGGGATTATGATTCAACAGAAGCGCCTCAGAGGGAGCAGGAGGAGAGTCTATGTGAGGAATGTCTTGACACAAAGGCTTGGAGAGAGGCCCTCTGCTTAAGGTGGGTTGGGTTTCACACTGTTAAGGAGCCACAATGCCCTAAGCTGAAAGTTTGGAGAAGAACCGTGTCATGATGTCACCACAGGTGCCACTGGAGAGCAAAGGGGTGAAGGCAAACAAAAGGACAGGTGTGAGGGGAAAATGGAATTCTGTCCTGGTAGCCTTCACCAACTTTGGTGAGAAATGCATCTTCAAAATAGTTTAGAATAGCTGAGAAAATGATGTGTGAACCATTAGCATCCACTGGTCACTGTTTGTTTTCACATTGAAACAAAGGTAGAGATTCTGGCTGTGAACATTTGGCTCATTCCTCTTGTGACCTGCACTTCCAGGAAGAGCCTCCCTGCAACTGATATGCTAGATAAACAGACCAGGAAATAAATAAGACTGCATCCTGTTTTTGAATTCTTTTGATATAATATCTATTTCAGACAAAGTTATGTGGGGCAAGGACCTTCCCTGGAAGAGGCGCCAGGATCATTGCAGGCTTATAGACCCAGCACATCCATTGTTAAGAGGTGAAACATTAGCTGCACATCTAAGACTACCTGGCAATAGGGGTCTGTTTGGCTAGATCATGGTAGTGCCCAGGAGAGAGACCCAGAGCAAGGAGCTCTCACACACAAACAGAGGAAGGACTCTCAGGTTCCAGCCATGGAGGCGAGTACAGAGGGCTGTAACTGTAGAGGGCTTTGTGTGCGATTGTGTGATGTGTGATTCCCAGAATGTCCCCTCAGCGGGTCCAGTGCTTGATATTTCTACTGTGGTACAGAGCTCTCATTAACAAGGCATGTGTCGCAGAGGAACAACTCAGAAGATCCCTAGCTCTGAGGCCATGTCCACGTTAAGTCAGGTAAATTTGAAAACACATCTTGTTTCCTCCGTTTTGGTCCACTCTAAGCTATGGTGTGAGTTCTACAGAGCAGAAGTTGGCCCGAGCATGCTCGATTGGGGATTGCAAGCATTTTGGGGCATTTCAGTGCAGATGGTGGGCTTTTGGAAAACAGTCACGACACACTAGTGAGGTGTAGTGTGGATGGAACAGGAAAAAAGCGTTTTCAGATCTACCTGGCTTAGTGTGAACATGGCCAAACTATGTTAACTGTCAAGCTCCTTCAACGATGTGCGTTTCAACTTTTGATTGAGGTTAATCAGCTTAAGATGTCAATTAAAATTCAGCTTGGAAGATCTTTTACTTTTTTTGCACATCTATTGTACCTTTCTTAGTCTGCTGGAGGACCGAAGGTGGGGGCGTAGCCACCTTCATGGCCAGCCCATAGGCTCCTCTGAAGGAGTGGCTGTCCCGAACGATAAAGCAGCCAGGCTCTTTGTCCTTCAGGACTGAAATGGCTGAGGGAAGAGGAAAAAATGGCACATAGAGTGTGAGGTTTCTATATTGGCAAAAAAAAGTCTCAGTTATTATATTACTTTGGAACAAACAAAAGAAGCCTACCTTGATCCCTTGAGATATCTGGCTTGTACCAGAATTTTGATGTGTCTTGCACAAATTTTACTGTCACTTGCTTGCTGGCCAGAACATCTGCAAAATACATACAATTATCAGCAAGTACCAAAACTATGACAGCAGTATTCATTTAAATGTGGTAAATCAAGCCATGTAGCTGCAGAATACATGAGATGGCTTGGTAGCAAACTAAGACTTCTGGTTTACCTGGCAATGGTGAGGCTGTACCAGCTGTCTGAGCCGAAAGGTCAGGCAAGACGTTAGGGAAGGGAATACTTAGGGAGCTCCCACTATGGGGGCTTGAGAACCCACTGAGGGCCGGAGAGGCTGTTCCCAGTGAGTGCTCCCCATCTGATATCCTCTTCTTCTCAGGCAGAAGCGGGGGTTGCACCTGGGGCTGCTGCAACTGATTCTGTCCATCCATGGAAGTCAGAACATCCCTGTCCATGCTTCCATTTCCCAAGAGAGAGGAGGTGGAGGGTGCGCAGTCTGTGCCATAGCCCAGGCCTGAGTCATCCTGCTCATCAAAGCTCTGAGCAGGACTGTGGCTGAGAGCATAGCGGGCCATCTGGCCTCGCTGGATGCTTCGGGGAGAGCTGTGGGCATTGGGGGCAGGATGAGGGTGCGGGTGCGACAGGGGAGGAGAGTGGTGGCCATAGTCCAGTGACATGGTGTGCTGGAGTGGTTGTCTGGAGGGGTAGCTGCTTACAGAGGAGTGGTGGCTCAGGATGGGATGCTCTGGCCAGGGCTGGCTCATTGATGGTCTTGGGTAAGAGGAAAAATAAAGGTGAAGGATCACAAAAGTGTGACAAATACGCAGCAGGATTTTACTTGATCAAATAGCAATTATCCATTAAACCATTGTGTTCACTTTGTATAAAACTCTTCGAAGAGGCATGGGAAGGATGGCATTGGATAGATCTCTACCTGTCTGTCCGCTGAAGGGTCCCACCAATGGAGTTGGAGCGTGTGGTGCTTAGCAACCTGTGGCAGCTGAGGGAGGCATCTGGTATGCCATCTTCTGGTAGTCCAACATGATCAATCATCTCTGAATATCCTTGGGGCTCTGTATGAGAGGAAGAAAATAAATTAGAAATTATTCATAAAGCATATCAACAAACAGGGTGAAAGACAAATAGAACAAATAAATACATACAAAAATAATTCCTAAGTATTGTAGAGGTATAAAGCTACTCTAAGCAAAATTGAACTCTGCAGCACATAACATGACATGATATGGAAAAAAACCAAGGCACATATGGAAATGGATAAACCCTCTGGAATGAGCACTGGAAATTTTCCAGTACGATATCAATCAACACTGGAATCAAAATGAGATGAAAACCCTGTCTGCTTGACCTCAGTCATCGATCTGTAGAAAATAGATCATCAGATTACTCCTGCCACAAACCACTGAGTCAACAAGTCAGACTCAGCAGCGGCCCGAAATTAAATGCCCACTGATATAATCGTCTAAAAGCTTTTTTTAATCAATAACAGCTTGGAGCCATTGACAGCCAGCTGCCCTCACGTTGAAAGCACATGTTTCCACATTTTGTAGGTCTATTGCCAGATTTTCTAGGGGTTACTTCCACGGGAAAGAGACATGCAAAGCTGACAAGAACTGCTGGTATCTTTGTGTCCCTGTTTCCCCTCTGTGTACACAGAGACACTTTCATGGGGAAGAAAAGTGTTTTTGTGCCATGCTTCCTGCCCCACAGTAACCATGGAGATGTGGCAGCCGTGAATGCAGTGACTCTTGCCTGGGTGTCTGAGGTAGTAAGCACAGTAGGGGCACAGATCAGCTCCCAGGCACTGCCACTCTTGCACCTCTTAAACAAAGATTTCTATGGAAACAGGCCAATGATGGGGTCAGACAACCAAGATGGACATAAAGATCAGATTGCTAATGAGATCGTTCCTCTGCATGTGGGTAACCTCTGACATCAGCAATCTATTGCCTCTCCAGTGACCCTCAATCATAACACTGCTCAGAAACTGTGTCAACTACAACAGAGCAAATCTACTGTGTATTAATTCAGTGGCTGACACAGGCAGCCTTTGAACCCTGTAGATTAGTTCCCAGAAACGCTTCTTTAATAACCAGCAGAAAAACAATTAATAGCGACACTAAAGTTTGGGAAAATGACAAGAAAGTACACAAATGGCAGTGCTACAAAAGTGCTGTGAAAACACAAAAACACAAGCTCTGAAAACAATCTTATACCCAGGGTGTGTTCCACCGCAGAGAAACACCACAGCAAAAATATCCACACAAAAAGAAACAGAAACTGCTCCATTTTAATCTGAAGAACATCACTATTATGTCTAAAAAAGTTTTCTTTTCAGGACATAAACCACGCAGACATTCTCCAAAACCAAACATGGGAAGCCGAGACCGGTTAGGAATCTCCCTGTGCAGGCATTTGTGAGACATCTTTGTTTTCTGCCTTTTTCTCAAAACCGCTAAAATTCCATGAGTAACAATGTTACCACTATTAGTTAAAGCAAGAGGACCTGAAATAGCTCTAGTGAGATAGTGAATAAAAAGATGCAGATGATGGCAAGTTGTGCTAAACAGCCATGAAAGGAAAACTTGGGTCTTTGTGAGTCCCTTGCAATTACATTCTCCACACTGCATGTCTTTTTTGTCACTCACTATCTTTAATTGGTGGGTGAGAAAAAGCTAGTGTGGGTGAATAGAAGAATAGAAGGAAGCTTAAAGATTATTGCCACAAGTAAAACAGACTTAATTTGTGCTTTTTTCCCTTCACAAAGCACTTTGTTCATTATTTGATTTCCCACAATAAAGAGCCTCAAATCCAAAGGCTTAACCAAAGGTCAAGTGACCCATATTTTTGGTTCACAATGAAATGACATTTCTGTATTTTCTATAAATACCCTCAGTTTCTGAGAAGAAAGGGATTTTTAAAAAAAGCTGTTTTGTAATGTCTGTTCTAAGACCCGCTTACTTAAGATGTTTTAGAAGGACTATTTTCCTCACTCTACTTGAAGAAATATCCGTCTGATAAAGCTCTACATGAGGCTATGTGATGATTTTTAAAAGTCTGTTAACTTAAATGTAAAGTTTTGCTTTTCAGTTGAAGAGATATGATCCTACCATGTTCTGTTCTGTAGCCTCCATAAGACTGTATGCTTGGAGATGGAGTTTGCCTGAGAGTGAATTCCGACATATTTTTCACTGAAAAAAAATGAACAAGGATGGGATATTATAGCAAACATTGCAAATGAACTTAAAGAATTGTGGGAACAACCTCACCCCAAAAAAGATAAATAAAATAAACAATAAATAATTAAATAAAAATAAAGACATTTGAGCATGACAAAGCCAGTCACAAATACATGCTAATACATGTACACAGACAAAATAAATGTGTATTGACATCGACACAGTGAAACATATTTACCATAGGGTGTAGGTGGAGATATGGGGAAGGCAGGAGTGGGCGGAGTCATGTCACTCCCTGCCTCAACCCCGCTGTCCACATCTGGGCCCTGAGCCCTGTAGTCAACACTGTCACTCCTGTACAACATGCCATGCTGCGACAAAGACACACACACATACATATATACAAATATGATAACACCATGCAAGTGAGCATCCAAGCATGAAGTGCTGGTATGAACACAACAGCATGTATAAAGTGTAATGCCCGCAGCAGTGTGGGAAAACTACATGCACACAAACACCACGCACACGCAATCACATGTTGTGTTTACCTGGGACTGAGGCACACAAGGGGAGTATGTCCGAGGGCCCCTGTACTCCTCTGTCCCAGCCCACCCTGAAGTGCAGAAGCCTGGGTGATCCGTCACACTACTTCCTTGGCGACTCAGAG
Source organism: Myripristis murdjan (assembly GCF_902150065.1). Classification (NCBI taxonomy): domain Eukaryota; kingdom Metazoa; phylum Chordata; class Actinopteri; order Holocentriformes; family Holocentridae; genus Myripristis; species Myripristis murdjan. Next base: position 20,845,417 of record NC_043996.1, on the reverse strand, counting down.
TCCGAATGCCATCTGCCCGCACCTCGCTGGACTGGACAGCTGGATACACACAGATGGACAGGAGTGACGAACAGGTCATTCAAAACAAACACAATTACAAAAAAAAAAAAAAAAAAAAAAAAAATCAATGATCTCAAAGAAACAAAGTTGAAAAAAAAAGTGCTTCAACTTCACTGCAACCAGCAAAACCAGGCACATCTGGTGCTTTTCATTAGAGGGACATTCGGCAAAAGTAGGGGATTATCGGCGCAGTACATTTCCATGCAATCGCAACTTCATCCTAGTCAAGGTGATAAAGCTATCCTGTCTACTCTGGAATAAAGCCATACATCATCTTGTATATCATTCTATGTCATGTGAGTTATTATTTTTATTCTTGCCTGGATTCGTTTGAGCAGTATCGCTTGGTGCCTGCCGTCATGTTAATCTTTTGAGAGGACAGCTGAGGAATGCCAAGGGGTAAGCTGGGTGGTGTAGGGGGTGAGGTGGGGTGGGGTGGGAGGGGGGTTGGTCAATGTTGTGACAATGTGTGGCTACTCTGGAGAGCGCTGCCACTCAGCACCAGGGTGTTAATTTGAGCCCTCACAGAGAGTCCCTGCCCTCTCAGCCCTGAAGAATGCTAATGGTGCAGAAGTGCTAATGCTGGGGATCATTACACACACATTGTCTGGAGTGTGGATGGATGGCAAAATCTGTTTGTGTGTGTTTCTGCATGCATGCATCCCAGTGATGTGAGTTCTCCCTGTTGCAGTATATCAGGCTGCAGAACATGCGGATGTGCGTAACCGTGTGTGAGCGAGTGCAGGCCCTTTGTCTCCATGCTGTTGAGAGGGAGTGATTGGATCTAAATAGCTCTATCATTATCATGCGACAGAAACAAACTCATTCTCTCTAATGACTCTCACTATCAGTGCCATCACCTCTGTCACCTCACCTCTCTAGCGTAAACTCAGAGGCAAGATAGATTGCAACATCAAAAAAACCCTGATAACTGCAATATCCCTATAAAAAACACACATTTTTGCTTTCATTGTCAATGAATCCACTTAAAGACGGGCAGCAAGGCCACATATTTGCACAATGCCAAGGGTGTTTCCTATAGTGTGTTAATGTTGCAGTATTTATGGACACTGGAGCTGTGCAAGCAGCCAAAAATAGCAATACTAAAAATATCAATGGGCTACTTGGCTAATATTAATATGCCTTGTAATAATAATGCTATTGCAGTAATATAATTAGGGTGTATTACATTAGATAGTGTCAAATAGAATATTTTACTGCCCTCTGGGGAAAAAAAGAGAAAATAAAAAGGAAAGCCAGAATTGTCCTGCAGGTACTGCATTAGTGGATAGCATTCACCGTCTTCCTGTGTTTTCCTCCTCAGTCCCAAAGTTGCAATATATCTACTCTAGCTCTCAGATCCTTAACATAAATAGTGTCCTCCCTCTCCCATCCCTCTCTTTGCCTGCTAATTACACTGACAGATGTGTAAATGGGTCCAAGCAACCATAAGAAAGTCACTGAACTGAATCAAACTAGGTAATGGAGTAAAATCAAAATGATGACAAAACAGTGGATGAACAGCCGCCTAACTTGACATGCAGGAATCCAAGTTATATAACTGACCTCACATTGCCTTGGTGCAATGTGAGGAACACAAGTGAGAACACATGATATGCCTAGTTATTTGGATATTGACTACAAGCTTTGACCAGCTGCCAAAATTAATCTCTGCCTCTGTGTACTTCAGATAGGCATGGTCTTCCATTAAATTTTAAATAATTTAAAGAGCGTCACAATCGTCCTAAATGGGTTTTGGTGCTTTGAACTTGAATAGCTTACAGGTAAAACACAGCTGGACAGTGTGAATCTGAGACAAGATTCCTGTCACTGATGCAAACTGACCAGACCCTCCGTAGAAAAGAAGACTTTTGTCGAGGTTATCGGCAAATTAGAGTCTATAGCCTTCAGCGCTTGTTTCTTGGAATGGTGCTTCTGTGTAGCTGATATGCACAGACAGGTACGCCTTTGCAATCGAATGGAAAACTCGTTGCTTCAGGGCACACTTGTTCCACTCCTGTAAATTCCTCAGCCCTCCCTATTTTGTGCCCCCTGGCAAGCACAGGTACATATCGGAGTCTGATTCACAAACCGCTAACAGCCAGGCGGCTTCTCTGCCTCACCAAGCTGCAGGTAAAAAATAAAATGGTGTCAGCTGATAGATGCCAGTGCACCTCTCAACTGCTGGTCTTTAACATTAAGTGAACATTAGCAAGACTGACAAGAAGTTTATGGGCAAAAAAGATATGTTTTGAAATGGTAAAAAGATAGATAACACATCAAAATTATTTAATCTGTAAAAAGACTAAGTTGATCTTAAGGAATTAAGGACTTGTATGTGACGGGGAACTGAAATGAATTCTAATCCAGTAACCTCTGGGAAAGCGTATGGAAGTTTAAAGGAGACAACAGTTACTGAAAGAAAGTGAGCATTCTTTAAATTCCTCTGCACAGTGGTTTAAATTCACAGTCTGTGTCCTTGAACCACATCTTGGCATCAGTTTGAACACGAGCCAGGCGGAAATAACTCTGGTGAATGTCTGGATACAAGAGCCATCATGTTGAAGTAGAGTTTGGTCCATCAGCATAGTAACACTAACAAAAAACAAAAGCACAACAGAAGAAACACTCACGTGTAACCCACCACATGACACCGATGAGAACTGCGTTTTAAATTCCAAAGAAATGCACTGTTTTTCAGTAACGGAGAAATATTTTCCTGACAATCTCCTCAAGAACTTACGGTTTCATGGTGGTGAAATAAACCCTGACAATCGCGAACGTGTCTTCTCTCTTCACACTAAACACAGTCTGGACAGATCAAAGCAATAGTGTTGTACAGTAACCACATGAGACTTGAAGGAGACACATCAGTGAGAGATGACTTCCTCTGAAAGGAAGCAAAGGTGTGCGCATGGAATCCTGTTGGTTTGTTCTTGTTTTTAGACAGGAAAACAACTGCTTTCCTATTTTGTTCACTGATGCGAAATGGCATCAGTTAGAACAAGTCTTTATGAGAGAACGCTCAAAACTCTTGATGTGTGAGCAGTATATTTGTATTCCTCAGTAAACAATCACTGCAGTCAAACTGTGAGAGACAGCAATGTTCAGGGAGGCCTATGACAGCTGCTCTCCCTCTCTTCATGTACCGCGCTGATCCCCGCGTCAGATAGCTGTACACAGACAAGTCTCGACTGCACTCTTTTACCTCAGAAACACACTGAAAACATCTGAAAACCTGGCAACAACCCTGCTATTTCTGCTCCTCTAGCTCTCGCCAGGTGGGAGAGGGAGAAAAGGTGTGCTTTCTGAAGTTAACTCTGCAGTGAGGGAGGAGTGCTACTCGGTTATAAAATACACACAGCATATTAATTATAATGTTTTATTATCGGAAACGGATTTTTACGATGTTTACTCGGCAAATGCAGCGAAGGAGGAGAGGAATTGTTGCTGGGAGTCGTCAGAGTGGAACTGCTCACGGTTATAAAATATACCTAGAATATTTAATATATTGTTTGACTGTCAGAAAAGTGTATCTTTATGTTTATTGGTCAAAAGTGTGGAATCAACATATCTGGCTTCATCACATTATCATGTCTTCAGCCTTTTCACCACCACACTGCATGGCATTACACCACATTAGCTCACCACAAACCAAACTTGCAGACACCACACCATACCATACCACGTCCACCACACCCAGACTGTCTGTCTTGCTTACCTGTCTGCTGTGTGCTTTGCAGGGTGGCTGCATTGTTATCGCCGAGTCTGTGATTGATGCCGTTGGAGCATTTGGGGGCCGAGCCGTTCACGTGTGCCCCGCCGTTCCTCTTAATGGAGCTGGAGCGGGTCGAAACTGGCACGAAAGTGGGATCCAGGTCCATGATCAGCTGGTTGAGCTGGTCGATGGAGTTGTCAATGTCCACGGTCAGAGATTTGAACTCCTCGTCCCGTTTGTTGTTGTTGTTATTGTTCAACGTTGGCTGATCACTGTGAGACGCTGCTTTTCTCAGGGCGTCAGTCGTGTCCCTGGTGGGGACCTGTGGTTCGGTGGGCAGACCTGCTTGAGGCGGGGTGCTCGCTTGCTTGTTCCCTGGGTACCTGTCCGTGTCATTTCCATCCTCAGGCATGTAGCCGAACTGTTGTGCAGCCACCATTTGCTGCTGGCGAACCCAGGACTGTGTGGAATAGCTTCCCTGTCTGTAAATGTGCTGCTTGGGCATAGAAACACTGCTGGGAGCAGAGGAGGCCACCGAGTTGCTCCGGGCTCCCAGACAGCCTCTCCTAGCCTCAGCGTAGGCTCTGTCATATTCCTCCACGGAAGTAGGGGCAGGGTGGTGGAGGTGGTGTTGGTTTTGGGGCAGCTGCTGCTCCTCTCCTCCAGGACTCCCAAAGCCGTCTGACAGCAAGGAGTTCTGGCTGCTCTTGTGGCAGGAGGATGACAAAGTCCCCAGGCTGTCCACACTGTGCAGATCATGACCGGTCATGACCTCATCGTCCAGGATGTCTGTTTCCCTCTCCCTGGGACGGGGATCTCCATTGATGTGCACTTGGGCAGGGACTATCCGCTGGATGCCCACCCTGGGGCCTGGATCATCCATCTCAAGGGAGGGCTCCTCAAGACCGAAGCCACTCAAAAGGCGCTTCAGCTGGGCCTTTTCTTGTACGCTGGGACCCAGGTTGGACCGGGTGGTAGTGATAGGTGTGGGTTTATCTGCCCACAGGGAAGTGCTAGAGAGGCCTGAGTCGCTACTGGCAGAGAGGGCGTGATCACTGTGGTCGGGACTAGAGGTGGCGGAGGTGGTGCGGGCCCCTCGACCCAGTGTGGTCACTCCGCTGTTGGGGCTTCTCTTATTTGCTGCTTTGTCCTGGGTTAGCCCCTGAGAACGTGGCACTGCAAAGAGAAGAAATGCAGCGCTTCATACGGTCAGCTGGTATGGGCATGCACACACACACATAGACACACACCATACACAAACAAACATCACAAACTCACACAGACAAATACAAACAGTAAAAAACTACAGACAACACAAGGCTACATTCATGTGCACAGATATGTCATCCCACAAAAAAGACTTCATAATGCAGAAGCAGTTACAGACAAACCTCAAGACACATGATCACATCTGACAAGACAACTGACAAGGACAACAGTTCAGACATTTTAAAACATTTTAGATTAGAGAACTAACTAGGAAACTGACACATAAAGAAAGAAAGTCAAGTTATGAACTTAACATATATGTGACACATATGCTGGCACCATGCGTTTATTAATTGTATGACTGGAAAGCTGGCTATTTTTTTCAGTTTTGTATGTCGTCTAATTACGAGGCACCTTTTGGGGTCACAAATGAAAAAAACAATACAGGTATTCAAATAGTATAACCATCTCTATAATCCAAACCTTTTTCAAACAAAGATTGATTACTTATTTTTCCCTAATAGCTTATATTTCACCCTCCTGCCCTAGGCCACCAGATGAGCTGCCAAGGTGCTAGTATATGTAGCATGCGCAGTGGACAAAGCTGTCTGTCACGCTCAGATTATATAAGAAACATTGAAAGCCATCCGCATGCTGCTCTGCAAAATCAGTGGGCAGCAGGTCTTCTGAGTCTGACCTCTGCATTCCTCACCCTGCTGCGATTAAGTCACCCCACTCCCTACGCCTGCCCCCTGACCCCCAGCATATGTCTAAACAACCTCCTTAATCCTCCAAAGCAAAATAAAAGTCACACAGGTCAGTCATTTGCAAGGCACAGTCAAATCCATCACCGCTGCAAAGCCTTCAAAAACCCCAAGAACAAGTTCTGCTTTGCAAAAAAATGAGAGCTCAGTGTAAATTCCAAGTAAAGGCAAAGAGTGCTGCCAAGTAAGAAACGCTGCTGTATCACTGTCACTCACCCTCTGCCTCAACCAAAAGAGCTGGAACATGACTCCCCTGCTCCTGTGTTTCTCCCTCAGCCTACAGTGCTAAGTACTTGCCTTTCAGTCAAACCATGACTGGAGGATCTGAATACCAGACACGCATGATAAAAGCTCCCCTCCTCCTCTTCTCCGAAAAGCCCCTGTGTTATTTGCCCCCCGCTCACACAAACACACACGGCTGACTTGGTGGAACTCACATTCAGCCTTGGCTCAGGCCTCCAAGCGCAGCCCGCGCAGGTCAGATCGGCCGGGAGTATTCCAACAAATCCCTGTTACAACATTCCTCCTGGCATGTTGGGAACACTTCTCAAGACAGATGTCTTCCCCTCTCCATATCCCCTCCTCTGTCTCACTGTCTCTCTCTCTCTTTCTCTCTCTTGTCCCTGTCATCCTCCTGCCTCTCTGTTTTCTCTACCCTCCCCCTCATGCCCCGACCCCCCACCGCCCCCCTCCCGTCTCCTTGACAAAAAAATGCAGCCAGCCAGAGCTCTTACCTTCGCCTTCACTGCCAGGTAAGTACACACAACAACCGGCGTCTCCAACAAAACAACAATGTTGAGAAGGAGACGGGGTCACGCAGACACACAAGGAAGTACATGGCTTTTCAACCGGAGGAGAATAGCCAGGGTCAAAACAAGCCAGCAGAGTTCGAATGAATTGGCCTTGCTTTCTTTCTCTCCCCGCGCTAAGAAGGTGAGAGTGTTTGCACTCCACACAAGGGGGGACCTTGAGTTCTCCAAATAAGGGCAGAGGAATGTAAACAAGTGGGGCGGAGCTTAAGAGTGGAGGCGGGCTGGAGAAAAGGCTGTAACCCGACCTCTTGCTCTGCATCAGGGGACTACCCTGCCAGGGAGAGTGGGGAAAAAAGGGGGAGAGAGAGAAAGAGAGTGGCTGAAAGGGGATCAGAGGATAAAAACAACATTCCTGTAGCTCCAGACTCTTTCAGTGTAAAAAGACACTTTTTAATTAGAGCAATCCTGCCTTCTACTTGGAGCTCTGGGCAAGTTTTATGAAAAGCGGCGGCCAGGTTGTTGTTTTTTTTTTTTTTTTTTTTTTTTTTTTTGCCCTTGTGTGTTGTGAAATTACATGCCTGCCATCCTCATGTGCAACACCACCAGCCATGAAACAGATGTGCCCTCAACTCAATTATGGGGTTCAACAATTGTCGGAGCAACTATTTTATCAGAAGTGCGCTGGCATTGCCAAACCCCATAAATGACGAAAATCATTCCAAAACATCCTTTGATTGCTGTCGTATGGTCTGTCCCTGAGTAATCTCACAGTAACAGCAGCACAGAGACTGTCACTATATGACCTGTTAATCCAGCCGCTCTTGTATCACAGGAGGACGTCCCGTTGTACATAGATATGCAGTTACCCTGCCCCTGCGATCTTTTCTCAGTTACTACCATCCCAGCGCCTCTCATATGCCAGACCTGTGAGTCAGACGCTTAATGATGATCATCATCTTTATTTTCCTTAGCGCTGACTTCCACGTGCGCTTCCGCTGTGCAGTCGCCGGCCCTCTGGGAAACATTCCCTAATAATCCAGCGGGCAATTTGTACACGGCTCTGTTATGACTCACTGGAAGCACAAAGAAAACTCACTATCAAGGGAGAGCTGCTGGGGCGGGCATTCAGTCAATGAATATGAATGAGCAGAATCTAGAGAGGCTGCTCAACATTTCTCATTTCATCACTGATCGTCAGCCATTCATCATTTTGTATGCAGGCTGTTCACCAAGCTCAGCAAAGACAAATTAACTGGTTTTAACAGCAAACATAGAACCTGCCCTTTCCCAAATTCAAGCCTTAATTCACACATGGGGATAAACACACAACTGGATTAGGGATTGCGAAAAAAAGAGCCATTGAAGTAAATTAGGTTTCCTTTTCACAACCTTAGCACTGCAGTGGCAAGCCTTTTTTTTTTTGGTTAAAGACTTCCTCCCGCTGACTGACCAAGACCTGACTGACAGCTTTTCAGAGGTACACTGAGGCTGCCAGAGGACTGGTAAGTAGATGCAGAATTCCAACTGAGCTCCCAGTCTTCGCTTTCAAATCTAGTGTTTACATGAGAAAACAAGGCTGTAAATATCCCACATGAATGCCTTGGAATTAAAGCAAATGCAAGAAAAAAAAGAAAAAAAAAAGAATTGCTTGGTTGATGTCTTTGTGTGTGTCTTGGTGAGTGTTTGCTCTCCCATAATACACAAATAAAATTCTATATCGATGTGTTGGGGTAGTTTAATTGAGACAAAAAGCAACTGATCTTCGTATGAGTTTGCTTAAGTTAGCCTATAAAAACACTCATTGAGTACTGGGAATGGGTGGATCTATGTTTTAATGTCACCACCACGTCGCTCTATTCTGGGAGGTTGTTGTGAATTCTGCGGTTGAGTGGAGAGATTTGGGAGAGCAACAACCGCAGCTAGGATGGGACGCCCGGACAGGGTGGCTCTGATTGTGTGTGTGTATGTGTGTACAAGGTTGAATTTGTGCAAGCACTAGTGAGAGTGAGTGTGTCCGTGTGTCTGTTTATGTGTGGGATGGTTAGAGCATGCCCATTCATTTGATGAAACAACAAAACGAAAAATTCTTGAGAAGTAAATGGTAGAAACAACATCGCTTGCCATAATAATCGCAGTGCATGAGGAGTTTCTATATGGGCTTTCTAGACCAAGGTAAAAGCTCTCTGATATTTACTTTCCTCATGAGAGTAAAAGTCTTGTTTCCATATAGGCCTGCGTGGATGCAAATCTTACTCATGACTAATAACTTTGAAAAATTGCCACATAAACCAAGCTACTGATGACTGTGTGTGCATGTTAAAGCAATCATGCAGCACTCCTTCAATCACATGGAGCAGGGTTGGCCAGAGCAATGGACAGGGCTTGACATGCTCTGTCAATGCCCTGAGAGAGAAAAGCAGTGTGAGTGTGTGTGCTTTTGAGAGAGAGAGGGAGAGAGAGAGAGAGAGAGAAGCAAGGTACATTTAATGCCTCCTTAATACCCTATGGGCCTCCCTCCATTCATAAAACAGAGACTGACAACCTCAGATCGGGTCTGATTCATTGCAGACCTTGGCATTGCTACACAGACGTTGTGAATCATGTAGTGAATAATGTGGGGTAGCCCATACCTTCCCCATCACAGATGTTCTGGTAGGAGTCCCATCGGGTCAGAGGATCCGCTGTGTTGTAGTCCACAATGACATCTGCGCCGTTCTGCCACCTGTCCGCACCTGAAACCACCAAGAACAAGTTGTATAAAAGTATGTTTTTTTTATTCTTTTTTTGGCATGATTTCTGAGGGAATGTCAATACTGAGTGCTGTTATTCAAGATCTATACATTTTACATTTTATACACCAAAAAAATCCCTTCAGTTTCCCCCCCATATCTTTATTCTTGGCATGGTGGAAAAGCCCCACAAATGGCATTGAGATGACTATGGGACTTTGAATGAATCCCCTATTAATGAAATGCTTAGGTCGGTTAACATCTTCTTAAAGCCAGGCTCCAGTTCATGGTCAACAGACCTTCAATCCTGAAGATCAAATCATATCCTCATCTCCATAATATTAACAAGAGACGACATTGACTATTATCTGATTTGTATTCAAAGGCCAATATTGGCCACAGTATGCTGGATAACCCATCTGGGGTCTAATCCAAGTATGAATATTCTCATCATGCCAGCGGAAGTCAAAGGAATGCTACACTATAGGAATTGTGTTTAAAAATATATTTAATACATATTTTGTGCGCATACACACATAGGCAAACACACAAACCTGCACACATGCATTCACACAACCCACAGTTTCCCTCCTGTGAGGCTCTGAGGCAACACATGCTGTGCTTCTTTACCTCTCTGTCAGCACACACTTCACACTACATTTCCCCTCTGCAGCATTCCACATCCTCCTCTTAGCAGGGGGCAGAGGGAGAAGGAAAACAGCAGAGCACGGAGAGCACAAGGGAAGAATGCTAGGTGGAGAACGCGCCACGTCTGGTTTTCAAATAATGCTCAAGAAAAGGTGAAGAGTTAGGAAAATACCTGGAATCTTCTCTGGGCCCTCTGAGAACACCAGCTCCACTTTCCCATAATCTGGAAATCTGGGATCTGGAATGTCAACACACAAAAATGCAATGAGTGTGGCCCATTCACAAGTGGAAGGATGAATGGTGCTGTCTGTGAAGGATTCTCTCCGTAAAGCATGATACATTACATGTTTGGGAAAAAAAGATTATCGGTCTCAAACTGCCAAGTCTAAATTAAGTCCAGACTGAGCCCTGCACTGCTGTGCGGAGCAGAGAGGTTGCTGTAAACTGGCGGCACGTTCAGACCTGTTCTCGGGTTTTTTTCCAGGGTTTACCTTTGTTGGCGGTCTCCATGTCCTCTTTTTCAAACATCAGGTTGTAGCCCTGCACTGCTCCCGTGTGGAACTGCAGCCGAAAAATGACTTCACGCTCCGAAGTAAGTTGACTCTTGTGATAGCATTTAACCTACAACAAATATTAGCTCTTATAAATTAACTTATAGTGAATATTTCAAGGAAAACCGAAGTAAAAAAAAAAAAAAAAGAAAAAAAAAGTCTGCGTAGGGTGCACAAACAGTATGTTTTCTTACCATGATGTCTCCTTTTAGCAGCTGGGCAGGCTCCAGAGTGATGCATACCCTGTCTCTGTGGCCTGGACCAATGTGACTAACACAAAACAGTAAACCGGGATTTATGCACTAGCAGTCAGTTACAGTTAGTCAAACAGTTGCAACCAATCACAGATATTTACAGAAAGCTATGAGTCACAGAGATAGCCAGTCAGTATCAAATTACATGGAAGTATTCAAGCAGTTTGCGCTGTAAGTGATGCGGTTGAAATGGCGTTTGGCTACTTACTAGACTCCAGAGGAATACACCGCTTGCATTCCCTGGTACACCTTGAGGTATGGACGACATACTGAAAGAGATATAAATTATGAAATGAGTTTATTGTATCATCGTACAATGTTTAAGTGCACGCTCACATAAATCTGTCTCAGTCTTTTGTGGGGAGACTGCGTGTTCTGAGAATACACTGAAATATGACCCAGTATTGTTGCTTTGTGCCACTGATTTTCTCAAAGGACTTCTATTGTAAGGATACATGGGCTCAGCTAGCCTCTCCTGTACAAGATATCCCAAGAGATTAATGTATAGCTTCTCAGATTGTACTGTTCACAGCCAACTGGTGATAAACTTCTGTTGTGAAAAAGCGATTTTGATTAAAACTTGGATGAAATGAGTGAAAATATCAGTTTATATGGAAACATGGGTGTGGATTCCCCTGGGTTTACTGGGAAGCCATAAAGCAGTTCTTCTTTACAGGTCTGTTTATGTCTGAGTGTGTGTTAGAAAAAGCTAGAGAGAGACACAGAGGAAAAGATTTAAGACCCCTGTGATGCTTTACAACCATATGACAAAGATAAGTCTGCATCTTGTTTATTGCCGCTGCTCTGATGTGGCTCCATCTGGATTTTTATTCTCTCGTGGTAGCAGTAACTGTATTTACACTGGAGCTGTAGCTGTGCTGTTCATACTAGTAAACAAAATGAGCCTAACCTCCAGTGGCGTCGAAGTTCGGTATCCCGTGAAGGATGATGCAGTGCAGGAACAAGGGGGAGGCGTTGATCTTCATCGATCCGCTCAGAAGACTGTTGAGGATCCAGACATACCTGGCATGAAAGCAGAGGCTGATATAACCACATGCAGCACAAATATGGCGGTTTAAATTCTTTCATTGTACGTCAATGTCTGTTGTCATCCCTAAAACATAAACGTCCGGGTAGTATTCAATGTAGAGCATACAGTTTCTAAAATAAGCTCACAACTCCCCCTTATATATGGGAAGACCCTGCCCACACATGAGTACTGGTCCCACAGTAATACGCCCCATGAACTTGAGAATAAGAAAGCTTGAAAATCACACACACACACACAAAAAAAAAACACCCAAACACACCAATACGAGAAACCCGCTGTGTATTTGTGGCCGCCATGCTCTGCATAGAGAGCTGTTAGTGTGAGTCACGGTGATAAGATTACACCAGGTCACCATGGGATCTGATTCCCATTAATATTACTAACAATGACTGGTCTATTGCCCGGCTTTTTTTTCACTAGAAAACAGACAAACAGCGCCCAGGCACGCAAACTCTATTGTATTGCTTCAGGCGGCTCTGGGACATGAAGGTGGGTGGATGGAGGCGGGAGGTCAGAACACAAAAGAGTCAAAGATAGACAATGATGGAGTAGTCCAAAAACACGTAGAGATTGACATACGTAACTTAGCCATTATGTAGTACTTTCTAGGGCTGGGAGTTGTATTGATAATCTATCAGTATTGTGTCAGTATATGAAAATTGATTTCTGGGTGATATTGTGATAAGTGATGTCATTTCTAGTTGTAAAGGCTGTATTATAGTAAAGGGCTGCTTAGTCATAGACTATTCTGCTGTTGTGTTATTTGTCTGCTTGGTTATCATATATACATTACTGATGACTGTTTATCAAAAATCTCTTGTGGTTATGACAGCACTGCCAATCATTCCACAACAATATTGATATCGAGGTATTCTGTCAAAGATCTTGTAATATTTGATTCTGTCCATATCGCCCAGCCCTGGTACTTTCTTGTAGTGCCATATAGGTGGACGTGCATATGTTTAGGGTCTTACCGTTTCTGGGAAGGTGTCATTAGAGCTGAGACCTTATCATCGTAGTACTTCCTCATTGCAAAGCGGTCCAACGCCTGATCAGCACTTTGACAGACACAGAGAAACACATTCAGCGCTTCAGGTAATAATGACGCCACACAGAGATGACAAGGTGCTCTGCTTCTCTGTAACCTCAGCATGAATTGGGACAAGGCAGACACGTGCTGACACAAACACACACATGCACGGGGGAAAAGAGGGAAAGTAACCGGAGAGACAAGGGATTCCAGCAGAGAGGAAGACAATGCCAGCCTTAAGTAAACACGGAGGGGGAGAGGAGGCCAGAATGTGTACACAGCGCTGCTATTCGGACAGCACTAAAACCAACAGGCGCTGGAGCCTTTTCACCAGAGGACCCTCTCCTGCTGCCCCCACCCCACACCTCCCCCCCAAATCTATTTCATTGTAAATGTATGTCATTGTTTCTCTATTTCGTCCTCTACCGCTTTTTGCTGTCTCTTTTTCACATTCACCCAGCCACCCTGAATGTGGTCTTCCTCAGTGGGACACAAACCCCGGGAGAAGTTGACTTTGGCCAGCCTTGGCAGCCGTGTGTGCTCATACCACAATGGTTCTGTTCTGTGTGCAGAAAAGATCTACATAGTCGCATAATGCCCAGGCCAAAACAAGCCAATACACATTCTACTTCAAACTACTTTCTCGCTAGATGTTTGCTGCACTTCCTGACTCGGTGATAAGTACATCTGCAGCTCCTCTGACTTAGTCTGAGGGGCCATTACCTGAGAATTTTTTTTTTTTCTTGGCTCAGTGGATTTAATGAAAGTGACACCGTGGCCACAAGCTATTGTTGTACCTAACCTGCTTCTGGGTTAATTCATGTAATTCTGTACAGGGTGATTCATGACTTAAACTCTGTGGTTTGCCTTTGAATTTGAGAGCAATAACTTTGCTTTGACTCACTGTCTGACTCATTTTGACCCGGACTTAAAGTAGAGCAAATAAATCAGTCACGGTTAAGCGATGACATTGCTTGTGGTGTACAAAATGAGTCTACAAGAAAAGCTGTGAGTTGCTGATATCCTTTGATGCAAAGTGTGTAGGAGTCAAATCAGACACTCATTACCACAAATCCTCATTCAATACAAGTTAAAGCTCAACATTCATGGTAGCATAATGTCAAAAATGTGACACACAGTAGCAGTTACCTGGCTGATATATCGGTAAAATGCACAAAGGATGAAATGACCACGCCGATTCGACCTTTGCCGCCCTGAGGACAAAAAGATAAAGCAGGCAATGAATCACCCTACATTGTAGCATTTGTGGTTTAGCTTTTTGGAAAATCTGTGTTATAAAGTGTTAACTACAGCTGTACACAGTTACACAACAAATTTTCATCTGTGTATTTTTGTGAAGCTCAAATAAAGAATGATGAAAGAAAGAAGTACAGTAATTTCTCATTTAAATCATACCATGCCCTACAGCTGATATAACAGATTTTTTTTTAAAAAAGACACTATTTCAAGGATAATTCCAGTATTTTTCAATCTGGGCCCTATTTTTCCATCCATTTTGCTCCAAATGATTGATAGGGACAACATTTTTTGGAATTAGTCCAGTATTGAGCTAGATCGCTTTAGCTGGAAGCTGTGAAACAGGCTGCAATGTAATCATTAGGGACATCTGCACCCGTCATATCACATCCACTCAAAGTGCTTGTTTTTGCCACTGATGTGAGAAGCATGTAGACTCAACCATCAATAATGTGTTTATTATGCATTTTTTGTGAGTTGAGACTGAAGCGTCCCCACTTAAAATCAACCCCCAGCAATTTTGCGTTGTGCACCTTTAAAGAGTGGAGCACCACAACCTGCAGATGCTCACCCTACAGTGTATGACCACCACATGCAGAGGGTCAGCATTGAGCCAGCTCTCCATGGCCTTGCAGATAGTGCATATCTTATCCAGAGGGGGGGCATGCAGGTCAGGCCAGCCCGTGTCCAGGGTCTAAAAACATAGCACACACACAGACACTGTGAACACACACAATACAAGCCACTTCCTATCTGCCATGAACATGCGCTGCCAGTCAAAATGATACTGTTTACTTTAACTCGATAGACAGCCACTGAAATCTGTGCAGCCGCAGAAAAGCAATTAATTTTGTTCCTTTCCAGTGTGATGCAGTATTGAGTATTGATGTCCTCATCCTACTAGTATTTTATTAACTAGCGCTGGTTTGATGTGTGTGACCTCTTAATGATCTTACCTTGGGGTTCATTTTAGAGAGATCATGTCTTTTCTCTGACAAGTTGATGATCTAAAAAACGAGAAAAAAATACAACACACAGCCAGTGAATCAACATTATTTCTCTAAGATGATCATTTCTCCATTCTAAAATAAACTGCTGCTATACCACACTGACAAACAGATACATAGTGAAAGATAAGCTGAGGCTGAACCACTGGGAGATCAATACTTTGTCAGCTTCCCTTGAAAGCCCATCAGGACCCACATCAATACTGTCTGTGCTGCCACTGGCACAATCTGCTTCTTCTCACAGCATCGTTTGTTTTCAAGGTGAGACCGTGTGCAACACATGGACAGACACTGACCAGGTAATTGTCTGCATGTTTGGACTTGAGCATTCGCGTGACATCCTTCAGGTTGTGTGCGTAGATCTCCTCTGAGCATCCCCGGGGGAAGGACACAGCGATGATGCGCTCTGTGATATATGTCAGGTCGAGTTCATATCCCTCCTCCATCCTGAAGCTCAGGCTTCCTGCTGAAAAGCATAGGCGGGAAAAGTACAGGTGACTCAGAGTAGGGCTGGGTAATATGTACAAAATCAAATATCACAATTGACTAAATACCTTGACATAGATATTGTGATGATGACTATTGGCGTTTTCACAAAATATTTACACAATGAGATTTTTGATAGGCTAAATAATCATCAGTGATGCCTACATAATAACTAAATGGGTAACGGCAAATAACAGAACAGCTGGAATAGTGTGGTAAGTTCAGAAAATTATATCACTTTACTGTAATGCGGCCTGTAAAACCAGGAAAACAATTATACCGTATCACCATATTACGATATCCAAAATCCCAGATGATTCTGAGTCACAATATCACAATATCGACATAATATCGATATACTGCCCAGCTCTACCTCAGGGCCTTTAATTATGCCCTCATACCCTACCCATTTTATGCTAGTGACTTCATGCATGTCAATATTTGATGGTCAAAGTCCTCAGCTTTAGTCATTGTGTCCAAGTTTCCCGCGGATATCTTTGGAGTGTGACCTCAATTCCACATTGTATGACACAGAGGGTTTCTTGTTTACACAGTTACAGCCTATCTGCTCAACCGTCCCGACAGTGTTGTCTCAGAAATATTGTACTGGGGGAAAGCAAAACAATATATCAAAGGCTTTTTGAACATGTATGAGATGATTGCCATGTATCTCCGCTGCAAAAGATTCTAACCCTGCAATCTATTCGCCACATAAAACTGAATGCAACGATGACAAAGAAAAGAAAAGAAAAGAAAAAACTTTCAAAGAATTCCGGTTGAAACCAGTTATCCGCAGCGTGCTGTAAATCCCTGAGAGATGGCGTGTCCCTGTGACCTCGTGGCCATGAACTTCCTGGTGGGCTGGGGTGAGGCTGCCCCCCCCCCACACACACACACATACACACCCCTTATCTAGTCATCTCTCATCGGTCTCCATGTCGCTCTGTGGTGCTTGTCAGTAAGAGAATAGAGCCCCAACAAACTGTTTCCTGTTGGCCACTGCAAGCAGTACGCTAATTTAAGTAAAAGTTACAGGAAATACAGCTTCTTTTTGGTTATGTTGTGACATATGTCTATGTCAATAGTTGCTTGTCCTGGTTGAGGAATGAGCTAAGTCTAGGGCTACACTGCAAAAAAACAAACAAACACAAAAATTCTCCATTTTAACAAGTCATTTAGTCTCATGTTCAGTCTTCCAATTTTGTGATCTGCCAAAAAAATTTGCCAATGGGATGAAATACCCCACATGTTCCAGTGCTAATCAACTTATTTCCACAATTCTCTTGAATCAAGTGTCAATTTCTTGATACTAGTGGGTATTCTGCCCTCTTTTAACATATTTATACTTGTTTGCAGAAAAAAAAAAAATCAAAAATCAAGTGAAGCTGCATTCGAAACAAGTGGGGTTATCTCACCCCATGGACAGATTTTTCCACTTATCTTAAGAAAAACAAGATTTTGAGAGTGAAGGATGGAGATTTTTTTTGCAGTGTAGGCTGGGTGTCATTTGCCTCTGAAAAGAGTATTGTTTTAGGCTCTTGTTCAGCATGTGTAACAGCGAGGTGATCAATTTTAGTTGATAAATGGCTAGCTGACATGCATTTCACATTCTGCCAAAGGCGTCGACATCCTTCTCAAGTCACACTGCCTGTTTGTTGTGATTAAAAGCTGGCCAATCTACAGTTTGAGAATGTGTCTGTCAATTAAGTCTGAAGTGACTGCAGGCTAGAGCCCCACACTTTGAAGGGCTCCAGAGAGGGAGCAATAAACCAGGCGCTGTATAGCCAGGGCTTAAACCAACCCTCAGAGCGGAATGAAAGAGGCTATGTGTGTGAGGAGGTCATCACTCGGGGAAACAGACTGGGTGTATGTGTGTGTGTGTGCTGAGGAGGAGGTGGGTAGGGGGAAGAGGTCATCGGAGACTGTTGCAACTAATAGTGGGGTTAGTCTATTTCCCCTGAGACTTGAAGGAAAAACTGTCGACTAATGGGAAATTAATGAACAGGTCAGCCAATACATAGGGCCTGTGTTTCTCCAGGGTAGAGGAATGAGGAATGGGTGGAAGGCTGACTGATGTTTTGGAAGCGTCAAGGCACGCCACTAGGTAGAGATAGGTGTGGTGTCTACCCAATACTTAACCTCCAAGTGACCCAGAGAAATGTGGAAATGTTAATCAAATGGTGTATTGAATCATTTGTGCTGTAATCACAAGCTGAGAGCTGTGCAGACTCAACTGACAAAGAACAAAAAAACATTGAATAAGGATGTAATCAGATGGCTGAATCTAATGAGTTCTCATTGCAGGCCTGATTATGACAAATTATGTGTTTAATCCATGTTTTTTGTCTAAATCAACCCTTGCAATTCTGCATAATGCACCTTTAAATAACTGGGGAGACCATCCATTAAAAACATAGCAATGACATTCATTATAAAAACAATACGACAAACTCAACAAATAGTCAACTTAAAAAGGCTAAATAAAAAAATCCACACAAGAAGCCAATACATGCTATTAGAAGGTTTTGTCCAATTCAGAATGTTAAATTTAGACCCATCATTCATTTTACATGATTTGTTCTGATGTACTTGGGCCTGAAGCACCTCCTTTTCCACTAAGACCTCTCAATTCTGACTCTCATCACTCAAGCAAGCATGAGCGACTTGTCCCAGCACGCACTAAAGATAATTGGTCTTTAATTTGCACTGACTGCTTTTGTTCCTGGTTCGAGGCACAGCATTAGTCCACAAAGGCAGAATAAGCAGTGCCAAGGATCTCAAATCCCGAGCCCACCCATGGCACTGTGAGAGGAAGGCTGGCAGAGGAGAGGGGGCAGGCAGAGTGATTTGAGAAAATGGGTTGTCAGATCTACTGTGAACAAGCTATGACAGGTTTACTGGGTCAGGATGTTGGGGGATTAGGGTGTGTCTGGCTCCCCCAGCTCAACCCCTGCAGGTAAGAGCTAGGCGAGACTGCATGGGTGCTGTCAGCCACGTTCACACACGCATGACCATCACTTGGGACACTTTCCAACAGTTCTAAATACCTTTCGTTCAATTACCCCAAACACCACTGAAAATAAATCCATCCAGCATTCCATCTGAGTGATATAAAGGTGAGGAAGACTGATAGAAAGTAATATTGGGAGGGCTGGGATGCATCATAGTTCCCATTTGGGAGCCACACCCTCCACCTGGCTCACACTGTACAGAATCTTCCATTTTGTACAAACAGTGAACAACTACATGGAAGACAAAAGAGAGCCGTGTAATAGCACATAAACAGCAAGCGAGCAATTCCACCCACAGAAATCAGTGTTAGTCAGCATTAAAGCATGGCCTAATCAAGCGAATGGTGACATCATGGCTGTTTTCATTTTCGAGCCCATTGTGGTGACAACAGTTGGCAAAAACCTTGCATACTTGCCTGTCTCAAATAATTAAACTCTCCTAAACCTAAGGTTGAGCCACAGCAACAGAATCCTTTTACGTAAAAGTTTGTTTGTATGTTATTAGGCTGGTTGCTACATGTCTACAGGCTCCCAGGATACATTTTCCATCTGAGACTTGAGTGTGGTTATCATCATGCAGTCTGTTTGTGCATGTGTACAAACGAGTGGGAGAAAATACACTACAGGGTGAGAGAGAAGGCCTCAGTCAAGTGAGGGAAAACAGAAAAAAAAGCCATGAATAAGCATAAGGTAAGGGAAGCTCATAATCTTTTAAAGATAGTGTCTAAGCCATAAGATGGGGATAATAGCTCACTCCTACAGTACGGTGTGTGTGTGCACAGTGTACCCATCTTTATTATCTTTTCATTAGCTGTTGTCATCATTTTTACATGCTTATGTACAACGCAAGCACATGTTGAGAGGGAAAGGTAAGCTTTCCAAACTAATACATGTTATAACAAAGTGCAAAAGTGCAGAAATTTCTGGATAAACAGAGGACAAGTTTCAACATTCGGTAAAATCAATCACAGAATCTGAGACAGTTACATTTCCAAAAAGGTTATAACCTGCTGGCATACAAATGAAAGCAATCAAGGAGTCCTTTCCCTTTATTCACGCTCAAAAATGAAACCAAACTGCTTCTTTTGGCTCACTCTAGCTGGTGATTGAGAGGTTGTGGCAACAGCATCCATTTTGGGCCTGCTTAAATATTTTTATAGGTCCATTAAAGTGGAATTTGGTGCCTGTAGTGAACAAAGAGCACGGAAATTCATTATTGTAAAGAGAGAAAAAAACACTTTCTCAAATACTGCCAAACATTTGAGCCAACACAACATATCACACAACTTTTTATCTGATTCTGGAGTTTAAGCATACAAACATACTCAATTTGTCTTCTGAGTACTTCTGGGGCTACAAATATTACGGTTCTGCAGGGGGTGGGAGGTGATACAGCTCATCCAGCCCAGCATGTGGCTCTGCTCTGGTCCTGAGCAAAAAGCAGCCATGTGTAACTTGTCTTACTCTCGCTGTGAGTCTCTGGGCTCTGCTCAGTCACAAGGACAGATTAATGATCTTCCAAGCTGTTTGTCTTCAACCCTGAGTAACACCTCAAGTGCCATAAATGCTTCAGGAAGTCTGGCTGCCTATGGGGGGTACTGGTGGAGTGGAATGTATTTTTAAAGACCTTTTTTGCATTCTAGAGATATTTACATTTCCCTTATCATCTATGTCTGCCTAACCTAACCCTGAAAAGTAGAATAACTCAAGCATGCTTCACCAATCTATCAGATGAAGGGCCTTTTACAGCCGGAACAAATTTCCTTGTCCCACAATACAAATTGTTCCTACAATATTCCATGCTACAGCTTGGCAGAGGCTGTTGGCTCCAGTTGGTATTTAGCATTCAGATCAAATTGCCATCTAATAAAGTTGATACCATCAACTTCACTGTTCCGAACTGCCCCGCATTTGCACTTGGAATGGATCTCGGAGAGCATGCCTCGCAATGTGGGATAACATCTCCACAGTGACATAACAGGCTGGTTGAAGGGCCTGGAAAGAAACAAGGCCACAGTTTGTTCTGTCCCTTTCCTGTCAGGGGCTCTATATGTTTACGCTGTGGCTTTGACGCCCATTCAGTGCTGAAGAACTGACATAAACGAAGCCGTGGAATCTATTGAAAAAAGCCGCGGAAGGGGAGAGTGGGTATTTTTAGCCAGTTTATTTAGTAGTGCTGGAACTCCAACGTATATTTGTCCCTCAGTTTCATGAGATATTTTGAAGGGAATAAAAACGAGGACTCTGGCTCTGAGTGAATCTGCACACCCACCAGGCTCCTAAAGTACTCCCTAATTACCACTTTCTATCCCAAGGTCATAGTGGAATGCGTTCCAAAATGGATTACGCTCCCACTCTCACTCTCTCTAACCCTCTTTTTCTTACTCCTCTTTCTAACTTCTTTCTCTTGTTCTCTCTCTCTGCCTCTCGTGCCCCTTGATTTCTCCCTCCCTCTCCTAGTCTCCATTTCTGTTTAATGGTTTACACATGTCAGCCGGGTAGCTGCCACACTGCGACAAAGTGAAATGCCCCACTGCTCTGTCCCATATTGCTGCTCTCAGGGTTAGATCAGAGTGTTCTGCTTACAGTACACAACCCGAGCCCTTTGCCAACCCACCTGTCCAAACCACACTATCAGGATCCTCATTCATGTGTTGCTCAGCCAGCCCTTTGTAATTGCCGCCTGTTATCAGGGAAGAGGTGGGAGGTGAAAAAAACAGACACCTTGGTTTTTAACTTCGGCTAACAACTGTTAGACACACATTTCCTTAGCCGTGAGGGGCAGATTTTGTTCATGCAACTCGTGACCTCAAAATAGAACCAGCAAGAAGAGCCATAATTGCCAGTTCAAAAAGGTTTCTCCTATCTTGTTAGGTCTGTAATTAACGCTTATCTTAAAAGAGTTTAGGCTGCAAAATGTCCTTAACAACCCGCATGGCTTATGTTTCTTGGAAGAAAGGTGCACAGGAGGGTGTAAATGCAGGTGTGTGTCTGATTTCAGAGTCAAAGCAGAGAAAGGGAGGGATTGAGATTCAGGTGACGATGGGTAGCTGCTGTGATGTAAGGACGCTTGTACATGTCATCAACAATGGCTGCCTGAGAAGTGCAGCCCTAAGGCCGAAAATACCATGCAGCAGCTGTAGCTCAAAGAGGGGGAAAAAAACATATCCTCCTTTTCTGCTTCTCTCCATCATTTTCTCTCCAGCAGCAGAGCAGACCAAACAGTCAACAAAGGACAAAAAGGGTTTGTGTCTTCTGAACTTCTATGAGCTTGCTTTACCGAGGAAAAGGCTTCCACAAGAATTGCCCCATATGTTTCATATTATTAAGGTCTCCAATGCACCAGAGCCCAAAACAGCAAGGAGCCCCACATTATATTCATAGCAAAACACAATTCAACGAGGAAGATGTTTACACTAAACTATTCCTCCTATTGAGAGGCCAGGCTGGGCTTTAAAAAGTGGTCCATGAACAAAACTCTTTCATTCAGACATTGAAAGGGGGAAAAATCACAAACTCAATGCTTGTTCAGTTTGAATGACTCCCTTCTCTGTCTTGACAATCCTGCTAGGGTCTCACAGTGCTGGAGCACACACACACACACACACACACACACACACACACACACACACACACACGCACACACACAGTAACCCTTGGCTTTAGCGGGATTCAGAGCCAAGGTAAATACAGAGGGAGCAGTGCCCCATTTTGAAGTTTGAAGAAATGATTAAACTCAATGAGATAGAGCTGAGCAACAGGCTAAAGAGGAAGGAAAATGTTTCCAAACTGTTTGCAACTCTAATCCTGCTTTTAAGTGCTGAGCAGCTCAACTTTAAACCCCTCCCCACTAATGAACAGCCGTAGAAAAGTTCAGACACCGTGCCTTACCTTTTCAAAATGAAAGCGAGGACTTTGATTCTTCTTTTTCCACTGATTCCCTTTGTCAATCAGTGCTGAAAGAGAGAGAGGGAGGTAAAGTCCTGAGTCAAAGAGCACTCAGCCCGTCACACTGGCTTAGTGAAGGCTGAGAGGCTCATTTTCCTCTGCTGGAATGTGCTCTCAGGCTGATCAGAGGCACTTCTCTGAGCTCACTTTGTCCCAGCTGCCCCCAGTGCTCTCCCAGGCTGCTGCTGTGGCTGCTGGTGCTAAAATGGAAGCCCTTGCTCTGTTTCTGAACTGCTGCTGCTCAGCCCCCCAACACACTTCCTCCAGTCGAGGCTGCCGCTGCAGCCGCCACAAGTCCTGGCATGGGATAGTCCTCCCACTGTGCCGTGGGGCTGCCTCCCTTGATCCCTCCCCCTTCCACTCTACCTCCCCCCCCTTTTCCTCTCTCTGTGGCCTCCTCCATCTACCTCTCTCCCTTTGGCTCTCTCACACAGACACAAACACAGACTTAGGCTTCCTCCAACACTGTTCCTGCCCCCAGCGACTTATACACTCAACAGGTGGCACATTATTCTGAAAATAACAATAACAATTATAACAACAACAACAACAACAACAGCAGCACTACTACTGCTACTACTAAGAATGATGATGATGATGATGATGATGATAATAATAATAATAATAATAATAATACAAACAAGTTTTCATTATACTAGTGACAACAGGTTTTGGTTTAGTCACCCACTTAACTGCACATTTCCTTATGGATGTTTATTAAAATTATTATTATTATTATTGTTGTTGTTGTTGTTGTTGTTGTTGTTGTTGTTGTTAGTAGTAGTAGTAGTAGAACTATTATAATTATTATTTTTACTTCATGCACTATAACCAACAGAACACAGAAGGCCTGGTGTGTATATCCCAGTGCAATGAGCATGCACATCTCATATCTAGAGCTACGTGCGATTTATGGTCACTACATACAAGCGTGACCTAAAACTAAAAATGAGTAAACATGTAATATGAGCATGGTAAGGCATTGTAAGACCTGGCCCTGGGTAACCGCCTCGGTAAATTTAACCACTGGCTTTTCAGTATTCCAGACTGCTATTGTGTGGTGGCGCAACGGTACATTGATAAATGATGGCCTATCGTTCGGCATGCAGTTTGCCAAAAGGGAACAGTAGAGTTGGGTTACATAACTGCTGTTTGTTTGTTTGGGCCAGACATACACTGTTGAAGAGGATCTTGCTTAATAATTTACTCTGTCCAAACCTTGTCATTGTTTTAAGACCGATGGCTCCTTTGACTATCTACATTATGTTGGTTACTATTGTCAAGTCCTTGTCGGACAGCGTCAACTGACCATGAAGTTAGCTTATCTCGAAAACTGCCTTGGCCACTGGTGAAATTAACAGTGACACCACTTTGTAGAAATTACTCTTCTGTGTTAATAAAGACAGACAATTGTTTCAGGTCGACATGGTAGTTTCTTTAGCTGAATGCAAATTAACATTAGAGTCCTGTATTGTGCTCTTGCAACAGAAACAATACCTTTCGGTGTTTATTATGACTGCCAAGCAGGAGAACAAATCAAATGTTTCCTCTGATGAATATGTGATGATTGGGAAGCCTCCCCCTCTGTTTAGACAGGCGAGATTAACATGGCGATTATCGCCATCTACAGGTAAGAACTGACATTGCTTTTTGATATAAGACTTCATGCAGTTGGCCCTGTGCATAACTGAGTTCTTTAAAGGACCCTAAAAAATAACAATGTTGTTGTTAAGAAAACTTTATTCGTTTTTCATCAAATGTGCAGAGCATTTATTTGATAGTAATGCATTTTCATAGTGGATCATTGCTGTCAGGTCAGTATTTTTATGCAAAACATCAGCACTTGCAATTAACAAAGCACAAGAAAGAATGCTACAAAACATCAGCCAAACTTCAATTACCTTAGAAATACAAAAATGTAAAATGAACTGTGGGTTATGTGGAGGATGATATCAACAAGCATGTTAAAAATAAAAGATACATTTTAAAGTGTTACATTATAATTTTCTATGAAAATGAATTACATTCACCTTTTATGCATGACAACATGACTTATATTCTGCATAAAAACTCAAAATAACCCAAAATTTAAAACACACAAAGCAGTTAAATGAATTCAGAATTAATGATAAAAGTTTTTCCAATTCAAAATTGTTACATTTATGTGACCTTTATTCCCATCACTTAGCAGAAAAATCTTTGAAGAACACGCTTGCATTGCATAGAACTGCTAATAAACCCCTAGTCTAAATCCTTTTGTTGTTGTTGATGATGATGTTTTTGTATTAAGAGAGAGTGTTAGAGCTGTAAGTGGAGGTGGATGAAATTGTATAGCTGTAAGAAGAGGTGTAATCAACACTGCCTCTACGGGACCCATTTCTGGAGCTCGCCCGAGAACCAGCTCTGGATCCAGAGCGAGAGCCTGGGTTAGAAACATTGTAAGGGCTACTGATTCCCTTGGTGGACATTGAGGAAGCCGGCAGCATCTTCATACCATTACTTTCCTCCACCATACAGCTGTCCATGGCTTCCTTGTAGGAGATCTTCAGTTTTGTCTTGGGACATGTCAGGTTTTTCTGGTAGTTCCGAGTATCCTGAAGCTTCTGTGCTCCTCGTCCATCTAGCCAACCTCTGCGAATGGCCTCTTCGATGGTGACATGATCCCCAGTGCCAGGCTCTACCAGACCACCTGTCAGGTACTGAAACTCCAAAAATCTCTGACCAGCCTCATAAGGCAGCCATTTCTCTTTTACTGCCTCTGCTGCTGACATCTTTCTCTTAGTCTTTACATCCTCAAACCCCATATAGGCTTTCTGGGCTGGTTTCAGTTTTGAGGCCATGTCTTGTTCAATGAGGCTCTGATGGACGGCATCCTGCAGAGACAGTTTTTCTCCAGTGGCTGGGTTGATAATGCCCCCTGTGCATGCCTGGGCCTCTAGCAATCTCTGTGCTGTAATAGTATCAACTATGCCTCTTCTGTGCCCTTCTGTGATGGTAATCTTCTCCAGGGTCTCTGTGTCAAAGATGGCTCCCACAGGGCTTTGATCATCAAACATCTCAGCTGGAGAGAGGGTGATAGAAATACTGTCGAAGCGTTTACGAACAGTTGGGGAGGATGGGGTAGCCTGGATAGGGCTGCTACAGGTGAGCACATCATCAACATTACCGGCTGTGATGGTCATCTCAGTGCTGGCTTTGCTGGTAATGAGGTCAGCAAACTGGGTCAGGGTTAGGGTTCCAGCACGGTACTGTTCAAAAGACTTTTGATCAATCATACCACGTTCTAGGCAGTCCTGGATGTCATACTGGATTCCTGTTTTCCTATCCACCACCACCAAGCGTGCAGAGCCATCTGACCCCTTGACAGTTATTTCTTCCCACTCACACTCCTGCTCTGACAAGTCCAGAAAGGTGTCATAGTCAATTAGCTCCCGGTGATAGGCCTCCCGCACTGACATCTCCAGCCCAGTGTCCGGATCAACAATCACCACTCTTCTCTTGCGAAGAACATTTGTGCGGCTCTGCTCAGATTTTTGGGGCTTATTCTTGTCTATCAGTGGCAGAAGCACTAGGCCTGTTCTGGCATCTTTGATACATCTGTCTTTCAGCTGAAGATATGTCAGGTTCTCCTTGGTGTTTGGGTCAAAGAACCCCTTGGTGTCATCTCCTTCATATGTTAGGATCTCATTCATCTCCTCATCAAAATACCCCCTTTTATAGGCAACATCAACATCAATACGGTGACTTTCTTTGGGGTCAATAATCCCACCACTGGCAATTTGGGCCTCCAGCAGACGGATGCCATGGCCTTTCTCAATTAGATCTTTCTCAATGGCTTGGAAAAGGGAGATTGTCTTTCCAGTGGATGGGTCTGTGTATCCAGTAACTGCTTTCTCTGCAGACAACAACTTATTTTTAAACTCTTTACCTATAAGGGCTCTCTTTGAAGCCTCCTCCACTGTCAGGAAGACATTATTGACTGGATCAATCATGAAACCAGAAGCAGCTTGAGCCTCAAGAAGCTCCAGGGTGGTTCCTCTCATGAGAAGACCTTCCTTCATTGCCTGATAGAAGGGCAGGATTCGGTCATTGGCCTCATCATAGATCCCTGCAATACAGGTTGATCCATACAGGTAGGACTTGAGCTTGTCCTCAATATCTCTGCTAGTGAGCTTGCCCTGATTAAGCTTCTGCAAGTCAGTTTCATCCAGCAGCTTGGCATCAAAGAGCTCTGTGACAGAGACTTCACCACGGAGGCCCTTAACTGTCATGGGCTTTTCTGGGCCAGGGAGCAGCAGCAAGCCAGAGATGGGGTCCACTTTACACTTAACCTTAAGGTCAGTATAGCTTATCTTCTCTCCTGTGGCTGGATCAAGGTAACAGGTGGGTTTCTTGTTCAAAGCCCTGTAGAGCTCCTCATCAATAAGGTTACGGTCCAAGGCCAAGTCTTTAGGCAGGAATACACTCAGAACAGGGTCCAAGATGCCTCCAACAGACTCTTGAGCCTGGAGCAAACGGATGGTTTTCTCCTTGTCTATCCGACCCTGTTTACAAGCCTGACCTACAGATAACAATTTGCCAGTGTATGGATCTTTGAAGCCTGTGCTAGCTGCCTCAGCCATCACCAAGGTGTCTCTGTCTTCTGTGTCTACTATACCTCTGGAACAAGCAGTATCCACAGGCATCTTTTCATTGAATGTTGGGTCCACAATGTAGCCTGTGGCAGCTTGGGCTTCCAGTAGCATGAGGGCACTGTCTGGGCTGAGCAGGTTCTTATTTTTGGCTTCAGTGAAAGGCATTTTACCCTGGGACCCACTTGTCATGCCAGAAATGATACCAGTACCCTTAAGACTGAGCTGGATGTCCACAGCGACCTCATCCACAGTCTTCTTTCCCTTTAAGAGCTGGTCTAGGGTGGTTTTACTGATTATACCGCAGTCACACAGCTGGTGGGCTGTTACTTTGCGGCGCACCCCATCAAATAATAGCTTGGAAGGATCTACTGTGGGGATTTTCTCATCTGTCTGGGTGTGCTTGCTCAGAGTGCTAGCTCTCTCCAGCAATCTCTTTATCTCTCTTTCCAGAGCATCTTTCTTAAGAATCAACTCTGACACCTCCTTCTCAGAGCTCAGAAGCCGGCTCTTGTATCTCTCCTCAACACTCCTCAGCTCCCTCATAAGCCTTTCCACCTCACTCTTCAGGGAGCTCCTCTCTCGGTCAGCCTTATCCCTATCTGAGTCAGACTGCCTCATCTGGCTCTCTTTCAGCTCATATTGACTCTTAATATATGCAAGATCCTTGCGAATGGTATTGTTCTCATCCTGAAGGCGCTGTTTGTTGCGCAACTCTGCCTCTAGTGAAAGCTTGATGCGGCTGAGCTCCTCTTCTAGACGTTGCTGGCGGGCCTTGTCCTGCTCCAACAGTTTGAGCTTGGCCAGTAAACTGTCCTTCTGTTGCAGCACCTCAGTGTATTGGCTTTGGGACTCATGCACCATTATGGAAGTCTGGGGAAACAAAAGACATCACATTGTTACATGTAAACATATGTAACAACATTTAATGAGCAAAAAACCCACATAAATTGACAAATGAGTCTGATGAAGGCTGCTATGTCTTTGTTTAGGCGTATAGGTTAAACCCTCAACAAAATTTTTAATTGTCAACAATACCAACATGATTTGTAATGCCACAAGCCACGCCTGTCTGGATAGCAGATATTATTATAGCATATGCAGGCTCAGTTATATTATGTCTAAAGTGCAGCAATGAATGAAATGCGTACTGTTATGAAAGCATGCAAGCAAATGAAGCATCTCATGCAAAACCCTTAAAATGAAGGTCAGTTCCTAAACAGTGACATCTAAAATCATAAGACCACCATCAAACTGATTTCAGTTTTAAATGAATAAAAATGATTCATGCAAAGGTAAGAATGCAAATTAGCTGCATTATGTGGAGCGGATCCCTCACAGCAATCAAAAATACCTCAATGGATTGCTTTTGGATTTTGTCTATTTCCAACTTAAGCTTTTCTCTCTCCTTGGTCACGTCACTGATGAGAGCTTGGAGTTCCAGTGTCCTCTTGTTGCTGCTCTGGAGTTGCTCATGTAAGGCTGAGATCTGAGAAGCACTTTCTTCATCTGTACTGTCCTTGCTCAGCTTTAGCTCATCTCTCTCCTGCCTAACTGCCCTAAGCTCCTCTTCCAACCTCAGTCTCTCCTTTGTCAGGTTCTGTGTCAGACTCTGCAGCTTCTCAATCTCCGTCGTGTTTTCATTAAGCAAACGGCTCTTTTCTTCAATGGTCTTATAAAGACTCTCATTACGGAGGTTGACCTCACGGACCCGGGCCTGTTCCTGCAGTAGTTGTTGTTTTAGTGTCTTCAGCTCAGTTGTCACCTGGGTCAGCTGGTCCATGGTGACCTTGTGATCCTTCATGCTCTTGTCAAGGGCCTCTTGGAGGGCCCGGAGATCATGCTCATACTTCCTTCCCGAGGTGGATACTTCTTCCTGCATTGCTTTGAGGGTGTTAATGGTGCTTGTGTGCTCTCTGCAGGTATGTGTCATCCTCTCCAGCTCAGCTTCCATTCTTTTCCTACGTGTGAACTCCTCTTGGTTTGCCTTCTTCTGCTTCTCCAATTCTACTTCCATGCCATCCAGAGAGCACTGCAATTCCCTGATACGGCTCTGTAACCTGGCAGAACTCTGCTCAGCCCTGGTCTTCTCACTAGTCTGTTTCTCCAGCTCCATTCGGGTGATGTGAATCTCCTTATTGATTGACTCCACATAGGTGGTGTTTTTTGTCTGCAGCTCTGTCTGAGCCTGTTTCAGGCGACTAATTTCCACCTCCAAAGCTCTCCTCTTCTTCCCTTCCTCCTCCAGATTGTGTGTAAGCAGGCTGATCTGCCTGGACTTCTCCTCATTGTTCTTTGCAGTCTCCTTCAGTCTGAGCTCATTCTCTCCTCTCTGATGTACTAGGGTTCTCAACTGCACCTCCAACTCACTACGTCTTCTAGTCTCTTCTGTCACTGAGGCCCTCTGCTGCTGGGCCTCCTCCTCTGCCCTGCTCCTGTGTTCTTCCATGTGGGCTATGGACAGCTTCAGTCTCCTCAGCTCCTCCTCTAGGTCTTTCTTTTCAGCAGTGAGTCTGTCACAGTGCAATTTCAGCTCTGCTGTGTCTTCATCTCTCTGCTGTGAGACCTTCAGGACAGAAGCCTTGGTAACATGGATCTCTGTCTCGTATGTCTGTTTAAGTTGATTTATCTCCTGGCTGCTTTGTGCTCTTACCTTTGAGATCTCTGACTGGAGCCCTTGTCGACGTGTTGACTCTTCCTCTAGCAGTATCTTAAGCCTGTCCAGTTCAAGCTGCTTGTCCTTCACAGACTTCTCTAAATCAATCTTTGCCCAGCTGAGCTCTTCCAGTTCTTTCTGTCTGCGCCGAACAGCTGCCTCATACTCTTCTTGTTGACTGGCATAGCGTTCCTCAGCCAGCTTTCTCTTCCTCTTTTCTTCATCTAGCTGGTATGTAATGCGGGACAACTTGTCATTAAGATCTTTCAGCTGATTGGTTGTGCTGTCAAGGCTCTCCCTAGTAGCATTAGCTTGAAATGCTGTGGTTCTTTTCACTTCTTCCATAGAAATAAGCTGCTCTTTTGACTGAGTGAGCTCTAGCTTGTATCGGGCAAGAGCATCCTCAAGAGACTGGTTCTTCTGGTTACGATCCTGGATATCTTCTTTCAGACGCCTCAGTTCCTCCTCAAGCATCTCAATCCTGGTGTTCCTGATCTAAAGAAAGCAATGAAACATACAAAGTTAAGAAGGTTCTCAGGTATTTTATGTCATTTACTTTCATATTTTCAAGACATATTTGTTAATTCATTCAATTATGTACATTAGTATCAAAGATGAAACACATTCCATTATACATTTTTTTATGTATGCTGTTCTTATTTCACCCACTAAATATAATACTAGTATAAATAGTTTAAATATAACATAGCATGTCTTTTAGTGGATAGCACAATCCCAGTGCTTACCTTCAGATCTTCCATGTTCTTTAGCATTTCCCCAAGGAACTTGTAGTAGTCACTGGAACGGGTAAGCAGCTCAATGTAGCGAGACTGGAGGTCAGCCGCCTAATGAAGTTTGAATTAGTAAATGAATACTGAAGCCAAAAGATGTGATATTAATTGCATAATGACTAAGATGCTTTGAGGATAACGTGCAATAAAAGAATGAATCATTAAGTTGATGGTATTACATTAACTTAATATCCTGAGCAAATAGAGTTTAATTCAATTGCTCTGAATAACTAACAGGAGATGAACACACAATAATTACTCAAGGGTATAACACCAGGTATAATTTCATTAAACCTCATTGCTGAGCTACACTGCAAATTGCTATAGTGTTATGGAGAGGCAGAGCTCCTACCTCTTGTCTGACCACAGTAGCAGGGGACTGCAGCATGGTTCTTTTGATAGGAATATTAAGCAGAGTCTCCAGGCCTGCACTGTAGGAGGCCAGCTGCAACTCATAGTCCTGAAAAAAAAAAAAAAACAGCACAATATGCATTAATGTTTCTGTAATTGTATATTTTTTTAATTGATTGTGTCTATGTGCCTGCTAACATATATGACAATGTTTTATCCTGACAGTATAATGAAACTGTTCACAATAAGTGACTTTTTTGACACCAACCTTTATAGATGCAGCACAGGTGTCTGCATCCTTCTGCACATCCTCCACTTTCTCCTTCTTTCCCTTGATTTCAGTATGGAGTGCCTGTCCATAGAGTAGAGGGCCATTAAATCCACTGATACTGATTTATTTATAAGCAATTCTAAAACAGCAATTACTTGGAATGGAGTGGAATTATACTGACATTAAAGGTTGTTTTCTTAAGTTTTTAGAAACGTTCCTGAGTGCTGTCCTGAAGTTTTAAGATTATTTTTGAGTCACTAGCTCTCAAGATAAATATATTTCTCCTTTCTTCATAAATATTTGACTGTTAAGAAAATGTTTTTGACCCATCTCTGCTTAGGTGTTAGGACTGTTTTTTGATGATTTTGAGCGCTAATGAATCAAACAGAAAATATTTGGTTGTGAAAAAAAAAACAACAAGATTTTCCTGGAAAAAAAAAAATCTTATATGCACTAAAGAGTAAATTGTGGCTATTCTCACATTTGGGCATATTTTTCTCTGTTAAGCTGATTTAAATAAGGAAATACATGCCTTCTGTTGGCTGAGGTGATCCATGAGAGTTTGAATGTCACTGAGCTTCACCGTCTGTAGGCTGTCCTGACGCTTCCTGGCATTGTCTATCCACTCTTCCAGGGAAGTGCTGCTCTGCTGATAATGTCTCAGCTGCTTCTCCTGCTTTTCCAGATCCCACACTCTAGGGGGGAAAGAGTGGGATGAAGAGGAAAAGGATTGAAGGATATTTTTAGTATTGTTACTGGAATACAGTAGATACGTACTGTAGGTATAAAGATGGAGATATCAGTGATGAGATATTAAAGAAATCATTGAGGTTCACTCTACATTTGTATGTGTGTGTGTGTGTGTGCGTGTGTGTGTGTGTGTGTGTGTGTGTGTGTATGTGTGTAGATCATTTTACCTGCTATCAATCTGAGTTTGGATGCGACGCCAGCGGTCAGACAACTGACCAACCAGGTCCGAGTATTTGGACAAATCCACATCACACTTGTGGAAAGAGTTGGCGATCTGACCATTCCAATGAACAGCTTTGGCCAGGTCGGACTCCATTGCTGTCAGCAGGTCTCTCTTTTGCTCCAGATCAGTCTTCATTTGCTGCAAAACCGATAGAGAAAACTGATAAATCTACACACTTCCAACAATATCCATACAACACCTAATTAATAATTACTTAATCTTAAATCAGTTTGTTACTGTACTACACGGTTTCACATATGTATTTAAGCCTGCTGATGACATAGCCAGAGAATACTGCATGAAATGCATATGGAAAGTGTGACAGACCTTTAATGTGCTCCGATAGTTTTCCACCTCACGGAGGTCCAAAGAGGTGGTGTCCTTCTCTGTAAGCCGGGCTTCATGCACTTTGATGACATCCTCAGCATTGAGGAGGCTCTGGATCAAGGCTTTTAGGGCTGACAGTCTGTGATCAAGAAACACAATAATTACATTAAATACTGATCTTCCACATGACAGTCATTACTGAGAAAGAGTAAGAAGTGATCTTATACGACAAAACCTGCAAAGCTGTACATTGCCACAAGCTGAGATACACTAGGACAAAATGTTACATTAACACATGTATTGCCTAAAATGCCAAGGGAACATTAGGTAAATGTTAAGTACACAGGTGATGAGATTATACTACATATTCTACCTCTGAAGGTAAGCTGAGGAGAGACCCTGCAGGTCAGCAAGTTTTTGGTTGATGAGGTCCAGTTCAGAGCGGAGGAACTTGGCTTGCTCGGAGTCTGCAGGGACCCCTTCCAGCTGCTTCAAAATCCTCTCCCTCAGGCGCAGGTACTCATCATGGACAGAGTCTAAATCCTGGTGGACAACCTGCACAGTAATATCATGTAAAATTATTAAGGTAAATTTTGCATAATCGCCCTTCACTAGTGAAACCGTAAATGAAAAGGAAATTTAAAAGGTCTTCTATTGTACTTTTAACAATTGTGTTGTTACTAATAAGAGAAAGTTGGAACCAGAATTATTAAGTTGGCCTGTTTGCTCAGTTACTAATTCAACACTGGTTCTGTGTAAAGGAGTAATTCTGGTCTTGGTGAATTTTAAGCCAGTTTTCTTTTTATTCTCTTTCATGAGATTACTGTTGTGTTTGTTTGTTTTTTGTAACCAAACATTTTTATGTATGCATATTTTCTATATTTCTGCATAAATGGGTATCTAAGTGGTTAAAAAACAAGTTTTTTTGATCAGGTTGGGAAAAAAAAGCAAAAGTCATAGCATGTAAGAATCTACCTGAACCTTTAGAGCAGAAAGAGGACACGCTGGAGAACGCTGGAAAACTTAAACTCAAAAAAATGCAGAAATGATTCTTTAAGAGCAGTTACTCACATGCAGCTTCTGGAGGTGCTCTGAGCACTCGTGCAAACTGTTGTCGCCCAGAGAGATGTGGAGATGATTAGTGAGACCAGACTCGACCAGCTCCAGCCTGCGTCGGAGGGCGTGCAGGCCATTAAGCAGGGTAAGGTTAATGACAGGACTGGGTGCGGGAGTCTTGATGATGGTAGTCTTCGTAGTTTTGGAGGTTTCAGCTTTGACAGGCTCCTGTTTAGGGGGCTCAGTCAGTTTGGCAGCTATTGATGAAATGAAGGATAATTAGATTAGGAGGTTAGGAATCAAATATTATATAAAACTTTTTTTGCTTCTTAATTTGATTCAAAAACAGTTCATCTTTTATACTTCACTCTTACTCAGTGAATCCATCCATGAATGACTGAGGAGCCATGTTATACTCACTGTAAGCAGGCAGCTGGATAACCAGGGTATCATAGTGGTTCTGGGCTCCAGCAAACTGGCCCTGGATGGTTTGCTTGTCCTCTTCTCCAAACAGCTCAGAGCCTTGACTACTGCGCAGAAACTCTTGATAGTGAGTCTCCAGCCTTTTGATGATACTGCGGTATTCCTCAGGACGCATCTTGGACAGCTACAGTGACATGAGAATAGAGTGGGGTCACGTTATAGGGCAGAGACATATGGTGAGCATGAAAAAGCAGAAACCTTGTTCGGTCAGGCAATTTTCCAGAGAAGATATAAAAATATTAAAAAAAAATTCTAATTCAACTCTGCATCTAATATGAAAACATAAGCTGTGAAAAGGGCTGGGTAGTAACATGTTTCAAGTAATGCAAATGAGTAAATGAGTAAAATTTACGACAAACAATTTTTTTTTGTGGATTATTCTTACTCTTACTCAAGTATTTTTTTTTTTTTTAATCAGTATTCTACTATTTTCCTTTTTACATTTGACCAAATAGGTGGCATTACAACTGTATCTCCCTTTGTGTTGGTTTTGAGAAAGCTGATAATTTGAGCTGACAGGCACAAATAGCTCTGCAGCTGTGCAGTCATCATGACAGAACAAGTGATTAATGAAGAGGGGAGCACAGCAGTCAGCTTCAAGTCAAGCTGGTCAGCTAGCAAGCAGCAATGGAAGGTCAAATGACTGAATC
This sequence comes from Myripristis murdjan, assembly GCF_902150065.1. Taxonomy (NCBI): domain Eukaryota; kingdom Metazoa; phylum Chordata; class Actinopteri; order Holocentriformes; family Holocentridae; genus Myripristis; species Myripristis murdjan. The sequence continues at coordinate 20,810,753 of NC_043996.1, read as the reverse complement.
AGCGGCTTTGGAAAACCACCCTTGACAGTCTATGCACAGTCGGTACACCAAATAAAAATGCTGTTAAACTGATCATTTTTTAATCACAGTTCTTTATTTTATCACATGACGTGATCATGAACTAAACTAAATTTTAATTAGTACTCACTACTTTGAAAAAAAAATTGTAGCGAATACTCTTTTACTCTTAATTCAGCAGTTTTCTTCCAGGATAATTTTTGAGTACATTTTTGGATGAGCATCTGTACTCTTACTCAAGCAGAATTATTCTGTATCAGTTGCAAGCATTTTAATAAGTAAATGCAATAATGTATGACACACTGCTGTCTTTGTGATAACTTACCATAGTGAGAGTGAGTGAGTTGATGTAATTGATGTCTTTGACACAATATTGCCAGGAGATCAGGCTCTTGATGTTGATGTAGAGCTGGTTCCAGATGCTCATGATTGCTTCGTAATACTGCTCGTTCCTGGGAATAGTACAAGTCATCAGTCATTCTGGGAGCAGCCACTACGTCTCATTTTGACTTTCTATTGTCTTGGTGTTGGCTGACAATTCTAGAGGAACCAGACTAGACTGAATGTCTAGACAGTAAAGCTGTATGTGGGCATATGTGTGTATGTGTGCATGTGGGGTGTGTGTGTCTATTTAATTATGAATGATTTATGTGTTATATAATATCATAAAATAAAATATCAACATCAACATTCCATTTCAAAATGATGTGATATCTGTTTGACGACAGATGCACTGCTCTGCCCTTACCGAAACAAACATCTGCACAGGATTTCCATAATGACCTACATTTCCTCTATGTTTTCCCTAACAAATCATTCCCCCATTTACTGAGCGCATCTTACTTGTTGGCAAGGCCGATGCTGAGTGGGTTTGGTGGGGGGATAAGCAGACACACAGAGGGAATCAGCATGTCCAGGCCTCCAGGTCCTGTCACAAGCCACTTGCTACGCTGGGAGTTGTCCTTCAGGATGCCCTCATTCCCTTTCAGAATCCCTTTCTGAGGCACAAACACACAGAAGAAACAACAAAATTATATTTTTGATCTTTCTCTTCACACCATATGTCTGTGTGTGTATATCTGCGCATGTATGTAATTTAGTCTCTTTGAGATGTGTGTATGTGTTTATATGCATGTATGTGTGCATGTGCATGTGTGTGTATCTGACCTGGTCTTGTTTAAAGTCACACAAAGCCTGCACTACGACAGTGCTGCTGGTCTTCTCTTCAGGGTTGCGAGGTTTCAGTCTGACAATAGCCTTGGACTTGTTGACCAGACTTTGTACCTGCGCCTTGTTCTCCATGATTCTCTCCTTCTCTCTCTGTAAACACAAATATTATTGGTTCTGATGAGGGCCACTGTAACACTGAACTACTCCAAGAAGGCACAGTATGAAATATTCCTTTCTGATTATTCAAAATTCAGACATAACATATCCACAGGGTGTACTATGGAAATGCAGACACGCAACAGCATTCCAATCATTTCTGCACGCCAGGTTAATTACTCCAAAAAACTGGCTTGACCACTTTACCGGACATGCAAATTTTTTTTAGGAAAAGTGCTATTCAAAAATGTTTAAGTGTTAATTTAACAGGTGCAGGAACATGCATTAGACCTAAGAGTATTGTGATACCTCCAAGTTTTTGAGGAGTTCAGTGAGGCTTTCCAGTGGGGTGTTCTTGTCACACGCGAAGCTACGGATGTTCTCATGTTCCTTCTGCAGCTTCCCATAGGTTTCATTGGCCTCCTTGAAAAACTGGAGATGAAAACAAAAAGATGTGACAAATACAGTAGCATCAATGTGTGTGTGTGTGTGTGTGTGTGTGTGACTGAGAGAGATAAAGACAAAGAATTTGTATTTACCTGGCTGTAGGCAGCATTTTCCTTCAGGTGAATGTGGATACACTTGGTTATCTGCAACAGCCAGCTCCACTGGGTCTGCAAGGTATCCATGTAGGCCTAAGGCAGCAGACACAGTCATCAGTACAAAAGCTCATTATACCTCACCAAGTTAGTCAGCTGCTGCCATATTTGAATATTATACAAATTAAGATAGTCTGTCTGCTAGAGAAAGCTCACCTCAATTTTGTCTGAGGCAGGATGATTGTTGTTCAGAAGGCCATCTACTTTCACTTTCAGCTTGTTTAGCTCCTTCTCCTTCTCCTCCAGGTCCCTCATCAGCCTCTACATGGACAATAGAAAGTAAGAGAGGCTTAGCGGTAGGGGGCAGGGTGGTTTGGCCCTACCTATCTCTCTCTCTCTCTCAAAAAATAAATAAATAAATAAATAAATAATAAAAACAAACAAAAAAATAAATAAATAAAATAACGCCACTCCTCAGGAGGCAGGGGGGGCTTCCTTTTACTGCCGTCTCGCCCTGCTCCCACTGGGGCCTCCAGCCGTGCTACTTGGGGCCTGGTGGGGGGGCCTCTTGCTCGCTTCCCTGATGCCCCGGTCTGGCCTCATCCCTCATTGCAATATATATTATCAATTATTATTTTTTTACTTTATTTATTTATTTATTTTCATTATATTATCTATACCATATTGGACACAATAATACCATAACCTCACTCACACACACACACACACACACACACACACACACAGACACCTATATATATATACCATTGCAACTTTATGTTGTTATCTGTTGTGGCTTGTACTGTATGTTCACCATCTGTACTTTATGTTCACTTGGTGTAATTTATTTGTCCCCTATGTCACCTTGTCTGTTGTCACTTAATTTCACCAATAACAAAAAAAAAAGAGAGGCGTAGTGCTCACAGATGTGTATATTCACATTTTAACTAAGGTTTTCATAGCCAAACAAAACAAAACAAAACAAACAAACAAACAAACAAACAAAAAAAAAAAACAATAACATCATATTTTCAACTGGAGCCAAACCACAGACTCTATCTGTTTAAAAGGAACAGTTCGGCCTGAGATCCTTACTGAGTAGCTCTCCTGCTTCTTGGGGATGTACTGGTCAATGTTCTTGTCTCCCCAGTCAAAGATAAGCTCCTCTTCCTCTCTCTCGTTCACCCACATGATGCCGCGAGAGATCTCCTCGATGATGTTCTGAAGCTCACGCAGCTGACTCACACGGCTGTGGGACAATTTCTGAGGTAAAAACAAAGGAAATGAATGATGCCAGTAATGCTTAAACAACAGCAATAATGTTCTCTAAATATTTTTTCATTGTTTTGTAGAGTTTGGTCCTACCTGCAGGCTATCCCATTCTTGTTCCAAAGCATGGAGGGCGGGCTTGTCACCCCTCATGTTCTAGAGAAAAGATGTTTTTTATGTTCAGTTTGCATTGAATAAATATCACCGTGACATAATATTGGACTTATGCACACATAATTCATTGCCAGTCATGGTGTTACATAAAACAGGCAACCCACACAATTTAGCAATTAAAGGATTAGTGTGTAGGATTTTAATTGAGCGAAAGACAGAAATAGCATATAATCTTCATAAACATGCTTGTTATTAGTGCACAAAAAACAGAAATGAGGATTCTTGGTGTTTTCATAAAGTTTGAATAAGTTGTTTTATCTACATAAGTGCAGTCCAGGTAGTATGTGGGCTGAGGAAATCACTAACGATGACCAAAAGTTTTCAGAGGTTCTCTGAACGTTGTTCCCATTCCCAGTTGGAGGGGGTAGGGAGTTCAAATGGTCATGTTTACCTATTTTCCAGCAGTGTTTTGCATCTTCCAGTACATGTTTATGGTCTGCAAAAGCGTGTTCCACAAATTCTGAGGGTTAAAGTACTTCTCTGGGGCCGAACTAATAATAAAAATCAATATTTAAACAGTTTGCGCCTGCTTTCCTGTCTGATTTCTGACCAGAGGTGGCTGTACTGCCAACTACGTCTACCAATAGGCTTTGTATGTATATCAAAAGTTAAGCATGGAGCCATCTTTAAACATCAGAGAGGAACGCATTCTGCTGTGTAACCATTAGAGCCCACTAAATCCGACTCATTGCTCCTTAAAGGGCATACATCTTCAGTTTGAACGAATCTAAGATTGTTCTCAAAGGACCAACTATACAGAGCCTGAAAACAAAGACAAAGGGGCCAGAGTGATTCAATAATAACATAAAAAAGTCAAAATATCCCTTACCAATTCATCCCTGGCATGGTCCACTTCCGGGCTCCTTTGGATTGTGCTGTGGTATTTGTTGTGATTTATGATCTGTTGTTCAATGGTGGCTGAGTCGTCCCCCCATGGAGCTGTCTCAATCAGACGCTAGATGACACAGAGTAAACACTTATTATCATGTTACTGAAAACAAATACTTGTGACACATAATTATGCTGCCAAAATCAGCTTGCGGGGAATATACATTGTATGGTACATGATTAGAAGAAAAGATATAAGGTTACATAAACATAAACCGTATTTGAGGTAAACAACAGATACAATTTCATCAGATATTCTACTGTTAAAGTGCCGAGTGGAGGACAAACCAACTGAATCTTTCCTACATACCTTAGGCTTTTAAATAACACCCAGCAGAGTAGCACTTAAGTTCTCTTATATGCAAGTTTATTGTCGTGTAACTTTGTTTTGCCTGTCCTGTTATTACTGTATGTCTTACTGTGTATGTATTTATGCAAGCAGCTTGACTTGCTTTGGTCCACAAAGAATTTCTCTTCGGGGACACTAAAGTTTATTGTATTGAATTGGGTTGTGTTGTTTTCTACTGTATTCCATACATGCTGTAGTGATTTTAAATCTACATCTTTCCCCCCTTTGTCCTCTAGGTGTCAGCAGATAATCATTAAGTGAGTCTATTGTCTGTGTCCGTCTCTTAAGCAGGAAACTATTCCAGCTATTCCCCCCTAACCAGAGTTCACAGACCTCAGCTTTGATAAGAGCTCTGCTAGCAAACCACCCTGAGCCAGTCCCTCCTCTGAACTCGCCCTTTTTCTTCCCTCCTCTCTCTCAGGCCTTTTGTTTTCTCACCACTCCCTTCCTACATGATTACTTGACACACACAACATGGCTGTTCGTCGAGTTATGCTGTCAGCAGCAGGGCTAGGGTCTAATGGAGAACGGTCAGCGAGAAAAACAGATACAGTGTGCTGGTCATTTTAGGACATTTGCACAATAGCTCAAAACACAACCGAAACTAACAAGGAGGAGACAAGTAGGTCACCAGGTGTTAAGTTTCCATGTTTGGGGGACTAGGACTTTTAAAAGAAAAAGTGAATAGTATGAACTAAGACTGAGAGAGAACATAAAATGTCTGAGGAGGTGAGCTCATTGAGAACAACATGGGGAACTCTGAATGAAGAAATAAAAGGTTGACGCTTGGAGTGGTGAGAATGAAGAATGAAAGGGTGTGTGCACTTGTTTGGAGATGGGGGGTGGGGTGTAGAGGTTTGGGAGGTAGAGTGAGTACGAGGGCGTTTTCCCAGAGGCACGTAAACTGTCATGTCCCGTAACAACTGAGTCAGTGGTGAGTGTCAGATTTCACACTCCTTCACGTCTTCTCTCATTTTCTTTTGCCTTCTCAGCTTCTTGTTTGACATTAGTGCCACACACACACACACACACACACACAAAAACACACACACACACACCACCACCCCCCACCTCTCAGTATCTCAAATGGCTGAGCTCTTTCTTTCCCTTCCTTTCTCTCTTTCCGTATTGTACCTCGCTTGGCCTCTTTCACCCAGTGGCTCAAGTTCTGGCAGCGTGTCTGACTGGTTTCAATTACAGCTGGTCAGAATATGTGATAAGGTGGGAGCCATGCATCCACTTCTCCCTTCACATACGCAAATGCATACCCTTAGTCATCCGTACAGGCATGCACACACATGCAGACACAACTACTCATACTGTTTTAACCAGTCGGGAACTGCAGGCGATAGAGTCAGTGTCTCATCCAACATGTCGTCATTGAATGCATCAGTCATAACAGCCTTTAAAGGGCAATACTGGTACAGCGCAGTGCCAAGTTTGAAGAGCTCACCTTTTGTTGAGCAATCCAGGCCATGGCCTCGCTATAGCTCCTCCCACCGTCAGAGCCCACGCTGCCTCTGTTCCATCTTTGGGGCACCCCGCCAAGAGACTGCTGGATACTACCTTGCATATGCTGGAGCTGTTCCAAGCTGTTGGGGTGAGCAGAAATGTAAAATACTTTGTGAATCTTCCGAGGGCACATTGCACGCTCATCTTCAAAGGGCTCAAATGCACAACAACAGCTAAATGAAAAACATACACAAAAAGAGTTCCCAGGCTATTTGGGTACATGCAGCTAGCTCATCAGTGTTGCTACCGAGCTGTCTCCCAAGAAGATTGGGATTGTCTATACAGAATCCATAAAAAAAACAGCATATTTTTCCTCATTTATCCCCACCTCTCCATGTGTATCTGGAGGCAGGGTTTTTTCAAATGCATCAACACACTGCACATGCTTTGCACAGGCACACACACACACACACACACATGCACACTACAAGGTGAATTACCTTCTAAAGACATCATTAGGTATGCGCATATGCTGTAGCTCGGCGCCACATCTCCTCAGCTGCTCCATGCTCTCTGCAGCCATACTCATCAACTTCTCCACCTCGAAGGTTGAGCCACCCTATTAATGCCAAACAGAACAGGAAATTAGCACCTGTTACCACTAACAGCAGCATCATACTCTTATAGAGACAACAGACAACATACAGCAACATAGTGTGGTATATGGACTGTCAGCAAAGCCTATCTGTGCTCATACGTCTTTACAAAACTCTGGCTATTCTTATTCTAATTCTTTAACTACGGCTAAATGTGACGACAAACACATCATAGTGGGCAATGTTATCTGTGTGTCACACTTACATTCTGGAGCAGAAACTGCGCTCTCTGCAGGTACTCCTGAGATTGGCCTTTCAGGAACGAAGCTCTGTGCTGAATAGCCTGCACACTACACATAAGAAGACAGAAAATTATGTTCTCGGTTTGTTGAATAGCCTTCAGTAATGTGACATGACTATTACATGAAGACAAAATTTTATACTTCACAAATACAAATCCAGTAGAATATTTTAAGCATTCTGTTCTGCATATATCGGTCACAACTTTTTTTTGGTTTAAGATTTGTGGTAGCTTTTACAAGAGAAATAATAATAGTAAAAAATAATAATTTATTTATGTAGCACTATTCATACACTGACTACAGGATGATATCCTTTACATAAAAATACACATAAAAAGCATGCAGTATAGAAATACAATGAAAGGCAAAGAAATGAGGAAAAATAACAAATTAAAAGTTAAAAAAAGGTTGTAAATAATTGAGTGATAATACAGACGAGAGGAGTTTTGAGCCGTCGGGCTGTGGTTCTGTGGAACACCACCACTTGAGAAACTAAGGGTTCGTGCGGAAGTGTAAACTAGAGAGGAGTCCGAGATACAGTCCAGGAATAAGCCATTAAGTGCTTGGTAAACAGGCCACAGAGCTTTAAAGTCAATTCTGAAAGATGTCAGCTAGTCAGCATATTAAGTAATTACAGCTCAATAAAATCTTTATAAATATAATGCTGCCCCAAAGTGTCAGAGAGGGACACTAGTGGAAAATACAGTTTGCATGTTATCAAGTAGTTTTGAAAGCTTACACATAATCACAGAATTTCAAAGGGCTTCAAACTGCAAGAAAATGTTACGTGATGTGGAATATGGGTGAAATGCCCTTTAATTACAAAATCATATTATTGCATAATTACAATAGCATGTAAAAGCAGGTATTATTAGTATGAGCCTGGGGCGTATCCTATTAGGTGTGGAGACAGAGTCATATCACGACTGACATCATGATGAGGTTTAGTAGTGGGAGGAAAGTCAAGGGGTGTGTACAGTGTATGGAGTTTCTCAAGCATTTCCTCCACTGTGATCCAAGATATTGGGCAATATTGTGTGATGCAGACTAATACATCAATGAGAGTAAATTTGACTTTTGCTTAGTTTTGAGGTCATGACCTGGTGAGGATTTGCATGGACCTTGAATAGGCCAAGCCTCTGCCACAAAGCAAAGAGGAAGAGGGAAAAATAGACTCTAGAGTTATATTTCGTTGTGGTTAAAATGTATTAATATTTCTAGAACATGACTGCAAGGATTTGTAGTGTGCCCGTTTTATATTGGTGACCTTAAAGTGAGCTTATCCGGCGCTACTTTATAATACGAGAATACGAGAAGGTATATGGCAGGCTATATATTATTGAAGACTTTAAATCTTCCAAAACTTTCCTATAAGTAACTTCATTTTGTTGTTTTACTTTAGGTTTTGAATAGTTTTAACATGAGGGAAAAGAAATTGTTATGTACAGGAATACGCAAAGTATTTTTACAGCGCTACATTTTTAACATTAAACGTTTTGTAGCTACTTTTGTAGCACTTTTAGAATTCTTCGACGAAAACACCTGGTATTGTTGCGGACCGCTCATACAGCAACAGGTGATTAAAAAACCCCTTACCTTGTCCCTCCACCTCCACCGCCGACGCCCCCACCCATGCTACCGATGCTCATCTGCATTTTCTGCCCTCCGCCAGCGCCACCGCCACCGTGCGTGGAGGTCCTGGTGTAGGAGTAGGTGTATCCGTCTCCCTGGTATTCCCCTTGGTATCCGTTCCCACCGACAAACACCGGCAAGTCGTTTCTAAAACTCGCACTCGCCAGGTCCGGTCGCGAGTTGCTCCTCTGCCCGAGGGTAGGCAGCTTCGAATGGGAGCCGTACAAACTCATATTGGCTGTCGTTGTGAAGTTTGTTGTAAAGTTGTTTTGTGTTTGTGTTCCTCTGGTCTGCTGCCCCCGAAAAAGAGGACAGACCTTGCGATTCGCCCTCCCCTTCGCCTGTTGCGCAGATAAGTTGAGAATAGGCGGAAGCGGGCCGTTTTGGTGTATAAAAACCACACCTTGCTGTGTTTATGGAACGCCTCCTGCACCTTGACTGAAGTCCTGTCCTGTCCTGTCTGCCTGGGAAAGGCTAATTCCGGGGACAGTTGCATTTTACAAACTAAACTTTGCTTCCTCCACAAATGGAACAGTTTCTGTGGCAATATATGTTATTATTTATTTATGAGGAGAATTAGGAGTGACAATTTCTTAGACTTTGGCACTGTAGTGGTGTTGAAAGCACTCAAACCCTCTGTTTAAGTGGAAGTTGCAATCATGGAAAAATACACAAATAAAAGTGCAAGTCCAACATTCAAATTTGCTCAAGTATCAAAAGTAAAAGTAATCATTGTGTTAAATTACTGATGCATAAATATGTATGAAGAATTTTCCATACTGTTGCATATACTATTGACTAGTTTCAGCACAAGCAATACACCAAGTAACTAGTAACTTAATTGTAAAATAATTGTAAGTGATGATAAATGTACTGCAGAAATTAAAAATACAGTGTTTCCCATTGAAATGTAGTGCAAAGTAAAATGCCACCCAATCTAGAGATGTTCAAATAAAGTGCCAGTACCTCAGAATTATTCTTAATGATTAAAGTACAGTTTTGTTACTGTTACTTAGTGTTGGTTACAGTGACTTTAAGAATGGTTATAGGTTACCTCACTTTGTTATTTACCTAAAAAGGCAAATGTTTTGGTTTCACAGTTATTCTTTACCAGTTAAATAACTTGTTGGCGCACTTTTGCACTACCCCATTTAAAAACATGTCCCTGTTGCCAGTGGGTGATAGATCATGCCTTGGGTTGCCAAGTGTGTGGTCAATCATTGTTTGGTAATTCACTGTAATACTAGGACATTGCTCTGGCTTTGATACAGTAAGCAAGCCTCATTTACATCAAGCATACTTACTTTTTTTTCAGCAGCATGCCAGTCAATCAACAAAAATGAATAGGTCAATAAATAAATAAATAAATAACTAAACACATTGTAAAATAATGACAATCAAAATCAATAATGTACTGTTGAAGTCATTTGATTACATTTTTGTTAAGGGCCCCATATGGAAAGATTTTTCTGATTGTCAGTTGAGTATTGAATTACAGAACTGTCTATACTGTAGGCTACATGGGAATGCAATGGTGGTGACAGTGTAATTTGTTATGAGGTAAGTTATTTTTCAATCCTACATTCTTTAACTGGGAAAATCTCTAGTCAATTGAATTATAGAGAAGTTAAGATATTCCTTCTTTTGTAGAAAGAAGGAATATCTGAAGGTCCTGGTTTGGCCCCCAGTTTAATTTCTGTAGATTTCACTTTCTTTTTGCTCCCCCAGGATGAAGACCGCAGCTAAATTTGGTATCATTCAGACTAATCTGTTAACAAGTGCCATGTTCAGTCATAATGGCAACCGGGAAATACAGCCAGCAGGTCTAAATCCCACTGAAGCGAGAAGGGATGAGCAGTGGTGTTTGTGCCAAGAATTTGTCATGCTGGGTTCAACATTCTTGAGTTCAAAAGGGATCAGAAAGCTCAGTGTTTTTCTTTTTTGGCTTTTCTTGCTTGTGGCTGAATGTCAAAAAGAGACAGCAAGATGTTTTCAGATGTAAAGTTGGAGAGGCCCCTGTTTGCTTTGACTTTGATTTTTTTTTTTTTTTTTTTTTTTTTTTTTTTACATTTTCTTTGTCTTTTTCACCTTCTGTCTCCTCCTCTCTCCCAGTATCTGTCTCTTCCTCTCACACCCACACGCATACATACATACGCAAAATACACTGTATCATCGCTAGGTGTGTCGAAGCTTTGAAAAGTGAAAGGGGGTGAGAGAGAGAGATAGTGAGAGAGAGAGAGAGATAGAAGGAGAGTCACACACACACACACACACACACACACACACACACCTGTCAGAGGCATGTTTGGGAAAAAGACTTGGCAACTAATGTGTGTTAGTTGAATCATAGTGAGAAAGAGTCAGACTGAGAAAGTGCATAGTGACGTAAAGAGAGAGAAAACCAGCAAAGCAACTGTACGATGGCTGAAATACATTGTTATTACTTGATTATATCACAGTAGAAGTCTTTCAGGCTGTTTTCCGAATAACAACCAGGGAGATTTTCTTGACTGAAAGATAGAATGATAATGGGCTCTGCTGCAAGACATATTCTGCCCTCTGGTGTTTTAGCCGTGAGCTGAGCATTGCACTCCTAGCCAATCAACTGTGGTATACAACAGTGAAAAGAGAGAGAACGAGTGGAGCATTGTAAGCAGAATTCAAACCAACGCCCTAAACTGGAATCTCCACACCTTTCAGCATTGCTCTCCTTTTGTTCACCACAGTCATTCTCTTAAATTGCATGTGTTTGAAACTTGACACAGTTGGCATAAAATGTTCAGTATCTTGTGCACCCTATAATGATATCCACTTCCAAATGTAGAATAATTTTGTAATCCGCTATAACCGCAATTGCTGAAAATGCCAGTCACACACTGAACACACCCCACCCTAAAGACACACCTCAGTTTTTCCCTTGCTTGGCTGAGGTGGGTGATGTTTGCTTTTGTTTCGCCTTAATACACTATAATCTTTCCTCTCCAAGCAAACCGCACACAGCAAGACTGAGCATGTATCACATCCTAAACGTCAGGCACCCCCCGTAAGGAGAAGAACTGTGTGGAGCAGTGACCCTGTTGCTTACTGATAGTGTGGAAGGGTTTGGCACCATCAGACAGATGCACAACGGTATGAATATAATGTATGACTGAGCTGTGCAGATTCTCTGGTTTCATGGTGTTGCACTGACAGTTGCATAAACAGCTAGGCAGTTTGTCAGTCACTATTAGGTGTGGCACAGTTGGGCTGGGTTGTTTTGTCAAATCTGTCATCACTCCCATCACATTTTTGAGGCTTTCGAAAGGATTTAAGTTGTTGTCCTCCTTTGTTTTCATGCACTGGTGCAGCCACTGTCTGGGGTGTTAGCTGTCGCCTCTTACCTATATTCATATTCATATTCATATCCATGTTGTCTTTTCCCTATTTTCTATATGTTTAATCTATTCTAGCTACACACTGGGCATTTTGGAGGAGCTGGTTAGGGGTTATCTTTTAAATTTAAAAGCGCCAGTCACTGTCTCTCCAGCTTGAGAGTAAATCATTAACTCATAGTGTTTGCTTTCCTCGCTGAAATACTGTGTATCTAGTGTGTGTGGATGCTGTATGTCTTGGTTCATGTACAGAGAAAAAAAAATTACGTTCTGGTCAACTTGTGAGTGTCATAAACACACATAAAACAAAGATCACTAACTTTTTTTTTTTTACACACTGAGATTATAAAGTAAAAGGAACCCCTCAAAAGACATTCACCATAAGTGTATAATATATAATAAAGAAAAAAACATGTAAGGGAAAGTTTAGGTCAATTTAGTATATCAAAGTCTAGTGAATCACAGCAACTATGAGCAAACAATAAGACTGGCTGACACCTGCAGATACACACAATATGATTTTCCAGACAGTTGCAGCCGGTGACATCATTAACTGAGTAACTGCAAAACAAGACTGCCAGCTGTTTTTTTTTTTTTTTTTTTTTAATTGTTTAGAGAAGTGGCATTGTCTTCTGGCATATTCATGTCTAGATGATCCTAATGTGAATTTTCCTCACAGCTTGTTAACAAACAGGATGAATCACTGAGGCTTTTGTCGGTTCCACTTCGATTCTTCAAATGTTCCATTCATCAGTGGAACCATTTTTGTAGAGTACGGTTCCTCACTGCTATTTTAGGAGCCACTGATGGTCCAACAGTATTTCATCCCAAATAAAACCTCACTTCAATTCCCCTTGCATTATTTTGTACTCATCATAACTCTAATTGTTTTACAAGTGTTTCTTAATTGATTTATTTATAGTAGACTAATATCCATTTGATCCAGACATGGTGCTGTTATGTAATAGTGCACACACTATATATTGCCAACATTTGCTTTGAATTCATTGTTGTACTCTCCTATCAAAGTAATAAACCATGTAATTTTTCATTATCACTTGGACTTTGAATCTGGTACACACCTTAACACAGGATAACAGTGTATTACTACTATTTTTTCTTAGAGACCTACCTGGAAGGGTGTGGCTTTTTATAACAATATAATGTGCCATTCTAAATATAATGGAAACCAGTGGGGGGGGGAAATCACAGATATTGTATGCTATGATATCTGAGAGCATGGCTGGTTGCTTACAATAAAGTTGAGGAGACTGTGTTTGCTGCAGCTTTTACCCAGAAAACTCAGGGATAGACACAGGTAAGTGACTATTTTCACAGCAGAAAGGTTTTCACTGATGCACTGCAGAGTGAAAGTCAGTGACACACCCTAAAGGTTTTACAGCGTACAATCAACTATTTCACTGCTCTCACGTGTCTCTGCCAGTTCATGGCAGAAAAGACAGACATGGAGACCTGCAGACACCCACGCACACACACAGTCACACAAGTTGACTCATGCAGCTCCAGGGGCGGATACACAGCACACCTGTATTAGTTGCTAGGGAGGGAATCAAGCAGGTTTGAATGATAACAAACAGTACAGTCAGATAATGTGACGGTACAATGGTTGTCTGGTTTCTGTTGGCAGGCGACCATGTGATATTCTGCACACGCTGCAAACAAATTCTTTGAACAATAGATGTGAACAGGGTGCAGATAAAACAGCTCCAGTCGTATTTATTTCTCATTATTGCTTTTAAACTAAATGTATAACTTTATTCTATAACACATTTCCATTTTACAAAAGACATGCATAGCAGATTAACTGTATGTTGCATGGTACATATTACATAATTTAATAATAATCATTTAACTACGTCATTTTACACACATATATTGCACCCATTCAGTTTGAGGTAAATGTGAATCTGCATGCAAGTTTAAAACTATTTAATGTCCGATACAATTGAGTTCCCTGTTAAAGCATTTGTATCCTCCCAGTAATCATTTTATCATGACAATAATAAATATGGTATTTGCAATACAGGGGGGAAAAAATTAAATCTATACATACACCGCAGTTTATGTTACATGTTTTTTTTTTTTTTTTTTTTTTTTTTTTTTTGCCAGACAGCTGACTGCAAAAAGACGAAAGCAACGTTGTTGCTCAAGTCGAACAGCAGAGGTCAGCAGTGTGTAACAAATGGTGAGACTGCAGCACGGCCAGTCTTCAGTAATTGCATCCAGTTATTCACAGGATAGCTAGTGTTATTTGTTGCATGCTGCAAAGCATGACTGATAGCTGTGACTTATAGCAGCTGTAAAAAGATCGAATTCGTTTATTCAAATGTCAAGTTGGGATCATATATCATGAAGGTTTCTACTGCAACTGTATTTCACAAAGATCTGCCTCTCAAATACTGCAGAATGTAAAGTGCCTTCACTCTGGGATCTTTGAGCAGAGAGCCAGTGATTCAAGACCAGATTATGAAGACACTATTCAATACCATGAGTCAAAAATACTAGTAATAATAAAATAATAATTTAAAAAATGTAGTGGCACACTGTGGCCAGGAGAGTGTGGCATTGCTCAACAGAGGCAGTGAGACACAACGTGAGTCTGTCACATGTTTAGGCAAGTATACTATCATAATAGTTTAATAAGCTGGTGGATCTCAGTTGGTTTTCTCATTAAATTGTTAAATACATGTTGGTGACCAAATGCTGGTTTGACCAACAGCTTACACCATATATTGGCCTACAATTACACACACAAATTTGCAAACCTGATTAATGCAACAAAGCATTAAGGGAAGCATCAGTGAACCTATAACAAATAGCTCCAGTATAGAATATAATATAACCGGGTGCCTTTGACAAAACTAATTCTCTGTGTCCTGCACAGTCACTATACAGCATCATTCTATATGGTGGGGGGTGGGCTTTACGGTCTTGGAGTCTGGGTGAGGCGACAGGGAATCATTTCATTTGAATGTTGCTCTGCTCTCCTCTCACCATACCAGTTACTGTCTCTGAGCAACAGAGAAAACTCGTACACATTCCGTCCTTTTAACATCTTGGTCGGATTGTTCCCTTTTTCTCCACCTTGCTGACATCTACAACACAACCAAGGAACGCATTGTGTTTGCCTCAATCAACAACGCTGCCTACTGAAATGGGTGGGGATAGAACTAGTTCTTCCTCCTCCAAGACACGCAGGTAGAACGCATTTTATTACGTATTGTAGAACTTTATGTTTCTGAATAAACGCTAAATATTAATCAAGCAGCATACGTCACTTTGAACTTGTGGAAGGCCCAGGCTCCAAAGGGGGATTACTGGATTTTGTGACAAGGGCCATTTCCGATTTATTTGGACAGGTGTGTTACCTGTGGCGCCCTCAGGAAAACACTTCCTGCAGGGTTCCTCAACAGCCATACAAATACAATGAGAGCTAATCAGTCGCGGGCAATGGAGAAGGGATTCTCTTCATCATCCAGAAATTCACCGCAGTCCTATTTGATTCCCTTGCACCGGAGCCTCGTGTGAGTCCAGCACTAAGCTTTTGGCGGCGGCAGCAGTCCCCAAACAGGAGTGAAGAAGAGCTTCCTGATAATAAAGAGGTGCGTCTTGTTTCCATTCCAGTGATTGACTGCGCACGGCTTTCACCACCGGAGCTGGGGGGCACTGACGCATTGTGGAGTCGACAGGGGGTAGCACTGCCAACCCCGGCTGCGCTACAACAAACGCATCTATGAGCGAAACCGCGATGGCCGTGGTGCAGCTCGAAACGGAGGACCATCAACCGGAGAATGGCTTCGTGTCCCCCGAAACCACGTCGCCGGGTGTGCTGACACGCATCGACGGCTGTGTTTTGCCATTTCTCGGGGGATTTGGGAAGTACCAGAAACAGCTGATCGCCCTGACATGGATTCCGGCGTTATTTATTGGATTCAGCCAGTACTCTGATAATTTTCTCCTTGCCCAACCGAACAACACATGTGTTCACCCCATGGCAAACACGACTAATTTGACTCGAACTCATTCCTCTTTGTTTTATGGTCCAAATAATACCAGCACGCGTCCGGCTCTTATTTATGGCAATGGAAGTTACGGCACTCAAAATGACTCGGCCAACATGCGGTGTATGTGCAAGGAGTGGACGTTTGAGCTGCACACGGGACTTGTGCAGAATGTGGTTACCAAGGTAAGCTGTCCATCTTGAGCATAGGAATCCTTTCTATATTGTGTTAATGCCTTTTATGTTACCCTAACCGCTCTATAGGCTAATCGCATTTGGATCGATCCACAGTGGTAAGTGGGATAAATTCTGGCACCGAATAATGCCGGAGATGCTCCAGCTAGGTTCAGGGGGAAATCTAGCCATTCTATTCTGAAACTGTACTAGTAGCATCCTGTTCATTTATCTATTGACAGCTTGGTTGTGTCATATCCCTTTGGCATCCTTCTACATAGGGCTAAAGTTGAAGTGGTGCCTGGAATATTCAATTCAAGGCATGGTTTTTTCCCACCCTATCCTATCCCAATGAGTAATTTCTGCAAGGAGTCACAGACCTATGAATAATTTGATACCTGAAAGTAGGGCTGTTACAGCATGCTCTCACCTATACCTCTCACAGTCAGGGACGGCGTGAGTCATCCCAGCAGCTGACACAAGGTGCGACCTATAACACAGAGACGCCACCATTGGTATTGCTGGGATAATGATCGAGGAGGAATTTGCCAGCTGTCATAATGAACATAATTAACATAAAGCCGTTTATTTTGTAGCAAAGTTCACTGGTGCACTCATTTCCAGTATAATGCAACTCCATCCTTGGTCAAATCACCTTGCCAACTCTATCCAAAAGTCAGTGCAGTATAAATGTGCAGAACTCAGAGTGTGCCTGTGGTTTTCAATGGTTATTTTATCATTCTTTAATCTGCCATGGCATCACTATAATTTTCCACTATTGCTATTTATCTCAGCCAGGCTTGGCTACAGTAGGTCTGCAGTCATATATTGTAGCTGGGGGAAGGGTTTTTAAGCTTTTCTACCATTGTGGATGCTGCATTCCAATATCAAGTTTTATTTTGATACCGAGGGTGAGAATGAAACTTTGATCTGGAAGGCTGTCCTCATCAACTTGACCTATTAATATTGCTGTGTCAATGTGAATTATCCCTGAGTCTTCATAGAAAAGGCTTGTGTCCTTAACACATAGCCATTCATGTATAGCTCATGTTTTTTAAAAACTCTGGATGACACTAGCTCTATCATTGTCCGGAAAGCTGAGCAATAAAAATGGATGGCATCCTAGGTGAATTAAGTGCACATTTAACTTGAGGGAATTAAAGAATCAAATGGCTTTCCCTCCTTTGTAATTGATTTTATTAATAGGCTGTATTATCCCTGTTGCATATGATTCCTGTGAAAGTTGTGTTTGAAAGTCATGTGTTGTTTCTCATGGACAGTAGCTGAAATATGATTTTCTTACTGTATCATCCTGTACTGCTTTTACCTTACTGACTTTTTGTACATTTTGTCCAACACTGTCATGGTTGCCTACCAGAGTCCATACTGTGGATGCATCATCTAAAAACCTGCAGAGCACTGTTAAATGCCATTTTATCCTGCAGGATAATTGCCTCTAAATTACTTGTCATGCATGTCATGATAAAAAAGCTAAGTATGAAGAGTTTGATCTGAAGACTGGTTTTAAAGCTTCCCTGTGCTAAAGGAAGGGGTTATGCCACACTGAGCTTGAACTCACTCTGATGCCAGCAGCCCATCTGGTTATCACTGATAATGTCCATTTTTACATCACCAGCAAATATAATGCAACTCAAGCATTTCATTCTACCATGAGCCAAGGGACAGTTTGAGTCATGATTTCATTTACTGTCCACAGAGTAATTTGGGGTGTGGGGTGTATGCTTTGAGTCCAAGCTGAATAGCTTTATGTTGCTAATAAATTAACTGGGGGCATTCAACACACTCCCACCCTGCAATTGAAATGTACATTGTGACATATTCAAGGATAGCGGATTAGGTGGATCCATATTTGGTATCACATAATGTACAACAGACATCACTCTACTCAGTCCATACTAGATCCATCAGATGCGAATGTTAACAAATGAAAGCACTGTTGCCTGTCCTCTCATACTGAGTGGCTTAGTATGCTGTAGATACTAATATTTGTGTTGTTTTTGTGCACGCACATACCCGGAATGTCATGTTGACACTACCACCAATGCACATCAGCAGGGCTGACAGGGCTGAGCAGTTGGTGAAAGTGTCTTGCTGTGCCCTTCCCTGACCTAAGCATGCCATTTCCTGCCAAGGTCATTCTCAGGAGAAATCAAACCACAAGGCATGTGGACGAGCCCCGAGGTGGATCCCAAGCTGAAATAGAGTTGACTCTGGCTCCTGCCTGTTGTCCACCTTGTCACTTTTCATATGACCTCGGTGCAAGCCATCCCACTCTTTTGCAAAGCCCCTTGTCCACCACAGCACAGGCACCAGGATGTGACACTATAGCAGGAAATGATGACTTGGCACTTCTCCCCATGTTTGGATTGCATAGGCATAACTGCACATGACTGGGTTTAGCTATCTGTGACACTCTATCCCTCAACAGTGGAGCAGAGTGCCAACACTGTGGAAATGTGGCAGTGTCTCTCTGTCAAAACGTACCAACACATGTTAACCCCTTAAAACCCTGTTAACCCTCAATATCGCACCCAGCTGGCACAAATATAACACACCCAGATGTTTTAGCTGGATTTCATAGGTTTAATACCCAGATGAGGGAATAATATGGCATTGAAATGCATCTCTGCTCACGTCTATTGCTCAGGGCAACATAGAGAGAAGGCTTTGATGGAGCTTGAAGGGGGAGGAGGAGGAGGATTTTGTGGAGGATCCAAAGTGGCTAATGTGGAGACCCATTCTAATTGAGTCAAAGCCTCCTCGGGGCCTGTCTTAATTGGGCTGAGCCGTAGAAGTGAGAATGTATCATTACTCAGAGACAGATAGGGTCTCTCTGCACCCTACCCTGTTCTGTTCCCATTCAGATAGATGGCAGCTTCACACACTGCCTGAAGTAGTGGCTCGAAAACCTCATCAAACCAAAGATTAACCTCTCCAGTGATATCCTGTGATAGTATGATTTTTTTTTTTTTTAATTGGAGAGACTTTGCACCGGGGTGCCTGATGATTTTAGTGTCTTAAAGCTGAATTCAGGATACCCCTGTTGTAATAGTCCAGTACAGAATGAAGTTTGCATAAAACTGACACCATCATAAAGCAAGTTAGATTTGATCTATAGCACATAATTGTATGTGTAGTATTATGCTGTTCTGTTTTATGATTTTCTCTGAGAGTAGGCTACAGTGCTGTCTGATAGTGATAAGCAAGTCTTTGTAAAAAAAAAATGCATGCTCTCCAACAAGATATGTCATAGAAGTACATTGGAAGGAACACCCAGTCCCAATATCACTGTAGTAAAGGGTGCACACCCTAGATCTGCAAGATGATACTGTAGTTAAACACCCATGCAGGCCTCTCTGCTCAGTGTCCCATCATACTGTTTACGCAGCTGGTCAGTTCCTTTCACAGACTCCAGATCAGTGTGGGACAGTTTGAGACAGCCTCAGCTGTTGAGAGGGGATGACCCCGCTGCAGATGCCCAGTCAGCACACAAAGAAGGCAACTCACAGTGTCAGCTTGAAGAGAAGAGACTTGTGTGACTAAAAGATAAAACTCTGCAGAGGCGCCGTGTGTGTGTGTGTGTGTGTGAGAGAGAGAGAGAGAGAGAGAGAGAGAGAGAGAGAGAATGTGTTGCATGCTTGGTTCTGATAAGTGCTGTTTTTTTTTTTTTTTTTAAATTGGGAGGAGTGAACATAGTATGGGGTGTCTGACCTTTGGCTGGGGTTTAGAGTTGTTTTTAGGATTGGGTGCTGGAATGCATGTTCTAGGAGAGAGGGCAGGTGGCCAATACGTATCCTCTGTCTTCCATTTCACTATTTAAATCACTACTGGTGACAGAGACATTTAGTAATATGGTTCATCATTAAGTATCAAAAAGCAGGCAATGAATGAATGGAGAGATTCAAAGAAACACAAGAGGGTATTTGTTACCTCATGCCTTACCTTTGTTTGCAGGACAACACAAGTGCTGTCACTATAGCTGGGCGATATAGCAACATTATATCAGTGTCATAATATGAACCTAGATACCATCTGGGACTCTGGATATTGTAATATCATGATATGGCTTGAGTGTTGTCATTGATTTTGTCTTTGTCTTGGTTTTAAAAGCTCCATGGAGAGGGGTTTAATTTTCTGAACATATTTGATTATTCTAGCTCTTCAGTCATTTGCTTCTCAAAAACCTCTTTCCTGAGTTTAAATATCTCATGACAGCATCAATTATCATCCCCACCAAGTTGTCACAATACCACCGATGTGAGCCCTAGCTGTCACCCAACTTGTTCTGCATGTATTATTTTAATTTCTCATCAATGGTGCACAGTGTAGTCCCAATGCTGTAATGGTATGACAGTAATCTGAAACATGACCACGCCTAGGTGAATGAAAACTAACACTTATTAAATAAGATAGGCATAATGGAGTATATTTCCCCACAGCAGAAACTGCATTGGAATGTTGGTAATGTGTGGCATAGATGCATCTGCCTTGTCTCACTCGCACTCACCCTCATTCCTACAGTGCTGTCATTCTTCTCTCTAAACCTCACCTACCCCATCACTGAATGTATCCCCAATCCAGGGATGAGGTAATGGTGTTAAAACTTGCACTTGAAATTGGAAAGAGAGTGATAAGCAGGGTGATGGTCTTGTTGCTAGGCAGTAACTATGCAGTAGTCTCTCTACGTGCCTTCCACCCTCTCCTTACAATTGCATTCAAGCGTCTCTCCTTAGCCCTCTCCCTAGCCCATTATTTCCTCACATTCCCTCCCTATTCTCACCATTTCTTATCTCTCTATTATATTGTTGCTACTTACATTTTGTCCTTCTCCTATGAATTCCTCCTAGTTTTTTTCCCCTCACACCCCCACTACAGCTTTCGGTTCCTCTCCTTCCTCCTCAGCTCCCTTCCCTCTCCTTCTTTCTTCCCCTCCCTCCCTTCTTTGAACCCCCTACCACCCTTATGTAGTTCAACGAGTGCAGTGGTTTGCAGCTGTAGTTGAAGGCATCTTTATTGAGGCTAATGAGACTCACCGGCACAGGGTCACTACTGGTATAGTAAGTGAGGCATTTTAGACAGGCCGACCAAAACCCCAGGGGTTTCACTGTGTGGCTCCTGGCCATTCATTTGTTGTATGTAACGGTCTGGCACACACCTATGGTGTCACAAGTAGATCCTTTGTACTCTGACTGTTGGCTAATAGATTAATATGCGCCTTTCCAACTGTCTGCTCAACACAGTGACTTCTATTCAGTTACTCCAAATGTGCAAGACAATAGCAAATGAACAGCCAACAGAAAGCACAGGGGCATTGTAGACTGTGAGTTTGGCTCATGACAAGCCACTTTTTGCAGCAATTTCTGCTTTACTGTAGATGTAACTTTCCATATTTCTTTGCTTGTGCTGACAGCAATTTGGATGTGCATTAATAATTGCATATGAGTTGAGTTAGAGAAAGAGCTGGTTGATAATACACGCCTTTTGGCATATGCTTTCAAATAAAGTGTGTTGTTAACACATCAAGTGAATACATTTTTATTTTGGTAACTAAAATCAAACAGGCAGCAGTATTGCCATGTTCTGCCCATTGAGCAGCACACAATGCTACTACCAAACTATCACGTCTTAGATGTAGCTACTTTGTCACATGCATGTGCCTCGGAAAAGCTGATTTATTGCTAATTTTACAACAGTGGTCAACTGTCTACCCGCAGATTTCTGTTCTGCACAGTCATCAAATTGTTATGCAGCCGTGGAGTCCCAGTCCTGACACAAACGCACCGTCAGAGTTTCACTTCATTTAAGATATGCCGGTTTGTCACAATCTTAGAGGATGGCAGCTTCATTTTTTAGACGCTCTAACCCTTGTTTCACATGATGGAATTGCGCAACAAGAACTTGTTTGCCTCCCTCCATCTGTCTCTTTCTCTGCTGACATCGATACTGAAACCATGAATGAGTGGCATGCCTGGATCATGTGATGGCTGGGTGGCTCATGGTAATCCTGGAGCGTTCCGTCCTGAACAACAGGTCACTATGGTAGAGGTTATAAGAGGTTAGGGCCACTCAGAGCTATATATGAGCAACCAAGACTGTGCAATTCAAGCTGAGGCATTTCCAGTTAGGTGCCACATGAAATAAGTGTAATTTGTCTTGATTAAATGTTTACAGTGGTAAATGTTGACCTATAGATGAGGCAGTCCAGAGTCAAGGGTGTTGATTTGCCTCCCCATGTGTTATACACCTGTTGTGAGACCACCACAGCCCTGTCTGCCCTTCCCTGCCTGCCTTATGTTGCCACAGACAGCTGAAAGGCAGAAGTAGCTGTGCAGACCCCTCTTCTCTCAAATTGATCTCTTTGTCGACTCAGGATCAGTTACCTTTAACATGGATGCCTAAGGGGTAATGCTTATGCTGGTCACGTAGGTTAGGGTAGCTTTTTTTTTTTTATTTTATTTCCACAAGCAGTGCTTTAGGAAAGTCTGCACTTCATGTATTGATCCGCTGAGGGTTAAATTTACTGCTGCAGCTTCCCACATTTACTGCTTGCGCTGTATACGGTGCTTTCCGTGTATTTGTCATTTTACTTGACTTTGCCGTGGGGAAAAACCTGGACATGCTTGACTCATGCAAATTAGATGAGCACACACACAGACCGACAGCATTGTTTGTATTCCGGGAATCCCTTTGCTGCTGGTGAGGAGAGGTTCTGTCACAGACAAGAGGATGGGGGCATAAGAGAGTGAGGAAAGGAGAGGCTATAATACAGCATCATAACACACAGTAGAGGAGTATTGAACTATAGTTGTACTGAATAGGAATGCCTTCAGTAATACAGTACAATTTCCACCCCTGTACATCCACTGGTTCGGTTCCTGTGGGTAGCATTTTGTTTTAGCTTAGCATAAAGACTTGAAGCCTATGGGAGTCATTAGCCTGGCTCCATCAAAGTGAAAAAATAAACTGTACAGCAACTCTGAAGCTGTGCCATTTACACAATGTATCCTGTGTATTTGAAATACACATGATACAAGTCTTGGAATTTTTTAAAGAAAAAAAAAAGAATTAGAGTAGTTTCAGGAGAAGTTAGATGGTGGAACTGTAACCACTGAACACAGTTATTCTTCCGCCTACTGCAGTGACGCACACACCACTGAGGGTAAAGTTAGATCCAGCACAAATTAACTTCTCCTAAAACAACTCTTGTTCTTTTTTTTTTTTTTTTTTTGTTCCAATACTTGAATTTTATTACAGAGGTGAAAATGGTATCACACATTTTGTCTCAATCTTGGTAAGTTGAAAACATGGTATTTTACCCAAAATGTTGGCGTACACCCTTAAGGTTGTGATGACTTGCAGAGGAAAATAAGTTTTTTCACAACTTTGAGATACTGTTGTGAGGCATATGCAGGTGTAACTACAAAAACAAAACAAAACTAAACATAATGTTGCCTTTAATTAGTTGTAAAACTCACGGAGTTCTAAATTGACGCAAGTCATTTTGTTACTAACTGTCAATATATTTGATAGTGGAGGAAAATGTTTCTAATCCCACATTTTGACTTTGTGTTTTGAGCCTCTGCATACATCACATTTTGAGTCTGTCCAGACTAAAGCATCACATTGTTAGCAGATGGTTTGAAAGACAGGGTATTGTTTGTTCCAGCTAACGTAGTAAATAGTTACGACAGCATTTAAATTTTATATTAAAGCTGCACTGAGCAGAAATGCCAAGGGTTGTTTTTAAGTGACGAAGTTTAGATTCAACTAACAAGAAATGTGCAGCATGCACATAGTTTTGATGGTTCAGTCTGCATGGCTCTCATTAGCAAACTCTGCCTAATAAATTCTGTGCTTATTCCATTTTTTTGTCCATTGAGGGTCTTCACTTAACTCAACCCTCAGCATTTTTGGCATAATGCACATGAAAATCTGTCAACAGATGCACCAGTTAAAGGCAAACTGTTGAGCCTTAATAACATTAAGTTATTATAATTAATAATTTATCAGTGAGCTACTGCTTTACATTGTAAGGACCTGAATGCTTTTAACAGACAGGTAATCAGTGATGAGACACCTTTAAAAATTGGAAAATATTGACCCAGCATTGCACGTTTGCATCCCAACAAGCATTTCTGATGTTTCCTCTACCTTGATCTGATTATGAGTTTAACAAATGAACATTGAGTGCAGTTTTCCATAAAATACTGTCAGAGTTAATTTGTTTTGAGAACGATAAAAACCTCATCACCCAGTTAGACAAAGAATTTTTGCGTATAAAACCAGTGGAATGTGACAGTCAATGAATACAAATGTCTAGACATGCTTAGAAAATAGTGATAGTGCTTTGTTAAAAAAAAAATAATAATAATAATCTGGAACTCAAGCATTAACATCTTTTCATTCTGTCTCTGCAGTGGGGTCTGGTATGTGACTCAGCATGGAAGGTCCACATTGCAAAGTTCTCCCTTTTGGTGGGCTCCATCTTCGGATATCTGGTGTTTGGAGTCCTGGCTGACTGGTAAGACTGTACATTGAGTTTCCATAGTTACCAAATGACTGTCTTTGGGCGCTAAGGAGGATAAAATAACTAATCAACATATTATCCCACATTTTACAAAGTCTAAAATCTAATTTCTGCCGTCTTCCTTCTGTAGGTTTGGCCGCCATCCAGTGCTGATCATCTCAGTGCTGTTCATGCTGGTATTTGGTCTGACTGTGGCCTTCTCTGTCAACGTTCCCATGTTCAGCACCCTGCGCTTTTTTGAGGGCTTCTGCTTGGCAGGGATCACCCTCTCTCTCTATGTCCTCAGTAAGTCTTGCCCTGCACTGGCTGTCAGTGATACAGAGATACAGTGAAAGTGTCCATAATGACGTTGTTGCCCATTAGAAGCCGAGAAATTTGATTCCAAGCCCCTGAAGTTGCATTTGTACACCTTGAAAGTTTGTTCTTAGCATGGCTCATGTTCGTGTATGCTCCCCTGCGGGTTGCGGTGTTTGTTTTTAATGTAGGCACTAAACAGTAGCTCATGAGGAATGGCAAAGGCCATTACAGCGCAGCAATCCAGGAAAAGTGGGCCTATTACATGGCACATTAGCAGAATATGCTCACCTTTAAGGCAGGTTATCGTGGTTTGTTTTGGACTTGGCTCCGTTTCTAGGAGGAAACAGCAGCTCTTGCTGGCGCACAGCAAGTTCAAAGTTGTAAGGAGCAGTTAGCCTTAGTTTCCCCTTAGTTTTGTTGTCACTCACAATCAGATATACTTGATCAAAGGGTGATTTCACTTTAATTATTCTCTCTTGCCTAGGGAAGCATTTAACTAACAGAGGCTTTAAAGAGAAGCAGTTGTGTTGCAGTGACCTACTAACTGTTATTACACGTAATGACATTTTTGATATATACTCCTCGCTACCAAGCAACTGACAGCATCTATATCCTTGAAGTGAAGTTTTATTTTGGTTTAAGTGGACCAGCTAAAGTCTTTTCATGATATTTTACCCTCATTGCTTACAGTCAATAGCCTGATAAAAGACAGAGGTGAGGAGAGGTGTTTGATAAACTGCTTTTACTGTAGTCTTCACCCATAACTGCAGTCACTGTCTATACAGTCCATAATGTTCATGGAGATGAATCCCCTCTGTTGATTGTGGCCTTCTCTCGCTTCAGTAAAGCTTGAATGAGTGATAATCTGCCCTATGGAAATGCTGTGCTGGCTGCAAGGAGGAGCGGGAGAGAGAATGGGAGAGAAAAGGAGAGGACATTTGGTAGTGTCCGATAATTGGCCTTCCAGTTGATGCGCATTCTGGTCTTGTGATGGATCCTTAAAAGCCTCTTTGGCTGCAGTAATTGACCGGTGCAGAGGGAGGTTGCAAAAGTGAGGAGAAGGGAGGAGGGGAAGGGAGAGAGCAAGGGCGAGATGACAAAGGAGGGGGCCCTTCATGTCCTTGTCATTCTAATTTACTCCACACTGTATCCTTTGAAAAGCTTCGCTGAACTCCCTAAATAGATAGTGGACAGTTTGGTCCACCACCAGGACAAGGGAGAGGAGGCGGGACAGCAGAGACGAGGACCAAAGGGTTTGAATGGACTTGTACAGTGGGGTGCCTTATTGATTTTTAATGAACTTGACATTGGCATGCATTCTGCTCTCATCAGGCTACAGTTTATAATTGAATAGATTATGATACACTTTGGGCTTAGGAGTTCATAGTATACCTGTCTGTATTGTATGATCTTTTCATATGAGGAATGTGGGGTATGTGCGTGTGGAGGGGTTGCAGGAGCTCCAAATCATCATTCATCATGCGTTCATAGTGCAGCGACCAGAGCCATATGTTAGACTTAGACTTAGACTTAGACTTCTTTTATTGTCATTGCACAAAAAAACACAGCAGTGAGATTTTGGCAACGAAATGTCGTTGCTTGGCTTCCGGATTACAGCAGAGATGGAATTGTGGGACCGTTTAAATATATATAAATAAATATATGTTCTTCCGCATAAGGATATAAGGACTGAATTGCATGGACATGTACGAAAAGGACACAATATTTGAATTTAGTAGACCATTCCTACAGGGGCAAAGCTACAGTGTAGCAGAAGTACATGCCAAAAATAAGATGCAACTGTGTGTTCTACAACAGACCCAATTATCCTAGGTTTAGACTATGGAGCAGAGAATTATGCTTTCTCTCCCTAAGACCCCATCTCCCCTTCATTATTTCTTTCTCGTTATTCTGGCTGTCATTTTTACCCACTTTTGTTCTCTCCTACCCCCTCTTCCAATTTCTACTTTGTACGGCGACATCTGCCTCTCCTTTTTTCCTGTCTTGCTCTTTTGTTCTCTGCCCGGTTTCTCCAGTTGTTGCCTTTGCCATCTTAGTGATTGCAGAGCAAATATGGATTTTGAGGAGTGCCACTCTAAATCATTCAGCCTGCCAACTTCTCAGGTAGCAGTCATAAAAGCCAATCGTCACACCATGGGCTTGTCCTGCAATAAGCAGAATACATGTTCTACCTGCTGTTAAATAAATATACCAAGCAGAAAGAAAGAAACAATAACACAGATTATATATATATATATACATATTTTGCCATGTAAGCTGTTACCTTCTTTCCATAAGAACCAGTGTCCTAATATATGAAACTATTTGCTATACTGCTGCTGCCCCTATTTCCAATTATATGTTATGGTTACTGTCACATGATATTTTCCCTTCAACCATTCTGTATTGACAAAACTACACTAATGCTGGTCAAAGTTCAACTATTGTATATATCGTTCAATACCACAGGCACTATCACACAGTCAGTAAAGTTGCAGCACATGCTGCCTAGAAATTCCTGTTTGTGACGTTTATTGCAATGGCATGAAAATTGAAGTTGGTCCCATGCTTACACAAAACTGCATCCATTATACTGCATCCATTATGGCCATGAGATATGGATGTGTCACTTCCTGTTTTGCATTAAAATGTAAATTAGTAAATGCAGCATTCTCGCGCTTGCCTTTATCAGTGGCATTCCCCTGTGTTTGCCTTGTGTTTACAGACTCAGTTTCAATCCCAGCAATAGTCCTCTGTCCTGTCAAAGAGGCCTTGAGAATGTGTGTCACCTAACCTTTACCTGGTCATTGATTGTGAGTTGCTCTGCGTAACAGCAACTGTCTAAAATGTACATGTAATACAGCTGAACACTGGTGCTCCCTGTCATATGATGTTTTCACATTTAACATCTGAAGCATGTAGACCACATGACCTTCTTTTGTGGTTTGCTTTGGTTGACTCTGCCTAGAATGGAAAGTCAGGGCCAAATCCCAACTTCAGCTGTGTTTGTATTGGAGACATTACACTAATCCCCTATTCTCATCAGCCCATTACCATGTGCAATTAAGTCTCAGTGTGCATATCTGGAGAGCTTGGCTGCATTCCATAATCTTAATCTAGAGGTGAACATCACAGAAATTAGAAATACAATCATTTTTTTTCCCTCTTTGGTTGCACATAAAGTTTGACAAATCCTAATGAATAACAGGATACAGTGAATACAAGAGAACAACCCACTTCACCCAGTATCCTGTCTCCTACACCAGTTGCCTCAGATGTGGGGCCTTGGGACCTTCAGAGGTCCTTGAGCAACATGGTTTTTTCCCCCCCTTTTTTTTATTAACTTCACCAGCCATTGTAAAGTATTGTGCAATAAAAGAATCTATGAGAGGAGAGGACGAAAAGGCCATTTTTATACCTGTCTACCCACACAATGAAAAGGTATGCAATTCAGCGCTAAATCATAAATCAAAAAGTCTTCTCAGACGGGGGCACGTGCCATAGAATAGTGGTTTGTGGGCTAAATCGTGTCTACATGGGGGGGGGCCTTGGCATGAAAAAGTGGCGGACACCCTGCCTGAAGCCACTGTGCCCTGCGCTGGAGGCACGGAGGACAGCAAGCAGGCAATCCATTCCGTTATGAGGACGAACGAGCCACTTGTGCAATTTGTGCGCTGCCACTGTCCGTTCCGCTAGGATGGCCTGTCGGATTCAGGCCCACTGCGGTGGCAAACATTGATGATGTGAGGCGACACCAAATACAGCTCCTGATGCTAACTGCTGCACACAGAGAGGGAAATGCAAAGAGAAGTGTTTTTTTTTTTTCTTTTTCAGTGGGTGGGAGGATCAGGGAGCAGTATGGGGAGGAAAAAGGAAAGGACAGTAATGTGGGGAGGAAAGTGGAAACTACATCTGTGCTGGTTAAAGGAAGACTTCTTTTTACCTCTGATTTAGTGATATTCCTGCAGCCATTCTTTAGAGTGCTGGACCGTGGTGCAGGGTGATACAAATGGACCACCTCTGCATGTTAAAGTGTTGCTGTGTGTTAATGCTCAGCCCTCTTATGTAAAACTGTCCAGACCAACATGTCCTCTCTCCAACCCATTGATCTTTGTTGGCTATTAAACATAACGGAAGAATAGCAGAGAGCCGATAGCTATGGAGTCATCTGATGCACTGCAGCTATTTATACCCCCCCCCCCGTTCCATCAGTGTGTGTTAGCGTTTTTAGCTCTGTAGCACCAGACAAGGTCCCAGCGCTTATAGCTCAGGGTTGGTGCTGCTAGCCTGTGCATTTTTACAGTAAGCACACACACACACATTCACTCACTGTGTGTACCCCAACCCCACCCCAAGCACACAAACATAAACACACACAGCACATTGGCCAGCTGAGTCATGCTGGCTGGCGGCGCTGGATGTTTATGTGAGGTTGTTGTGATCGGTTTGAGGTGAGGTTTTTGTATTCTGGGGCAGTGGGCTAGCGCTTACTTTTTACGCTTGTTACCTTACGCATCAGCATCAACTGTTGGGGCTGACGTGTGGCTTCCCCACAACAGAGAGGCCATTATAGTATTTTCTCCCAAGTATTTATTTATGCCAAATGTTAGTTTAGAAAGATACAGAGGTCATGTTGTAAGAGTACACATGCCTGATCTAAGTGAAAAGAGTTCTCTGTGTCAAAATATTTGATAAGCAAGTGTCCATGTGAGTGTTTCAAAACTGATGATTTTCAACTGTTTCATGTCTTAGAAACAATGGATAAAAGGAGGTGGTCAAGAACTGTCATGGAATGAAAGACAGGATATTTAATTTGAAGTGTAATACACCCTAATATTGAAATCGGCTTACCAGCAGTAAAGCACAAACAGCTGGTTCCTTTCCACCTCTGAGTCACAGAGGGCCTGCCTCTACTCGTCATGGGTGTGTATGAAATGTGCCTTGGAGAGAAAAAGAGAGCAGGAGACAGACAGACAGACAGACAGACAGAGAGAGAGACCACATGTTTCCATCATACGGTCCCCTGTCATGTATCACAAAGGACTTTTCTCTCAATAACCTTTGACACACATTCGCAATGACTCAGAGTGCATGCATTGCTCTCAGTGTGATGATCCAGAAGGAAAACATGTTATTGTCGATGGAGGATGCTGTCAGGCACACTCATGCTGATGCTTTTGTTGAAATAACCAGCTCACTGTTGGTTGATACATAACTTACATTATTGTTATATTGTATCCTTTACTTATTAAAATGATAAGGTCGCCTTTTCAAGTTTGGTGTTTCCCTTCACTGGAAATGTGTCCCATGGGCACACAATAAAACTACAATAAAAACCGTTTTTTATATAATTAAGTTTTACTTTCCATTTAGATTTTATTTTCCAGGGCAGATAAAGAAAAAATGATTTTCCTCCGATTAAAAATCCCCGATAACCTCACTCTATAGACCAAATATGATAATATCCCGTACGGCATGGATAAACCAGGGTAAATAATCTCAGTGTGGTCCCTGTTTGTCCAGGAGCCTGTTTAGCAGCCAAGTCCACCTAAAACCAATAGTGAAACCCAAATGTTCCCATCGAATGAGTTTTGTATTTATTGCAGATATTGCAGCGAGAGATGACATATGCAAGGTGCTCACTAAAGTGTATTTATTCTGTGGGTAGGGTATGTGCTCACTCCCTTTGTACATACACCACTACTGGTTTGGTGCGGTTAGAGAAAGAGTACGTACAGAGGCAGGCTCACAGAACTTGAACTGTTTGCCGTCGTCATTTGGCGCGTCCAGAAGAAAATGGCGATTACGGTTAGTTGCTATGGTGACAGTGCTTGTCAGTAGGGCCGTAAAGTGTGCCACACTGGCTAGAGAACTGAGAAGATAGGTTGTGCCTTGGCTGCTGGGTAAAAGCACTAATCAGAGCTATTAGTTGCCGTCTATTAGAATATGGAAGTTAGCCAGGTACAATTGATTTGAATAGGAAAGTCTGTTCTACCCCAATTCATATTCTTAAGTTTTAAGTGATAGATGGTGTAAAATCATACAGTGGTAAAAGTATACATATGATGCAGTGCTTTATTTCTTGTGTTTCTTTACATCATGCAGTCATTTTAATCCCTTCATTTGACCTGCCTTCCACACAGCCATATGTTCTGCCTTGTTTCCTTCCTTTTGAGACTGAAGTAAAGCCGATCCGTTCAGACAGGATTTGGGCTGGCACCGTACATGTCATTTGCAGCACTGTGCTTATGCTGTGCTTTGCCAAGTTCGCCTGGCCTGGCCTGGCCCAGCCTGGCCCGGCCTGGCCTGCCCTCTTCATGGCTGTGTGGGACCGGATCTGTTGCCGGTAATGAGGTGCTTTCTCACAGCGGTGCCCTCCTCTTACCACAGGCGTTAATCTGGCTGCAGAGAGATGAGGGTGACTTGAGATCAGAGAGAGGAGGGATATGTGCATGTGTGTGTTTTTTGTGTGTGTATCTATGTGTGGGTGTGCGTCTCTGTCGTGTACAAATGACTTTGTTTGTGTCCATGTCAGATTCCTGTTTGTTTGAGCTGTGTTTCAGGCAGGTTGCTTTGTTTGCCCACTTGTCTCTTTATTTTGTCCGGCTGTTTGTATTCAAATCGATTGTTTGTTCTTGTCTGTGATGGATGTCTGTCAGTCCAGACTGACGACTTGAGTAGCACATACGAGAACTGGACTCGAGAGAGAAGCTTTTCATTTCCCATCACATGGCTATGGCTCCCTCAGGACCGGCCAGGACAGGCGTCTCAGCACTGCACAAGTATTGCCCGGGATCAGAAGGCCCTTAGTCGGAAGACCTAGGCTTTGTGAAATGAAAATGGAAAGGAATGTCTTTCTGAATGTTAAGCCTCATAAGCGTTCAGTCCAACCTGTGATGAAATCCACCCGTTGCAGTATCAGAGAGCGTGAGTGGGACGTTGACTCTGTGTTGCAAGAGTTGAATCCTCTCTTTCCCGTCAAACCATGCTCTGATAAATGGGTTAAGGTGCAGACTATTTTGTTCCCCCTCTGAGCAGGGTTAAAGTTCAGTGTGCAGTGTGTGTATTCTTGGTTGCTCAGCAAATTTGCTCCCTATCTGTCTCCCTAACACATTAACTTACATGTATACATCTGTTTTTTTCCGCCCACTGCTAGTTTGTGGTACGCCAACTGGGTTTCCTGACTGCCAGGTTCTGGTTTCCCTAGAGAGGGGATCATTTATCCCTGGATAAGGGGTGGGTCCCTTATCATTAGGGGCACAGATCCTTGGGTTTTTTGACTTTGGCAATTTAGTTTGATTCAGTAGTTGGTGATGTAACACATGCATTTTAAATTTTGTAATTTTAGGTTGCCTTTTAAAACCCTGGCCAGGAACAGCAGATGAAAACAAGCCTCTCTGACTCACTTACAGTTTAACTGTTCATTAGTGTGTATTCTCCAGTTTTTCTCTTTTTTATAAACAACTCAATTTTATTTGAGTTTGCAAACTGCTATTTGTCTCAACGATGCTTTTAGGCAAGTTTTTATAGCCATTAAATAAACACATGCAGGAATGAGAGACTATCCTTTTTCTTCTAAAATGTGAAATGATTCAGACAAAATAATTAATTAAACAGTGTTTATTCAAATAATGACATTGACAAAAAAGGCGTAATTCATGGCATTCTGATACATCAACACAACCACAGATGTTTTTTTATGAGAAATGTCAATGAATGCATTCAAAACACTTTGTATCGATTAAAGCCAAAGTCAGAGTGATTGATTCTATTTGTTTTGGCAGAATTCAATATATGAATCACTACACCTCTACTTGTTATTCATGTGAGAGGCCTTGCATGACATAACCACATGCTATCTCACTCCGCAAATGCCTGAGTGAAGTCCAGTGTTTTGCCAAATCAGCAGGGACAACCTTTGCACTTTTTCTTTGTCTTCTGATCATGAGAGTAAAATGGAATGAAAACCGTCTTTGAGAAGTTCTGCGGTCAGTCTGATGAGTCTGTTTTGGTTGAGGAGCATGAGGGACTTTGTTGTTTGTTTGTTCATCAGTCACTGTGTTCTTAGTTGAGGCCGATGATTGCTTGGTTTTGTGTTGATCTCTGTGTCTTAGTCTTTACACGGCGCACAGATTCACTCATACAATCAAACATTGTCAAATGAAAGAGAGAAGAAAATTGTCTCCTGGCAGTATTTTGCACATAATTTGATTGCTGACAATCTCAGCCATACATACAGTGGATCAAAGGATCAGTGTGCCTGTGGCTATTTGGCCTTCTTTGTTATGCAAGATAAAGGGCTAATCAATGAATATGACCTCACCTCACTCCACAGTAGAAGAAACCCTTCCCAGCATGGCCTAGAGCACCGAGAATTAGTGAGGAAGAATGTGACACACAAACCCAGTGGCCAGGATCAGGGGGTGAAATCATGGCATGGGGCCATGAGGAGCTCATGTGACCATGAAAGGTCATGGCATTAGCTGTTGGGTACAGGGAATGGCCCCACTGAGGGCCCCTAGTGATCAACCCAGTTGTTTCACTGTAAAACAATGGGCCTTCTTGACTGAACACTGTGTACTGCTAGTGAACTACTGTGCTCTGTACCAGAGGGTGAGAATCACATACTTGTTTTGCCAAAGTCAGCAAACCAGCCAAAGCTTCTTTGCGGATTATAGTGATTACTAATTGGCTATTGGCTCATTGCTTTATTATGTCATTCTCTCATCCAGTGTGTATGTGACCAAATATATCTAAGGGTGCTTTGTCACTTTTTCATTAACACGTATGTGTCACTCCTTTCGTCACCCCACGAGCTGTGGGTTAGCACTTTTGGTGAGCGCCTTGTGAGCGGCATCAGCTTAGTTGGGGTTAGATTTTTGTCAGTGGGACCCAGGCTGGAGCAGGGCATTGTGGGAATGCTGATCTAGTGGGATGTGGAGGATTAGGGTCAGCAGGAGTAAGGAGCTCAGGAGGCCTCCCTTCCTTTCCACAAATTTCTGTTTCTTATTCTGCAGCTCCATCTATAGAACATGGCTTATATCTACAATACATATGTACACTGGGTGGTGTACAGAATGCTTTTGTTTGCGTGGCTACTGTAGACATAAAAGTTAGTAGTAGTAAGTATATGTGGTATGCATTGTTATATGTGCATGCATGCATGTCATTTTGATACAGCTCATCACCGGTCATATTCTGAGGTCACGGTGCATGGGCCTGTTGAGTGCTCATGACATTTGATACATAACTTAACAATTACAACCCCATGCAGGCCATAACCAGTGAACCGTGACTTTTCTCTCAATGGCACACAGAAAAGGAGATTTGAGGTTAGTTAGTTCAAACTCAGCAGGTCCTGCACCCATCGCCCTGCTCTGTGCTCATTGGCTTTGTCATTCCAGCTGCGATAGTGTCTGTGAACAGAGAGCATTATTCATGTCCTCAGGAGGGGGCAAGTCCTAATTGAAATTCCAGGCTTTTCCTCAGGAATGAAGCTAGGCCGCCGGCACCCACTGTATTATGCTGGCCCTGTCACCTTCAAAGGCCCATCTGGAGACTGTCCGCGTGCCAGAGCCACAGAAAAGACTCACTGGAAAGAAACTGAAAGTGATGTGTGAGATAAAGGGATGAATGGAAGACCGGAGAGTGAGGCACTACGAGAATGCAGTGTTACAGTAGTATTCATTTTTTTTGTGATTTGATGTCAGTCCTTGCTCTATACTGCACAGTCTAAAGGGCTGAACTGTCTGTGGTTGCTGGCTGCCAGCGTGGTGTGCATGCTAATGACTCGGTGAATGAATCAGTGCCATTCTGATAGAGGAGAAATGAGTACAAGGAACCTCTTTCTAGTTGGGTCTCACAGCAGCCTACTGTCTTGGTGCACAGAAAAACAACTGTGGATGCTGACTTATCTCCTACATTGCATATGTCTTAAGTTAAATGTAAAGTTCTGAAAGCGTGCAACATCTGTTACTACAACTTTTTTTTTCTTCTATGCGCCCCATTAACTAAAGCAGCAACAGCTTAAGTGGTATAGTTGGATGCCCTAAGTGTAAATTCATATGAGGTTATCCTCTGGGCTAACAAAGTCACAGTATTAGTCATAAAGTATATTTGCCTCGTATTACTTCAGTGTTGCACCACAACAAGGTAAATCTCACTTCAGGATGATGTGTTTGCTGTCGCGATCAATGCTCTGGCATGTCTCTGTCACCTAGCCAAAGGCACAGTCGTGTTTATACGGTTGGCTCATCAAGTATGTCCTGTTTCTGTCAGCGTGAGGAAACATCCGATCACACTCTAGATCTGATGCTCTGTGTAAATCTGTATTGCCACTTTCACTTAACTAGGAGAACTTTTAACTGCTAGTGTGTTTTCCATGCAGAATCATACTGGGGTTTTTTTCCACTTATATAGACATTTTGTTCGTTGTCACAGGTAGAATTGTGCACTGGAAGAAAACCCTAATGACTCATGCACGCTCTTTTTGTGTTCTTTTCTTCTGCCAGGGATCGAGCTGTGTCTGCCAGGATGGCGTTTTTCCATGACCATGGTGGCCAGTTTCGTGGTGTTGGGTGGTCAGCTGCTGATGCCCGGGGTGGCATACCTGTGTCGTGACTGGCAGGTCCTCCAGGCTGTCATCATCTGCCCCCTGCTGCTAATGCTTTCCTACATCTGGTAAGGGAGAGACACAAGCAACTGCTGCACCTTGGCACAGACCTTTTTTTTTATGTTGGTTTTCATTATTGAAGGTTAAAAGCTGAGTTTCAGAGTTATCCTTTGAAATCTCCCCAAATGTCCTCTGTGTGATGCCAGCTCTAGATGTGCTAGACAGTAAGCATACAGTGTTTTATGGTCCAGTTTAAACTGTGTAAAGCCAAACATGCTTTCACAGGTTTTGCAGTGGTTTACCAGTGATATACCGTGAGGAATAAGAGAAAGTCATGCATTCAAGGACATTTTCCAGCAGTGTATTCCCAGCTGAATTAGATTTAATGTCTTATCGTTAACTCATTTCCAATGACCTCTACTGTGACTTCGACTTCAGTCCCTTTTGCTAAGGCTCAGCCAATAAATACTCATGCATTCACCTCCATTTATCCTGCCATGACACACAGTACACTACAGCACTGCAGCTGATGTGGACACAGCCAGCAGAGGAAAATCCTAGAATTTAGATTCATCATACAGTATCACAGAGCCTGGCTTTGCTTCCATGGCACACCTGAACAACAAAGGGGTTTCCATTCAGAGACAATCAAAAGGACTTTAAAGCCCTAATCTCTGATGACGCAACAATATTGCTCATATAATGCACTTCAATCAGTAGGGGGGACAAATAACAGAATTTATTTATACACAAAGAGGGAGATTTCCGCATTGGAAGAGAGGATGATGTAGTGAGAATTGAGCTAGTCTCCACTAATGTCTGTGATTAAAAAGGAAGACCCGTTTTATTATGACTTGGGGTTCATTTCTTATTAAAAAGGAAGTCTTCTGTCGTCTTGGCAGGATCTTCCCAGAGTCGCTGCGGTGGCTGCTGGCCACTCAGCAATACTGCCGCTCCAAGTGGATCATGGGACACATTGCAAAGAAAAACAAGGTGAACACGGAACTGGATGCAGATCAGGTCCTCATAGGTAATGGATTCACACTCACTTTCACACTTATTAGTAATTTTACTTCTTAGATAACCATGTGCCCCACTATTGTTTGATGAAAAGTCATTTTACATGCTTTATTAGGGCTTGTTGTGTACCATCCCAAGTTCCCTAACAAAAAAAAAAAAAAGTATGACAGTATGACAATGTCACAACCATTTCCTGTCAAGTAACCATACTAACAGGCCGTTCCTGAGATAGCAGTTGGTGCTAGAAATACACTATGGCACTCTGGGAGTTTCATTATTCTCAATCTTACCTTGGGTGTATGGACAAGACGTGACACTTGGTGTGCAGACAGCAGATGGATACAGATCAGCCATGCTGGCCCAGGGTTTGCTGCCCGGGTCCATGTTGTTATCAAAAGCCATAGAAGATTGACTCTGTTTTAAGTCCTACCAGTTTTAACGGCACCGTTTACTTTAGCACACGTTCGCCTTTCAGTCGCGCAGTTATCAAGATACCCGAAAAAAGCAGTCCTTCTGCAGGCAAAAGAATTAAAGAGAAACCGCTCAATGTGAAATTGACTCCTCTTTCTGTAGAACTCAGAGGCATCCCAGTGCTGATGCAGCATTAGGGAATGCACATTGCCACAGACATTAATTTATCCTCTCCTGCTTTTACAGTAACCAGCTGTCCCAAAGTTTTACAGTAGTAATTCATGCATTCAAGCACTTGGCTTTGCATACCGCATTTGGATACTGAGTGCACCAACTTATGACTAATCTGCTCATCCTTTAAATTGCTGAGTCGTTGAGGAACTTTAACAAAAATTGGAGGCATGGCAGGGTTGTTACTTGGCCAGAGGATCACTGGAAAGTCTTAGTGATACAGCCAAAGTTAGACATGAAGCGGCAGTGTAGTATGATGTCACATGCCTGTGTCAACATGAACATACACAACCAGAAGCTGAGGTTTGATCCTGTGGCAACCCACAGTCTGATACCAAAACATCTGCTGTGTTTCATGTCCTATATCATCGTCAGTTCTGGGGCGTTGTTCTCAGAATGTGTTTCTTCTTCACTCGTCCACCTTTCTCCCCACACCAGTTATCCTGGATGCTGCCATACCTGTCTCAGATAGCAGGAGATTAGTCACATGGAATCAAATGTGCTTGGATAATTCATTAAAAATACATGAGGAAATTCTGTGGTTGCAAGTGTCCTTGTCTGACTCTTTAGAGAACCGCTGAAGGTGTGTGCCTTGCCTTCAGCTCCCCACCGTTTACATGCTGATTTTGAGGTCCTCTCTCTCCAGAACTGCAGAGGGCTCTTCAAAAAAAGCCCAAAAAGACGTGCATCGTGAAAATGGTCAGGACGCGGAACCTGTGGAAGAACATCGTCGTCCTCTGCGTCAACTCGTAAGTGTCTCTGTGCTGTTGCGTGTGTGCTTTTATGGATTATGCATTATAGGTGCTTACGTCTGTTGGAAGACCTAAAAACAAAGAGAAAAAAGGGAGTGTGTGTGTGTGTGTGGCAAGGCAGTGCAAGTCAGATACAGCCATTTTGTGCAGTCAAGATGCCACCGTTGACCTGCAGGCTCGATACAGCATTGATCAGCGGCCCTCATCGCTTTTGTCCAGCTGTCTGTCTTTCTATATTTGTGTCGCTCTCTCTGTTTATCTCAAGTGCGAGCGCGCCTCTCCGCTATCCTAGACCTCATCTTCAGCTAAGTCAGATGCGGCTTTGGCTCTGCTTCAGTGCATGGTGTCCCTGACTCTCTAACTCGGCATGAATTTTACATGAGCTGTGTCCTTATGAAACAGTAGACAACCAGAAGAGTGTGCTGGAGTGTGTGGCTGTTTGTTTTTTTGTTTGTGGATTGTTTATGTTCGTACATGCTTGCTTACGTGTGCATTTCTGAGATAAGTTGAAATGAAAGAAAAAGCAGTAAACCTAGAATTTCCCCCTTTTCCGTCAACTCCCCCTTCCTATCCATCTTTTTTCCCACTTTGCTTGGATGCACTCTCTGATCTTGTTTATCTCCTGCCCTGGCATATCCTACTTTGTTCCTTTCTTCTCCTTTTCCTGTTCTCTTTTCTCTGTTTCTCCCCTACATACTCCATGACCTCCCTGCGTTTTTGCCTCTTCCCTGATTTTTTTTTTCTCTTCTCTCCTCTACCTCAACCCATCCCCCTGTTTATGTCCCTTTTCCAGGCTAACAGGCTATGGGATCCACCATTGCTTCGCCCGCAGCATGATGGACCCTCAGGGCCAGGAAACCACCATGTTCCATAACTTTTATGCTGACTATTACACCATGGCGGGCATCGCTGTTGCGTCCTGCATGGCGCTGTGCCCTGCAGTGAGTTTGATGGGGCGGCGGGGTGGCCTTCTCATGTTCATGATCATCACTGCCCTGGCGTCACTGCTGCAGCTCGGCCTGCTCAACTGTGAGTACTTCATGAGCAAGCAAAACATAAATGCCCCCACTCACGCTCACATGCACATGTATACAGAATCCACTCAGTTGTGCCTGATTAAATAGAAGGCTTTGATCAATATTAGGTTTTGGAAGGATGATACCAATTCTGATATCTTTGCAGTGAAGCTTCCAGCAGCTTATTTTTTTTGTGCTGATTATTCAATTTGGAAAAAGCCTCCGAACCTCTCCACTGAAACCCATACTAATGAATTTGTTTCAGGGTTTGCAGCTATTTAAGGTGGTGTGACTTGTGGGTAATGTCAGGGCTTTCTGTGAAGAAACATAGCTGGAAAAATTGAAAGAATTACGCTGCAAAATAATCTTCAAAATAAAAACTGCGGGTCAAACACCAACATGACACCAACGTCACATGCAGAGCAGAGCAGGTGGACCCAAATGCACGAGACCAGGAGGGTATCCCAGAAACTAGAATTAGTGAGCCAGACAACTGTGGAAAAGATTATGTTGTATCCTTGCATTAGTGATTTGAATCTGTAAAACAAAGGCTGAATGTTTGGTTTAGGATAATGACACAAACTGACAGCACTGAACTGAACAAAGGGACTTTAAAACAAGCTGAACTAATCAGGAAATGGGAAACAGGTGGGTTGACCAGGGAACATGCAGCAAGTTGATTGGCTGGGAGAGGGCAAGTGAACAGGTCACACAAGGAGAGGGCCAAGGTGACAGCTGCAGGGCAGGTGTGCAGGGGGAAAACAGGCCGGGCAGGGCGACAGCCAAGAATACAAGGCTGCATGAGGGACACACAGAGCAGGGAAGCAATCAAAAATATCAAGAAACAAGAAGAAAACAGAAATTTCACAAAGTCCAAATAGGAGCATGATACATCCATAATTCTAAGAATGATTTGCCTCAGAAAAAGCATCAAGAAACATCATTGGGAAATTAATCAATGAATAAAATATCTAGAGAGGAACTTTATTGTGGAGTTTAGAGACAGGTTTTATGTAGCGGTAAGATAATGTATGCTGCCATTCATGTTGATGGCAGACAGCATGAATGGCCAATAGCCAATATTTAAAGTATCAATATCTGCCAAATACATAGGTCTAGTGCTCCTCATTAATTCTTTGTATTAAATGGCATCAGTTTAGTCTTTTTCATTTCATCACTGGCATTACAAGAGCAGCATAAACTGTCACCCCTTAAGACAGAGAATCATCTTTACTTGTGCCAAACAAACAAATACGTACTTTCATGTTACTTTTTTGAGTGTATGTGAATGATAGTTGTTGTTGTTGTTGTTGTTGTTTAAATAGTTGAATAGTGTCTGAATTACATTTTTTGGGGGGCAAACATTCGTCACTAGATAAATAAAATAGTACAGGAAATATACAGTTCTGGCTTGAATGAAGAACAGCGTCTCAGTTTGGGTAACATGTATGTAATTGCATGCTTAATTATATTATTTCAAACTGCACCATTGTCGGTATATGGTAAGGGTTTGCCAGATGAGCCAAACAATACACGAGTCAGCTGATTTGGTTACAAATCAGCTAGACTTAATGTCTAACCTGAGTCAACACATCAAGGTTAAACCCATGTTTTGTGTTCCCTTTTGAAGTGTTTTGCGTTTTAACAGTGTGTCAGATAACTTTGATCAGCATGTTTGTGTGTTGTCATGCTTTCAAGTCTCAGCATGTAACGTATGTGTACTAATATGTCTTTTATCTTTCTTTAATTCCCCTCTAGTGCTGGGGAAGTACAGTGTCCAGCTGAATATAGGTAAGATCATCTGTTTATTTATAATCTTTTAAGTCTTTTTTTTTTTTTTTTTTTTTTGGCTTTGTTTGAGTGATGGAGAGATGAATTCAGAAATAATCAATAATCCATTACTCTTGGTCAGATATTATTCTGGTGTGAGTTACATCAGTCATACATTAATTGGAAATTGAATTTTTGAGTAATGGGTTTGCTGCACTATCTTGATCTAGTTTTGGGAAATGCACCACGCGCAGATGCCCTACAATATTTCATTAACACTACACAAACCCTGGAAAGACTCCTAATGAAGTCCAAGGTGTAATTATGTCTAGGCTGTCACTCATTTCTCCCCTTTTTGTCGACGCAGATGAGTCTCTCTTTTAGGGAGCGGTGTAATTGACCCTCTCTCTATTCCTCTCTGTTTATCAGTCTTTTTATTCTTTCTGCACTAATCTCCCTCTGTGCAGCCAAACGAGCCATCCTGTAGTCAGAAAAGGGATTAGAAATTAGACCTGATCACAGAACAGTCTCCTATGATCCTCATTATGCCAACTTCAACACGTCTCATTCATTCCAGTAGGAATTCAAGCTATGTTTGATATAAATGGAAAGGCAGGGTCAGACAGTCCAGACAGTGTATGTAGGCCTAATCTACAGTCACTGATCAAAATAAACACATTTTCTAATTTCAGTTTTGGTGATTCCAATTCCAGCAAAGTAGCTGCAATACATTATACAATACATATAATTTATTTGTGCGAAATTTCAACACATGGTAACATAAAATGTGAAAGCGTTATCAGGTGCTGCGCTATTTTGCACCACTTAAAACCTTTATTGTACAGCATCTTTTTTTTCTCCCACTTCTTCTGTCACTCTCCACTGTATATGCTTCATAAAGCATAAATGCAATAAATCTTAAAAATGTAGTAAAACAAGTCGACATCCGTAAGAATGATGTGCTTTTTAAAAAGAACCACAGAGACAGCAGATTTTTCCTCCCTACACTTGTTTACACTAAATATATTTTGCGCACTATACTTGGTATTCTCCCTGTATAATCATTATGCATAGCACCGAGTGAAAATAGGTGTACGTGTGCGTCTTTTGCTTTGTCTGCAGAGCGCTCGGATACGCTGCATAGGAACTTCTCCATTGCATTCTCCATCATCGGCATGTTCTCCTCCCACGCAGTCAGCAACCTGAGCATCTTTTTCTGTGCTGAGATCACACCCACTGTCATCAGGTAACCCACCAAAACACTGGGACTGAGGGGGAGGAGATGAATTTACTTTCAGAGGAGTAAAGCATTTGTTTGTGTGTGCAAAAGTCAGGGATTCAAATTTTACTTTCAGTTGATATGTACACAAAGTGTTCACTGTTTTTATGCTTTCAGTGCTACACAAATGATAAACGTTCTCAGTTCACAAGTTGTAGTAGAAGCTGTCAGAGCCATCAGGCCGCTGGGTGTGAACATGATGTGACAAAAGCTGAGAAGTGCTGTGTTTATACGTTGTTTTATTATCCTGATTAGGTAATGATTCAGCAAATAGCGGCTGATACAAGGTTTAATTGATCTAGAGGGAAACCATTACCACACTGCATGTATCAGCTGTTCCCTCTCTGTTTAAAGTTGGTGTGTGTTTGATCACTGAACCTTTGAAAACAAAACAGCTCCTTGCAGTTCAGTGTCAGATGTAATGGTATATCCATATCTTACACAAATTCACTATTTCCTCTGAAGATATATGACAAAGTATTGGATTTTCATCATCTTGGGTTGATATAGGAACGGTGTGCTGTTGACATGGTGGCCAAAGAGCACCATCTTGAGGTTAACTTAAGTAATGACAGGAAAGAGGAATGGAGCTGAGTGCAAAAAAAGGGTGTTTCAATGTGCTGCAGTACTCTGCTGCTGTGTGATGAACACAAATGAGACCTTCCATCTCTAGTAAAGATTGTTGTTTCTGGCTACTGTTCATAAGTGTAATATATAGTTCTTAACACACTTAAATTCTAGTAAAATTAATATCACTTTAAGGCACATTCATCTCTTCTAGGTCAATTACAGAAAACATAGCGGCAAATTAAATTGTTAGCCTTAAGATTGTGAAAATTTATGAACTTGTGATGGTAATTTTTAAATGATAGACTGTGACTTCCTTGTATCTTTCATGTGTAGGGGTGGTGGTCTTGGTCTGGTCTTGGCCAGTGCTGGCTTCGGCATGCTGACTGCTCCCATCATGGAACTCCACAATCAGAAGGGCTACTTCCTTCACCATGTCATCTTTGCCTGCTGCACCCTCATTTGCATCATCTGCATTCTCCTGCTGCCCGAGACGCGCTATCAGCCCCTCCCTGAGACCCTAGCTGATGGCGAGAGCTACACCAGGCAACCCTTTCTTCCCCCAAGGAAGCCGGGAGAACAGCGCCTCCTGCTGGCCCAATCCGAGAGCAGCAGGGATTACACCAGGGTGCATGACACTCCACTTCACGAGGCAGCTGCTACTGCAGTGTCCACCATGGACTCCACTGCCTCCTCAGCTGTTGATTTGACTGCTCCGTCAGTCATAGATATATCTGTCCCCACCTGCATGGAGGTTCACCCTAGCAAGCCCGAACCTAAAGACCCCAACGGTCGCTCAGTTTCAGCTTCATCCTTAACTCCCATCACAGCCCTGGATAAAGAGTGCATTATACTCGCCAGTAAAGAGCATCTACTCTCTTCCACCCCTTTACACAAAGCCCCATGTGCCACAGACCCACTTTTAAGCAACGCAGAGGACGACGCTGCACCACTCGAGGATTCAGTTAAGCCATCCTTGGATACTACTATTCCCCAAATGAATGATGTTGCTC
The DNA here is from genome assembly GCF_902150065.1 of Myripristis murdjan. Classification (NCBI taxonomy): domain Eukaryota; kingdom Metazoa; phylum Chordata; class Actinopteri; order Holocentriformes; family Holocentridae; genus Myripristis; species Myripristis murdjan. The sequence goes on along the minus strand of NC_043996.1, from coordinate 20,767,126 downwards.
CCTCAACTACGAAAGAGTCAGGCACTACCCCTGCCACTGAGTCTGTTCCTACCTCCGTACTGGTCTGCACCACTCCTGTCATTGAACCACCGCCTAGCTCCACGTTAGAAAGGCCCCCTTCTCCCATTGATGACATCAACACTATCACCCCAATTCTCGACTCAACTACCCCACCTTTACCAGAGGCTACTCCTGCCCCTTTAGCGGATGCCCCCGCTCCACCTATGCATGACAGCGCCCCTCCCTCTCCTACTCCCTCTCCTGTTCCTGTGACAGACTGCAACATTTCCATTGACCCACCGCCTTCCATTTGCACAGACTCTGACATTCCCATCCAGTTAGAGCCCCCATCAGTAGATGAATCTACATCTACACCTGTCATCCCCATAGCTAGAGACTCTCCCATACCTCCTGTCATAGACTCGGCCCAACCGCCAGAGTTAGACTCTACCTCTCCTGGTGTTAATGATGCTGCCCCTCCTCCTGCTATATCCCCTACCCAAGTGACTGTTTCCCCTTCACCCGCTCCCTCTCCACCAAATGACTCAGGTCATGCACCCTCAGTGGATCCTTCCACTCCCCCTGTCATAGATACTGTTGACCCCCCTACACCATCCTCTACCATTCTCCCTGTCACAGACATTGTTCACACCTCCACTTCAGAATCCACCATTCTGACTGTCACAGATATTGTTCAACCCTCACTGGATTCAGCCACCTCACTTGTCATAGACTCAGAACCAAACACCATTACAGACTCTGCCTCCTTGGACTGCACTGTCTCCTCCCCCATAGACTCCGGCGTCCTTCCCATCAGGGACTCTACCAGCACAGAAAACAACACTGTCAACCAAGTGGCATCGTCATGATCTGACGCTGCAGCCGGGAAAAGCTTCACTGAATGACCCTGGTGCAGGAAGTAGCCCAGGCTTCGTGGATAATGGGCACACTTACTGTCCTGCTCAGGCTTCAGGCACTTAATGAAGACTGCCCCCATCTGGATTTGAGTAAACATGTCTTACAGTGTTGCATGTTTCTCAATCTTGTCCTTAACTGCGATTAGTCAATGAATGGGACCATGCAAGTGGGAGAGTACTAGAGGCTGGTCTGTGACAATGTGACAGTATTTCGTGCTCTGCTGAATGTCACTGGACATCACCAGCCTATAAACTATTTTCATGTAAATCAATGAGAATCAGTGTCTGTCATTTTAAAGACTTAAATTAAACCTACAATCACTGAAATGTGTCACCAAAAATGGTGAGAAATAACATGTTGCTCAGAAAAGATTAAAAAAAAAAAAAAAAAAAAAAAAACTGGTACTTTTGCTCCAATGAAATGTTCATTTAACATATTGCTATAGAAGTATCACTTCACCTTGATGGATGAAAACAAAACAAAACAAAACAAGACAAACAAACAAAAAAAAATATTTAAGATTATTTTGCCCTTCAGTCAAATAAAAAAGTCAAAATTGGAGTAATTTTCCCAACACAAAGCCAAAAACAATTCTGACCAAATTTAAACTGAGATTTAGTGCCAACAAATAAGATAAGTTTAATTATCAGAATTGAACCTGGCTAGATGGTGTATGTGTCAAAATGAATCCGATGAGACCCACTCCAAAGTTCAGAAATGCATTTTAAGTGTTTTTGAAGAAGATAAAAAGAATAAATGACTGAAAAATTAAAATTGAGAAATAACATGAATGAAATTGCAAGTTTGCATTCATAATTGTGGTTCATTGTATGAACAGTGAAATGATACAAGAAAAATAAAGAGAGGCCCATGCTTTGTTGGTCTAAAGAAACAATTTTATTTTTCCAATCATTACAGTCGATGAAATTTATGGTATGCAATTGTTTTTTTGTAAATGTGATATTGTAAGTAAATGCATACTTTGTTGTTGTGCTTGATTGAATTTTTGGGGCATAATCTCCCATGCTGTGCCCTTATTGTACAAAATTATAAGGCATTCTTACAATATTTGTGTGAATGTTTAGTGGCACCTTATGCTTTGCAGTGGGTACAAAGCATGAAAAGAAAAATGTGAACTTGTCAAAAGCAAACTTCAAAATAGCAATTTTAAAAAGACACAATAGCTATTTTTGGAGTGAACCCATGGGTGACAAAATGTGAGATTTGATTGCAAATTATTACATTGCCAACCTTCAGTTTGTTTTTCAAATCATCTTGTAAACATAGTTTTTGTATGTCATGATTCATACATGCACATACAACTAAGTTTACCTTATATAAATATATACATAAAAAAACTGCAATACTTTATACATTTGTCAAAATGACATTTTATAGGTTCAATCCTTGCTTTATTCTCTGTCTAGGTCTTAACATATTAACATTGATATTAACATACTCTTGCTTACAGAAATTGTCTCTGATAAATATATAGAATATATGTATGAGGAGCTTTTTCTTCCAAAGCCCATGTCCAACTGTGGACAGAATTATACTTGACTAAGATCAGTGTCTAACTTGACAATGGTAGCTACATACTTTGTGCATTGGAGGTAATTACAATACTTATCCAGAGAAAGAGCTATGATTATGGGTAGGCCACTGTTTACAGCAATTTTCATGAAAACGATACAATACTACTGTACTGTAAAATTCTAGAGCCAACTTGAATGATGTCTTGTCATTTCAAATGTGATAAAACTCAGTCTCACAGTATACTGCATTGCAAGTCATTTATCCAGGGAATAGCAGTTATTTAAAAGTACATGATGTCACTCAGCAGTCAAAGACATCAGTAGGCACATGAGTAACAAATCATATTCTGGACTCACTATTTTCCAGTACACCCACTTGTGCTTGTTAGGAGGAACTTGTGCTTGCAGGTACTCACCAGATGGAAAAAAAATCCCATGTCTATATCCAAGTAAAATGTGCACTGACAAATGCTACACAATGCTTTGACATCTGCTGATCGAGCATACCTGCTTTTGGTTGTTGTCCTGTGAGCGACGTCCTCAGATGCAGTTGGTTTGTCAGTATGCAAGCAATGAATGAAGCTTGGTTATAGATGCATCATCACAAAACTTAATTTTCCCTTTACACAGACATGCACATGAGCATTTCGTGTCTAACGCATACCATGCCTCAAAGTACAATGTCCTGCAATCATGTGATATTTGATTTGTTACTGTTTGGCTGCCTTAACAAGAAAAAGAAAAGAAAAGAAGAAAACAAGAGTGGCATTTGAAAGAGCAAAGTTCAAGTGGTTACACAAACTTTTGCAGTAGACCCGCCTATAATGTATTTTATGGAGCAAGCTGTTGACACTAGATTAAGAAAGGAATTCTTGCATCTACATGTTTGTGAGGATATTGCCTGCAGTGGTCAGTGGCTATATTTTACTCCAATTCCCTGTGTGTTTGTAATGTTCTCTATTTCAGTGTGCACATTATATAAATGACTTGTTCATTGCCGAATCTAATGCACCACCAAGACAATGACACAGCACAAAACAACCAGTGTCTACTCTCAGATCTGTTGCTTCCACTTGATCTCACTCCTCCCATCTGCAGCTATAGTACATCCAACCTAGCCAGCATACAATTGAACTTGGTTTGGGATACAAAATAGCATCAGTGAAAGCAGTCCGAAGCACAGTTAGAATCAGTTTTGGAGACTGCTAGGTGATGGGTGGAAAAACAAAATCAATATATGAAGAAACTGATTACAGTGGACTGTTGAAGACGTTAACTATGAGAAAGCCCAACCCACATGAAATGATAAGTCATATGCCATGACATGAATTGGCAAACAGTGTTGAACCTGGCAAGCAAGAGTCTCAGCAACATTGACTCCCTAGTGCACACATTTCAGGTCTTTCTTCTCTCTACAGTATGGCTCAGAATTTCTCGATGGGAGATTTGAATGAATGTAAAAACTATGGATTGTACTGATATAATTTCAGATTGTTTTGTTTTTGTTTTAACATGAATAATGCACTTGTACATAAGCCATACCTGTTGTTAAAATAAACTGCTATTTATTGATCAACTATTTATGCAAATGTATCATTCATTTTAGCATTGCTTTATAAAATTCATTTTATGAAATTTACAATACAATATTGGTGTGAGGTAAAAACTGTACATATCCAAAATGTCAACTATTCAGAAAAACAGACTTTTTTCTTATATTCTTCTTCTTCTTCTGGTCATTATTATTATTATTATTATTATTATTATTATTATTATTATTACCCTAGGCATCATTGGGCTATGGTTTCAAACGTCCAGGGGTCATAGAGTTTACTCCACCAACTGAGGAACCAATGATCCTTCAACTGAAGTTAAAAAAAAAAAAAAAAAAAAAAAATCATCATTCCATCATTGGAGTAAGGTAAACACATGATAACAGTGATGTTATCATGTGATGCTATGTAAAATGATGTAAAAATATCTCCATATTATAGAAACAAGAAGCAGAAGATCTTGATCCTACACATGATATTTACAACCCTGACGCCTTGAATCCAGTATACTGAAGTGCATAACAGAATTGCAGATTGCTGTGTTTGGGCTGGTATAGATAAAGGTGTACAGTCATCTCGGTAGTATTGACATTTCCTAGCAGAACAACAACTGTCTGCACTTTGGCACAACCACACACCACCACCACATCACTGAGGAAGGCAGCATTTTGTCTGGGACAGGGTGATGTCAGCCAGCGGGTGATGCGGTATCCTCCGGTCCACTGCATCAAACCGGTGCGCTCTCATTGGCTGACAGGGGTACCGGGATGCTGCGCTGGCGCAACGTCATCCAACCAGCAGCACGTTTATCTCTCTCCCCGGCTCAGCGCTTGCCCTGGGAATGAGGCAAGTGCTGATTTTGAGAAATAGCTACAGCGGTAAAGGACTGAGGACTGGACACCGGTGAAGTCGAGACAGCAAGCTCCCTGCCCGCATCCAAAGCGCATCATGAGGGAAATCGTCCACATCCAGGCCGGACAGTGTGGAAACCAGATTGGGGCGAAGGTATGATCGTTATTATTTTAATGGGAGGTGCTATTTTGGAAAAAGGGGGGGAAACAACTGGACGCTTCTTTGAATGCGGAGCTGGACATGTGCTATTAATTTTTTATTCCCCAAGGAATTTTTTGTGCATCGGACAATTTATCAACCACACCATCTGAACCGCTTTCCTCCTTTATTATAGCGTCTGTTAGATGTCAAGTTGAGAAAGTTTGTGAGAGATAATTTAGTGTTAGTTGTTTACATACGTGGGTGCGGTTCAGTCGGGGCTGGGCTTTGCTGCGAGGCAAAGGCTGCAGTGGTGTGGCCCCCACTGCTGCGTGTCATTTTGTCACCCAGCAGACGCGCAACTGAACCACCTTACAATAACCCACATGCTTTATTCACCATGTTCAAATGTTATCTGCGTGTATATGATGATATGAGCCCAACTTTTAAAGTTAGTATGCATTATGTTTCTCATTTTAGTTCTGGGAGGTGATAAGTGACGAACATGGCATCGATCCCACTGGTAGTTACCAAGGTGACAGTGACCTGCAGCTGGAGAGGATAAATGTTTACTACAATGAGGCATCAGGTAATTTTTTCCCTCTCTAAATCTGTAAATCAGTCTTTGTCTTAAACATTTTAAGACAAAGAGCCAGCCAGGTAGCATCTTTAACTGTTCTGACCACTGCATGAGGCTTTTTTTCTGTATTGCTCATATCCTTGCATGACCTTATGCTATGCAAGCTGCAGACCTCATTTGAATCACACAGTATGCCCATGTATCTAATTTAGCTGCTAGGGAAAAGTAGGTCCCGCTACCAGCGCAGCGAAATGAGGACAGCTGAACCTGCTAAAAACATCTCTCTCTTTCTCTTTCTCTCTTTCTCTCTCTCCCTCTCCCTCTCTCTCTCTCTATGTCTCTTAGGGAGCACAGGTATCTGCAGTCTCTGTATAGCTGACCCAGAGCTCACTGTACCTTGGTCTCATCTCAGTATACGTTGGTGTGATTTTATTGGCGAGGCATGAAGGTCATTGCAATTGCATCCAGTGCCATTCATCACAGCCACATTGAGTCAGACTCATCAGCCCACTCATCTGCCTTGGCTAAACAAAAGCCCTTCACATGAAGCTCTCACTATACGTCTAGGCCTACATAGGATGTTCACTCCAATATCTGTGCCTACAGCCTATTTCCAGTGGTCAGCAGCAGGCATTATTGATCCTTTGTTTCCCTGCTGCGAGCTGGCATCAGAGCCAACTCCTGTGTCACTATTGCATGTAGGTTGAATAGGCTGACACCCCAGAAATCCATAAAAATTAATAGGGCTGACTGACAGATTGTTTACAGGTGCAGCAACCGTAGTAGATTTGATGAGAGAAAAATGTCTACAAGGAGCTCACATCCTTGAATATATTCTGTAGAGCTCAGCCCGTTTAATACCCCACTCTTCTAGAACAAGCAGTGCAGCATGCTGCTGCAGTCTTCATGCAAGAAGGGTCATAGACAGAGAGGGTGGAGCAAATGGGAGTGCAAGACATAATAAAAGGCACCATGTGATCTTTAACACATCAGGTGTGATGGGAAAACTGCCAGTATCCTTTAAATAAAATGCTGTTCTTACAAAAGAGACCTTTAATAAACAGCATTTATATTTCTTTTGTACTTCTGCTGTTTGATGTCTTTAATATAAAGATAGAAATGGTTTGAAATAGTTTTCACAGTTATTTTCAGGGCTTATTATAATACCATGCGCTCATCCAGTGTGCACTCTAGAGACTATGTCAAAGCCTTCTCCACTCTTCCATCTATTACCTCTTTGTATTCCTCTATTCTTTACTCTCTTTCTTCCAAAGGTAACAAATTTGTTCCCCGTGCCATTCTGGTGGACCTGGAGCCAGGTACCATGGATTCAGTTCGCTCTGGACCATTTGGACAGCTATTTAGACCCGACAACTTTGTCTTTGGTGAGTGTCCAAGCGATCATGATGTCACCGCTCATCCTAAGCCAACTGCACAGATGTGCGTGTCAGCATCTGCTGTCATGTCCTCTAAAGCTTGAGCTTAGTTTCCCCTGACAGCAATGTATACTCTCGGCATGAAGCTTCTGCAGCCTCTCAGCAATGTGCCAGTAATGTGATGCATTGCCCATGTGCAGCTGTGTCAGACTGAGACAGCTCTCGTGGTGACTCAGCGAAAAGTAGGTCTACAAGGAAATACTGCTGCAGTGCTCATCAGGACTGAGGATGTAACAGCCAAAAAAATCCACTACAGGATGACTCTCAATTTCTGCTTGCCAACAGCAAGACAAACACACTTACTCTTACTATATTCTCTAGATAGTAAAGCATACACACAGCCAATTCTGCATCAAAGCATAAGATGCATAGTCACAAAGAACAGAGCAAGTTACTGCCTCTCTCTCACTGAAGGTAACACATTAAATATATTTTCAGTCTGTTTTAACTTATAATCAATAAGTAAACATATTTACCCATGTAAAAATCCTTAAATGCATCTTCCAGGTCAGAGTGGAGCAGGGAATAACTGGGCCAAAGGCCACTACACTGAGGGAGCTGAGCTGGTGGACTCAGTGCTGGATGTGGTGAGGAAGGAGTCTGAGAACTGCGACTGCCTCCAGGGCTTCCAGCTCACCCACTCACTGGGCGGAGGTACCGGCTCAGGCATGGGGACACTACTCATCAGCAAGATCCGCGAGGAGTACCCCGACCGCATCATGAACACCTTCAGTGTCATGCCTTCCCCCAAGGTGTCTGACACTGTAGTGGAGCCCTACAACGCCACTCTCTCTGTTCACCAGTTAGTGGAAAACACAGACGAGACCTTTAGCATTGATAACGAGGCCCTCTACGATATCTGCTTCCGCACCCTGAAGCTGACCACACCCACCTATGGAGACCTCAACCACCTGGTGTCTGCCACCATGAGCGGGGTGACCACCTGCCTCCGATTCCCCGGCCAGCTTAACGCTGACCTCCGTAAATTGGCTGTCAATATGGTGCCCTTCCCCCGCTTGCACTTCTTCATGCCGGGTTTTGCACCCCTCACCAGCAGGGGCAGTCAGCAGTATCGTGCCCTCTCCGTGCCAGAGCTAACGCAGCAAATGTTCGATGCCAAGAACATGATGGCGGCCTGTGACCCTCGTCATGGACGGTACCTTACTGTGGCGGCCATCTTCCGTGGCCGCATGTCAATGAAGGAGGTGGATGAGCAGATGTTGAGTGTGCAGAACAAGAACAGCAGCTACTTCGTGGAATGGATTCCCAACAACGTCAAGACAGCTGTTTGCGACATCCCACCCCGTGGCCTCAAGATGTCCGCCACCTTCATTGGCAACAGCACAGCCATCCAGGAGCTGTTCAGGAGGATCTCTGAGCAGTTCACCGCCATGTTCCGCCGCAAGGCCTTCCTTCACTGGTACACCGGAGAGGGAATGGATGAGATGGAATTCACTGAGGCTGAGAGCAACATGAACGACCTGGTGTCTGAGTATCAGCAGTATCAGGACGCCACCGCTGATGAGATGGGAGAATATGAAGAGGATGAAATAGAGGATGAGGAAGAGGTCCGCCACGATGTCCGCCACTGATTGTAAAACACAGATGTGCAACACTATGAGCTACGTGAACCAATCACTTTAAACAATCAGTAATTGTAGTTGGAAGATGCAGAGAGATCATAAGAAATGTGCTACAAATGCAGATGTTAAATTATATATTGCAGTGTGCAGATCATGATGAAATATAGCTGATTTAGCTGAAATTATACTGCCTATCAATGTGGCTCATACTGAAAAAGACAAAGAGTGATGTTAGAACCTAACAATTATATGAGTATTATAGTTATTGGTTTTCCAAGTCATGCTTTGCTGGTGTCAAAAAAAGAGAAAAAAATGTCTGTCCTGGATACAGTTTTGTAACATTTACCTCAAAATGCATTCACTGTCGCAAGTCTCAAAATAAAAGACCCAGTCCTATGAATAGCCTATTTTCTATGTGTCATGTTTTTCATTAGTTGTACAAAAGGTTTGGGTTGGTTGTTTAAACTAACATGCTGGAACTGGCAGTGACAACACAGATTAAATACCTCGATAAGAGTAGAGTGCCAGCTATGCCCAACTATTCATAGTGTTTTGCTCTGTTACCAAGTGTGGAAATTTGGTTCTGTTTAGGCTTGCCGCATCTGTAGTTTGTGGACAAAGGGTCTAAAAAGAGAGAGGCCCTTACAAAGTTGATCGGCATTATTTATCTAATAAAGATTACAATATAGGAGGAAACTAGAGGTGTAGCGCATTGAAATAAAATCAATAAAACAGCCCAGAAGTTCTATCACAATAACATATAGTATCGGGAACGGCCTGAGTCAGCAGAAAGTTGTCTATTTCTGAGTTGCCTGTGCGTCTGAAAGTGATTAAAAAAATTATGCCATTATGAAAGTCTTGAGCTATACAGCTGCTCTGCAGATAAGCGTCAGGGCTAACTTCCAAGCAATTAAGGAGGCGCCCAGAGACAACAAATAAATCATGTCTGGGAAAAGTGTGTGGTTTAGATTCTGCCAATAGTTTCTGAAAGTTTCTGAAGACCGCAATTTAGTGGTGTGAATCCTTGCCAGGTGCTTTCAATGGAAGTGACATGGTGAGAATTTGTGATACGGAGTTTGTATTACAAGGTATGGCCGTTGGTTAAAAAAGCTTATAATCCCATGTTAAAATGTGTAATTGTTGAGGACAGCACCAATCTGGTACCACATGAATCATTAGAAACCTTTTCACCTCTCAAGAAGCTACTGTTTCGGTGATGTTCAGGACTTGCTTGCTATTACTTGCTGTAACTGAGACACCGCCAGCATCGTCTTATGCCCCAAAGGATGCACGCCTCATTCACATATAGGAACCAAAGCAAATGCTCCTTTACTTGTTTTGATGAAAGACCACACACCTGTCCCATATTTCATCCTCTATAGGGTTGACAATTCATCACAGGAACTCTAGAGAAAAAAAAAATGCAGCTCCTGTCAATCAAATGTGCAATATTACCTTCTCACAGGCTCCTGTTCTTACCATGGCGTGTGAAGTAGCCTAGTAATCGCTTCTAATTACTGAGTATGCATACAATGACTGGGCAGAAATGGTAAAATTCCTGCTGATAATTCCAACAACAGTTAACTGTCTGTTTGACCGACAGTAGACAGGTAAGTTCTTAACCTGTAGGCATATACAGCACAAATACCAGCTAAACTTCTGTCCCACCAAACCTTCCTTCATTTGTGGACCTATATAGTGCTGTCTCCTGGAGCTATTTTCTGACACCTGCAATAAGTGGTTCAGCATGTTTGGTGACCTACCTACCTCCATGTCTTTTTCCCCCTCTAGTAACCCAACAACATTACTATTACTGGCCGGTCCTGTTGTTAGGAGCTTCTTACCTGTTGATGAGTATCAATATTATTAGTAGTAGTATACAACAGACTCAATATTCAAGAAGGAAGTCTCATCAGCAGCTGCATAGTAATCTAAATTCATGTTACTCGATCAGTTTCTTTTGTCTTTGCCCGCACTGCAGAGGAATTCAATACAGTTTTAAAGAAACGAAGGAAACCTGATTGTCCACTTTCTGTCATTCAAATGTTTAGCAAAGGTATGTGTGAAATATTAACAGAGGAACCGGTTGTGTCCACTCAACAAAAGCTGTCCACATTCTACTCTGGAAAGTTTAAGCTGTCAACAAACTATTTTCAAGCTCCTAGCCTCGCTGGATGAAATAATGTTTAAATGCAGAAATGTGCTGCATGTGCTATAGATAATGATTGGCTTTAAAGACATTATATTGTTAATTATGTTGAAAATGTGACCACCAAAAGAACATGTATGAAAAATTCAATAGCAACATAAAATGCAGACTCTGTGTGTTCAGTCCAAATTGAGAGGTTTCAATTCTAAAAGATATTTTATTTGGAATTACTAGTTAAAAGGTGATTACTTCATATAAAACAGACTTTTAATAGCAAGCTTACAGAATTTGTATATTTTCTATTATTATATATTTTTGTATTTTTTAACATGTGTCTTATGTAAGTAAATTTATTGAAGTTATTAACAGCAAAGATGTCGGTGGATCTGCAGAGTAATTAAAACGTAGGTAGTGAGCTGGAGAAAAGAAATTCTTGACACTGATGGGCATTTTCAAATTATTGTACCATTATGTCAAATAATCTGAATTTTTTTTGGAACAAATTTGATTACAGTGACACATTTGTTGAAACCAAGGAATACAATCTGAGGGATATAATATGGTAAACTGAACAGGTAAGGTTAATCTTGGCAACCTGTCCTAATTAAAATATAATAATCTTTAAAATATTACAACAGTGTAACAAAACCTATGAACCAAATAGGTTGTCAACCATTCAACTTTATTATGACAAAAAGTGCAAAATCTGAAAATCAGTTGAAAAAAAATCTTGATTGGCAAGCCACATCTAAAGTCATACATGCTATATACACATATTAGACTGCTGAGGATTAATTTAAAAAAATAGTAAAAACAGCAATGTCAAGCAATGTCTCTCTACAAAGTATTATCAGTGCTTGGCAAGTCAATCTTTTATTAAACCAGCCAAATACCCACATATACCATACCCCAATAATCTAGCTTTGGTACAAAGAGCTTTGGGAATCTTTTAGAGTCAACACTGGGCCTTGTGATAACACAATTTATGAAACTCATACAAACAACAACATACAGGAATATACACACACAGCATCTGTGTGGCCCACAATTGTCACACAAGCAACACCCGTCCATAAACAAATGTCAGTTCAGCCAACATTTTCCCTCCAGATAATCCAGAGGTCAGCAGTACAATTTAAGACAAGATTAAAGACAACAAGATTAAAGCTATTCATCTCCATTTTACACAATGCACCACAAGTAACTTCCCCACAACATTTATAATACAGTGTGTTCAGAATACTGAATCTTTGTGTTTAAAGTCCGGGTCCATACATGTAATAATATGAACTGGCTTTGTTGGTGTTTACTGGACTGGATTTTTTTGTACTCTCCAAATTATTGCCTGAGATTCTTCCATCTGATTCCAGTGTGACTGTGGTTATGCTTGTCATTTAAACATATATTTTAAAATCTGATCTCTGTTCTGATGAACTAGCTTGGTCGTTTCTACTATGAAAAAAATCTGTGTTAATTACAGGCCACTGTAATGGTTTGAGGGCTATGTCATCAACTTGTGTAGAAGCAGACCCAACCCAGACAACATCGTTGCAATTCCTAACTACTGCCTATAAATGTTTGTTTTACTTATATTGCCTCTCCATCTTTTTACATTCCCTTTATGCATATTGGGGCTACAATGCATCAAGCCCTAATGTCCACTGCACTCCAAATTTCCATCACAATGCCAGGATGACAATATTTTTTATCTGGTTTTACAAAGATTATATAAGTCTTACAGTTAGTCTGATTTTTGGAATAAAAAAAATCAGATTTTTTGGAAATAAAAGATGTAAATGAAAATGTAAAGTGACAGCAAAACATGAGCTTTACATGTAGTACATTCTAAAAGTTTTTTATTTATTTATTTTTTTTTTTATCAGTCTGTAAAATTTAGGAACACACTAGAAGGAACTAGAAAAATATCTCACCAATTTCCATGTATTTTATTGAACATCTCATAACCAAGTGAGAATTCAAAAAAATAGTTTACAGGTGTATTCTACTTAGAAATTACAAATCTGTGACATTAAGAAGCATTTTGCTAACTATTTCAGGGACATTTTACTGTATTAGTGTCTCCACAGATAGTTTGAAAGGAATGTTTAGACAACTTTTAAGGTCATGATGATCCTGTATTCAGTTGGCCTACCATATGCAAACTCAGCATCTATAAATAGCGGCATTAGGGGAGGACATATTGCACTTTGAGCTGTGTGCAGTTCATATAGTGTTAAGTCAAAACTATGCTTTCCTTTGCACACACAATGTTGGATTAGTCATTCAATGGGTGTGGTGTCTGAGCACATTCTAACCAAAAGAGGCTGTGTTCTAGTGTCATGCTCTTGTTTCAATATTTCTCTCAGTGACTGAGACCTTCTTATGTTGAACAACAACCGTTTGGCTGCCTTCTACCATGGGTGTGGCAGTCAGGAGAATGTCATCATCTGACCCTGCAGAACCACGCTGGGAGCTAGCACCCAGTGAAACACTTTGACCTGTCATCTGTGCACCATGACCTCTAACCTCCAAGCCCTGCTCTGAGGACATCTGTCCTGTCTGGAGAATGGCCTGTGTTAAGCCTGTAGCACTCCCTACACCAGAGGATGCTGACCCATTCTCTACCACCAACACCTGCTTGGACCTGGAGATGCTTCCTTGTGAAAAGCCTGGAGCAATCTGGCCTGCTACTCCACCCACTCCCACCTGCCCCTCTACAAGTACCAGACCCTGGGAACCTTGGATACCTCCAACCTGCACCAGCCCTGGACTGAGCCCCACCTGACCCACTGCATGCTGGGTTGCGCCTCCAACAAGGACCATCTGGGGCTTGGGCTCAACTACATACATGGGTGTAGCAGCGTAATACATAGTGGGCTGTTGGATGAGCAGTGTCTGACTGGGAATCACAATGTTGTCCTGGACATGTACCTTGGGAATCGGGGCTGATCCCTGGCCTCTCTCACTGAACCGCTTCTCCTGGATGATGGTAGAGGAACCAGAAGCTACATTGGAAGTGTTGAGGGTGTTGATGTTGACATGGTCCCTGTCCCTAATCGTTTCTGTGTGGGTGTGGACATGGGTGTGGCTGGATGTGGAGGGCTTGGCAGGAGACACGGGTCTGGGTGGAGGGACAGATGCCCCTAAATTGACAGACTCGGTGACCAAAGCTGACCCACTGCAAATCTCTGCCAATGTTCTGAACTTTGGTCCAAGATCATTGAGGAACTCAAGGTCATCATCATTTTCCAGGAGGCTGCAGCAGCCGACTGAGCCTGCCAGAGACTCCTGACCCTCGTAGTCATAGACCAGAAGAGCATCCCTCTGCTGGGACTGCATTGCAGCATGGTTGGCTTTCTGCAAATATATGGAGACAGGAGATGTGAGTACAGCTTCAATTATATCGACATTTTTATTCTATTAGTATGAAATAGCTTACACTTGTCATTACATTCAGTATAATATGGTATGCTACAGTGGAGAGAAGAAGCCCATCTTGGAAGGTCCAGTATGGAGCTAAAGGCCAGTGCAGAGTTTTTGCTTCACTGCTTTGTTGATGTTATATAACATGAAAACCTAACAATTCCTTGCATATTGGCAGTGTAGGTTTTTACCAATGGTGAGTTACTGACCACTCACTGAGAAGCTCTGAAAGCAATTATTTAATCATTCAACTTTGTAAGTTGGAAACACTCATAAGACCATGGCATATAGATCAGGTCTACGGTGGGATATTCAAAGATAATACATCCAGGTACTCACACTTGAGTAGTACTCCTCAAGGAATTCATCAGTTAGGGCAATGCCTTCAAGCACCCCAGCTCTGTATCTGGAGAAGTGTTGATCTCGTCCTGTCATCATCCCCCCGCCCATGCCATCCACCTCCATTTGCTCACCATGTTTGTATAGGTGCATGTTTTCTGTTGTCAGAAAGGCGGAAGAAGTTAAACCACCACCTACTGCTGCACCCCCAAGAGCTGTTGCTCCCTCTATAAGTCCTCCATGGACCCCTGCCCCCCCGTAGCTGTTGACATCCACAGTTGTGGTTATCCCATGGTTGACTTCTAATGGAGCTTGTAGGAGAGGAACTTCCTGTAAGTGAGATATGATAGCTTAACAGAAATGCAACTCTTCCAACAAATGAAACTTTAATTAACATAGTTTCAAAGCTAGAAATGCCTACTTGTAATACATGTGATGATTTTCTATTTTTATGATATTTTGTTTAATTAAGACTAGCCTAAACAAACACTATACCTTGTCTTCTCCCTGTCCCTCGGTGTGATAAGAAATCAGCTGTTCTTTGGCCTCAAAAGGAATGGGCTTGAAGTTTCCCAAAGCCGCTGCACCTCCACACAGGCAGAACAACAGCAGGAGTGGCACCACTGAGAAAAATACATAAATAAATATAAATAAATACATAAATACATAAATACACAGTTTGACATAAGACTGGCATGAAACCACTTGGAAAAATATGATAGTGTTATATGACAGCCAAGTCAAAACATCCATTACTGACTTCCTTCCTCAGGGAATTATCGTGTCGGTGAAATGCCAAATATGAAAAGTAATACAAGTGAGAGCCATGCCCTGCCTGTCAAAACTACCTGTGAACCACTCCACTTTTGTAGTTAATAGCCCTAAGCATGTCTGGTCCAGCATCCTAACAATGGAGAGGCATTGATTCTAATCAGATAACCAGGAAGTTACAGCTACTCACACAGAAGCAGCAGCAGCCCCAGGAGAAGCAGCAGGATGCCTGAAGCTCCGAAACTGGAACTGCTTGTCTTACGTGCCACACAGGTTTTGGTATCTTCATGACAGGTGCACACAATTACATCCATCTCCTGGACATTAGCGCATGACTTTCCTTGCTGGTCCCTGATCTCCACAGCCACTTTGTAGGTACCCGGCCACAAGTTGGCATGATCTCGAAGAATGGCTGTGGTGTCTGGAGAAAAACAAGGCAAATAATGTACAAAAAGTTGTAGCCATTATTACAAACAAGTCTATCAAAAATGGATATATGTTACAGCAAAGTCTTAGTTGTGTGTTAATTTTAATCTACTGTAGATTCTCCTCCCAGCTCTGTGTGCCAGGCTAGAAAACGGTGGGGATGTAAAATATGATTGAAGATGTGAAGAAGAAAAAAAATCTGCAACCTTATAATCAGACAATGCAAACATTTTTGCATCCAAGTTTTGCATCTCAAGCCACGTCAGTTAAAAATATAAATAATGCAACAAAGCATGGCTTATTTGTGTGTTTGTTTGTTTGTTTGTTTGTTTTATTGTATTTAGAGGTAGGATCAGGAGACCTGGAGAGATGAATTATCTTCCATTATCTAAATCTACTAATGCAGAACAGTTCTTACCATTGAGATGCTCCACTGTCCATTTCCCATCGCTTTTCTCATTAATCACGCTGAAATGAAATGGTGCTGAATTGGGGAACTCATCTTGATCTATGGCTGTGACATACACCACATTGTCTCCATCACACATAGTCTGAGTTGTTGTGGTCAGTGTCGGACAGTGGTCATTGAAGTCCTCCACCTGAATGGCTATGGTCCCGGTGGCAGTTTTGGAGGGTAACTCTGACAACAGCAATGAAAGATGACATAAGAAACATTTACCCACACAAGACATCATTTATATCCACGGAGGATAGCCACAACTGTCCTATTTACAGTACTTACCATTGGTGATGCATATAATTTTGGCAAAATATGTTCCATTGATCAAGAACTTGGACTCTCGATCAGGAAGCTTATTCAGTTTGATATCTCCTGTTTTTTCATCAATAATCAACCAGTTGTCAGCATCATGTATTTTGGCATACCTGTGAACATGAAAATTAATGTACATGTAAATGAACTCGCAGTAAAATAAAATAATAATAATAATAATAATAATAATAATAATAATAAAACGTGTATAATATGCTGTATAGTAACATCTGTGACTATGTGACCCTACCTGACATTGGTAGCAATCTGTAAGGTGTCACTATCAATGGCAGCATAGTTGGTGATAACCTTGTTGATGGAGACTGTGCTCTTGTCCTCAGAGATAGTCACCACCTTGACAGCTGGGTGGAAGCGGGGGCCTTCCTTTTGGTTGATCACATTGATTTTAATAGGGTAGGGCTTTTGGGTTATGTCTATCCCTGGAACAACAGTCCCAGCACCAAAGTTGTACTCTGCTTTGTTGGAAACTGTCACCATCAGATTGATCACTTTTAGTTCCTCATAGTCCAGGGGCTGTAGAGATGCACAGTGCAGTTTATATTACACATGATGTTAGATGAATTAATCTCCATAATGATGATCACACTCTTGGCCATAAAAGATCCTTCATTTTTGCATCTACCCAATGTTTGCAGATGTTAGATAGTGTATATCATTGTGCCTTATGATTTATAATCGACTGTAAATGTCTTACACACCGCAGCAGCTGGGTGGCTATCGTTGTATGTACACAGATGTACCCCATGGTTCAGTTTCTTATACAAAACTGTCCATGGGTTGGTTCTCTCTTACTTATGTACATATCATTTGAGAGGCTGAGGCCACTACAGCCTGCACTCTCAAGGTGTTCTGCAGATGTCTGTTCCCTGTGTTTGTGCAAGGCTGGGTGAAAATCTTTTAGGTACACTGTACACTTCACTTGGAACACCTAACAGACTTAAACTTGTCAGAACCAGTTTCATACAGAGAATTGTTTGTAACCGTCTTTACCCCTAATTTATTTGAAACTTCAGTTATGTAATCTTGGCCAGGTCTCTACAGTAAAAGATTTTTTTTTTTTTTTTTTATCTCAATCAGACATATGAAGTTAATTTTTTACCTTATGAATCATGATAATGCCCTCGTTGGTGTTAGAGTCAGTAGTGATGCTGAAGTAGCCTGCTTCATTCCCTGAAATAATGTGGAAAACAGCCAGCCAGTTGTCTGTGTACATCAAATCCAGGTCAACGGCTTTAATCCTAATCACCTCCACATTGATGGTGTTCTCCTCCACTTTCCCTTCATACTGCAAAATATTAAACGCATGACCTGTTATATTAGAATACCAGTGACTAGCACACATCGAAATATTTCACCAAACAAAATAAATAAAAATAAAGGT
Source organism: Myripristis murdjan (assembly GCF_902150065.1). Taxonomy (NCBI): domain Eukaryota; kingdom Metazoa; phylum Chordata; class Actinopteri; order Holocentriformes; family Holocentridae; genus Myripristis; species Myripristis murdjan. The sequence goes on along the minus strand of NC_043996.1, from coordinate 20,749,249 downwards.
GTTGCTTTTGGTAACTGTGTCACCCTTACCACTTCATTTTCCAGTGTGGGAATGTTGTCGTTTATGTCCAGGAGGTTGATCACAATTTCTCCCGTTCCTGTATTTCCACCCTGTCCATTCATGTCTGCGCCTTGTATGGTCAAGTGATGGGTCTGTTGTGTCTAGACAGTCAGATGAGATAAGGAAAGTTTATTGCAAAGATAATAGATGCAACAGGTTACAGTCAAAAAATACAAATTGCATACTCTTTTTGTTTTGTTTTGTTTTGTTTTTGTTGTTGTTGTTACAGCTAATAGGGATTTATATTTATAGTGGACAAAATCAGCGCTGAAATTATGTTTCAGTTAATGCCAGTGTTAATGTCATCATGCAAGACAAAACCTAGACTAGAACTGCTGTTTTGAAAACTGAATGACCTTCATGCAAATAACTTCTCGATAATCTCAACAATAACACAGTGAAAAACTAGTGGGGTGTGGCTTTTAGTTTCACTACGTGATACTGATTCAGCTACAGCATCTTGAGTTACAAACTTTTCCAGCATATACATTTCGCAATAGTTATATTATAGCACAAAATTTCAGGTACCTTGAATGTTCAGAGCCCCCCACTGTACATGTCAGTATCTAGAACATTTCAGCATAATGTGGGACGGTACAGTAAAGTGCCTCACCTCCCTGTCTAGGCCGGTCTGACGGACCGTGATCTCTCCAGTGCGAGAGTTGATGGAGAACATCCTGTCTGAGGCGGTCTTCTCCACAATGCTGTAGTAGATCTCAGAGTGGGGTGTGCCAGGTTCATCGGCATCAGTGGCAAACACTTTCATGACATAAGTCCCTGGAAATGACCAACTTGAATTAAAAAACAAAGCTTTCTTTTGAGTTTGAGGGAAAAAAAAGTTCCTCTATTCCTCTGAGCCCTGTCACAATTACAGATGGACAAAAATACCTGCTGCACTAGATTCATTCACAGATCCAATTTGGCCTTTTTTAAACACCGGTGGGCAGTCGTTCTCATCCAAAACGATAACTTGAAGCTCAATGTCCCTCTCAGCACGGCTTCCATTGTTGTATTTTGCCACACCTAGTAACTACAAAGAGAAATACCACAACCATTTTAACATTCCCTCACTGTACATTCTGACAATCTCACCGTGATTCAAAGTTTGCTTTAAATTTTATGGACAGGATTTATAGCTCTTACTTTGTATAAGGGAGTCGTCTCTCTGTCCAGAATGCCATTGATTCTCACCAGACCTGAATCAGCGTTGACAGTAAATAAACCAATAGGGTCTTGGTCAGCACCAGGCCCTAGTAGTGAATAGGTCACCTTTGCCTTGTACTCCACATCAGAACGAATCTGTGAAAAACACTCCGAGAAATTAGTTTCTCTAAACTAAAAAAAGGTACGATCTGAGTCCTTCTGTAGAGGTGATAGTGACACTGTGACACTGAAATGTGACACTGAACAGAAATGTAATTTACATCCTGTTGAAATGTAAGCTTTTGATGTGCATGCATACTTACTCTAGAGAAGCATGCCAATAACAAAACGGCCCCCAGACCGTGAACTTTTCCAGTTAATCATTCCTCTGATGGAACTTGAGGTTTCATTGCTTTTTAGCACTCATGCACAATAAGCCAACAACAAATGTCACTGTTTGGAAAACATCTTAAAAACACTGTTGAAAGCAGATCCAGCTAAGATATGAAACTGGTCCTACTTCATAACATTAGCTGAACCTCTGCCTAAAATACTGAACAAAGTCAACAAAGTCGTATTCATGACCAGGTCATGATTCATTGGTAATGACAAACCTTGCCAGTATTTGGGCCTGCATGTTTCACACACACTACGCCTACATTAAGCAAGGCTTTGCGAAAACAAATGGCAGCCTGACTACATAACCAGTGGAGGTGCAAGCCCATGTAATTGGGATAATATTTTGCCTGAGGTGGTGGGCATGAAAAAATACTAATACATTAAAAAAATATAGAGAGATATATACATAGTCATGCCTCTGTGCTTACAATAATTCTACATAACAAAAACCACCTAGATTCAGTTTTGATGGACTTCTGCTGGGTAATAATAATAATAATAATAATAATAATAATAATAATAATAATAACTTAAAAGAATACAACACACTTTGGCAATATGGTCCCTCGTGGTGTAATCAACATTTTCCTTCAGTTTCGGAGGAGGAATGACCCATTCTCTTTTGTGTCTGCTTAGCACACTTCCCCTTCCTTCTGCCAGGACACTGAGGTGCTGCAGGTAGACACACAGGAATGAAAGGCATTAAATTAATAACAAGTGATCATCTGCAAAACTCCTGACATTTGTTGTCACTGGCACACATATTTGGCACTATCGTACATATCGTAAAAATAAAAATAATATATTTTGCGTGTTACAGTTTTAGAACATGCACTTGAACGCAATTGAGATTACTCGCAGGGGATGGCTTAATTTATGTTCTCGATAAAAATTTGACCAGTTAAATCCCCTTTTTGGCATCTAACTTTTAGAGATCAGACTCTTTTGGCTTGCGTTTGCAGGGAATGGCTTCAGTAAGTACGCTGCAGATCATACACTGAATGTACAGTCTATTATGGAAATTCTCCTTTTTTACACAATCCATCTGAAGCCTTGTCAAACTTGTCTGCTTATCCTCATTCCTCCTTTTCAACCGGCACAGGCGAGGGAGGCAAATGAGGAATAACAGGTACTTGACCTGGATTTTTCCCCATTAGTTTACTCTGCGAAAAGAATAAGCGATTCTATCATTTCTTAGAGCTTGTGTGATAAGTGACACATGGAAAACTGTTGCTGTGGCGGAAAAGGTGGATACCGAGCGGCCCGCTGTGTCAGCTACAGACAATAGGGAAAAGGACACGGTGTAACTACTTTATTTATTCTGTGTCATGAATAATTTACATAGTTTTAGCTTTGACATGAGTTTAACAGTCAACACGAACAACAGTCATCTAACAGGTTAATTACAGATCTAAAACGACAGTATTAACGCCCAGCCTGCGGAAAGCCACACCTGTTCAAGATCCGTTATACCCCGAAACAAGAGAATTATCATCTCCCAGTACAAACGCACATACACATACACACCATTTTACTTACCGATAGGAAGAACGGCAACAATATAACAATGCTGTGCTTGGACACAGGGGCCATTTGGGCTGAATTATAAACTTTGTAAATCCTGTCGCAGTGAAATATCCGCAGCCGGAGTCAAACTGCTGCCTGCTCAGGGTTTCGACGAGACTTTGACCCTTTTTGATAGACCGGAGAAGTTTCTCTAAAACATTACATTGCCTACATGGGCGGCGCCTCTCCCAGTTTGATTGCTCACAAGCTGATAGCAGGCTGAGAGGGAGGTTGTGTCCACTTCTGCATAGCTATAATATTTGTGTGCAACCTATTGTCTTTGCCTGGAGAGAGAGAGAGAGAGAGAGAGAGAGAGAGAGAGAGAGAGAGAGAGAGAGAGAGAGAGAGAGAGGAAATTACAGCAAAACAAGCTACAAAATGTCCACTGAAAAAAAAAACAAAAAAAAAACAGCCATGTAGGCCTATGACTCAGTGTAGAAATCCTGCTTTTAAAAGGGTTTTCTCATAACTGAAAGTAATGCATTCGGATTGAGTGTACCAGACCACGTACGACTGAGTGGGCTGAAGGTTCATCCTGCAACTTACTTATGATTTTGATATTCAAACTAAAAAATAAAAAAAGAAAAGAAAAAAACAGGTTTTGGAATCCTCTTCAGACCAGTGCTCTCTCACTCCTCTGTTATACTTCACTCAAGGCTGTGAAATTCCTGAGTGGGTATATCTCTGTAGCCTGGGTGCCACAGCCACACATCAACAGGCAGCTACACATTAAGCATGTACGTGTGTGAGAGAGAGGGAGAGATAGAGAGGGAGAGAGAGATATGATCACTGGCACAGCAGTAGTTTGGACTTCTTGTTAATGGGTGTTGCCAAGTTACATGGAACTCCTTACTCCTAAATGGTCACAGGTGTGTGGGAGGAGAAGCTGATACATGAACACTGCTTTTGATTGTGTCTGACTTGGCTGTGAATGTGTACTAGGCTTTTTTATTTATTTATTTATTTATTTGTTTTTTATTTTTTTTATCATTATTATGTAGGCTATTCCTGCTAAGGTGCTTGCATACTTAACAGACATTGTAGAAACAGGTGCAAAATGTGACCCCTGTTTGCCCCTGACAATAATTGCTTCGTTTTCCTTGAGCTCCTTGTTTCAAAGTCGGTATCCAAAAGCATAAAGATGAAAGAGAGGCTTCAGTGACACCTTTTTGTTTATGACAAAGGAGTTACTGTTTGATTAAAGGAAGTTCCCAAGCAGTGGCCACAGCGCTATTCTATAATTATTAACCAGGGACTAAAAATATCAATGAAACTATAGGTGAAAACAATTAAATGTAGTTATGCTGTAAGCCAGTAATTAAGCTGGTATGTATAGCATTTTACATTATATAACATCAGTCATCACCGCAGTCATTCTGAGGTATGAGCAGAATTTGTGTGAACAAACAAGAATGTCACCAGGTAGACTGGTAGCATCAGTCTGCCCCTGTCTGGGATTTGTCAGGGAGTTTGCTGGATTGCTTTATGGCATAAAACGGAAGAGGGTGCTCCTCTTTGAGCCTTAAACTCAGATACCACCTTCACAGCTGATCACTTTATACAGTCTATAATTTATCACAATAGTAAATAGTGGAAGGTGTGCAAGGCCTCTTTTTATCCTCATCATTTTTATCCTCATCAGTAAACCAAAATATTAAAATAAATTCCTATGGAGCAACACTAGGGAAGGGGAAGAGTACAAGTTGTAACATCTTTGCAACAAGAACCATTGGAATTTGTGGGGAAAAAAATGTGCATTACATCTGAGAAACATTTAATTTCCCAATTCTGTTCAACCTATAACCTCAGCTTCTTATGCCGTCACCATGTTAGCCACACCTGTAGGCCCTCAAAGGATGCTGACTGACCCAACCAGTTTCTTGTTTTCAGCCAAACGCTTCAGTTAGAGATTGACTAGATGGTTTTGCAAGTCAAAACTAATATGACCCTAACCCTAACCCTAACCCATGAGATTAGCGTGTTACAATCCACCAAACAGATTTTGAGATCTTCTGATTACATTTTTGTGATAGAAGAAAGGTCACCAGAATTAACACATCTCATTCTCTGGGGAGCATAAAGGTGCTCACAAAATGCCATGGCTACAGATTTATGAAGCGTCATATGTGATATTTTGGCCTAAGAATGGGACTGATGGAAAGGTGATGGTGACAACAAAATTGATAAGATTCATCCCTTGGGGAGCATGAGCATGCTCAGCAAATAACATGGCAATTTGACCATTACGTTTAGAGATTGTTTGGCCTGAAGGTGGCACTAGAGGAAAGGTGAAATGGTCAGCACAATCAAGAAAAGTCTTCCTTTGGTGAGTATTTCATTTCACTGTACCTTTATTTACACAGGGTGACCTGATGGCAATTAGCTAATAGGTTTAGTTGCTCAATACTGACTGACCCAGACCTGGAAAACCAGTTGCAGATAGCATCATCATCACCACCATCTGACATCAGATGCTTCGCCAGAGAGAAGCAGCTCCAGCCAGCACATTAAGGTTAGTTTGGAGGAAGTTTGACCAATGAAAAGCATGTTTATTTAACAATTAAATTCTTTTAAGTAATATTAAGATATTAATAAAACTATTGAGATAAATTTTAATTCAATAATTTTGTATGGCTGTCAAAGGATATTCTAAAAATTTAACTATGGAGTTCCCTGCACTAGAAGATGCTGACCCATTCCCATGCTCTCTTGTGAAAAGCCTGGTGCAATCTGTCCTGCCACTCCACCCACTCCCACCTGCCTCTCTACAAGTACCACACCCTGGGAACCTTGGAACCTGCACCAGCCCTGGACTGAGCCCCACCTGACCCAATGCATGCTGGGTGGCACCTCCAAAAAGGACCATCTGGGGCTTGGGCTCAGCTACATACATGGGTGTAGCAGCATAATACATAGTGGGCTGTTGGATGAGCAGTGTCTGACTGGGAATCACAATGTTGTCCTGGACGTGTACCTCGGGAATCGTGGCTGATCCCTGGCCTCTCTCAGTGAAACTCTTCCCCTGGATGATGGTAGAGGAACCAGAGGCAATACACTTTAGAGCCATGTCCTGCTTCTACAACTACCTGTAACCCACCCATTTTTGTAGTTATAATAAATATCAAATAAATATGAATACAATAAATATCTCTATGTATCTTGGTGATTCGTATCAGATAACCAGGAAGATAAATTAGAATTTATAAGGCTCTATGGTAAACAGAGGTATGAATGTAGGTAAGGCTAACTCACAGCAATGAAAAAGGAACTCTGCTGAGTCCAATGATGCCTCACCCAATGGTCAATGACAAATGGTTCATGAGTTCAGAGAAGGGTAGGGCTAAAGCATCGGGGGCAGGGCTAATGTACCAATGAAAGAGGAACTCTGCCAAGTCTAATGACGCCTCCTGCAAGGCTATATGACAAACAGTTAATGAGTGATGAAAGGGGGTGTGACTGAACTACTTGGCCATGTTACATGAATTGGTTTAGACGTTATGTACCTTCTTGTTATTGTTGTTAAGGCTATTCCCATTGCCATGTCCCATTTAGTCGGTTGGCATAAACACAAAGACACACCTTCATATACATACACTTGACTGCAGTGCCAAATTTCAGCCTCCTAGGGCAAAAACTCAGGTTAATATTTATCTGGTTGATCACACTGATTGTAACGGGGTAGGTTTTGGGGTTATACCTCCACTTGGAACGATAATCCCACCTGTAGAGCCTAAGTTGTACTCTGTTTTGTTGGAAACTGTCACCACCAGATTGAACACCTTTAGTTCCTCATAGTCCAGGGACTGTAGAGACGCACAGTATATATGCAGTGCATGCTTTAAATCATATCAGATGAATTAAGCTCTACAATAAAGACAGGTCTTTTGGCTGAATGGGATCTTACATTTTACCCATCTCAGCGATAAATTCAGTCCATCAAAATGAGAAGACATACACAGCAGACATATCTTATGTCTCATGAATCATGATAATGCGCTCGTTAGTCTTAGAAAGAGTACTGAGGCTGAAGTAGCCTACTTCATTTCCTGATATAATGTGGAAAACAGCCAGCCAGTAATGTCTGAGTAAATCAGATCCAGTTTAATGGCTTTAATCCTAATCACTTCCACATTGATTCTCCTCCATGTTCCTTCATACTGCAAAATATGAAATACATAACTTGTTGCATTAGAATACCAGTGACTAGCACACATCAAAATATTTCACCAAACAAAATAAATAAGAATAAAGGTGTTGCTTTTGGTAACTGTGTCAACCTTACCACTTCATTTTCCAGTGTGGGAATGTTAGACACACGCATTTCAACCCGTTCACATGCTCACACGCCACACCTTGTATTTCTCACACAGAGAAATACACTTACTGTATTTTCATTATTGAAAATACAGTCTAGGCTATGTTTGGTCTGCTTGGCTATTATGACCCTGACACACACGCGATTTTGGCCGTCGTACGTGGTCAGCGGTAGCTTTTGCGCCTGTTATTACTATTATTATTATTACACATGTTGAATCGGCTGCTCGTTGCGTTTTTCCTTTTTCGTATCCATTTTTGCAGAGCTAGCTGGCTAGATAGCAGGAGCACTTGGGATGCCACATTATACCAGGCTACTGCGACAGTTTTCTATTTTTATAAAGATACCCATTTTATAATAGGCCTACACATAATAATTTTATAACAATACCCATAATAATTTGGAATATTTTTAGTTTTTTCTTTACTTTTGTCCCCCCATCCCCCGCTCCCGCCAAAATCTCACTCTGAAAACTTGAGAGTCCTGTGATGAACTTTTCCAGTGAATAAATTTTGTAATAGATAATGATCAGTGCAATATGGGACGGTATAGTAAGATGCCTCACCTCCCTGTCTAGGCCTGTCTGTCAAACTGTGGTCTCTCCAGTGTGACAGTTGAGGGAGAACATCCTGTCTTGAAATGCAAATGTGAGCTGCACCTGTGGTTAGCACATGCAGATGTAATTAATCATACAAAATTTTTTTTTTAATTGTGTCACTCCTGCCACATCATTTTCCAGTGAAGGAATATTGTCGTTTATGTCCAGGAAGTTCATCACAATTTCTTCTGTTCCTTTATTTCCTCCCTTTCCATTCACATCTGTGCCTTGTAATGTCAAGCAATAAGTCTACTGTGTCTAGACAGTTAGATGAGCTGAGAAAACTTTACTGAAAAATTTGCTGATGCAAAACATAATTCAGCTTTAGTGCGAGAGTTGCTGGAGAACATCCTGTCAGACAATTAAAAACTTACAGACTTCAAGACTCAAAGAAAAAACTTTAGATTAAATGTGAAATAAATGTGGTTTAATTTGGAGAGATACACGGACTACCGCATTATGTTGGTGTCAGCAGCCTCAATTATGGTCTCTTTTGTGTATGATAATTATATCAAACACAGGTATAAATCGGCTATAGGTGTTATGTTCCTGACATCAGCGTTTTTGTCTGATGCAGCTAGTCTGCCTGCTGATGTGCCACACTTGTTCCAGCATGCTTTTACATACCCCTCCCCACCCCACCCTCCACCGTACCCCACCCCACTCCACCCCAACATACTGTCTTATCCAGCAAACCCTGCAGGAGTTTTTCTTCGTCAGCCACCACCATATGCTATTTATAATTTGTTTTGCAGATAATAATTGCTATTGCTAATTTGCCTTTATTTTGGGTATTTCTTGTTAAACACGTTATCACAAATGATTTGACAATCATATGTTTGTGTAAAAATGACCCAAGTATGAACTTTAAAGTCTCCCTCCAGGCATTGATTAAATCCCTAGAAATTATCATTGTTCATAAATGTTAATATTTAGATTTTATGTCCATGAAAAACATCTCTTCATGCCTGAAAATGGCTTAGATATAACTCAGCACTTTGCTTTTATTTAATATCTGCTAATACGTGGATATACAAATAGTCTCTGCCACCCCTCGCCTGCTTGCACACCAGCTCATAATAAATTTTTTTCAGTAAATCTCTTAGTTACACTAACATTGTTCAAGTGAAACAGCCCTTTCGAGTTGGTCTTTTCATTTATTTTTTTTAAAATAAAAGCCTCAGTAGCCTGGCAGGGCTTGTGCAATGATACGGAAAGCACCACCCTGGTAGTTGACCAGAACGGTAGCTGGATTTGTGACGTATGAAATGCAACTGTGATTTGAATCTCCAGTTCCAGGGAAGTGCACAGACATCGCCGCCTTCCGTAGAGGACTGTGAAAACACCTCTCTAGTGATAAACTCTGCCCAGATACAAGCAGTGCTGGCAAGGTCATACATTTTAGGGGACATAAACATAAGAAAAAACACTGTTTTGAGTGCAGGGGCTCTGTAATATCTAAAGAACACCATCAAGCTTCAGTTTGCATGAACAGGTTTTGAGACGTGGCAGTGAGTGAGGCCCCTGTGTAAAGTGTCACAGGTGCAGGGCGTGTCTAAAAAATATGACCAATTTCGATAATCCTGCTGCAGTTTGTGGCATGTCCTGTGTGGAAGATACATGTTCTGACTCTCCTGAAAACCATCATTCTGTTGCATAATGCCTGTATTTGGTCATTTTGGAAAGGTGTGTTTACCTGTGAAAGAATACATTTCTTAGCCTCTAACATGCAGTGTGTTACAATGATAATTTCTTTATTATTAAAATGTGCAGTACATGGGAACATGTAGTGGTCACACATGTCAGTTTTATGTGTGCTTCATGCAGAGTTCTCGTGAAAAAAGCAAACCTGCAGTGTGGAGCTGCAGCAAATTTCAAAATAGTATCAAATAACACTTAACATTTCATGTGTCTCAACATGCACGGTATCACAGAGTACATAGTTCAATCGCACAGATGTTTGAGTAGTCACATCATTTTCCAAGACCAAGTGGCTTGTGGCAACCGCATAGTATTCCTCACATATTGCATAGGTGCCCCACCCTTCTCTCTCACTCTCTCTCTGCACCAAGGAACCTAATTAGAGAGGAGGAGTAGTGACAGGTTGAATAAGTCAATTCACGAGAAGTTTCTTACCTCAGGGATCGATTTGTCACTGTCATTTATTGGATAATTGTGCAACTGCCTTAATAGTTGACGCAAATCCTCTTGCAAGAGAGTGCTGAAACACCTGGAGTAAGCGTTTGTCATCATCACCAGCCAGCAGCAGAGAGGAAAGAGTGACGTTGTTGATTTGCATAAAAATACTTCTCACTGATGTTGAAATTTTGCATATTGTTGCGCTCTGAAAAATATAGTCTTATGTCATTTAGACACAAATTTCAGTCTTGAAATCTTGTTTTAAACTCTGCCAGTGGGGTGGGATGATCTCTCTTGCCTCCAGTGCAGCTTCACTTGTTGATTTGTACAAAATATGTTGGAACAAGACAGAAGAAGAAGGCAGATCAGTCCACTAGTACCACGAACATGACACTTGATTCAATAGAATTCTGGAAACAAGCTGATTAGCATTGAAAAAAAAAGTGGTAGTGACAGATTTTTTCACTTGTTCTAAGAAAAACAAGACGTAGTGACTGAAGATTAAACTGACTAAAATGGACACACTGCACTGCAGACGGTGGAACTGCTAACCAAGGTTATTATAGTTAACTAAAACGACACTAAAAACTAAAACTAGATATGGAAAAAATGGCTTATGGAAAAATGTAAAACATTAGAAAAAAGACATAAGAGACTTTAGAAAAAAAACAAAACAAAAAAAAAACAACTAAAACTGAGAATCTGTGCTGATGTTCATTGAGACTGGGATGTTTACTGGGAGTCAACTGCCTTCACACAGTGTTGTGTTTGTATTGTAATACCTATTCTGAACTTCTTAAATCTTACACCAGACACCCGTCATTAAATATATAATCATCATTAAAAATAAAAATAAAACTAATACTTAAACTAACGAAAAGTAAACTAAAACTAAATATTTTTATACAATTAAAAAATAACTGAAATTAGTATACCCTAAATGAAATAAGACAAAATAAAAACAAAAACTAATGAGAAATACAACACTATAATAATTCTGCTGCATATCTGTATGAATTTCATTAATACCTACTCTAATAACAATATTACACTCAAATTTCACAAAGGAAACACTTTGAGCTCATTTTGATCTTGTAATCAAATTCAAATCCGGTTGCAGTATTTAATCACGTAATGACTCCAGGCTGATATTTTGAGCCGTATAGGTCCTCTTAAGTTCAGCGTCCTGGGTAAAGTTTCACACCTGACTCACCGGCTAGTCACCAGCGAGGTACGGCTTCATTGTTGAAGAAACTAAAACACCCGTTCATAACCAGTCACAACAGCACATTACAATTATTGGATTACTGGAACTAATGTGGGAAAGTCAGGTCAGACAGAACACCACCACAGGAGGGAATTAATATTTACCTACGCTAAATACTTGTGTGTTTACTGAGCACGTAGACCAAGCTCCTGCCTGTGTCCAACGTAATTCCCTTTCATTTTCACTAGAGAACGACAGAAGATGGCATTTTGCTGAGTCTGTTTTGCAGTAAAGCGTTAAGAACCCCCCACCCCCCCACCTCCCCAAGCCCTTTCATTATGTCCACACCCATGACCCCACAGCGTAACAGTCTTCCTGAAATTCTTTTTTTTTTCTCTCTCTCTTTTCCTTTCTCCTTACATTATGAAAAATTAAAGCCTGTCCTCTTTTAATCTGCACTGACATGGGACAGTTTTGAGCGACACAGGCCCAGTGCTGCTGGCTCCTAACACTCCAGTTTTATCAGCAGTTTGGAGAGATAGTGCGAGCGGTGCGGTGCGAGCAGAGCCTCCCCCACATCAGCCCCATTCAACACACATTCCTGTGGTGTTAGAGAGGAGCCCATTTCTGTTCCTCCTACCCGCATGCTCCAGTGGACTTCAGTGGCTGTGAAAGGAGGGGCAAACGGAGGTCATATCCTCTCTTAAGTGTAGCCTTGTTGGAGGCTTCTCCGGCGAGATGTTCTTTCTGGAAAAACAAACACATGTAAACAAGTCAGTGTCTCAGTGACAAAGTGGATAATTTGTGGAAGTGGATGGATATATTTCTGTAGTGTACGCTTTTATTCTGCAGCATGCTGGACTGAAAGGACACTTCACCAGGACCAAAATCACTATAATATTCCTACAATATTTCCAAATGGATTAATATGATTATGAAGACCTTATGGGACTTTATAGTATATTTAAAAAAAAAAAAAAAAATCTTTTATGCTGTAACTACAATATTCTCATGGGATACTGCATAGTTTATGGTTTTGCTTTCACATCTGTATAGCATTACACACAATACAGGATTACTTTGGCTGTTTTATAAGGCCGATTCTTAGGCAAGGTTGCCTCCTGCTGGTAGGAAGAAAATAAAGTTATGGCTCATATTCAGTTTCGGCTTTTCAGAGTCGACGTGTTCAGAGACAGAGACCGGGGGAAAAAAAAAAAAGAAAGAAAAGAAAAGAAGCGGAATAGCAACAGCACAAACAGAGCCAAATAAGCTGCGCCTGGGTGGGGCAGCACAGGTGTGTCAGAGCCTGAATGCGTCACCTCCAGCAGGACTGACACTTTGGGTGGGAGAAAACCTGCTGGTCTTTAGGTGAGAGCGCAAGTGACAGGACACATAAACTTATTCTCGTAAAGTCAACGACACACTCGGATAGATATCAGCTTGTCACCGGGTGATTGATTCACTCAGCGCCCACACGTTCAGTGGAGTACACAGCACCTTTTTCCTCAGTTTCGCTGGAAACTACTAATATGGCGCAGTCTTTCGTTTTCTACATAATCACGATCACACTGGTGAGTAAATTAATGATGATTTTACTGACTATTCTCTATCACTAAGTCGCTTTATGGACTTAAGTATAGACCTCTGATGTCGCAAGTGAAAGTAAGCTGGTTACAATAAATTAATCTGCTGTATGAGCTATACATTTACAAATAAAATTAACAACTTCCTTTAAAATAATGATAATAATAATGATTGCCTTTGAAATTGCTACTTTATTTACTTTATTTAATTCTTACTGTATTAGAGTCAGCATTATGATCAGCCTAATTTGATATATGACTGACCCAGGCTGTATCTCTTACTCCAGATGCTGTCCTATGGGAAGGCATGCTTTCCCCCCAACTCTATACACATAGTAGTGCCACAGACAATCCCGGCTGGGCATGTCATCTCCACAGGTGAGCCCCTGCAAAGGTTGAAACATCAAAAAGATGTTATGATTATGGTAACTTTCACAGCAGATCCCCTTGTCCCTATACAGCCTCATTTCCTCTTTAACCTCTTCCACTTCAGGTAATGTTGACTGTGGCCCCAAATTCGTCCTCACAACAAGTGATCCGAGCTTCACTGTAGGAAGCAACAGGACAATCATAGCGTTGTCTAAAATCACTCTGACAAGCACAGGGCGGACATTTTCTCTCTGGGCTGAGGACTCCAGTGGACAGAAAACCGAGATGGTAGTTCGTCTTGTCGCGCAGACGGTGAGAACAGGAAAAGAGCAGTAAAGCTGCCTTATGCTCATTTCATTTGCTGTGTAGTTGACTTTATTTACATTCATGCTCACAGCTGACGACTGAATAGAAGCAGAATTCACATTAATAAAAAATTAGAGAGATATAGATACATGATTGTACATCATAAAAATATAAAATACACATGCACACATGCACCCATACACTCATGAAACTGCAATATACAACACAAACGCACACACAGACACACAGACACACAACATGCTGTAGCTCAAAATGGTAATCACAAAATGATCTTAAATTTCCTTTAACTGTGTGTATGTGACAGGTACCAAACAATGGCTTCCTGAGGCGCTCCAAAAGACGCTGGGGCATCCCACCATTTGACATACCAGAGAACACTGTCAAAAGAAATCTTGGCCCGGTAAATTTCTTGGAAAATGCTTTAAAAAGAATTTATATGTTATATTGCACGCAGCACAACATCTTTCATTTATTTCTATGTGTTACAGTATTTTCAAAACAGATTGGCAAGCTCTCTTATCTTGCAAATGAAAATAATAACCAATAAAAACATAAAAAATATTAGCTGAAGATGCTGCACTTGCCTTCCTCGTCTCCCAGAGCCCAGATCTGTTTTGTTCCTCCCTGATTAACTAACTCAGCCACACGGACACGCCTACAGAGTACATTGCTTTGTGTTTACTTAGTGCTTATCTCCTGTTCTTGCTCTGCCTCGCTTTTACCTGCACTTGTAATTTATCTGTTGGAACCTGCCTGGAATATGATGTGGTAATAGCTGCATTTTTTCCTCCTTGGTCTATTTCAAATTGTTTCATGATGCAAAGGAAGCACATGTACACCGCCATAATTAGACTAGAGGTACCATGTTACATGAGTAAAAATAATAATTCATCTTGTGTTTGCTGGTATAGGTAAGATCAGATACAGTAGACGAAAACTCGATGTACTACACCGTCAGTGGACCTGGGGTTACAGAGCCCCCGGTGGGTGTGTTCAGTATCGAGAGGTACTCTGGGGAATTGCTGATGTTAAAGCCAGTGGACCGCGAAGAGTACCCAATAATAAAAGTGAGTAGAACCCAAAGGAGATTGTTGAATGGCAATGACAAACTTTTCAATCAGATTGAAAATCAAAAAGCTACCACTATGGTGTGAAATATTGTACACTCAGTACAGTTGAGTGTCTGCTTGGGGTTGTCAGCCTCATAAAATGGGTCTTTTCCTTGCAGTTTATTGCCAGAGTTTATGACAGAAACACAAACAAAGAGACAGACCGGCCTTTGAACATCATTGTGAACATTACCGATTTGAATGACAACGAGCCAACCTTCACAGGCCCGCTCCAGTTCTCAGTGCTGGAGCAAACAAAAGCAGGTGAGAAACTTAAAAGTGCACATCATGTCAGTGATTGAGACAAATCAGACCTTCACTGTGAAAGATGAACGATTAATGAACATCTTTTACACTACGTGAACAGTGGTGGGGAAAGTGAGTGCCACAGACAGAGACCAGGAAGGCACACCCCACACCAAGATCAAGTATTCCCTCTTGACTGGAACGGACCTGTTTGCCATCGAGCCAGAGACAGGTGTCATCAGCACAGTAACAGAAACCCTGGACAGAGAGGTGAGGATCATTACTTGAACAATTTTTTTCAGTCACCTAATGTGAAAAAGGAAGAAGGACAGTGAGGTATGAAAATCTCTCACTCAGGGCTGTGATCAGTGATGTTCTTATGATTTAGCAGAAAAGCTCTGTTTTGGTTTCTTTACCCCTTAGCACACTGTTGATCAGCATTCACGTAATTTGAAACAAACTACTTTTGTTCCTCAGGTGAAGGACACGCACTTAGTCACAGTACAGATCGCCGACATGTCCGGTGGAGAGGGCGCTCTGTCCAACACAGCCACAGCAACAATTACCCTGCGTGACATCAATGACAACCCTCCAACTTTCACAAAGACCAATGTAAGTGGTTAGCAATTACTTTAAAGGTGCACTATGAGAAATTGAGAGTTATTTGGTGTAGACTCAGCTGACCAAAAACAGTGTGATAAACATGTAAATTCATCAGCAGATGGACTCACATCAATCTGAAATCACATTTCAGATTGTTCCCTTTATTTTTGTCAGTTTCGTCTAAAAGGAGTCCTCACTTCATTCAGTCCTGTGCAGTTTTGTATAATTCACTTTTAATAATGGTAATATCTCACTGTTTACCTGTTACTGCATTGTTTTGAGACTACACACAGACTACACCGTCAAGCAAAAAGAGGTGTGGTTTTTGAGTTATCTAATGTTCCTGGAAGTTAGGCGTATTTGGAACTTGTTTGAACGGTGATTTGACTAATTGTGTTTAACCAGCTGTCTTTGCCTTTTAGTATGATGTCAACGTGGAGGAGAACCAGAGTGATCAACTAATCCTCCGAATCCCAGTTGAGGATAAGGATTTAGAGAACACGCCAAACTGGAATTCCCAATTTCTGATCACGAAAGGAAATGAAAACGGCTATTTCAGGATGGAGAGAGACCCCAAAACAAACGAGGGGCTTCTGTACACCTCAAAGGTGAAACAGCTTTCACATGAAATCGTACTATATTAGTCATTTTTGCTTTGTTTTGTTGACAGGATCTGTTCTTTGGTGTGCTATCAATAAATTGTGTGGAGTTATCGGTTCTTACTGGGAAAATATGAGATAAAGATTTCTTATCTTATGTAAAATGTTGGTCTATGTTAATTATGTAATAGTGGTAGAGCAGTCACAACCCATTTAGCTTAGTCATTAGTTTATTTGTAAGGGACAAGTTCAGATAACATTTACAAAAGCAGTTTCCAGTGTACTGTGCACAAATCAAGTTTCCAAGACCAGTCCCTTGGGGTGCACTGATAATCCAACCCAACATCAAAATTATACGTTACAATTTAAAATCAGTGCATATAGTAATAAAACCGGAATGACAACCGACAACACACAAACAAACACAGACCAGACAAATAAAACAAAACATAAACCACAATACATTCATATCATGAGTGCAAGTAGCCCACACGGTTGATAATTAGATGGTGTCATGATCACAGTTGTGTTTACACCACATTTCTTTTCATGTCTTCCCGTTGTTCCAGCCTTTAGACTACGAGAAGATGAAAAACATCAAGCTGGAGGTCACGGCACGTAACCAGGCTGAGCTGGAGGGTGCCAAGGCCTCGTGGGTATCCATCCCTGTCGATGTGACTGTCACCAATGTCGATGAGGGTCCAGAGTTCACAGCTCCCACCATACGCTTTGTCGTCAGAGAGGACACGGAAAAGGACAAAGTGATCGGAAGTTATACAGCCGCCGATCCTGAGACCAAGAGCAGCGCAGGCATTAAGTAAGTACTCTCACTCCTTCAGTAAAGCCAATATCACTGTTATTTGAATTCCGGCACAAGGGTTTTGAGTCTGCGTCATTACTTCTGTTAAACACTTGAGGGCAGACTTTCACCACCGAATTGAAGAATCTGATCCTACATGACTTCTTTCTTCTGCTGTGCCTCTCAGGTACTACAAGGTCACAGACCCAACCTCCTGGATCGATGTAGATATGAATTCAGGAGAGCTGAAGGTTGTAGACACAATTGACAGAGAGTCCCAGTTACTCCAAGATGGAATTTACAACATCACCATGAAGGCTGTGGATGCTAGTAAGTCAATGCCAAGTGCAATGTGTACAGTTGTCAGTTAATGATGTGTTGCAATTTAAGAACGGACTCCATTACAGAACTTCAGCTTATACTGTATTATTGGAATTTCTGTGTTGTTGTTTTTTCATACGCAGAAGAGTACAGCCCAGCATACTAGTTCATCTGTCACCACATAATTAAAAACGAAGCCAAGAACAGTCTGTGTTTGAATTCTTGCCCAGTTCTGTACCCACATGTGTTTCCGGGATTGTCTGTCCCAGGGTGTGACAAATACCCAGTCATGTCATTAGATTAAAACACTGGGGCACTCTGTTATGGGAGGGTGTTTAGAGTACATGTCACATTTCCTCAAGAGAATCTGTTTGTTATCTTGCTTGACATCTTTTGTTGGTGTTGACAACGCAGCCTCAGGTCATTGCCAAAACCAGCTCCACCCTTGCTGTTTGAACAAATAGCTTTTCTTATATTGTGCAAGAATTAGTATGAGGTGTGTGGCTGACAAGCCGCTTACAGTTAATCATCAGCTTTCTTGGGAAAATTTGGCTGTTATCTTAGGTGTATCTTACATCATGACCAAGATAATTAACATTCATGTGATGTCAGAATGCAGATCAGTCAGACAGATAGAAGGGGCTCTGTAACAACTGCATCAACTGCTTCTGACTAGGTCTAGTTTTTACTCTGTCACTAACATGTAGTGTCTTTTATTAAAACTCCTCCACTTCATTTCAGGCCTCAAAACAGGCACGGGGACAGTTATCATTCAGGTGGAAGATGTCAACGACCACGTCCCAGAGGTCCCGGACAAGGAGCTGGTGCTGTGTGACAAAGACGAAGAGTTGGGCTCTGTGCTGGTTGTGGCTGAAGACAAAGACCAGCCTCCCTTCTCTGCCCCCTTCAGATTTGCAATGGGAGCGGACCACGATGGCAACTGGGCTATCGAGGCGTTAAATGGTAAATTATTACAATGTGATTGCTCTCATTTCCTCTTTACCCATTTGATCTACTTTTGTCAGTGCATGCCCTTTAGAAGAAGAAAACAACACAATGTTTCAATAATGAACTGTTACACTTACCTGTCTTCAAATACTAGTGTCAACATCAAAGT
The DNA here is from genome assembly GCF_902150065.1 of Myripristis murdjan. NCBI lineage: Eukaryota > Metazoa > Chordata > Actinopteri > Holocentriformes > Holocentridae > Myripristis > Myripristis murdjan. The sequence continues at coordinate 20,730,749 of NC_043996.1, read as the reverse complement.
ACTCCGCGGAGTGCGCCTTTTCCATTACTTGGAGGCAGTTAACATAATATTTGCATGTACATGTTTCCTCCTCAGATACGGCAGCTACACTGAAGCAGACCAAGGAGCTTCCTACAGGGATATACACTGTCCCCGTCGAGGTTAATGATCTGCAGGGTTCTGGTAAAACACAGATGGTGACCGTGAGGATCTGCCAGTGCAGGAATGGGGCCTGCCCGGACGTGAAAAGCTCTGTGTCATTAGGGGCACTGGCTTTGCTGGCTATGTTGCTGCCTCTGGCCCTCCTCTTACTGCTCTGTGAGTCCCATCTGCTATACTCTTGTCAGCAGAATTGTGTCTAGATCATGAGAAGGCTATAAAGAGACAGAAGAACTTGTGAGAACACATGTAGGAGTGTGGGCAGAATACTGAAAAGCTGAAGGTGTCATTGAGGTTTCCCCACCGTCACTGAATTGTACATTTCAGTCAGGGTTCGGGGTTGTGGTGGATAGCAGTGAAACTTGTTGAAACTGTGACTTGCACTTTCTCTTGTGATTCCTTCCATACATACAGCACTGTTTATTGTGAACACGGTTTCAGCTATTGAACACGTCGCAAACATGATGTTTGTTTTCTTATTGCAGGTTTATTGCTTTGCTTTTTCTGTGTGACAAAGAATAACAAATGGGAGGAACTGGGTGAAAGCAGTGGAGTCTTGCTCAAATCAAACATTGAGGCCCCAGGGGATCAAGTGGTAAGTGTATAATAATGAAAGCGGCGCCTGCGTCACACCGTTGTGAGGGGACCTGATTTTCATCCATACTTTTTTTTTTCCTTATTTATTTGATCGTCTCATTGTCTGTTTGTTGTTTTTTTTTGTTTCCCTTTCCAGGATTCAAATCTAATCATTGTTCCCAATACTGGGATTGAGCAGCCAGGGAATTCCTCAGTTAAGGGTTCTGCCTTGAATGCAGACTGGCAGGGGAACAAGAGCTCAAGCACGATTGGAGGCTTCGCCATGCAGGAGAGTGGCGTTTTCAAGTCCAGTGGTGTGATGGTGACCGGAGAGCAGAATGAATTCTCTTCTGGCCAGTACGGTAACCAGTTTGGTACCGGACAGTTTGGTACCGGACAGTTTGGTACCGGACAGTTTGGCACTGGACAGTTTGGAGGCAGCAGTTTTGCGGTTGACAAGAGACACCTCTTCTATGACTCTGCACTTCATCACACCTGGCAGACAAATGGACGCTATCTACAGCAGGTAATGTGACATCATAGTTATTAAGTTTAGATATTCTTTCAGGATTGACTGAAGCAAACCATTGAAACACTGAAGACAGATAAATTTAAGGAAAGGCTATAGAGGAGGTGAGCAAATAGTGTAAACGTGGCAGAATTGTGTTGTAAAAATGTCTAGGTGAGCACATGTTTCATTCTCTGAGGTTTAATAACTCCTATCTGTAAAAGCATGGACAATTCTCATGTGTAGTGTAACCTCTCATTGTTCAAAGCACTATGGTCTCCTCTGTAAACTTTAATATTTCTTAACTGGTTGGTGAGTTGTTTGTCTTTTCAATGTGTAATATCTGCCAGTCATATCCTGAGAAATTCTGTAATATCACATAGTGTAGTATCTCCTTTCCCATCAGGCAGTTTCCCCGACTTGCTCGACAAGAACTAATCACTCGCTCCCTCTCCTTTCCACTTTGTCTTTGTAGAAGCTGTCCTATCTGGGGACGGAGGAGGGGGGACGCTATGCGGATGATATCCTCCATTCATATGGCTTTGAGGGGGAGGGCTCTGCGGCTGGCTCCGTGGGATGCTGCAGTGACCAAGGCAACCAGGACAATCTTGACTTCCTAAACACACTAGATCCAAAGTTCAAAACTCTAGCAGATATCTGCTCAAAGAGATGAACAATGAAACTGGAAAAAAAAAGTGTTTGTTTTAATTGGGCAGGATGTACAGAGCTGTGGGCTTGGCTTGTTTTTGTTTAGTAGGACACTGAACAGGAAGGAGAAGATGAAAAAAAATAGTTTTGTCTGCACACTGTGCCGCTCATGTTTTTGTGGCAAAAAGCCTTTTGCACTGAAAACTGTGGTTAGATGTACATATATTGTGTACTGCCTATTTTTGGCTCTACGATTCTTTGTTTGTGGGCTATACTGGTAGTTAGTTCACACATTGAATTTAAAATTCCTCCCCAACATTTTAATGTCAAATCAGGTCCCTTTGTCCAGTAAGGATCTGAAATGTTGATCAGATTTGACATTAAAATAAATTCAATTCAATGTACAATACGTTTTTTGACTGCTATTGCCTGATCAGCCCAGTATGTATTTTTCTATTTCTTCAGTTTTTTAGTTATTTGTATTGTTTATTACAGACTAGGAAACATTTGAGGTATTTTGGGTATTACTGTTAATCTGCAGCCAGTTGATTGTACCATTTAGCGTTGGGGTGTCAGTTTTTTTTCAATAAGCTGGAACATGCATACTTGCCTTAATATTTTAGAGAAAAAGACAGAAATGTCATGACATGTGCTTAGTCTCACATTACAGGCCTGCGGTGATCCATAAACATGTTGCAGGGCGTAGCCCGAGCCCTCAGGGTCCTTGAAGTTATTGAGACAGTTCGACAGTATTCCTGTGAAAGTCAGGAAAAGGGTGTGATCGGGTGGAGCGAAGTGTCATTCACATTTCCATCAACTGTCTGAATATATGACTTAGCTGAAAGAAAGAACCTCCTTGGTGTTCATCCAGAATGTCAGTGAACCTGTTCTCAAGAATTTAGTGTACAAAGTTGAACAAACCTGAGCTCCATATTTCTTTGTTAGGTCTATATTCTATCATGTCTAGTTATATGGTCAAAAACGAACAATTTTTTTGATTGTGGTATCGGACAATGGTAAAGGTAGCTGTAATGCAACTCTTCAACTCTATTACAAAGTAACAAGGGTGGGGAAATTACATCCGTTTCTTTCTCCAGAAACACAAGTGCTGCAACATTTTTTGGACTCAAAATAATTGCTATTGCACAAATTATAAGCATTTTAAATCTAGTTCAGCAATGCACTTAAGGTCTTTTCATGCCATGTGGATTTTAGGCAATGTACAAATATGTATTGTGTTATGACTTTTTTTATTAAAGAGCAATTTGTAAATAAAATATGAATGAGAGCTTTCTTGCACTGTGAGGGTGAGAACAAGATAAAACAGGGAGAAGCAGTGGCTCATGCAGCTCATTCTAAGTTTGTACTCCAATGAATGATTCATTGGGTGTGGTTCCCTCTCGGCTTATGCAATATCAGCTGCACGATGTTGCTCATAAACTACCTCTTCACCCTCTGGCCAATGTTTAGCTCCCCTCACTGGAAGGCCACAGCAGTGCACTTAAGCACCCGGTATTGTGGTTTGTCGATAATTACCCACTCTTCTCCATGCTTACTGTATACCTGCAGCCCTCAAGCTTTGTGGTTTTAATCTCTTTAAGAGCATCCCAAACTTACCGCAAGGTTATTTACACATAGTTGTTTATTCAAATCAGCAAAAAAAAAAAAAGTTTTTTGGCCACTGTCTTTCAAACTGTTGATCTTAGAGTGGCAGAAAGTTCACTGGTGGTTCCAATCAGCGTCACTTGAAATAAATGATTTATAAGATTGGATTTAGAATGGTGAGATTCTGTAGATAACAAGCTTATCTACATTATGCAGAGGCATCCATAAATAAGTAATACAGTATAACAAATGCATTGAAGCCCAAACTCCAATTCAAATCCCAGATGAGTAAAATCTTATTTGGTTTAGGGAGATTATGGATTATTGAGCCTATAGTTAATATAGAAAACGAACTAGTGTTCACGAACAATGCCAATCTACAATATTTGTATTGCTTAGATGATATGCAAATCATGTTTCAATTTGATGAATTGAAATCTGAAGCTGAAAATATGATTAGAGGGCCCAGAAAGGACCATCTGTCATGTGATTGTGGTGATGAGTATCAAAGATGACAGCGGAAAGCGAGAAAAGGAAATTAAATCTCAGAATGGAACTGGTCTCTCGCTATGATCAAACATTGAAATCCTGTTAAAAATACAACAATATTATCTGCACAGATTACAATAATACTGTCACAATTATGGGAGGATGTGAACGAGCTGTGAACATCAAGGGTTTTTGCTCAAAATCCCACTGGGGCCAATTAGGAGTATCTTGAAAAGTCACTCAACTCAAAATAATGAAAATGAGCAGTTAACCTAAATATCTAAAGAAGGCTCAACAGACACAGGCTACACTTCTATTACCCATACTGCACCCAGGAAGAGTTTTTTAATGCCATTCTTTATAGAAATAAATGCCCTTTGTTTAACTCGCATTCAGGAAACCCACAAAACAAAAGTACGACTATAAAGATTCAAATTGGTTTCTGGAAGCAGTTACAGTTATGATGAATTATGCAAATATTTAGCATGGGTCTTGTGTATGTGTTGTTTTTTTTTTTTTTTTCTGTTGTGGGTGTGTTTCAGTGTCTTCTTGTCTATGATTAATGACAATGTCGCAATGATGACCTGTTAACACCAGGCAGCCAGGGTTACTATACGTTTATTATAGCAGATTATTACTCATTGGTTGTTAAATGTCTCACATACACTCAAAATGAAATCCACAGAAGTGAGTTTTGTATGACAGCAGCAAGCATCTTACGTAATAAGATGGATGCACTACTCCTGCTTTCACTGTGAATCCAGACACATTTACATTCTAAACCTCACAGAAAACACAAGATATATGGCTGTAAGAGGAGCTACTGCACCAACAACATGAACAGCTCCCCTATAGCAAACATATGCAGTGTGCTATATTATGCGCCGGATGACAAAAAAAATATTTCACCAGCAATTAAAACAACAACAAACAAGAACTTTAGACTTTTTTTTGCCTTTAAGGATCATAAAGTACAACCTAATGGGAGGCAATGGCACCGATAAGCCACGTAATTTAATAGAGCACTTTGTCTGTCCACTCTTATCGCTGCTGCTTGAGCCATCACTTCCAGTCACTTCTTTAAAGATGCAATTAATTCTAAAGCAGTAGCGTGAAATTAATTTATTGCTTGTAATTAGTTTTCGGCATACTGTGAAAACAATCTCTCCAGATAGGGTGTTTTCGCCCTCCACCAGAGAGTCTGAGGGCACTTGGCTCCATCTGAGTTCAATATGGAGTAGTTTCTTCAGCTGCCAAGAACGTGGAGCACACTTCAGGTTCACAATAACTTATTAACCCCCTGTTGGCTTTGGCCTTAGAATATAATGCATAACTTTTCATGTACTGCATATCAGTTTTGAACAATATGGCTCGGGGAAGCACAAGGCCACACCAAGTCGTGCATATATTATAGAATTTAGCTTGTGAATCATTAAATCATTGGATCTAAGTTTCCCATTAAGGGCTCCCTTTCAGATTATTGGGATGTATTATGGAGATATATGGGAATTAGGACCTGTATTGATTCAAGTGATTGATGTACCACTAATTTGCACTCTCCCCATAGGAGGGTATTATGAAAACAAGCTGCTGTAACCTTCAGTGACACTAGGTGTCACACTTACCTCTCATCTGTGTTGGATGTCGTGCTCTGGAGGTGGCGGAGGGGCGTATTTTTAGAAGGTGCCTGATTTCAGTCAAGACACTTCCTCTGCTTCCCCTGTCTGTCACAAGTGTAACTGAACACCTGAAATCACTTCAATTAAGCTGTGGAGTCATGACAGCGGCGTTAAAGGGGACTGATGTGACAGGTTGTGACAGAAGCCACATCATGTTTAGATGTGGCATATGCTAGACTGTACACTTATTGCATGCTCTTAGTGCCCTTCATTAATGCTTAGTGTCACTTCTCTAACAAGGTCAGGCTTCCTCTTGCATGTGTTTCTTCACCTCCATGTTCATTAGAAGTGATGTGAGATGCTGTCTCACCGCCACTCCAGCATCTCAAGCCAAGACTCTGTATATGCCAGCAGCGATGGTGCATGGGCAGACCTGAGCTTCATTTAAAACTCTTGTGATTGCAATTCTAGGTGCCTCAAAAAGACTTTTATATTTTGTACTTTGCTCTCCCTTCCATGACATTAATCTGTGAGAATCAAAGACAATGAATAACAAATATACCAGAATTTTGTTCCAAAAGCTATTGATAGGGATATTTATCTCACATTTTGACACACAGAAAGAGACAACAACTTTCTTGAATTTGTAGTCACGTCACAACCTTATGCCTCAGTCATCAACCCTAACATACTCCATGTGGAAGTATATGTGTGCCTTTAAATTATGTGTGCATTAATTATGCAAGATCTTAAATTTATCAGTCAATAATTGTTGGGGCCATTTTGTTTCTTTCAAGACTTGCAGCCTATATCATTCACATTTATTTTAAATACGCAGCTTACATCTTATTATATAAATCTGTTTAGCAGCGGAAAGCAGCAGTAAGAGATCTGTCTCTTAATTAATCAAAAGGATTCAAGTCATAAACAGACCAAAGAATATGTGTGTAAATTCTATTGTAGATTAATACATTCAATTCTCTTGCAGTTTATACTTATAGAGAAATATCTAAGCACAGTCCAAATTTATGCATTTCTCATATTTTCTTATCCCAAAGTTTCTTTTAAACAGATGCCGGGAAATATTCAAAATCAATCACACAAATTGCAGTGGGGTTAAACACAGCATGCAAAAGATGAATAACATTTTATAAGCATGACCATATGTTTTATAGTTATGGTTACTTCTCGCCATCGATCTCTTAACATAGCCTCATATGGCTGATGTCCTCTAGAAAAGACTAATGTATGGAATGACCTTCATAAGCGCTGCCTGAATAAACATGTCATTTCTCCCTGGATTTAAATGATGAGGTCTCTGCATAGTTTTTACTGAACAGAGGCCTCATATCAGTGGTAATCCATAACAGTGGACACAAGGACGTGAATGACGCACATGATAAAAGCGTGGAAGGGGAAGCGCGAGGGAGTGTTGACATTGTTTTGACATTACATTTTGTACATGAAAATATTTTGCATTCAACATTCAGCAATTTCCTCCAAGCGGTAAATAGCGAAAACATAGGAAAATCAATTGTCATGTAACAGAAATGGAGCATGCGATCAGGCTCGGGACAGAACAGCATCATCTGAGGCCGGTTTTTCATCTCATTTCTCCTGTAGAGATGAGAATGAAACACGCAGGAGTCCATTTATCAAACTACTGCCTCGCCATCACATTTCAACCATGGTAACAACTCAGTGAGGGAAAAGCCTCCGATTCATTATTGTATCAAAGGAATGGATGAGGTTGACCACTGCTGTGACCACTCGTCTCCACAATCACACCTCCCAACCACCTCGGTCGACTGTTTAGGTGTGTGGCTGAGGCGTCTATTTGTGTTTATCAGCCGAACACAACGTTTCTTGCATAGTAAACGCGAGATGAGGTCGCAGCGGAGACACAGCATGTTAGAATCATACACTAGGTCCTGTGTTAATTATCCTCGCCCAGCTGAGGCTTCCCACAACAGCCCACACTCCTGGTCAGGTGGTGTGACTTTGAAGAATCTTACGAGACGAATTCTTAGCACGGCTTTGGCCCAACACATGTGAGGTTGAGCGCTACATCGGCTCAACAACTGTGTCAAATCGCAGCACAGCGTAATCTGTTTAATGAACAGACTCTCACAGAAGAAGAAGGAGAAAAAAAAACAACCACAAACAGAGAGAGCAAAAGAATGTGAGAAACCAGTTCCTGATTACAGACCAGAGGTGTGATCTGACAAGGGTGTTGGTGTCAGAGAGCCTTCAAAGACAAAAAAAAAGCTTTTGTTGTAAGAGTTCCTGTCTGACTCGGTGTGCCGGAGTCACATGCTCGCTTGTAAGAAAGCACATTGCAGTCGCCATTGCAGTGGTGTCATCTGAATGAAATGGAAATAGATGACCTGACAAAGTGTTTTCCTCTGTAGTTACCATAATCAAAGTGAGCCCTCTGCAAATCTTGCTCTCATGTTGCACCAACTGCTAGAATTTCACAGCTGAACAGTCAGCAGCCAACGTGCATGGATCAGCAGAATAAGAGTTGCCTGAGTAGAAAGAAAGAGGGAAAGAAAGAGAGACAGGGATAGATAGACTGAAGGAGGGGGATAAACAGGTAGCTTAAGAGCGTAAAGAAGAGAGGCACGGTGCCTGACGCACACACACACACATACGCTTGCACACCGAGACAGAAGCGGGAGGTGCGGAACAACTTTGATGAGGGTGTTTGTGACTTGATTTGAGGGCCTGATGCAGTGCGTTAAGTCTGTGCAGAGAGGCAGACTCTCTGGCTCTCAGTGTGTGACACCAGTAGTGAAGATCTATAAGGCAGATCAGATACCGCCTCCTGTGTGGGCCCTCCGCATTTGCCTCGGTGTCACTCTCTGGGCAGGGGTGCTGAGAGAGAGACGGACAGACTTTACCAGAGTACAAAACACAATCTCACGCAGGCGTTAGACCCCCGATAAGCCAGTCTGAAATTAAATTGTGTTAGCTTTAAGTGCAGGTTTTAGTCTGGAATTTAAAGGAAAATTCCAGCCTAAAACACAGGAACGCTATTTAAAATCTTGGCACTGGCAACTTGTATTCTGCTTCTGGTGCTGTTGTGTTGCTTTTTGTTACTCTGCAAACTAACTAGCCAAATTTGAATCCACTGACGTCACTGGCAGATATTCTCAGCACGGCTGTGATAGTGGAATAGGAAAAAGGGAAAAAAAAACAAACAAACAAACAAAAAAAAAACAACTATTTAAAACAGGAGCAGTCAAGTTTCAGTGTCAAATCCTAAAAATAAATCAGCAATGGCTTCTTTTAGACACACCAATTTGCAGCAATGTAAAACAAACAAACAAATGAAAAAATCAAGCACAGAAGAGGGAGAAATTCTTCTGCACCAAACATGAAATGTGTGCCACCAATTCCTGCTTTTAAACAGTGTTAATGTGGTGGAATCTTCCTTTAACTTGCCCATTGCATATTTGACACTGAAGGGGTGTTTTAAAGGCAAGTTCAGGTTGAAACTGCAGAGGCAATATATACAACCAAGTCTCCTCCACACCAGCCCCGTGTGCTCAGCAACCATAACAAAAAATTGCTTATTGATGAGATTACTTGGGAATTTTTGATTCCAAGAAAAACAACTCAAAGTCAAGGCTGTAAAACTGGATTGTTCGACGAGGTAAGCATACCTGGTTGTTAAGGAAACAGTATTTTCCTCTGCATTTTTGGCCAAATGTGCTGTGCATGTTCCATATATTAATCAACAACAGTGGCAAGTAAAGTTGTAAATCATTCAATACAGGCCTGTGCTGGCAGGTCCCAGTGGGATGGAACATCCCCCAAAATGCATACATTGCATGTGTAAGAGGGAACATAAGAATACAACTTCATTATCTTTGAATAAATACATCCAGGGTGGTGGTGAAAAATCCAATACTGCACAGCAGCAAATCTCTCTCTAAGCTCTGTGACCACTTTATTGTTTATTTATACCAAAGTCTAGAGAAGTTAAACCTCACCAACACCCCTTACATGTCGATCCCTTTCATGTTCTAAGGCTGAGCTCAAAAGACATTTTTTATATCCACCAGCACTGATGCAAGGGGAATACATTTCATTGATTTGCTGTCAGGCTTGGATCAACACAGTCCTATCAGGAGGCTTGGTGCGCAACAACACCGCCAGTGGACAGCAAGCAGAGCACAAATTGGGCAGCAAATGGTGATGTGTACTGTGGAAAACAGGGGGGGTGAACCTACATCTTGCACAGCTAGCCCAAAAGAAGCGGGACTGGACTCAGTCTGCTGTGCCCCACTGAGTTCACCTGGCTTTGCTTTCCCAGACAATCAGCGGCCCAGTGATAGATGTCACCGAACACCTGATTGAGCTGGGTTGGTAAATTGGATAATCAATACAATGTGAAATAAATCAGAACAATACACTGTACTTTTAGAGATTTATCTTGTGTTCCATAATGCAAGTTGAACCATCTAGCAAGAGCTGCTGTCCAAAATTGGATTGCACTATGCTGTATAATTCACACCACATGTGGGGAACATTTTCCAGCATTTTAAAGTAAAAAAAACAAACAAAAAAAACACTGCAGTCTTACCCACTGTGAAATGTTGCCATAATGTGTAATTTTAACATCTTCTGCATACAACTTTTGTTCTAACTGTGACTGTGCCCAGCTTTTCATTGTATTTTGTGAGGTCACCTGTCTGTGACAACCTTGCATTGTTTCCCATTTCTTTTTAATTCAGGGCAAGGCTTATTCTCTCTGGGCGTCCACCCACTGAAACCACCTCTTCCTCTTCTCTCATTGATTACAAACCCTGACATCCCCGAAATCACTCCATCTATCGTGAGTGGCAGATAGAGGAATGGTGGTGGAGGGGAAATCGATGCACGTACATTTGGCAGTCATGCCTATTCCCCTAACCTTTCATCCTCTTCACCCAGAGGTCAAAGCAAAGCCTCATCATCAGTGATCCCTGTGCTTTGGAATTAAATGTTGCATTTATTTATTCAACCATATGTGAGATGTCGCTATGCAGCCAAAATAGAGAAGCTCTAAATAAATGTGGCTAATGATTCAGGAGTGGAAAATCAGATAGGTTCTGTATTTTGAGAAGCCGTTTTTGAATTTTATTGCTCGAGATTTTGATTGAATTAAACAGGCCGATCTGTTCTTTTTTAAATTGCAGTGCACTTACTGTAATCATACCATTAATCCCTTGTTAGAACTATTTCTAGACATGGTGACATTGCATTCACAAAGCACCATATTTAAATTCAAACTCAGCAAAGACTCATTTCATATGTACATCATGATAAATTTGTATTGACAGAAAGAGCTCCCATTCATCCTGCAAATATGAGCCTCATAGAATGACCAACAACTGGGGGAGTATGACCTTTCAAGGGCCACTGTCCAAAGAGATGAATCCCTCCAAGACTGAATGAATATATTACCTAGCCTCTGTGATTAATTACTAACGGGGGCCTACAGCAAGTCGCTGCTACAGATGACAGCTCCTGTGATAAGATTCTTTATCATCGACCTCCATCACCCTAAGCATAAACCACATGGATCACACAGCCCTGATCTGGAGCCTCCTTCAAGGCAGGCAAATCTAGGCAGCAACAATGGGGCCACTGAATCTAACCTAAATAACAGAAGACTTATTGTAAAAAGAACGGCAACCTTTATTTATATAGCACCTATCAAAAAAATACAACAATGGATACATATTCTGGTTGTGGTGCATCGATAGCTAGGAATAAGATTATGCTGCCAACCCAATATGCCAGCACACCAATTTATCAGCAATACATGCCTACAAAATAAAATCTACTGAAGCAAAAGGGCAACTGCACAGGATAACTCAAGCAAAATAGATTTTGCATGTGTTTGACAAAAGCACACAGAGTGACTGGTGTGATGCTGTCGAGCAGGTTGAAAGCCAGGCAGCACTGATGGAGGAAGCTCAGGGCCCCCTCAACCTTCGTTTTTGTGCTCGACTGTGGAACGACCGAAGATTTCAGGTTGTGTTTGGGTTCATGAGGTGTAAAAAGCTTAAATATATTGCTGTGTAGTTCAGTATAGGCTCGGGCTCAATTTTAAAATTAATCCTATACTGCACTGGGGGCCGATGAACTGAAGCTAAAAATAAGAGGGAAATATACTTCACCCCCACTTTATTCTCGCCTGCCCTTGCTGTTCTTGCTTCTTGTCAGGAGTCTGGCTGCAGCATTTTGGCCTAAGTGTAATTTGGATATACAGCAGTCTGACTTGTAGAAAACAAGATTTCACAACTGTCCAAACATGTTTCACCAGATTTTTACAATATAAGAATGGACAAAAATGGTTGTGGATTTTGGGAGAATGAACGGCCATGGGCACAAAAAAAAACAAAAAAAAACAAAAAAAACTTCAGTTGTACTCAGTTGTAAGATCCACCTATTAATAACCAGAAAACAATCTGGTGAAGGGGCCTGATATCACTCGGGCTTATCAGTACAGTTGGGTGACATTACAGTGAAAACTAATATTGTGTTTGTGATTATGCAGTATGACTAAATGGCAGCATATGTAAAAGAGACCAAACTTTGAACAGAGTCTTGGGGAATACCACACGGTCAAATTTACTGCAGGTAAGAGGAAAATCAGTCAAGAATCATACCAAATATGCTGGCACAGTATTTCAGTCATTCAAATATGGGAGAAAAATCAACCGCTCTCAGCCCTCAGTGGACAAAGCATACAAGTCTCCTCAAAAGCTAACATACTCTTGGTTATAGGACATAGTTAATCTCAATTGCATAGAATGTGACTATATTCATCAGCTCTGAGGACACATATGGAGATCCATTGTGTTTAATTACTCATGTACATATTGCACAAACTTATAATCTCTGGATGATGACACTTGAAAATGTTGCTCATCTGAAAACACAAGATGGACTTAATTATTCGTCTGAATGATTACTGCATAGCTCAACATTATCAAATCAAGTGAAGAGGCCCTTGTGTGTTCTTACATGCATTCCGGCGACATAGCAAATGGAAAATATATGCAGATACCTGCCTGACTGTACCTGTTTTGGGCTTTGTGAATGATATCTGTGGCTCTGTGTAGTCATACAACCAATGGCTTAAAAAATGCTGAGTCCCTTGCCAACAACAGCAAAGCTAAGCACATAGGGACTGAGCCCATAGGCAGCAAGTAGCCACAACAATAGCGAATGGGGCAGATGAAGGTTGCATGTAATTATACCTACCCTCAAGCTTAATTAGGTCACCCTTAAGTGAGTATTGTGTGAGTGTGTGTGCAGGCATGCATGTGTGCATGATTACCATCTCCCTACAGACCAGAGTGGCCCATCCATGAGTCACAAGGTCAGAATGAATATACAGTATGAGTGCCTCTCTTCCAGTATGAAGGAAATAAAAATCTCATACAACATAATTATGGAATCTCACTTAAATGTTAGGCCAGTTCACACAGAATTGATAATGTAGCTGAACTGTGATGCCCTGCAAAAGTATTAATCTTTACAAGATTTAGAATCTTATTTTTCTTGAAACAAGAGTAAAAAAAATCTACCACTTGGGTGTGATAATTTAAGTAACTGTCAGTTGCTTGAATCAGAATTTTGCTGATGTTAGTTACTATCGATACTAGTGATCTACCTGACTGATATTTTTCCATAAATAAGACAGTGGGGCCTCCAAAAGGCAGTGTTTAACATTGATAATGACTGGGTGGAGCTAACTTACTGGAGCCTCCTAGTGGCGACAACTGAGCATTGCTAGAGATGGTGTAGAAACAATGAGAGAGGTCTGGCAGCAGACACGAAAACCTGCAGAGTTCCAGGAACACCCATCTCTGGGAATACGGCCAAACCAAACCCTGACCTCAACCACACCAAACTGCAGGTGTTCCTGGAGGTGGGCGTGGTTGGACATGGGTGCGGCTGGATATTTTCATGCTGATTCTGTTGGCGAATCAGCCTCCTAGTGGTGACATTAAACAGTGCTAGGGACAGGATCTGGACAGCACAGCCCTCGCTGTTCTAGTTTATATAACACACTCAGTGGTATATCAATAAAAAGTATTATTATTGCCAGACCCTTGCAAGGGTGAGGGCTAGAAACTGGTATGTCACTCAATGACTTACAGGCTTTTTTTTTTTTTTTTTTTTTAATAAATATGATAGTGGAGCCTCCTAGTGGCAGCATTGCCAGGGATAGGGTCCAGCAAGTGCAACCCTGGCTATTGTAGTTATTACTAGCTGTGGTAGCAGCAGCAGTGCTAGTACTGTATAAATGATTTAACCCAAATGCTACAGCTGAGAGCCAGATACCAACTATTCAGCCATTCACTGTGTCTGTGCCCTCACCATGGCTACCAATTGACAGAGCAGGTTGGTCTGACATAAGAGATACAAGCCCAGCTGGGCCCCCAAGGCCCTCTGGGTAATCCCACATGACCTACAGTAACAGAGGGAAATAAGCTTTCTTCATCACCGCCTAAAGGATTAATGCTGGGTTAGGACATTTACAATACAATGCAATGCCATTTATTACCCTGATGGACATTGCATTTGCAAAGGCTTGCATGGAATATGAAGTGCACAAGATATGCAACGGTGGAAAGAACATACAATTATGTGCATGACAACATCCACAGTATTTGTTAGAAATCACAAGCATGACTCACACATCCTCATGTCCAATCCCTGAACAGGTAGGAGGGATGACACTGAATATCAGCTGCACCTGGTGCCAGTTACTCTATTTCACAATGCCTGGGTGCAGTGTGTTTGCTCTGTGGCCCATTAATGTTTGAAGGAAATTGTTTTTGAAACCTTGATTTAAATATGCTTTCAGAAGAATTTGAAACTTGACTTTGGCAACCCCGTGGCTCCTTACTTGTAGTATTTTTTGACAGCTGATGTAAGGGGACTTTTTTTTTTTTTTTTTTTTGCCAGGGTAATAATTAAGTTACCATTAGACTGAGTTAGTAAAGCTGTTTTTTATGTATCAGGTTTTTGAATATAAGTTTGTTTGTTTTTTTTTTTCCCAGTGCCAATGACATAGCAGTCATCTTGTATTCAGTAATGTGTATGTGCCAAGTGTTTTTTTTTTTTTTTTTTATCACAGTGTGAGTCTGGTGCTATGGTTGCTGATGTATGTGTGACAAAACAGTTTTTTTCCCCCTCAAATATTTCAGGTCAAACAACTGAGCCAGCAGAGCTGTTTTACGTTACAGATGTAGAGTATTGTCCGCTCTGTGGAATTTTATGTTTGCAGTAAAAGTAATCCGAAAAATTTCAAAGACCATCCTAATCCAATAAAAACAGAAAGGTCAAAAAATAATCACAGCTGCAAAACCTTGGCTACAGTCTTGCATAACATTCTTTTTTTTTTTTTTTTTTTAATCATTTGTGCATTCTGTATTTAGAACATGTACTCTGAAAAATGATAACCATTGCTAACATGATGTTTTTGCACAAGGAATAGCTCACATAAGGAATATTTGAAGGCTAGATATCGGCTTTGTGTTACACTGGTGAGATTAAAACTTTTTTTCCCCCCCACCAAACAGCCTGTTTGGAATTCAGTGGTAGCCAAAATATTGACCATTTTTAGATACTGTCATCACAGAGGAATGGTTAGAGCTACTCATTTAATCATCCTGAAATTATTCCAAGGTGACATTACTGTCTGCATTCCACATGTTGTGCTGTTTTTTCTTCAGATGCTTCCATTTTTCATTGTCATTTTATACTGTCAACCTTTTGTCCTGCTCTCGCTCTCTCTCTTGCTGTGTCCTTGATACAGATACCTACTGCTTCTGTCTGAGATAGCCATTATTACCACGCATGGCTGTTTGCCGGGGAAAAAAAAAAAGAGAGAGAGAAAAGCTAATGATGTTGGCTTGAGCTCAGAGCTAATTAAAATTCTATAAATATGGTGGAGGTAGGAGGTGTGATGGATGTAGTGTGTCAGAAGTCCGGTGAGCAGGGAGGCGTCCGGACGATCGATACTGGCATACTGAACGCATGACACTGCATATGCATTTAATGAACCAACAGTTTTATCTGTTAATTACACGCCAGGACACACCTTAGCATTCCTCACACTGTGCTAAACCTTCCTGCCTGTCCAGATAATGGCTGGCTATTTCACACAACAAATCTGCAAACGGCGGACACATTCCTCTATTTTTACCCGCTCAGTTTATCTCGCCCTCTCCTGCCTGGGCTTTCATTTATTGCAGGTAATTCTCCATGCAACACACTCTACGCTATATCAGTAAATGTAATGCATTTCTTCTTTTGTCCTTTGTTTGCCTCGTTCAGAGTAGCGTCGGCGTTCATTCTGCAAGCATTGTGTTTCTGAAAATGGCTGCAGTTTTCCAATGCACTGGGGAAATTGTATGGCCAGGTAGCGGGGGTAGGGGTTAATTGGCGTAACAGACAATGCTGTAAAGTCAAAATTTAAAGCTGTTATGCTGCAGCCTGTATGGAAATCATCTTGTGTACCTGAAGGAGAACGATATCACTTTACACTGTCCTCACTGTAGTGAGGGAACCTATGTAGTACTGCCACTGAAAGTAAACAATGCCTGTCTGCAGCTTGAGCCATGATCACAATGAGATAATTGCTGGTAGTGGAGCAGCAAAGCACCTATCTCCTGCCTTTTCAACACTTACATTACACCATGGTAATTCTTCTGTTCAGGGAACTTTGTGCCATTCCAGCTTATGGCTTTAAAAATCCTGTAGTGTAAGCTGTGGTATAATCCCTCATTACAGGAAGAATTCTTATGCCGTGGTGAATTATTTTGAGGGTTAAGCTTTGAATATTATCTTCCACAAAGTAGTCTGTTGCAGGGCGGAGAGGTAATATTCGATGCAGTAATGTAATTTACAGTGAGCATTATGAATAGTGAATGGAGGTGAACTGTACGTAATACATAACATTAACCTTTGCCTTAGTTTACTCATTAACTGCCACTCATGGTCTAACCTCAACCTCTTTGCATGCCATGCATCTTATTGTTGGTGACTATGGAGCCAGGGTGATCCCTAACAGTCCATTTCTCTCACTCACACATGCACAGACAGACAGACACACACACACACCTTATTAAAGCACGTCTGGATAAGTTCAGCCTTCTTAAGTCAGGAGAGGTAAATTGGAGTGCACAGGGACATTGGGACAGTGACTCAGCTACAGTATGTGTCTGCTATAAGCCTTGGCTGCAGTCAAAGACCAGGAGGCCTGGTGTTGGTGATAAGTTACTATTCTTACTGCAATTCTTTCAACATATCTGCTTTGTCTCTCTGGCTTAGATTACCAGAGCAGTGTCTTGACAGCTGCGAGAATTCCCCCTCGCATGATATGAAAGCTTTCTTGGAGTTTTACATCAGCACGTAGTGGGCTGCAGCAGAATCCTAATCAGACTACATCAAGATATTTTTCATTTATCACTGAGTCTGTCTCTGTGGATATTCCAGGGTAGGCTCAACCCCATATGACCCTGAATATGGATATACAGGTAAAGAAAATGACTAAATGAATGAATTTCTACTCTTTATTTTTTCCCATTTTTTTCCCCACAGAGTTTGAGTTGCTAAATCGTAGGCATCCAACACTACTGCCCAGCATACATGACATATAAGAAAAACAGGAGCACAGACTGTTATATTTGGTTTTGAATTCAACAAATTATGAATGAAAGTACGCTTTGGGTATGGGTTAAGCAAAACAGACAAGAAAAATGGAAAGCCAAGCCCTTAATGCACTGCCTTGTTCAACAATACAAATCTTTACACCCTCCATAGGAAACTCCACACAAAAAACTCCACCATTAAAAAAATACTGGGTATAATGCAGCTTGAAAAAGCATTTTAAAGCATGCATATTTGAAAAAAGAATTATGATTGTATTTAATTTGAAGGTGACTGACATGGAATTCTCTGAAACCTTCACCATACAACATCCATCTCTCCCACTCACATACACACACACTGACACATACACACACTGACACACACACACACACACACACACACACACACACACACACACACACACACATACACTGACACACACATACACTGACACACACACACTGACACACACACACGCACATACAAATGTGCACACACCCGCAAACAAATTGTACTATGACCTCTGGGTCATTATGGCAGCCTCTTGAAGCTGCATCTAAAGCTCTCACCACCCCTCTTGCCATAAGAACAGTTGTGTTTATTTTTAACTCGAGCAGCTGTATCTTCTCTTTCGTTCTCTTTGCTGCAGCAGGCATGTGTTCTCAGACCGAAAGAGCAAAGCAAACATTCCCCAGCTTGATCTACTCCTACGATACAGCAAGAACACTCGTTGGCATACCTATCATCCCAGCTAGTGTGTGGTGTGTGTGCACATGTGCATGTGTGTGAGTGTATGTGGTTATCTACATTTATTTTAAAGCACTTGTGGCAAATGGCAGCACTGGTAGGTTCGGGAGGATGTTTATGATTGTTCAGGTTGGTCTTTATTTTCTTTCTCCCTCCTAGCTGTAGTTTTTTTTTTGCCATCATGTTCCTGCCTCACGAGGAAGCCGACTCAAAATGGTGGTCAGCGGAGTTAATAATGGATACAGCAGGCGACCTGCAGAAATAAGAAAGCCATAGGCAATTGGGAGTGGTGCCAAAGCAGGCTGACTGCACTCCATTATCTGCGAATGTGGTCCAAATTAAAATCTAATTTAAGGTGGCACCTAGATAAAAAAGTGTGTTTCATTTCTTTAATTTGCACAACTATTCCATTCCATTAGACATGTAATTTCTGCTCATCAGACACTGGGTGAAATTGGTGCCCCAAAGGAGAGCTTTTTTCACTTAAAGTAATTAGTCCTGGAGAGAAGAACAGGGATGAGCAAGCATGCATGCGTGTGTGCAGTTCTGCACGTGCGCAAGCAAGGAGAAGTTACGGACAAAGAGAAAAAAAGAGAGGGTCCAAGGGAGATTGAGATAAGGAGGCGCATGCGATTTACTTTCTCAGCTTAGATGACGAGTATTGACTCATGTAGACAGAGCCGATGGAGTCACGCTCTTCTGCTCAACAAAGAAATGTAAGTGGCAAATCCAGAGCAAAACCAATACAGTGCTTTATTTCTTCTTCTTTTTTCTTTTCTATTTTTTTTTCTATTTTTTTTTTTTTTTTTTACATTGTGTGCAGGCTCTCTCCCACTCACCCCACTCCCTCCTGGGCCATTTGAAACCTCTCTCAGTTGATACTGTTGAAGTATAAAGCCCTTAGGTGATGCTGTACTTTTGGTGTCCATGTGGAAACACAGTAACGGATAGCGTTACTGTTACTGTAGGAGTGTAGAGCCAGAGCGATGGGATCCTCAGGCTTTGTTGCATGTTTATTTGAGTCATGTCCTGCTGTGATGAGCTGACTGTTGCCTACTCTGTCCGTGAAGCTTGTTAGACTGTCTCACCTTGTGGATCAGTGTGCCTCTGCCCATTTGCAGCTATCCAGTGGCTGTCAAGGCAGGGTGGCCGCAGTGGGTGGGAGGTGAGCTGATTTTCTCCTCTGTACTCAACCCCAGCAGCCCTGACTCTGATTGGTGCAATTGTGTTCTAGTCTTTATAAGGTTTCATTGATCAGAAACTCTGACTCATGTTATAAAAAGGTTAGAGAAAAAAAACAAAAAACAAACTTGGATCAACCAGTGAACCTCACAAATATGTTGCTGTTTGTTCTGGGAGAGGAATAGCGCATGATTTCACTCTGCAGCCTTTTTTATTGCTCTTAAACAATATGAATGGATTAAGCCTATGTTGAAATTTCATATGAAAATAAAGTGAACACATATTGCGTGCACAGATGTTTTACTGAACACTGTCAAAACTGCCCTTGAGTGGTTTAGAGTTGCATACCTGTACAAATAATATCAAATAACCCCCAGATGCAGCATGGCATTGGAAAAGAGGTGTTCTGCTATACTCATCAACAGACGATTCAAAGGTTCAGACACATTCTGTACATTCCCTGGATATTCATGGAACAAATAAGAAGCCTACGCAAACAAAATGGGACCTTTAGTGAGAACAGCATTCCTCAAACATTTCTTGAGGCAAAAGGTCAATGACAACAGGACAGCATTCTCTCAAACTCCATTAATGCTCTTAGTTTGTCACTTTGTTGTTTGTGAAGGTCAGATGCGAAGTACTCCAATAAGTGAAAAAAAAAAACAACAAAAAAAAAAAAAACATTGAAGACTTGGCATTTACCAGCACTGATTTCCAATAGCAAAGAGCCCTAACCATGCAGTGACATGAAGCAAAATGAATTTGGCTCAGTTAGTTCATATACAACACTAGAAGGTGAACAGTACATGCATGATAGATTCTTGCTCTGTAAAAACTGCTGCTAACCCTAAACATGACCTTGACACATGACACTAAACCTACCTAATACAAAGTTGATAAGTCAGCTGCCCGTCTGTTGATAGTAAGATGAGTATTTACATGGGACAGGCAGGAGGGTCAATGTTCATATTGACTCAATTCAACTGATATGATCAGGGTATGTTTTAACCAGGAATGGGAAAATAGGATTTTTTTGGTCTCCAAAAACAGAAACAGCAACTCAATTTGAGCCGCTGTTCTTTTTTCTTGTTGGGTGCAAAACAAATACACAGCTTGATATTCTGTTTTTCTCTTGTGGGTGGACAAAACAAGAGTTCTCCACTTGCCTCTTTGACAGTGAGTTGAGAGTCTGATCTCATTAAGAAAATTACAGAAACTTTGAAAGATCCAAATCTCATTAAGACATGGCCTACAGATCGATCCCTATATTTCCCATTCTGTCAATATCCAGTTTTATACGTTTGTATGTCAAAACAACAATTTAGCTCATTTACTAACTGCATTTTCAAAAACACATTTCAATAGCGCTGCATTTACAACTTCCTACATATTTTATGGTAGTATTTTCACATCCTCACATCCTTTTCTGGCTTATTATTGTGAAAATAAGAGCAGTGAGCAGAGAGGAGTGTGTGACACAAAAGGCACTAAAAATTAAACCAAATCAAGCATGAAAACCCTGATCTTTTAACCAACAGCCATTTATCTCATTATTCAGAAGTAGTTGCAACTAATGATGGTGAAGCAGTACAAATACTCATGCTGCTAATAGACAGAACCATCAGCTAACTCATAACCACGGGAAACTGCAGCCCAGCAGAGCGGCCATCCTCTGGGTGGACAGTGATCCTTGTTGGAAATTATTGTGCCTGTCTGGAGAGTGCTGTCTACATGACTAGTTAAGTGCAGGAGTGGTGTGCCAGCCTGGGATTGATGCACTGGGAAAACAAGATGTGGTCTGTCGCTGTAACGCTGATCACTGACTCCCGTGTTCAAGTGACTGGGGAGCAGGATTTTCAACCACAGCGAGCAGTGTGCTCCGATAACACACCTTGCCAGCCCAGGCCACCCTGCCAGCTTGATTAGCCTATGCCCATCAAAACAAGCACACAGTCCGTGCCCCAGAGGCCCTCAGTAACACACAGGCATGACACCGTGGAACCGGTCAGGGGCGTACACCGCTGCCTTTTACCATTACATTTCACTACGGGTTTGGGTCTAAAGATGCAAACACATCGGAGCTATGAGTGTGTGCCAGCTGGTCTGTGAATCTTTTAGACCCACTGTGCTGCTGATGAATCTGTGCTCAGCCTCCTGACTAGGGAGTGTTCCATCTACATGCCACACCTGCAGAAACAGATATTCTCAAATCCATTTCCCTCTCACCCACGTTGATGTTAAAGAGTACATCTCTCCCTGTAGAATCTCACATGATGCCTGAACCTGTGCTGGGAGGCCTGACCCAGATATGGCAACCCAGCGTCACACAGCAGCCAGCAATATCAGTGAAGCTCGACTTCTCTCTTGCTTACAGACCCAGATAGCTCTTTCTTTTCCTGTTTCTTTCTCTCACCCCCACCCTCTCTCACTCTTTTAAAAAGTGTAAAGCCACACAAAAAGCTCTCAAGGGGGAAAAAGAATGAGAAGTTTGCTGAAAGAGTTAGTCCATTTGAAGAAAAGTGTGCAGGCATACGCTACACAGTGAGACGGAGGATATATTTCTCCACTTGTTCAGCAAATTTGTTTTCATACAATATATAATTATGGCAATTATGATAATGTTAGGGAAAACCTTTGGGAGAACAACAATAGTGTTAATTTACATCAGCAGTATTGGTTTTAAGTGTTTAAATCTCTTAGGTAAAAATTAGCTGTTCTCGCTGTTCCTCTGTAAGCATGGTATTTTCATCTACAGAGATATTCCTCACATTTCAGCAGGTTTTCAGAAGATTGCAGCACACAATTTATATGTTCTCTCTAGCGTATACTGTGGCTGAGAATGCAAATCGAATTCATATTAGAGCAAAAAAAAAAAAAGGCTCCCAATTGAAGACTTTAAGATCTGAGCAAACAAAAATGCCACTTTGGGGTCTGTGAACTCAAATGACACCAGGCTGCTCTTTTTGAGATATTTCAGTCAGGGCAAGTCATCGAATCCATGGTGAATGACCTTTGGAGCACTTCCCTGTTCCGACAGTACAGGACCTTTTTGTCCTCGGGGCCAATTGTTCAAAGAAAGAGGAAGCAAAAAAAATATAAATTAGGGAAAAAAAAAAAAATAGAGCGCCTCTGTGAAGTCAGCTCCAGCAAATCCAAGCGGGCCACTCAGAATGAGAAATGCTATGGGTGAGAACAGGTTCATTTATCAGCATTAAGTCAAATAAGGAAGAGATAGAGAGAAGTGGGAGAGAGGTGGTGGGAGGAGGAAATAGTGCGGGCTTGGTACATATCAGTAAGACAGCAGCATTTAAAAAAAGACATCAGTAGATAATGACTTCTCCCTCTTCATCTTGACTAAGTGTACAGCGGCTGGTGCCACCCCCCAAGCTAGAAAAGCCTCCGGGCTTTCCTGATACTTCCGAAACAGACAAAAGGGGAAAATAACTGAAATGCTTAAATGCTATGCACACTGCAGCATGATAGACTTTTGTAGTAATCATGTTTCTGTAAGTTTCCCCCTGCTGTTTTAATTAGATCAGGTGGTCTGTATTTACAAAATGAGATTACACTCACGCAATTAAATCACCACTTATTGCTAATACAGATATTTCTCTGCAAGTCTCTATTTTTCACACACGCATGTCTGCATACACATTCTGTTCCTCCGCAACAATGGAGGGACTGTCATTGATAGTGGCCGTGACAGATTTGCTGGTGGGCGGAGGGTGTGGGTGAGTTGATGTAGTGTGTGGGTGGCCAGGATTTAGTACACATTTTTAAGCCTGTGGTTAGACATGATGGCACTGTTGGTGGCTAAAAACTGTCTAACATCTAATTAAAGTCAGTGCTGGATCATGTCATTTCTTCAACTCACCATCTTCGACTAGTCTTTTTGTTGCTTTTGGCACAATAATGATTGAGAAGTACACCATGACAGGGGAGGGTTCTTCAACAGTTCTTTGGTTTAGGTTCAATATGAAAACCCACCAATTTCTATCCATTGAGAGGCCACTCACACTGGCAAGTTTGATCCGCGCCCAAGCACGATTGCCCTTAAAATCCGGATTCTTTGACCAGTGTGATCGCTCCGTATCGTGCTTGAATACAGTACACTTCCCCCGCTCTGGCACGGTTGGAAGGGGTGTGCTTCTGCACGGTACGGGCGCGTACATGAGCACATGCACGGTCACGCACGCAGTGCGCGGATGTAAATCATGCAACTTTCCTCCTGCCTCTGCAAAACTGTTTAATGTGCACAGCGCGATTACCGGCGAATGGCCGCGTTGCGCAATCAATAATCAACCATGTTGTCTGTGTCATTGTCCGTTGTGCTGCTGCAACCGCGTATAAACAAAAGTCGGTTTATAATGAAAGCACAGCAGTCTGTGTGCGGCGATCCAGCAGACCTGGTGCTGGCCGGCGCCGCGTCGGCACCGGCCGGCACTGGCCGCAGCACCGTGCGGTGTGCGGCCACCCGGTCACCCGGTCTGCCGGATCTGACAGGTGCCGCTCCGGCTGTCAGTTGGACCTTTCTGAAGAAGGAGGAAGTTACCTCCGAAACTGTCAAGGTAAATAAACATCCCATGTCTGATTAAAAGGACCAAAAACGTTTTTTAGTTAAAAGGAAGACATGATGTATTTGAACTACATTTATTTATAATGATGTCGGGCCATGCCTGTTGTCGTATTTCAACGTGATGACGTGCACACCGGGGGCAATCGTGCTTGGGCGCGTTTGGGAAAAAGGTAATGTGAGTGCAGGCCAGCCGGGGACTGGGGAGGGGGGGGTTTTGGCTTTAGCACGATACGGGCTCAAACTTGCCAATGTGAGTGGGCCCTGAGACTCTTAAGAAGGCTTTTTTATGAATGATTTTTTTTTTCTGATGATATATGATAGATATTGTCACTGTTGTATCTCCAAATTGTCAACTCGGTAAACCAAGTCCACCATGTTTGTTATTTTGACCACCATAATGGTTTGCATGCACCCACTAGGGTTTGAAATGATTTCAGAGGCCAAGGAATGTAGAATTTACTCAGCCCGCACACAAACATGCAGTCTCTCAATTGAAGTTAAAACATGAAACTCACCAAAATTTGGAATGGGAGGTTTTCAGATAACAATATATGATAGCTCTCCGGTGAGGCAAGGTCAACTCCTTCCTTTGTGCCTGTGATGCACTTGGCCCTTTGCTGGCTGGGGTTCATGACACCATCATGCCAATATTTATTCCCCTACTCAGTAGGACAGTCACCTCTCAGCCATGCAGGGCTGCTTGTGGTGAGGACATAGAGAATAAATCACTGCTGCAAACCCGGAGACGTGGGATGGCTGTTGACAAGTTCAAGAGGGCCCAGAGGTGCTGTCCAGACTGGGGATCAAAGGTCAAACCTCCACTCCTGGGGGAGCAGGTCAGCTCCTGCCTGGGTAGACTGCACGGTTCATAATGTTTGTGCACCGGACCACCAGCTGTAACACAGCTCTGCTCGTGAAAGTATCATTTCATCACCAGCACTGCAAGTGAAAACAGGAACTAGTCATTTTTAAAGCTAAACCACAGACAGGTACAGGAACACATTAGAAACAGTATTATGTACAGCATATATGCTGATTTTGATAAACAACATCTTTCTGTGATAAACTCATCTGAAAATGTACTTCACCATGAGTAAAAGTTGCCCAGTAAGAAAACAACTCAGCTTACTCAAGTAAAGGTTATTCTGTTGAAAATGAAGTACTTTGAATAGTGAGTAGTAGTTACATTTTTTGTCCATTATCGCACCATGTGATAAAATGAGGAACGGTGATTCAAAAGGAAACAGCATTTTTATTTGGTGTACAGACTAGGTGTGTAACAACACACATTCGTATTGAACTGTTTGGTACAAAGCTTTCGGTCAGGTATGCATCAAAAATCGAAATTATGTTTTCAATGCCACTTATTTTTTAATGTTCTCTGTGCCAGCCATGGGTGTACAAAGAGAACGGAGCCGCTGCGCCCAACAAGGCAGCTAACATGACATAACAGGTAGTGTGTTGTCTGCCCTTCTCGTCCCCATAGAAAAACACTCCAGCAGCTCCAGTGAGGCGCACTGAGAGGCACACTAAGACAAACTAAGCTAAGATAAGCTAAGCTAGCTTGTTGCAATATGGCAAGTAATGTCATTACCATACCAGAGATGGAATATCCCCCAATAACCAACAGGTCTGGCCTTTGGAAAATCCCTGTGAATTATGAGCGCGATGCCAAGAGAGTGATGGGTAAAAAAACACCAGTTTGTCACATGTGCTACACAAGAGTAGGTTACAGGTGTGGGAATACTTGCAACATGACAACTCATTTACGCCGATGTCACCCCGGTGTGCCAACAGGTGGAACTACACGAAAACAAGGAGCAGGAGCAACGCTACAGACTCTCACCGCGGCGTTTCTGCAGGCACAGCCGTTCCCAAATGATTCAAACGGGGCAAAAGAAATCACCGTGGCGACTGGTGCATTTAGAGCTGCAGATATGAGGCCCGAGTGGAAAACACAGGCTTTCACAGCATGCTTAGTGTCATTGAGCCCTGGTACACTATTCCTTCACCAGCCCATTTCAGCCAGACCATAATTCCTGCTTTGTAAACCAACAAACCTGCTTTGTAAAAAAAAACAAAAGGCCCAATTAGGGAATGAATTGTCTGAAGCAGCCGCTGCTGCTCTGACCGCAGACAGCTGGATGTCAAGGGCTCCACAAAACAAATCAAACAAATCTAACTGGAACGGCATGTTACCTTACCGCTGGATGGGAGGTCACTGCCATAGTCATCCTCAAATACATCAGACTTTACCATAGTTTTAATAAGGAACTGTTGGTGTTTTTTGCTTTATATGCTTCAAAGAAGACACACCAGCAGATGGGTCCGGTGAAGCTCCATCACTGTTCAAACTAAAATAATAATAATAATAATAATAATAATAATAATAATAAAATAATAATTTTGTTTTAATGAATAACATTTTTCAAATAATCAAAGAAATTTCTCTGGAATTTATACTTTTTTGCTGTATCGTATCAAACCGAACTATGAATTTTGTGAACCATTACACCCTTAGTACAGACTATTCATCAACTGTAAGCTGTCTGATCTAAGTGCGGATAAGTTTTTTTTTTTTTTCCATGGTCTCTGAAATGGTCATTTGACCTTCCATTGCTGCTTGCTAGCTGACCAGCTTGACTCGAAGCTGACTGCAGCGCCCCCGTCTTCGTTAATCACTTGTTCTGCCACGACGACTGCACAGCTGCAGAGCGATGTGCGGCTGTCGGCTCACCATCGGAAAATCATCAGCTTTCTCAAAACCATCACAAAGGAGGAAACAATTGTAACACAACCTGTTTGGTCAAATGTAATGTGGAAAATAATAGAATTCCAGTTAAACAGTACATAAGAAAGAGCAATAATAAGTAAATAAATAATGTGAAGAATTCTCATTCCTCAACAATTTTACATAATATGCAATCATTTGCATTACTACCCAGCCATGTACACAGTGCAGCATATACACATATTGTACTGTAATACAGAAAGATACAGTATGAAGCATAGAGGAACTTTATTCAAGTGAGCAATGCTCCTGACATAAGGTGGTGAAAAGCAGCAAACACACAGGGATTAAAGTGCCATATTCAATTGCTACAGTGCTCATGTGTACTTTAGGTAAATCAATGTACTGTTTCTTTGTTAGGAGAAACATTGCATGGTGCCTCATAATATGAGTGCAGATTCTTCAAATTACTGCAAAATGATGAACAGCATTATTCCAGCGATGACACAAAGGGGCTGTTTTTATGCTTTATTTTGACAAATTATAAACAGTGCACTCGAGCTTCAAGTTCCATTTGATCATTAAGGTCCGCCTTTAGACAATGGCTTAAAAGGTTTCACAAATAATGGCACATTTCCTTGGATATTCCAATGATAGCAATTACCACAGCCTGTTTGTTCAAAGCCCCTTTCTCTGCATCTGCAACTGGAGCAATAGCCACTATACAGCTACAAACACTGCCCAGCCATTTGTTACTTAAACAAAGGGAAAGTGCTGTACAAACTTCTGCAGCAAGGAGGGATTTCAATAAGGGCTCTAATGAGAGATTTGAAGACTAATTGCCGGTCTGCAGTGAGACATGCATCTTCACTCTTGTCTAATACCTGGATTACCATTTTTGAGATTAGTTTTTTTCCCCCCATCAGTATGAGACAGTGGGAGATAATTACACGCCATAGCACTCCGCTGCTTACAGAAAACACTTCTTCAACTACTTCAATCAATATCAGTTATGTTGTAATAAGTAAACAATGCGCCTTTTAAAAAATAGGCAGCGCTTCGTAGGTGTCATTGCAGGTGGAAGCATAATTCATTCCAAACTATTAATAAACGCAGCGGTGTGTCACAATATCAATTTCAAACTAGTCAGTGGGAGTTGTTGATGCACCCAGACACACTTTTCCTGTTTTTCAGACACATATTAATACAAGGTTTGAAAACTAACAGTTTTGAGATGATGCTATAAAGATGAGAGGTCTCCACTTGAGAAAGAGATGAGACTGATGGCTTCAGAGGAACCTCATGATGATTTATTTGGGTGAGCAACTGCTATTTTAATGTCATTCCTCTAACCGAAGGATTTACATGTTGCAATAAAAAATAGGCCATTGCCAACATATCTGTTTTTTCTCTAGTCTAACCTTTGACCTTATCTGTCTGTGGTGTTCCTCCCTCTGCCTCCACTAAATCTTTGGATTCAGAACACATGTCCTTTGGCTGTTATCTATTAGATGAGTCACCGTGGGATTGCTAATACATTCAGACTTGAACATAGGAGTTTTTGATTAGTAGTGACCTTATTAATTCATGATCAATTTGTTATCTTGCTGTGTGCATGAGCCTGCCAAGTCTGCTCAATATCACCTTCACTGGAGAAAAAAAAAGACACCAGTGTCAAATCAGGAAAACTTGATTTGAAACCTGGTCAATAACATGTTTTATCACTAGAATCAGGGCTTAATCAATGGCATACAGCACATCCAGGAATATTTACTCAAACTCTGTGTCTGTATCATACACTTTTCATGTTGCAGATGTTGCATGGAAATGAACTGGTTGTCAAATTATACTGTAAGTACTTCTGTCATTTTCGTACTGAAAAGCATGCGTTTGTGTCAGCCTTGAAGCTCTTATAAGTGCTGTGGTGCTTTTCTTTGCGAAATTGCATAGCATTACTATTTCCACTGCCCTTCTGTGTTATCTCTCTGCCCATTTCAATCTCCAGACATGACTAAATTGTTGCTTCATCTAGAGCGACTAAATGAAACAGATTTTATACTTCAATAAAAATAGTATCTGTGCATGTACAGTAAACTGATGATATTTGATACATACTTGGGTTTGAAAAGGATCCATGGAGATGTCACGCACCTACACAAGGTTGTGCACTCTGAGCCACTAGTCACAGAAATCTGTGGCTGCTTGTTCATATGTATCTGTGTCTGAATGGATGAAGTCTGAATGAAGGTCGCTACGTACATTTATATACATTTATTCAAACGCATGCTGGAAATGGTCCACTGGGGTCTGAGTTCATAAGGGTAAGATTTGACTTTTTTCCTTGTCTTTTTTTTTTTTTTTCGTATACACTCTTACGGCTGAATCCAAAGATGCTCTGTGCAGGCCGATGGAGTAACCTAATGCCACTGACATGTTCCTGGAACCATCTTGAGATGATGCAAACTTTGTGACATGAGGCATAATTTTAGCACAGTATCCATTTCAAGAAAAGGTAGACAATGGCCATGAACGGATGCACTTAGCCAGCCAGCAGCAATGTCTGGGCATCTAAAGCGCCTAATGTGAGCCAAAAAATAAAAAAAAATAAAAAAAATCCTGACACCATTATTCCAGCAACCTGTACCTGAGTCCTGCTCTTCGTGCTACATCAGCATGTTATGAAAGAAACTGGGATTTGTCAGATCAGGCAATATTTTTTTCACTCTTCAGTTGTCCAGTTTTAATGATCACATGCCCTCCGTGGCCTCTTCTTCCTGCTGCTATCTGACAGCAGTGGAACCCAGCGTGGTCTTTTGTCGCTGCTCCCTCTCAAGACTTGAGAGTTGTGTTTTTTAGATGATCCTCTGCACTTCACTGTGGTGCTGAGCTGTTTTGTGCATACTGCTGGCCTGCCTCTTAGTTTAACTGACATTTGCTATCCTCATCTGACTTCTCCTGTCAATGCGTTTTCGCCCACAGGAGTGTCACTGACTTGATGCTGTGTGTGTATGTGTGTGAGCGTGTGTGTTTACTGCACCTTTCTCAGTAAACTCTTGACACCGTAATACATGAAAATCTCAAGAGAGGTTCTGGTGAAAGAGCTTGTAAAGTTCTGGAGGCATGTCTGGCACCACTGACGATGCCAAGTTCAAATCGCTCAGATCGTGTCTTGCCCATTGCAATGCTTAGCGCACCAGTAGCTGAACTTCTCTACCCTAGTCTGCATTCTTTAGACTCATACTTTATGACTGTCTGAAGGAACGAGGTGTATTTAATAAAGTGCATACTGAGAGTATATTTTTTTCTATTTAGGTTTGCTTGTTACTGGAGACCAAGGGCCAAGCAAAACAAATATTATCCTACTTTACCCTTTATCGTACGCTGTTGCTTGAGTGGTTAAATTAACTCCATTCAAAGCTCAGTAGACACACATTAATTTTCAGTTTCTCATTATGTTGCAATTGCCATCCCATGCATTATCCTCGAATAAGCTTACTTTCTCAACTGCAAAAGACAGTAATAAATTGTGCTGACTTTATGAGATTCAATGCAAATATCGAATATGATCAAATGGTAATCAAGAACAAAACTTGGTGGAAGCATGTTCTAAAAGGACGGGTTCAACTAAAAGTAGACTTGTTTATCCATAAAAATGGCCATTTCCATAAACCCGGATTGCAATTATTGAACAAGGGAACAAAGGCCAGTTTTCAGTGCATGAATCTCCACAGAGGTCCGTGTATTCCTCAGTTACACCACTGGGGGCGCTGACACAGAATGGTGCACCACGGCGATAAACATTCACAGAAATCAGAGAATCAGAGAAGAAACCACATGATTTTAGTATGCAGGTTCTCACAGGTTCTATTAATAAAAAAAAGAACAACACACAATAGAAATATAATATAGACGCACAGAAAGTTTTTCCTTTCTAAATAAGTGTAAACTTATTTTTAAATAATGTTCAGGAGAGCTGTGAGGATAAGCAGGGCATCTGAGGATATCCAGTATGAAAGGAGAAATCTTCCCACCCAAACCATCCATGCTTCATTAAGCTGTTCGGCGCAGAAGAAACCCTCAAATAGAATCACTTGATCCAAGTCTGATGTATTCCACATTGCCAGATAATGTTCTCCTGAAAAAAAGGAGTTTATTTTCTCTAACAAGCAAGGAGGTAAATATGGGCCAAAAATGTTGCATCAAGATGCCTCATATCGCCCCAAAGTATTTCCAGTATTGTATGGCTTATGTGAATTTGTATGATTTGAAAATATGCTTCGTTAAATTGAATGCAGCAGGGGTCAAGCAGGAAGATTACTGTGAGTATAAGTGACAAGTGACATGCGGCAAATCATAAGGTGAGTGAAACTGAGTCTCAGCCCCTGTTAACCAAAGTGCTAAGTTCAGGAATTCACAGTGGGGCCGTTAAATAGATTGCATTCAGGACTTTTGAAAATCCGTTACAATGTGCCCAAATGCAGGGAGTGGAAAAGCAGAGCAGGCAAAAAAAAAAAAAAAAAAAACAAACTCCTTCAATCCAAGAACACATCAAGATCAACCTGGGTATGGGCAAAGCCATTAACATAAACACTGATAATGACTTCTCACTGAGAAACAGGGGCCCACAACATGTTTTCCACAATAGCTACACCATCCAATTATCTACAGATGTTAACTTCACAGAGTGCTGGTTCAACACATCTGTTTGTTGGTGGGAGATCTCATTAGAACAAGCCCGGTTTAAACCCCAACCATCAAGCACTGCTTGGCACATTTTATTACAATGTGTTGAGCATTTACAACAGACATTCCTGACTGTTGTAAAAGTTTGGGAGCTTGGAAACAGTCAGTAAAATTCTTCTCAGTGCTGAAACACACACACACACACACACACACACACAAAAAACCCTGACAATAACTTCATTTTCCTGTCAATTGTACCTTTGTCTGATAGTCTCAGTCTCAAACCTGACATGCGCTCAGTGCGCTCAAATGTCCGCCAGGGTATTTCACCTTTTCTGGACTACAGGCTGCCTGCCTCTAGGCTGTGCTATGTGCTGACCACGACTCAGCAGAGACTCAGCAGCCAATTGTATTGTCCAGTCTTCTTCAAATTACCAAGTAGTGTAGGATTCAAATATAATGCAGTACAGTATAGAAAATATAGCGTAACATTGTCTAAGCCTCTCAAGTTTAGTTTTTCTTGTTCTGTTTGTGCTTAACATTGTCACACACATCGTACCTACCAGTGGTCGGGAACCTGTGGCTTATGAGCCATTTCTGTCTCTTTGCCAGAAGTCATAAAGCTTTTGACAGAAACTGTGTTTAAAAAAAGAGCACAAATTAAAATAGCAAAATTCAAAATTACTATTGAGGGTCTCTCTCTCTCTCTCTCTCTCTCTCTCTCTCTCTCTCTCTCTCTCTCTCTCTCTCTCTCTCTCTCTCTCTCTCTCTCTCTCTCCCTCTTCTTCTTCTTCTTCTTCTTCTCTCTCTCTCTCTCTCTCTCTCTCTCTCTCTCTCTCACACACACACACACACACACACACACATAATCACTTAAGACCCATAAAGATTATGCAAATAGTCCGCTTACATATGAAACAGTGACGGCTGTTTTACTCCCGTCTGTCTGCTTTGTGTTCTGTTGTGCGAACTCATTCAAAAAAACACAATGCAAATCCTGGACTTTTTTTAATAGGATAAAAAAAACACAAAAAAAAAAAAAAAAAGAAAAAATGTCTGAGCTAGACAGTGAATGAAGTGTGGGAAGAGCATATAGTGACCCTTTAGAAGAGAGAGAGAGAGAGAGAGAGAGAGCAGTGGTGGTCGAGCAAGCAAGACGTTCCCTGCATTTCCTCGGTAATTTCATTTCCTCTCGTTGACTTCCCCACAACCACAAGTGATACGTAACAACAGACGTCACATGGAAACCTGTTCGATCAGAGGGGAAGTGTGTGGTAGAAACAACTGTCGACTTATGTGTTCTACAGGTTGTGATATGTTGGTTTTTGTCAATTTGGCCAGCACATTTTTGCATTTGAAAATTCTGTTTTTTGATCATTACACTAATATTATAATAATTATTAATCTTCTAAGACGAAACAATAAGTATTGTGACAGTTTGGTTGAATTTCTACAGGGTTAATAAAAATTATATGGATATTGGGGTTCTTTATTTACACATTATCTGTCCCTCCTAAAAGGAGTTGCATCAGTATCAATATAATATCATAATTGCAATGCATTGTGGTTAATATTCACCTCTGGAGTGAGAGAGAAAGAGAGAGAGAGAGGGGAGAGAGAGAGAGAGAGAGCACTGGTGGTTGAACGAAATACACAGTGAAGAAGACAGAGAGTGGAAGCAGCCAAAACAAATGTTTTGCAAAAGTTTTGAATCACCACAGTCACAAGAAGTTACTCATCATATAGTCATAACTGCACTCAAAATATTTTGGGCAGATAGGCCCAGTGGTCTGCAACATTAACCGCGGACAGACACACACACACACACACACACACACAGGACACATGATGATAAAATACACCAAGATCTGTTTTTCATATACAATCTGTATGAATACTCTTTAATCCATATCATGTAATGATCAATATCTGTATTTGTAAGGATATGCAAGGTTTAGCATACTGGAGGTCCGAATGTGAGCATGAAATCCAACAATGCACAAAGCAGCTGAGGGTGGTCATTGTAGTTCACTTTAACTAGAAACTAACTTTCATGTATTCCAGGAGGACTTCAGCCTACGTCTAAACTACTGCATGTATGTCATCCTATACGTACAGTTCAATATGTGAAGAGGTTTTCGAAAGTCAGTTAATCTCAAACAACATTTATAAAGTCCACATAGCCAATTGGCCTGAGAAATGGTAATCGCAATGCCTCGATTGGTTAATTTGTTGTAACAATGCATACAATATGATACCAACAACACATTGCCTAAAGTTGCATTAGAATTGCTGTAAATGGGTGAGACAATATTTATCAATGATTGAAAATTCGCACGTACCATAACACACCCTCAATGCACTAGTAGAAATTAGCCGATATTCTATAAAATCAACAGTTTTACCAGCGTCTAATAACACCATTACAACTTTCTACTTCCATCACTGAACATTTTCACCCGCTGAAATGTGAGACCGGGGTTGCCGGTCCCCTGTGGAGAACGTTCAACACCATGGTATCTTTGAAAATATACCTCGCACCCAAATTATAGAAACTGCAAAGTAGACATTTCCAGCCGTCAAGGACACAGTGGGAGCATGTGTGTGAAACCTCTTTTATTTCATTATACCATCAGGACATGTGATGTCAAGCGGAGGTCCCATGCTGATAATATAATTGGCTTCTTGTATGGCAGAAACAAAAGCATGACATTGTGCTCCCCATGAGAAAGATGAGACTATTGAAAGTGGGGGAAGAAAACGTTGCTGATTTGCACATGTGCATACACTTGTGACAAGTTACAGTATTAGCAAGTAATTATGTCGACACCAATAATAGAGGCAAGAGTAAACAGCGCGAGAATGATTTGCAGACTTTTGTTTACTCTTTTAACACTTCTGATAGGTCAATGTAAGAGTTCTTGTCAACTTCGTGGTGTGCAGACACCGTGAACAGGGCCTCAGAGACTCCAGACTGCATTTTACAGTCCTATATTGCATACAGTCAAAACTCTGGCCCCTCAGGTTAGCAGCATAAATCACTGTTGGGCTGGAGGTTTGTGATGAATTTACATACTCAGTCTGCAAACGGTACCCTCCATAAGGGTCTTGTGGGCATGGAAGCAGCGAAAACATGACCTTTAAAAGCTGCTTTGTCGAGCAGTCCATTCTTGCACACACTGCAGTACCCTGCCTCCATGTCCCCTGTAGAATTAGGTTGATTGAGCGTGGCCTAAATTGGATCAACCATATCTCGCATGCTGGAGCCCGGAGCCCGTTAAATGGCTTGGACTATGAAGCAAAACAAGCACTTGACTCTTGGTTGGCGGGACAGTCTCCAATCCAACCACACTATCCTGAGAGAGTTATAAAGCCACAGCTCTGTATGATTTACTGCTGTCATAATGCTCTTTTAGGTGTACTGTTTGCATGCTTGAGTGTAGGACACTTGTAAATATTGCCAGAGGTCATTCATGACCTAAGTGCCCCACCAAATTTAGACTCAGCCTATTGTGAAGAGTATTATGACTATCATCAATCACTCCCAACAAGACTGCTTATTGAAATTTATATGATAAAAGAGTCCATAAGTAAACTATGGAGCGAATATTTCACTGCACAGGACACATTTAAATCCTTTTTTGGGACGTCAGCACTCAAATATTTTCTCAAATTTAGATATTAATGGTATAAACTGAAGTTTATGTCATGCCATTTTAGTCAGTACACATGCACTGGACAAGCGTAGAGAGCCAGCAGTGGTGCATCAAAAGCTCTCAGCATGAGCACACTCGAGACCAGATCTCAGTGGAGGAGGCCATTTGTGAGAAAATGAGGCACAAATCAGCTCCGCAAAATAGATTTGATGTGAAATATTGAGACTTATCGCTGCTCCTCAATCAACTCCACACCATACCCCCCCCCATCCCTCCACGCCTCCTTTCTGTCTCTGTCTTGTTCTTGCCTCTCTTCCCTCTCAATCCACTTGGTAGTGAGTCCCGATGCAGCATGCTAGGGTTGGGGATTGGAAGCACTGGGTTGGGCAGACAGACAGTTGCACAGCTGGGGGCTAATGCAGAGGGAGACGGCTGATGATCCAGGCTGCAGATGGAGATATGCCACAGGAGATTAATCCTCAGCACAGTCAGAGGGCTCCTGAGATTTTAATTATGCCCCAAAAAGGAGAGAAACAAGAAAGAGTAAAAAAAAAAAAAAAAAAACACTGGAGAGTGATGCTTTCTTTTTTTTTTTTTTTAATCCAGGAATTTTTGAGGGATTGTCATTTACCATTTGTAGAGAACTTCTGACATAGGAGCTAGCACGATCACGGGATCATTCTACCTGACCAATCACTGGGAATTTTACCTACATTAGTTGTGATGTGATAGTAAGTGTACCTCAATTGAGGGATCACCTTCTTTAAAGGACGTGCTCTACGAATGTGTGGAGAACTGAACACCAGGCCTTCTAGCTACCTGATGGTCACTAAATAGGATGGTCTAATGAGGATTCACCATTGCATCATCAAGGCCTCCTGCCCCTAGCATACCTATAAATGATGAAACAGCTAGCTCATGTTACTGCACAGTGTGTGGCCACTCAAAAAAAAAAAAATGGATGCAACAAAATTACAAAGCTTTTAATAATTATATTAATTGTATTTGTATACATAGTATTGGTGCTGGTACCTATATTGAGCCACATATACTTATGTGTATGTGGCTTTCCAAAATAACAACTGAGCAAAATGGATTTTGGGACACAGAGGTTGGTAAACGGCAGCTGTGTCCTCCAAATTCTGCTAAGACAAGGCTGCATAGCCTTATCTTGGCTGCATTTGGAGGACACTTTGAATTGAGATAGCCCTGTTGATTGTCTATGAGGTTGAAATGTGACCTTCGAAGGAGGCGCCTGGCCCCGAGGACACAGATGGTCTGGCCCTGGCACAGTGTCATAATCACAAATGTTTGTCTCACCCAACAAAGCAATTGGCGCCAATTGTTTCGACTGGATTTCCAACTGTGATGCAATTGTTGAAGATGGCAACTTCAGACCTTGGAGTCCCTCAAAAATTTTGATAAATGGGCAGGAGTTTCTGGAGACTCTGGAGCCAGGCTGTAGCAGACCTGTCCTGCCGGTGAGGACAGAGGGGAGAGCATCACAGGGGAGATGTGGTGCTCTTGAACCTATTAAACCCCAATGGGGATGCCGACGTTCTTAGTCAACATGCTATCTTTCAGATATTGTAGCAGGCTCAGTTTGAAAGCTAGAGTAAAGATATCATATGGAACAAGGTTGGAATCCTCTGGTACCAAGCATGTCATGCATGATCATTAACAAGGGGGCTAAATATTGCTAAATACTGCAAAGTTCAGCTAAATTTTGGTAGATATCTAAATGAAAATGGATTTTATGGGCACCCACGCATCTCCCCGTTGCAGACATGCCCGCCGTATGCTAATGCTATGCAATTTGTGGCAAAAACTATGCAGTTTTTTGCATGCAGTACAAATGTATTATTTTTGCCTATTCTAAAATGGTGTATTTCTGCATACTAAACAGGCCTAAACAGTCTTGGAGTTGCATAAACTGGGTGTGACTGAAAAGCTGAGACTCCTGTGGACTGACAATGAGCCCAGTTCTATTCATGGATTCGATGATGTTAGCTCCCATAGTACGCATTTCATCGTAGTGAGACCATTTTTTTTAAACTTGACGTCACTGTATAAAATCACCTTTTGTGACCTGTAGGATAATTGTAGTCTCAGTAAAACTTTACATACAAAAACTAGAGACCTCAGGCATTCAGAGGGTGTACAACTTCCCTGGGCATATTGACAAAAAGGGAAGTTTGTGAGCAATTTCCAGAGCACAGTGCTTGCCATCCATGTACCAAAAAATGCAATTCTTACAGAAATCCTTTTGATACCAAATCCCAGCATGATTTCTTTTTCTATGGTGTTCTTCAAGGTCTTGGTGTCCTAATGTGGTATTTTGGGGGGATTTTTGGCCATTTTTATCAATTCTCGAGTGGTGAAAAATGGTCAAAGTGCTGAACTGCATCTCAGAATTTACTCAAGGCTCCCAGCTTTCAGATGATGAAAACCACTTCTACGTGGCTTCTCCTGTTGACCTTTTATCTCCACTCAAAATCCCCTGTCCACCCCTAAAATGGGTCTAAAAAATGGGAGTGGAGTGGAAGAGGCGAGTGAGTGTGGAGGATGAGGATGCACATGGGTATTCCTCATACTTTCGGTTTATGGCTTCGTTATGATGGAATTCATTCTCTCCCAGTGAATGCCTGAAATCCTTATTTAAAAATTGCTCTTCCCATTTTACAGACAAGTATATAAAAGTTGGCACATTGAAGACCTAGTTTTTCAGAAAGGAATATATGAATTATCTACTGACTTTGATGTGTCTCTATTGGATAGATACGAGGGCAGTGATATCCCAGGGAGGTGTGGTGGCTATTTCATTATAGTAGTTGTGATACATTGAGGCAGAGGTAAGTTGTGGGGGAAATTCAGGCCTTGGCTGGCACTGATTACTCTTTTGGTTGTAGGGGAATTTATTAGAGGGCCACTCGGCAATGAAAAGAAGAGAAGATCAGAGCAGCCGTTGGTGTTTAGAGTCCTAAATGAAATTTACAGCCACATTATCACAGCTCTTAAAGACAGTGCATACGTTCCTTACTTGCAGACTGCACTGGCTTCTGTTTGAAATGATACTATTAAAATTATCCACTAATGACATTCAACAGATCTGTGTGTAATAGACCTTATACAGTTTAATGTATGTAATTTGCAATGTGTAATTTCATATGGAAGAGTGTATACAAGTGACTGATTGCATGCCTAGTAATTGCTGCTACAATATGGAATCAGACGGTATTTATTTATTTATTTATTTATTTTAAAAAAGCTCTAGCACTGGCTGAAATTGGGATCTATCCACTGGTGTGCCATTTGGGATACGTTTGTAAAACTCAGTTGTAACCCTATAATGGGTAAATGTGTGAATCAGTGCTATTTTTACACAAGTAATATGTAATTTTCGGAAGAAGCTTTCAAGTACAAATGAGCTCATTTTTCCCCCATTGAAACAGTCATTGAAAATGCTGCTCCCAGAACTAATCTTAGCATGCCTCCATTCTTTGCGAAGCTATTTGAACTTATTCACTTGTATCTATTTGGTCAATTACCGTCAACAATTACCCTAATTGTGTTAATAAAGCATAAAAATTTAATCAATATATATCGGAGATATGCCACATTGTAGAGCGTGTGGGGTGATTGCTCAACAGCCTTCTGCATGATTTATTCCAAAGGGCAATCATGGCAATCAATGCAATGTAGTAATGGACTGAGGACAAATAGACAAATAATGAGACAAATAAATCAATGAATAAGAAATGTTAATAAAATGGGCATGAAATGAATGCACATGCTCTCTCTCTCTCTCTCTTTCTCATTTGTGTCTCTCTCTAGCTCTCTCACACATTCACACACATTAACACACACACACACACACACACACACACACACAAACTTCTTGGCTTGATAACTTTGGAGTTGAGCTGGCAGAATGCCTCATGTATTCATTCACCAATCTGATGAGCAGACTGGCTATGCCAAACAAAAAGAAGCTGTTAGCCCGTCTGACTCATGCAGTTACACATCTCAGCCTAACGGGGGCCCCCATTGTTCTACTTGAAAAGAAGGGTGAGCCACAGGAGAACATGTTGGCATTTAGGATACCATGTGAGCGAGTCATGAACAGCGTCAGCCTCTCAACAAAGGATGCGAGCTTTGGTCATGTTTATTCACAAACTTTGGACAGGACAGCTGAAGTCTTAAGTTTGATCACCCTGTAGAAAAGAAAAGAAAAGAAAAGAAAAGAAAAGAAAAGAAAAGAAAAGAAAAGAAGAGAAAAGAAAAGAAAAGAAAAGAAAAGAAAAGGAACAGCTCCAACAGAGTAAGCCTATATCCTGTAAAGCCATACAAAGAATCCATGTCTGACACCATGTTCTGTATTTAGGATTCAAAACTTCTATATAAGGTTCATGTCTAGCTCAGAGAAATACGAAAATCTACTTTGAGATCCTCAGGGCTCCCCAGATCCTTCATATCTCC
Organism: Myripristis murdjan; assembly: GCF_902150065.1. Taxonomy (NCBI): domain Eukaryota; kingdom Metazoa; phylum Chordata; class Actinopteri; order Holocentriformes; family Holocentridae; genus Myripristis; species Myripristis murdjan. The sequence continues at coordinate 20,691,445 of NC_043996.1, read as the reverse complement.
TTTTCAGCGACTGTGCTCTGGTGACAAATCATCCGAGGGCTTCTAAAAGCCAACTCAACCTAGTGTAGCAGCATTCAAACCAGTTTGATTGCCTGGTGCAAAAGAACAAAGGCATTGCAAGGAAAAGCAAGGAAAAGGCAAGGCAAGGAACGGCAAGGAACATATCCAGAAAGAGGAGATGGGAGAAGAGACGAGATCCAGGAGTTTCATTGCTTGTTTGAGGCTGGGATCAAAAATGTGCAGCAAATGACTGTGAGGGTGTTTTGTTTCTAAGAGGGATAACTGAGGTTAAAATGGGTGAAAGAATGGCAGATTTCTGAGTTGCATCATTATTACAACTAATTTAGGCTTAATTCCCAGATAACAGACATGCAATCACACAGTGACAGGAGATCTAAAAACATGGGCCAGTGTTAAATGTGTCGCTGCTAATCAAGATGACTTCAATTCTGTCCGTTTCAGCTTGTTAGCAAGCGAACATTGACAGGCGTTTTCAATAACTCTGACACGATGATAGCAGTGCAACATGATAAGAAGCTTACCAAGTTGAGGACGCTGTGACAAAGTTAGATTTTTCCGATTTTTGACAAGAAAAGTCAAAGCAAAAGCTGTCTAGCTGGTTTGCATATGGATATCAAAGTCAAGCAGCGGGAGTTGTGCCTTTTCCCTCTCGCTTTTCCACTGTCAGTGACGCTACATGTGAGGCTGTTAATTTGACCGAGTGGGATGATGGACGGCAGAGGACTCCAACCGGTTAGCGGGGTGAAGCACCTGAATTTAAACTGGTCTACGAGATAAGATCAAGAGCAAACCAATTGGTCAGGAAGATACGGCGAAGGGCCCCTTGGATGGGCAGAATTACGAGTTTGCAGCTCGAGCTGCCAGAGCTGATGGAGTACTGTGCTGTGTATGATGGGGGGATGTGTCACCTGCCCTAGCTTCACTCTCCGCAGGGAAAAAACATTACTATGATCGATTCCTTCTCGGTATTGGCTCTCTTGTTTTCCTGTCTCTGAGGGAAGAGTGCTAGAGGTGGGAGGCAGTAAAGAAAGATGGGGTTGTTGCTTAAACACAGTGTTGGCTGAGAACTGCTATTTACCACTCTGTCATGTAAAAGATACATGCGCCATAAGAACAGCGGCGGAGCTATTACGCTGTCTTCATTTCATATTCATCAACGTCACGCCATCAGTGTTATCATGACTGTCATTATTATCATCTTCATCAATACCATCAAAGTCACTGCCAGCTCAGTGTGAATCGTTATCAATAAAATCTATTTGTCTTTCATGGTAATTTCTGCATGTTGTGTTGCGTTTATTATCACTTAAAACTGTGCACACCTCATAGTTTGTGCATATGTGCCTTCAGGCCATAAAGGATAAAAAAAGGCAATTGATTGCTGGTACATCTCACAGAAAACAATACAGAATGGTGCCCCAGCAAGGGGCATGCAGAAGCCCTAAAAAGCGAGGTTTTGTGAGAGAGTATTAGTCAAGGCCAGCATATTCTCCAGCTGAAAGGGGAAAAAAGGAAAACAAAGCATTCCAACAACTGGGTCAGACCGACTTACCCTACCAATGAGAATGAGTCACTGGCAGAGTGGAGGTTTGTGACTTCCTCTTGAGCAGCGTCATCTGGATGCTACCTGAGTGCTTCAAAAAAATACCTCGCATTCATTTTTAACTTTTTTTTGTGTGTGTTTCTTTGTTTCACTGTCACCTTGAACTATGCAAAAAGAATTGTTTGGCAATTTGTATACGGCGCCGACTCCTTTCAAGTCATGCATCAAAACAGAGCTTGGCGTGACAACTCGCTGAATCTCGGCTTTTTGTGGTCGTGTGTCCTCTGCTCGTGATAGTTTAATGTCAGGGGCTCACTGGTCTCCGCTATTTCCTGCACCAATGGCCTGCTTCTGCGGACTGGTGAAAGCAATCAGTGCAGGCCAAGAGACATTGAGGACACTGGTTTGAACAATCCTCCACTGCTCCTCGCTCCCACAGCTTTCTGGTGGGGGAAAAAGCCAAGACCAGGTCATATGGCATCCTCAAAGCAATTCCCTTCAGTTTTCAATTCCATGCCCCTTTTTGTCCTGGCTGTACCTTCATTTTGTCAGTCTCCCTCATAGTTCTGTACTGCAATGCATTGTAAAATGTTTCTAGTTTATGCTAATGGCCGAGTCTTTGTCTAAATGTCTGTTTTTCATCATTCTTTCATATGACTAACAAGTGAGGTATGTAGACAGGCTGTAATTGTCTCCCTCCTCATACACTCATTTACCCTCATCTTCACTCTTAAGAACCTTGTTTTTTTTTTCTAAAACACATGAAAAAATCTGCCAGTGGGATGACATAATCCCACTTGTTTTTTAATCAAGTGTCATTCTCTTGATACAAGTGGGCTGATCCACCTCATTTTACCTTGTTTCAACATATTCATACCTGAAACAGCTGAACCTGCACTGGAGACAAGTGGGATTATCTCATCCCGCTGGCAGACTTTTTTTCGTGTATTGAAAAAAACAAAAAAAACAAACAAACAAGATTTTGACGCTGAACATGAGACTAAATGACTTCTTGAGATGCAGATGTTTTGCGGTGCACTGTATGTCGATGAGAAAACGTCTCCGCCCAGGTGTACAAGCATGCTTTCACATGCTTTCATCGCAGCATGTGGATCCCTGTGGGCCCCTCTTTCTTTATTTTTCCTTGGGTAGAAACACAGGTTTTTCGTTTATCTGAGCTATCAACATCTGGCACCTATTACAGAGGAATGGCAGCGCAAGCTTGGATTATTAGGATTACTGGTGGATTGGTAGAAGGACAGGATTCATAGCCCGGTTAATAATAGCAACAAACCCTCCTTTTACCCCCATAACACCACATAGGCTAGCCTGCAGGCCTTCCTACATAATAAAAGTCTGAGCCTACCCCCACTTTTGGAATACAGTACATGAGAAAAATCCCCCGGCAATCTCCTGTGAAGCTGCTTCTCTGCCAGTCTCCCAGGCGAACGCTCTCTCTCTCTCTCTCCCCCTCCCTCCCTCCCTGATATATACAGAAAACACTCACTGCGACTCATGCACATAAACTATACACATACCTTTCTACAAGGACATACAGCGATGATCCATGATTTACAGTTCTGCCTTTTCTCCGACAATACATGATTTTTGCAATTGGAAGACCTTGCTCTTTGTTAAGCACAGCTCCGGCACCTTTCTGCGCCATTATTACCATTCTGCCAGCCTGCCTGTCAGCATGTTTGTCTCCGTATCCACTATAGTGCCTGTGTGTGTGTGTGTGTGTGTGTAAGTGTGTGTATACGTGCCATTCCTCAAGGCAGATATAAAAGGACCACTAATCCAGAGCGACAGAGGAATAAACACAATCCCTAATCTCATTTATCCCTCACAATATCATTCAATTATACCCCACCGCTGAATATGGCACCGTGCACAGAGGGAGAGGCAGCAAAGGTAACCATCTCTTTCTCTCAGTCATTACAGAAAAAGAGAGAGCCAGAACATGCAAACGAAAACACCACACAAGAGCAGGCAGATAGGCAAGCGTCAAGAGCACTGCCACGCCACTCTGTGACCGTAAAAACATGCTATTCCGCCGGCGATAGAGATACTTGGTGGTATCATTGGAGAGGAATGTAGTTACTGTTATGGAGGGAGGCGGGGGGGAGACCAGCAGGGGCGAGGAGGACTCAGGGCGGCACTGTTGGAGGCTAAGCATAGGAAAACAGACTGAGGTGGAGAGGTGGAGTGAGAAAGAGGATGAACAGGGAGAGGAGAGAGGAATGGAGAAAGCTGCACGGAAACATCCAGCACTATAAGTGACCCAGTTTAACAGCCCAAAGCCTGCTACCTATTATCACAGGGGAAGCCTGTTTTTCTCCTGCATCTTCGACATGGGGGACCAGCCTTGCTCTGATATCAGTGTGACAGCTACAGGGTTGCTGCCTGCTCATTGATTCACTCGTTGTGTTTTTATTTATTTATTTATTTATTTATTTATTTATTTATTCATTCAGTTCAGCTGCTTGTGGCTTGATGACATCTCTGCCAGTAACATCCAAGTTTGGGCAAGCAGGGAGGGTGAGGGTCAAAGTGGGCGAAGCTGGAGGCAACAGGGTCAGTTTCATTTCAGGTGTTTTTTGTTTACTTTCACATTACTTCATTTTAGTCATTTATCTAGGTACATTTACAGTTTTAGTTCCAGTTTAGTTTTTATTTTCTGAAAATTACATGTTCTAGTTTTGTTTTTACTTTGTTTCGGGTTTTTTTTCTTTTTTTTTTTTTTTTACTATAAGCATATCCTTTGTTAAGCTCCAGTGACCTACAGTTTACTGACATGCTGGGACTGATGTTGGACCAGGCTCAGTACATTGTGTCACTGAACCTCCATATTATGGTTTAGGAAAGATTTTATTTGCATTACAAGATTAAATCTGAAGCGTTATTCTCTGAAATTTTATCTTTAGTTTTCATTTTCATGTTTCTTTAACAAATATAACACTTGGTGGCAAGTGAATGGACAAGAGTTTAGATTTTTATAAGAAATGATACTCTCAGTGCTATGGAGTGCTCAAGTGATGGCATATTTTTCTTGGCCAGCCCAGAGGTTTCTTCAGCCCTTGTTTCCCTCCGCAGATTTCCAATGGATTTCTACTATAGGGATCTTGGAAATTTAAGAAAATAAGCTTTGCTGAAGAAAAAAAGGGTTATAACACTTACATGATGGGTTTATTATTCCTCTTTAGTCCACAAACCAATATTTTTTTCTACATTTTTGAAACTACATATACAGTTAAAACAGGAAGAAAGTTATTATTAGACTAAAGCAAATTACAAAATTTGATCTTGTTCTGTCATCAGCGTCACGTCACCGCCAGCCGCCTCCATACATCCATCATAGATGCTACTCCTCTGGAAATTCAAGAAGCTAGCTAGCTGTCACATGTGAAAAAAAAAAAAATCATAAGTTTGAAAGAAGTGCAAAAGAACAGTGAGAGCAGAGCACATGGCAGCAGAGCAGAGCAAGAATGCCAGTTAATGAGACAGAACGACGTGTAATTGCTCGGACAGCTGTTGGAGTCTCAGCGTAATAACTTTTTAGCTCTTTAAAGCACAGAACAGCTTAAATATTTTGCAGTGTTGATCAGTGTGAGATGCTAATGGGTGTAATTCATATCAGAGAACAAAACATCAAATTCTCTGAGGTTTACGCTCACCACAAACCTTATTTTCTGCATAAACTGAAAACCTTGTGGGACGAAAAGCATTTGAAATCTGGCCAGGGAACCCATGGCTTGAAAATGCCAACTCATTTTTTTTTATATATATTGTTTTAGGACTGCAAACTCTAATATGCCATTAGCTTGCAGAAGTAAGTAATCCAAAGATTGAAAAAAGAAAAAAAAAGTTGATGTAATTCACTTTGTATGCATCTTTGTGTTTGCACTTGCGAGAGTCTACAGCTATTTGTATGTTTAGCATCTTTTTTCTTCTTATTTATGTTAGTGATAAGTTTGATGCTGTACTGTATGTCTGTCGTGTCCTCGGTGAATACAAATTTCCACCGTGTTTCATAATAAAGTTGCACATCATTTCATTATACATGCACACACATGCTGTCTCTCTCTCCCTCTCTCCCTGCCCTACAACCATAAATAGGTATGCACTTCCACCCCTTGTGCCGCCGGTGACCTCTGAACACAGGCACATGTACCCGTTCCACTTCTGGACCATGCACTCCCCTTTCCCCCTGTAAAGTAAATGTTAGTTTTAGAACTTAGTTTGATCAGGCCAACATTCTGTGTGCGGGGCGTGGAACATGGAAGAGCTAGTTTGATGTATGGCACCAGATGCCCGCTGCCAGATGTTGTACAGGCTAACGTGCAGGTCTGGCATGAGGCTGGTTTTCAGGGCTGGCCATGAACTAATTAATCTACTCATGCCCTGATTCCACAGAAGGTCACTCTGAAAATATGCAATGTGTATTTGAGGATATCTGAATGTATGCCTGCGCTTGCACATGCATATTTTCATAGCTCTTTTGAGTCTGAGAATGTGAGCGGGTCTGGGACTGAGCACCGGGTGCTATCGATGCACGATTGTAAGAGCATATGCCGTGTATCTTTGTGGGAGTATATTATGTCCGAAGAGCTGTCTGCCGATGAGAGGATAAATGGAAACAAGATGTGCTGGCCCCTCGCTCCTTTGAAGGTGTTCCACATCATACCTCTGAATCTGTGGAGGGTAGGAGTACTACCATAAAAGGACACACTGTTTACCTTAACCTGCCAGCGTCTGCTCACCAGATGTTGCAAGGTTTTTCTTTCATCTCCTCACACAAACCTTATTTTTATTTTTACAGCGAGTTCGTTACTGCACATTTTGCACCGGTGGGAAAGGAGAAAAGTCAACTTTCCTCTGCTTGAGGGAGGACAGACAAAATTTGAACACTGTTTCGTTTGCCTTAGAAAGCTTGTGGAGATTGAACGGATTTGGGTGGATGGGTAGACATGGATCACTGGTCTCTCCCCGGCCTCTCAGCACCGATGAAGACATCGATATCACAGAGAGACTAAGGGCTGAGACCTATAAACATGGCCTCTATTAAGTCCTCAGCTCTGACAAACTCGGCTACACAAGTTGGATTTTCTGTCAAAGTCGCTGTTATTCTAACTGAAGTGTTTGCTTTGGAGTGCTTACCAGCCAAACGCTGATGACTGCTAATAGCCCTTTTTTGAACTAATTTTGCCTTCTTCTAGTGCACAAGAACACTCTGTGAAAAGAAAGTGGAAAATGAATGTGAATATATTGTATCAATACCACATTTATCCCTCGACTCAAACCAGAATAGATCTTGCATTAAACTTTCATGTTATTTTAAATATAGAAAATAGTAATAGAAAATAGCTTAATGTGTCTTTTTTCTGTAGATCATTTAGGAATTACAGTATCAAGCACAGTTTTGCATTAGGGAATAGCTTGGCCCTCCATTTCGTGTCAGCGGTGCGGTATCGCTGCCTGTTTTCGTCAGTTTCATGAAACTACTTTATGATGTGAGGCGGGGGTTGCTCATGACATTTGGATTGAAATTATTCAACGGCTGCTTTTGAGATGAGGGAACATGTGGTTTGAAGCACTGTGGTTTCCCATATTGTTAGACAAAAATGTTGTCATTAGGCTGCCCAGTAGGAGCAGTCCAGAGTTGTTTGATACGCCTTCGTGTTGTATTTGACATGAAAGGAAAGCCAAAAAAACCCGTACACGCCACACAAATGCACACACATACACATGATTGGTTTTGCGTTATGGCTGACTTAAATCCTTTCCAGGAGTGTTGTAGAGAAAATACAAAACAGCATGTGTGGCTCAAAAACACATTGACGGTGACACATTATACTATTCTCTCACCACCATTCAAATCCAGTCAAAGAAATATTTCTGACACTGAGTATTTGATCAGCGTAATAAGTACAGTTGTTGGTATAAATATGCTCATGTTTTAACAATAAATATGTTCATTTCAACTCAAGGTTGAACTGAACGCTCAACCTTCAGTTATTTTTAACTAACACAAAGTCATTGAAATGCTGTGGCAGCGTGGGCCAATAAGTACTGAGGCCCTATGCACCAGGAAAAAAAAAAAAAAAAAAACAGAAAAAAGCAAGTATAAGGTGATTCACTCTCACACCACTTCCTTTGGTTTCTCATAAAAGGAAAACAATGACTGAATAAACGGACCAACAACAGAGCTGGATGACTTTAAACTGCTCTTAGTCATACTGCACGCTCCATGATGAACAGCATGCTTCCATGTTTACCCCAGTGGTATCACAGGATAAGGTGAATGCCTGTGAAATGTATGGTTTATCTATACAGTCCTCACACTTTGCTTAAAAGAGTTGAAGTACTGATATTACAGCTCACAGGAAAAAAGATATTTACACTTTTAAAACCAAAATGGTGCGACTCTGGAGTGGCAAGTGGTAGTCGGATAGTGTATGAATACGGAAACTCTTTCTCTGCTGTTTTAAAGCAATCTTGAAAGTTTTGAGGATACACTTTCAGGGACTCTCAGGAAAAAAAAAAAAAAATTCAAGTTTGGATGATGGGCGTTGATTGCAGTCAGGATAGAAGAGAAGTACTCTTTAAGTGATGGAAATGAGCACCAGTGAACGACAGATTGCCATTAATGGGGTTCCCATCTGGTGAGTTTGAGAGTTTGGTTCCTGGTAATGACGCAATAATAACATCTCATCATGTCATACATATATATCTATGTGTGGTGTGTGTGTGTGTGTGTGTGTGTGTGTGTGTGTGTGTGTACTGAATTTTTTCCATTTCAATAAAAAAGGGGAATTTCTGGTTAAGTCCCTTCCCTTTTAGTTTCCGTTTTCTGGAAAGTCCCCTTCTTGCTTGCATATGGAGCATTTCAGAGAAAGGGCTATGGCACTAATAGCTATCTCCACCTAAGTTTGCTTTGAAGTTCAGACAACACTTTGTGTATAATTCTCACCGCTTGCTTTTGAACCGAGGGATGTGTGGTGGCAGTTCCATCATGACTGAGCTCGACTCAGTGGAGTGTTTTTTTATTTCCAGGGTCAGCCAGAAACACTGTTAAGTGCCTGCCAGTCACTGCCTACATGGTCACATTCAGAGGAAAACATTTATACACATCTAAATAAAGGCTCCGACAAAATGAAAAAAGTCAGCGTTCACCTTGGATCACTTAATAGCGGTGGCTTAGATGCTCACAGCAATGCTTCAAATCCATTATTCTGCGAGACAGCCTGTTCCTATTGCTTCCTACACACTCCATTCTGCTGCATATTGTTGCTGCGCTACACGCTTTTCCATAACACCTGAAGCATGGCCACTCAAGAAAAAAAAATGAAGGGAAATAAATCTTATCCTTCTTTTGCCTTCCTATTATTTCAGATGCCACCCCAAGCCCACTTTCGCCCCCCTCTTTCTGCCTGGATAAAAGTGACACAATGTTTTCAAAAGCCTGCTTGATTAGGTAGCGCGCAGTAGTCGCTGGGCCCTGCGGCTGTTGTCAGGCTTGTCTCTGCACCACTGCCTCTGCTGGTGAGATTTATCCTGTTTGTTTTGGTACAGTAGCAACATGTTTCTCTCTGAGCAGATATGCACCTTCACTCCCTCGAAAGAAAAACAACATTTTCACAGACGGAGAAATAGAGGCACTGAGTCGGGTACCTGCACTGCTTCCAGGAAAGGATTTTCGCACTGGCAGAGACATAACACATTCAGCGTTCCTTTGTCTGCTCCGCTTTGAAGATATTTACACACCTTTATTTATGTGGACAGTGATTTATACAGTACAATAACACATATTATTATACAGGATGAGCGCACACTGTTATTATTCCTGCACATCCTCCATGGTGATCTCAGTTAAGTCTCTGCGATTGGAAATTCATTCCTTGGCGGCGTGTGTGTGCTTATGTGCACACATTTTTTCCATGTACATGTGTGTGTGCAGTATTTGTTTTCACTTGTGTTTGCTCTTGTGCGCTTTCATGTGTGCTCATGTATCTGTAAGGGATGTAAAGCTGCTGGATGTAATATTTGCCAGCACTATAGAAAAGCACACAATACGCCAAGCATTGCTTCGAATAAAAGCCCCCCTCCCCGCAAATGTGAGATATTCAATTAAGCAGGATATAAGTGGCTCTAAATAAAGACAGCAAATCATCCAACCTGAGTCATGACACGGAGCGGTCCAGCAGCACCCTGGGGACCTGCTGGGCTCCAGTACTGGGCATTTAATACTGTAACTCACCCAGACTGCTTTATAAATGGATTCATACACCACTGATGCTCAGGCTGAGTTAAAAAAGAACATTTCTCTAGCCTGCTCATTTGCACCTCACATGTACCTTTTTTTTTTTTTTTTTTTTTTTTAATGATAAGATGTTTTTTATGTGTAGGGGCTAGGACTAGAATACAGGTGACTGGTTTCATTTGTGACAGCTGCTCCTAATAGGGAATCCCTCAAGAGAAACCATCTGTCCAGGCTTTCACCTGACTTTCCTAATAATCATTAAAAGACAGTGCGCCCAACACAGCATGAGAGCGCTACAGCCCTCTCTGTGATTCATATCACAAACAGTCGGTGTCTCTCATTAATGGTGCCACGGTGGCCATTGATGCCGCATTGGCCAGGGTTACCCAGGGGCCAGTGGCTGTCTGCTCTCCACAGGGGGTCAACAAGCAGCAGGGATTGAAGAACTGCTTCCATCCCACAGCACACACCGATGAAAATGAACAGAAATAACTTTAAATGTCTGGCACGCTCGAGGCAATAGCTAGCACTTAGCACTTGACATGCAGCATAGAAAGCGTATTGCGTGAATCGCATACCGCACATCCACAAAATCAGAACAACACGTAAAAAGAAACAGAGTGGAGAGGGAGGAGGACAGGTTTTTTGCGCTCGGTGTGGTTGATCTTGCGAAGCTGACAGACAGTCTGTGTCCACGGTGTGCTGCATTGTCGCGGCACAAAAAGCATAGCAGCTGCCGCGCGCTAATTGTGAGCCTCAGGTGAGTTGGCAGCTGATGTTTTATCAGACACCTGAGCTAAGTGAGCACAGCGGAGTAAAGCTCACCAGCTTCAAATGCAAGCAAATGTCTGTCAGAAGCAGAGCGGAAGATGAAATTGCTGAGTTATTTGAACCTCACGTGATCCTGAAACAGACGAGCGTGTCACAATCCGCAGCCATGCATCTAGTGCCACACTGCAAACAATATTCATGTTAACATTTCAACACGACATTTCATCGAGTCTTCAGTCTCATTTTTCTTTAAAAGTAAACAACATCGATATTGATTATATCACTTAAACTGCCGAAGAGAACTCCTGAAAAGTGATGTGAAACTGCACTGAGAACAAATTTAAATTTCTCACCCCATTTGCAGGTTTATTTATTATTTATTTCTTGTAAGGGAAACAATATTTCAGACACTGGGTATTTTTGCAGTGCATTTTTATCCCTTGAACTTGCTGGAAAACATTAAGTGACTGGTCTGACTTTGCTTGCTTGCATTATGATCAGATCTTCAAAATCAGATTTAAAAGAAGCCAGGCTGACTGAAACCATGTATAAAGATGGAAAAGGAGCATGGGAAACGGTAATGCAGACAGAAATAAATAAAGGAACACAACAACCGTTAAGGCTATTTCCAGACTGCGTGTGGACAGGACGAGATAAAAGATAAAGACGTTCAGAAAAAGCTCATGAAATCTGATATTTAGAAGACAAGTGTCCCGCTGGAGTGCATTTACAAAATCATCTTCTATTCAGTTAAAGGAAAATTCCAACCTAAAACACATCAACACTATTTAAAAGCTTGGATTTGACAATTTGCGCTGTGTTGCCAGGTGCAGCCAAAATTTAACGGTGAGCAGGTGTTAAAAAAAAAAAAAAAAAAAAAAATCTAAAAAAAGCGATCTAAAAAGTGTTAGCAGTCAGGTTTCAGTGCCAACCCCTAAAAGTAAATCAGCGAGGGTTACTTTGTAGATTCATCAATGTTCAACAAGCATACGGGGAGAAATCCAGCATAAAAAAAAAAAACAGAGTGCGCACTTCTGTCTCCCATAAACCAACCAAACAACACCAGAAACACACCAATTGCTGTTTTAAGCAGAGTTAATGTAGAATGTTAATATGGTATCTCCCTTTAAGCTGCTCCAAAAGGCATATGGCACAAGAGCTTAATTAATGCCACATAACATGCCAAATACACACATGCAAATAGACACAGACGTGCGTGCACGCGAAGGCATCGCACGAGGAACATCATTATCACCCTGAAAACCAATTTTCTGTCTCTGACGAATAAATGGAATCTGACGGGGCTGCGTACGTGAGCAGGAGACATCTATAATTGCTTATTTATTTTCAAATTACACAAAGTCAAATAAATGGCGTATGCTAAAGACTATAACAGCTTTCTAATCGAGTATGACCTCCTTTCCCATTTATGTGTGTGTGTGTGTGTGTGTGTGTGTGTGTATGTGTGAAAGGGAAAAAGCAACAGAGAGATGATGAACAAGAGACGGGAGGAGAGGAAGAAAGAGAAAGAGGGATAAAGAATGAAAGTGAGGGGGTGGGGGGAGTTGAAGTGGGAGTAATGCTGCTCTGTATCCGCTCCCCTGTTGCCCTGTGGCGATGACATGGTCTGTAGGAGTTTCTCCATTAGAATGCGCTGACCTAATGTAATAAACATCCAGGGCTGATTCCTCCCAGACTGTGGGTACTTTATCACAGATGATAAACCCTGTTCTGGTAAGGCAGTGGAGAGAGAGAGGGAGGTGGGGGGGGGGACTGAGGGGATGCTTAGAGGGTGAGTACAGCCATTACAAAGGGCAGAGACAGGCTGTCATGCTCCTGCGTCAGCCTCAAACCCCCTTTTCTCTCTCCCTCTGCATTCTGCTTCAGTTGTCAGGAAAATTGGCAAGCGGTGAGAGTGAAAAAAAAAGTGGATCAAGTTGAGCAAGCGCCCAACTCAGAGGCCGTTCTTGGGCACTGAAAAGAAAAAAGCTGAGACCCTCCCACTAGACAGAAACAGGAGAGGAGAAGGAAAAAGAGGGAAACAAATGGGCTATTTTTAGAACAGCTGAACCTTTTTTTTTTTTTTTTTTTTCTTTCTTTTCACAGCAACCGAAACTTGTTAGTCTTGACAACATCAGAGCACCCACTTACATCCATATTTGGAGTGGTAAGAGATGACTGATGCAAATCTCATTCTCTGCGGCGAGAGGTTAAACTGTCTTGTTAGCATTGTTTTATTTCTAACATGGCTCTGTTCAAATGGAAACGCATTCGACTACAGTGGGTGTTCTGCTCTGTCCCTGGAGCAGCTACACTGCAGAGTAAACTGTCCTGTAGATGAATGCTAAATGAGCTGTTAAACTTTATTGTCCTCCTCATCTCCCCTAAACAGAGTTCTCACTCCGCGGATTGAGGCTGAGATACAAAATGTGTGGTATCTGACAGACGCCGGGTATTTATCTTAACAAGTGATTTTGCTGGAATGCGCAGAGAGAGAAATTCTCAATACTAGAGGACAACCTGTTCTTTTCACACATGCACACACATGCACACACATGCATGCACACACACATACACACACACACACAAAAAAAAAAAAAACACACACTCGCCCTTTTGAACACTGAATCAATATAAAATACTGAGGCCTGACTCTTTGTCCTGTAAAAACTAGCCAGGTGGGCTCAGTTCAGCTGCAGCTACACAGGGCTTTAGCGATTAATATACCTCCTACAGTGCACACTCATTTATCAGACAGTTAGTGAGAACCGTGGGAACCTCTGTAATTCGGTCAAAGCACCGGACTCCCACTAATGCATCCTCACTCTTTTGTTAATCTTAACTTGACTCAACTCTTATAGGAAAACTTTCACTGAAATATATTTCACTATATGTGAATTTTTCATTTAAAATTGTATCACGCAGAGTAGCCTGGCTGTGCCGATTTGTCATTTTGAGTGCAATCGCACTGACCTTCTGAGCTATGCTTCCTGAACAAAAATACTGTAAATAACACAAGCTGTGTATTTTGCTACAGTTCATACTATTAGAATAAAACTGGCACGGCCAACCGGCTTGTAATGGAAAGCAAAAGTTTTTTTGTTTTGTTTTGTTTTTTTTTTTTAAGATAGGACTGTCAGTGGTGGAGGTTCAGATAAAAGAAGAGGCATGCCTACAGCATTGCCATTTTTTTTTTTTTTTACAATGAACATGAGATGAAAGAGAAAAATAACTTGTTGGAGAAGAGGTCTGCTTGGCAGTGATCCAGCTGACATCTGCTGTCAGGGCGGCTGGAGCTGACAGTGGACATCCGCACTTTACAAACACTTAGGACTGACACTTTACAGCACCTGATAAAACCCCCCCCAAAACCTACGGAGCCTCTTCAAGTGTTTTCCCTCTCAAAAGTCCCTTTTAAATGTCTAAGGGGAACTGGTGTGCTTTGTATTGTCTCTGGTGAGAGCGGGAGTGGGAAGCTGGAGTAGGACGGTGCCAGGTAATACATTGTGGTAAACCCATTACAGAAGTCATTGGTATCTAATTGTCTGACAGGGGGCCAAGGCCCTGGAGGAGTTCAGTTCTAATGGGATTGGCTGGGACGTTTCTGCCCTCTCTCTGTGTTTGTCTCTCTCTCTCTCTCTCTCTCTCTTTCTGTGTGTGTGTGTGTGTGTGGTGTGTGTGTGTGTGTGTTTGTTTGTTTTTTACGTGGGCAGCCAGCGCCAAACCGGCAAAGGATCGCCATGACCTTTCACTCGTACTCTCACACAGCCGGCTGACAGGAGGCAGATATCAGGGGAAGAGATGTAATTAAGTGGATTGTTTTGGATGCAAAAGCTAGAGGAATAACGTATGCTCAGGTTTGCTGATTTATTGTCTGCTCAGAGTGGTGCTGATTTTGCTTCGTGTGTGTTTGTTTGTGTGTGTGTATGTGTGTGTGTGTGTGTGTGTGTGTGTCTTTTGTTCCTGAAGGGATTATACAACACAGAAAACTAATCAGTGATTAAAAAATGCCCTGTAAACGCTACACTGTGCCATAAAGGTGAATGCACACACACTCTTTATGTTACGCTCCTACTACTACCACTGAAAGTAATAATAATAATAAGAAGAAGAAGAAGAAGAAGAAGAGGAAGGAGAAGAATGATAGGTTATCAACTCTTCTTTTCATAGTCAACATCTTCAGTCTCCCAACATCACATTAGCAAAAGGCCAATATTTCTGCTTTACTTTTTGTGGCCAGTGGCGAGCCGCCTGGCACGCTGCCAAGTTTGGGAAAGGCAGCTGAAATCCATTTATTGCATAATCAATATGTGTCTATGTAACTTTGCAGTTACCTCTGGATTATGTCACAGCCACATTCAAACAACACACAGCAGTTCAGCATTAATATCGTTTCTTCGTAACAAGCTGAAGGCTCCCGCTCGAAAGGTGAGCCAGAAGTTTTGCTGCAGTTTCATTGAATCTGTCTCCACGCCCAGAGAGCAGGGTGCACTTCCCGCTGATATATTTGCATTTTCATACATCTTCTGACAAATCCTGGGGGATCCAGGCCATTAGGAACCTGGGCTAAAGGTACTATACATGAATGCTAAATGAGCTGTTAAATAAAATCACCCTTCTCATATTTCCTATCTAGGGAGCCTGGCAAGGCCCAGCAAATAGTCCTACCGCTAACAGTGACAGATTGCTATGAATGAGAGAGCAGGAAACATATGTCTCACTCTTTGCTGAGCGGGAGTAGCTTTTAATGACACTCTTTTCGTTGTCTGTGTTTCACAGGCAGTATCTCTTAATGTTGGTTGCCGTGAGCAATGGCATGGCAAGTGATTATGAATCATAGACTCATATTACAGTCTTGAAACTTCTTCCATGCATGTTTCCATGAAATTACATTTATTCCTAAGGAGCATCCCTCACAAATGTGTGAATATTTCCATGTTGCCAAAGATGGCCCGAGGGTTACCGCTATGCAGAATATCTTCCATCACCATGTCAGGTTATGATTTCATTTTGATGAAAATGTATAAGAGAATAGATATCTTTGATATTTTCCAATCCATGACATAGTGATTCGTCATGATGACGACTATTAGGACGTTCACTGAAAGTGATGAGAGATAAGCTTTCAAAGAATCATTTCATGAAAGAAAATGACCGTAACTTCTTGATGCCTTTTTAGAAAGCTAACGAGCTCCGTATCAGTTTCACATTCCAAACTTCTGAACAAAACACATGCAAGGACCATTTATTTTAAGTCTTGCAACTCACTGTGAGCTGCCATATTTGCAGTAGTTGAGAGGCTACCCTCATTTGCACCGTGTTCAGGTTAGGGTGCTGAGCATCAATAACAAAATGGTGAGGAAAAAAACATTGCCGTTTTTGGCCCTCCGTGATAAAGAAGTGAACTCCAGCGACTTTTATTTATTGCCGTTAAAAGTCTTGGCTTTGAAAGGGTGTTCTCAAACATGAAAGTGAGAATTCAAACTAACTTGGCCTTGAACTTAATGCTCCCTCCTCTTTCTCTCCTCGCTGTCTCTGTTGCAGCATGTCTGCCCGTCTAACCGCACATCAAAGTATAGGCTGTTAGAGCGCTGTGGTGAGAGCAGTGGAGGCCCAGGATAGTCCAAACCCATCGAGGTGTCTGCATGTGGGAAAAGTTGAGAGACTCGCCAGTACTTTTAACCATTTAAACTCCTGTAAAAGTGGGATTATGTTTTGCGATTCTCTTTTCAAGCTGTGATCTGACAGCACAGTTGGTCTGTTACCAACCAAAACACCCCACAACCGAGCAGACTACTGACCTCAGACCCCTGGCAGGCACAGGGCCGTATGAAGTACCATAATTTGCCAACACTTCCAATGCCTACAACTATTTGGATGCCACTACAGGGAGTACAAACTCATAGTAGCCACATAACATCATTAAAAGTTTCAAGGAAGAAGAAAACTTTTTTTCCCTTCTCTTACACCTTTAACTTGTTTCCTGCTCTTGAAAATGTCTTGAATTGCTTAGGAAATGTTAAAAGAAAATGTTATCATGAATCATCCACATTCAGTGGAATGCAGACCACAAAAAATATTGAAATAATATTTTATTTGGCCTGTTACTTAACTCACTTCAGGAAATGTCAAACCAGTTTATGCTTGATGCAATTTTGGTGCAACTTTGGGGGAGAAGCCCTCAAGATAGCCACTTCTCAAATATACATGTGGATACAAGAAACTGGAGGGTATTAGAATATAAAATTCCAAGAAATGTGTTTTGACAAAATATGAGGATTTAAAACAGAGCTTTTGGTTTTACCCCACCTTCGACCACTTGGCATGCACCTAATAACCGGCCTACAGTTCAGGGATATCTGTAATGCTCTTTATTACACAGCTGCATACCATTATCATACAATATATACAATGCAAATGAAAATGTAATGTATTAATTTTTCATGGACTTAATTTAATTATCTTGACATGGCGGGTATCAAAAGATGTACAAGTGAAACAAGGGAAACTGCGGAAGGTATTAAACCCTTCATTTGTGTGCCTTGAGGCTTGCAAATTTTCCATCGCTTTGCAATTTCCTGTTAATTGAGCTCTATTACTGCAATTCTGCCAGCCACACAAGGAGAAAACACCGAGGAGCACTGTGCTTGTAGTGACTGGCATCACGTACTGTTGTCATTCTGCCATCAGTCTCCTAAAGGTTTGTATGCATATATATCTGTATATATAGATAGATATATATATAAATATATATACAAATTCAAATTCATGTACTCAACTAATAGCAGAGAAGTTGGTTTGTTTGGCCCCACTTCCAGGGAGTTTTTGAGCATTCTTGTGTCATTGAGAAAAGTTTTATTTCTGCAGTGTGTATCCAGCCAATCTTATATAACACAACTTGCGTCTGCCCACTACAACCCTTCTCCTTCTCCTTTTTTCTTCTCATCATTCTCCTTCTCCTCCTTTTCATAACCAGCAAAAATGCCGGAATCCTTCTCTAATCTTTAGAAAACATTCTTAAGTGGCAAAACCAACACTCACTCGAGCAGACTACAAGCAGACCCTGGACCTCCCACGTTCAAGTCGCCAGGATACAAATTTCCGCTCAGCAGATGATGACCATTCACCTACATTCACTTGCGATGCCTGACCGCACCTTAAGCGCGAGCACCCCGTTGAACTCATGGGTGTATTTAACTCTTTGTACCAGTGGTTTACTTCACTCCATTCACTCCGACAAAAGCTGCTCACTGAAAATCTGTCTATGCCTCCTTCTTGCAGGCCTTCTTCCTCTGGGCAGCATTAGTGTCTTTCCTTGGCCCTGCATGGCCCACATAAACGAGCCCAGTCGCGGTTTCATAGCGACCATGACGACAGTGTGTTCACGAGCGTCAGCAGGCTGCTCTGGCTCTGTAGCACTTTGGCTGCAGTCCATGCTGCTATGCTTGAAGTAAAATGTGCTGCACTGCCTGCTAACAGTTAGCTCTTCAGGGAGCCGGGGAAACACATGATTCAAGTAATGGCCAAACAGATCCAGGTAAAATGAGCATATCATTCATTCAAGAGCAACTTAACATCTTGTCCAGTTGCTATGTCTTGCTTCATATAACATTGGCTTCATTTGTAGAATTTCTGCATTGGATGTGCTTTAATCTGAATGAAACTGAGCTCAGCTAATGTTGGCAGCAACTGGCATGGTGTTAGATAGATAGGTTTGCTAGATCATGGCCTAAATGCAGAGCTACTAGCTGTGAATTTTTACACATGCATAAGCAGGTATGGAGCATTTTCAAAGCGAGATGGGTCACACACCAATCATAAGCAGCAATGACTGGGCAATGTTATCCAGTTCTCAGAAACCAAACAGCATTTTTGCAAAGACGGGGATAACAATGATTCCAATTGTTGAAATAATGGAAGCCCTGTTTCTGCACTCTCTGACCTCAGTAGTGTTGGAGCTGCAATTGATGTAAATACCCAACGCAGGCTTTATGGATCCACTTTTGTAGATGCATCAAGCTCTGTTCATGTAATTAATTACATAACACAGCACAACATTCTGAAACCTGACCTTACTGTATTGATTTTTTAAAATTCTGTGTCAATGTGCTTTTTCCAATAACAAGACCCAAGGTTGTTTACTTCACTTATGTTTCTTTTTTTCTGTGCAGAAAAAGTGTCTGCAGTGTCTGTAATAACCATGATCTTGAGGTTAGTGCTTGATTGATGAGTTTGATCTCACATTCAGTCTATTTCCAGCTATAATCTGGTCTATGTATTTATCCTTTGCTATTTAAGAATGCCACACTATGAATCAAAGTAGGCATCCAGGACTGGGTAGTGCACCCCCACCATGTTACTTTTTGTGCAAATGAAGGCATTCTTACATACTTGCAGGTGAGCTTGCCATATACTTTGAAGCTCATATGTTCCTATTTTTGGTCTGTTCTGATTACCAAGCCTTATATTCAAAGAGCGCCTTCAAATCAACCGAACAGTCTTCCTCCAACTCTCCCTTTCTCACAGCTTACTGTAACTTTTCCATTTTCCACAGAGATTCATGCCCTCAGTGGAGTTGAACTATCAAAAGTTCATCCATCCATCCATCAATCCTCCACTTGTGCAGCGCCAATAAAATGCACTGTTTTGTGTCAACCCCAGCTTGAACCTCTGCTCTCAGCCTATCTTCACTTTATATATCCCAGCCTCTCAAGCCTTAGTGTGCTTCTTTTGCAATAAATACATTTATTTTGTCATCTCTATCACATTGCAGACACACTGCATCAGATTCTCCTTAAATTACTTTCCTATCTTACCTTGCTTCTGAGATCTTACATGCATTTCATTTAATATTTTTTCCAGTCACATATACAACCTTTTCCTTCCTAACAGTGTTAGTAAGACATTTTCTTAATGATTTGACTTAAGTCAAGATATCTGCACCTCATTGTTGAAGTTGGTTAACTTGATAACAGTAATAATAATGATAACAACAATAATGATAATGATAACATTCTGTTTTGTCATCTATACTCCCCTAAAAACATAACAGATTTCAGCTGTAACACAGAGGCTAAAATTGAGATTCACATCATTAGATTGGAATTTAAGCCACGAGCTGCCAAAAAAAAAAAAAAAGAAAAGAAAAGAAAAAACTGCTGTGGTGATGTAATTTCTGATGAAAATTCTGTGCCGGTGAATGACACGCGATCCAGCCAATCAAAATATTGCTACTGGAAACCAGCGGTGCTGAAACTGCACAAGACAGAGGTGAAAATTCCCCAGACCTCATCTTAGTTTGAGATCTGACCTTCGCCAAAGATTGGATTGCACCTCAGACTGCTCATCATGTGTTGGCAGCTTAAGGAGACAATGCATGGGCGTGTGGTTGAGCATGGCTGAGTTCAGACTAATTTCTGTGCCTTGAGCTATTTAAAATACATCTAAAAGACAAGACATGGTTATTCATTTAAAGAAGAAATCCACTGTAATTTGTATTAAAGGCCAGAGTCTTGAATATGTAGAGAGTTACAAATACCTGGGAATTGTCATGGATCTAACCAGGTTAACTTGAGTGTCTGTAACAAAACCTAGTCAACAAGACTGGAAATGCTAGTGTTAAGATTACAGGCGCTCAGCAGTCACACCCTCAGTGATGTATGATTGTCAAGTACTATTAAATAGCCCTGGAAACCCTCATGTTGGGTCATTTGAATTAGTTTCCATAGTCTGC
This sequence comes from Myripristis murdjan, assembly GCF_902150065.1. Lineage (NCBI taxonomy): Eukaryota > Metazoa > Chordata > Actinopteri > Holocentriformes > Holocentridae > Myripristis > Myripristis murdjan. The sequence continues at coordinate 20,671,114 of NC_043996.1, read as the reverse complement.
AGGTTGAGGGTATGTTTTAGGAAAAAAAAAAAAAAAAACAAAAAAAACAAAAAAAAAAAAAAAAAAAACTCACAATACTGATTCATCCCACCTGTGACAAACACACTTATTCATAGCCCCACTTTTTCTCCTTTTCTCCCCACTTACCTGTCCATGCAATAATTACTGGCAGTCTTATTCCTTTATTTTTCCCATTTTGTTTTAGTGTGTTTTCATAGATTTAACTACTTGCTTCGAGCCAAATTGCCCATTTAGGGAGAATAAAATCCTGATAAGACTCCTGATTGGTGCAAGACAATCCTCTTGACCATGAGTTTATGTCAGTGGTTTTGCACACACAGAAAGTCTATGCACACATTAAAGGATTGAAGGATAATCAGGGATACTTTATCACATGAGGCAAGACAAACTATGGCTCATTTCACAGAAAACCTTGAGTTTCATCCCCATTTATACATTAGTTACTAATTATTTATTACACCTATGTAATGCAACATCTGAAGGACACCTGGGAAAACCTACTGCCATATTCTCGAGGTGTGTTGCTCCTGTGTACTTCAATGAGCTGCAAATGGAAATTACACAGCCATGGTCATGGGTTTTATTCCCACTGGGCCACTCATGTTAAAAAGGTACGCACCTGTGATCTTGGATTCACTGTGGATAAAAACATTTGCCAAACAGTATGCATTTTTGTCCTGGAGGCTGCAGCTCTTATAGCAACTGTTACAGCTTTAGCTTATACAAACCTTAGAGCCCTTGCTAAGTATACTGATGTCCTTAAAATGTATTTAAAATGTACAGTACACCATAATATCTGCATGCTTTGTAAAGCCTGTGCTTTCTGACCTATGCATTTCAAGTTGTTTTACCAACTTTTAGGCTTGTACAGAAAAAAACTTCAGTCAGTTGACTGCAATTGTCTGTATTTTTAGACAGATAAAAAAAGCCAAAAATGTTCATAGTGCTGTTCAGACCTCAAAATGCCTCTGGGAATAGATATTTTTAGCAATGTGAGGTATGTTTTCTTCTCTAGGGGAAATTCTGAGATTAACAAAACAGGTGAATTGGTAATAGACAGATCAAGGGCTTAAAATAAGATTATATGGCCAAATGACGACAATCCTGTCACTTTCTAATCTCTCTTTAAGGTATTCTGAGCAATACATGCCCAATTTCTCCGCAGGGATTATTAAAGTTTCATTTAATCTAATCTAATTTAATTGAAACATATGTTGGTTATTTAAAGTCACCCACTGCAAAATTGCCTTTTTGCAAAACTAAGAGATATTTTAAATTCCATTATCCACACAGAATCCAGCAAGATGTGACATTTATTGAGGGGGTCATTTGTATTCCCCTGAAGCTCAGTGAACCTTCTCTTCTTCCACCCGTTCATAGAAATTAATCAAAAAATGTGAACCACAATGCATATATTATAAAGCTAATAATTATTTCCCCGAACAAATTGCAAAATTAGATGCTTTAAAAGCCATTGTTTGAAAAGTCACAACAACATACCCAAATAATCATAATAAAAAATCATTTAAAGAAAGAAAAACTTTGCACTGAGAAAAATGTTATTTATAGGTTTATACAAAATACAGTGCTTAACAGATAGTTACCAAAATAGCATATCATCTCTGCTCATTAATTCGCTGCATTAAGACTTTCCATAAGCCAAAAGTAGGCCTATCATAGCTGAAGCTGTACAGCTGAAAATCAGATCTGCATTCTTTTTTTTCTAATGCTCACATCTTACTCCAGATGAAGACAGACTGTTTCATTTATTTGCATAATTTATTTCCTATATTAATTTGTTATTTATAGGATACAGGGAATTGGCAGGCCCGTTTCCTCTTCTCCCTCTCTTCTGCAGATATCAGCACTTACAGATCAAGTGCTGCAGATGCTTTTGAGTTCTTGACTGAATGACGCATCTTTTTTTCTTTTTTTCCATTCCGTGAGGCTGCCAAGTCTGTTGCCACATTTGTCCACTTCAGTCAGCATTTTTACAATGAGGGAAATCATGAAAAAAACATCCTTTATATCTCGATCCCTTGTCATCCTGGAAAGGTCAAGCTGGGTTTCAGGGCAGCTAATGTCCACATTCGTGCTCCAAGTTTAATGATGCAGGTGCTGCAGTTCTGTTACTTCTGCATAACGACAATTTAGGGTGCATTTCTGATGATGAATGTGGAACGCCACTGGCACCCGTGAAAAAGCAGAGAAAGATCCGGATCTGCACTAGATGACCCAGTAGAAACAAATTCAAACATACAAAATTCACCTCTGCTGCATCTTGTTCCTGTCATCATTTCAGCAGAGCACCTTTATCAAGACATTTCTCATGGCATATACCATTTATCTCATGGTAAATATAGCACCACCCTATATTCTATATATGCCTATTGTACATATGTATGTCAAAAATATATATTCTATGAATTCCTCAAGGATATTTACATAAGGAGCTTAAAGAATGAGGCTAGGAGAATCAAAAGAAGGGCTTCTACCTCCAGGATCCTAAATGTGACCTCCGACCCCAACTCCCCACTCCCCACATTTATTATTATTACCACTCCCATCCTATATCAACACTTTGATGCCTAAATTGAAGGAACTGTCTGGATTGCATGCCACTGTGATTGTACCTCATATGATTACATGTGACAAATAAACTTGATTGATTGATGGATTGATTAATTGATGCTGTGAGTACTGCGCTGATAAAAATGAAACTTGAGTGAGAAAGAAAAGACACAGCAGAGGAGAAGTTTGTGTGTGTGGAGTTTTAAATTTGAATGCAGGGTTCATTGTCATTAGGTGCGGTTCGGCTGAGGGGGCTTACAGTGTTTTCCTCTGATACTGTGTGGTTCCAGGGATTGGACAGCGGAGAGCGATAGGCTTTTACTGAAAAAAGGATTTGACTGGAGATGCGCTCGGTATGACTCAGTGCCAGCAGAATTAACTCCAAGCTCTGAGGTGTCAGCCGCCACAACTAAATCATTGTGTCACAGAAGGAAATGTGTTTATATTAAACAAATTATCTTTGCTCACTTGCCTTTGGGAAAAGAAAGCATAACATTTACTAGAGTTTATCCTCAGCAGTCCTTAGAATGACTTGACTTTAAAGTAGAAACATGATAAATCTGGTTTAAGTAACATTTATAGTAAGAGCTAAATTTACAGCTCAAGGATGAAAAATAAGTTGATGTATTCTACCCGAATGCCCATCTTTGCATCTGAGTTTTAATGGGAGCTATTTTTAATTAATAAATCTACAGGAGATGTGATATAAGCAAAATCACTTTGAACTTTGTGTTATCATTTTTTTCTGTCTGTTACCTTGTGCTAATTTTTCTCAGTCTCATTATCCTCTATTGAACACGCAGTGACATGCTTGTCATGTGTCTCCGTCTGTAGTAAGGAAACTCTTTGAACAGTGTGAGACAGACACGATCAGTCTTTCATTTTTCATGTTTTTTTTTTTTTTTTCTCTGTTAATGCAGATAAGTGCCATGGAATGAAATACACAAAGAATTATGGGTACAGTAGCCAGCTGCCCCTCTTTCACCCAAGTGATAAGTCTTCACTTCATCCACATCAGAGCACCGCCTCAGGGGATGGGGATGGGAAACAGATAGAGCCTGTATTGTTCTTTTGGAGATAGATAGAATTGACCTGAAACTGGCACATCCATCACTGCTTGATATTTGTTCACCAGAATAAAATAGTAAATCCAAAATCGCTAACGCCAGGGGAGTGACAGGATTCACACCCCATATTGGGACAAATGGCTATTTTTTTCTATGTTTCTGATGGGATGTCCTAGCATTCATCAACCGATTTTCATTGCACAATGCTATGAGTCACCTGCTGCTCTCAATAAACAAAAATCTGCATCTCTCCACAGTAATCACTAGTGCACAAAATAAACAATTTAACAATCTTCTGTTGCCTCCTTGCAAGTCTGAACCAGAGCAGTGGGCATCATCAGTGCTGCATCTCTGATTAGATATGAAACTAGTGGTCTGGTTACCCACGCCACTAGTTTCATATCTAATTTATCTGATGGACTTATGAGCTCCTGTCAGCTCTATTAGAAATATAGACATGACCATTACGTTTTAATTAACCCCAAGTACAATGTATTGGAAAGCTGTCCCGCATGTCAGCGCGTGTGACTCTGGGTAATAGAAAGTAATGGCGTCACATATTTCACACACTGAATTTAATACGCTGAATTTAATATCATATTATATTATATAAGAGAATGTCTTTAGCTAGACCAGAGTGGAGTTTGTAGCACTTATCAAGAGATTAAGGTACTCCCTTTATTCGACTGTAGTTTCCATGGAGACATAGCTTGATTTGACGAGCATGAGTGTGCGTGTATGTTTGTGAATGTGTGTGTGTGTGTGCGTGTGCAAGTATGTGTGTGTGTGTGTGTGTGTGTCTGAAGTAGCCCAGATATACAGCTGAAAGTAGACCCACCAGTTCCTTTTCTTAATGTAAAATGCACAGTCTCTACTGTAAAATTTTAGGATCACAGTATCCATGGCAACCAAAAGTCGAACAGGGGACAAAATTGGTCCAAATTCTCTCTATGTTGAAAGCAGTATATCGACTCTGAAATGGTGAAAGGGTTTTTTTTTTTTTTTTTTTTTTTTTTCTCAACTGGCTACCAAACTCACACTAATTGACTGGATCCACATGCAAACCGAATGAAACGTATCACTGGCCGAGGATAATGTACGATGTCTGGAACTTCACATGGGATTTCAGGAAATGGAAGGGATTTCAAATGCCATTTCATAAACAAAACAAAGCAAACCAAACCAAACAACCCGGAAAGATGCAGTGGTGAGAATTTTTTTTTACCGAGGCAGTTTCTGTTTGATGAATAATCCAGTCGCCGCAATGTGATCAACAGAAACAAAGAGATTTCTACAGTACATGTTTGCGCACACTTGCTGTTTCTCATGCTTGCTGTTAACATGCAGGCAAGGCCGTTCATTTACTTTACATGGAAGCCAGATGAAAGACCATATGAAAGTGATACTGACAGAGGGGCTGGGCATTTTCTATTTCCACTTTTGATCCAAGTTCTGTGGCGCCCACATGAAAAGCAACAAATATCAGCTTAAATTGTCTCTATGGTAATTTTTTTTCACCCCTTTCATTAACAATTAATGGATTTAAACAAGAGGTGATGCATCCTTGGTATATTAGGCTTGTTGTTCTAAGTACTCTCTGAGTGCGATGAGCCTCCGAGCCAACTGAAGAGGGAGTGTCGAAGCATGAGTGCGCTGCCTTAAAATGCCTCAAATTACACTCCTTTGTTACAGAGATGCTCTCACTGCACAGTAAACACACAAGCTTCAAACCGACAGGCACAAATGAATCTTTCTGTATCCACTCATGGTTAAAATCACCTGTTTTTATTGTGATTTTTTATATATAGAGAGAGAGGAGAGTAACACTTTGGAGAACACAAGAAGTTGCCATAACTTCTGTGTTGCATTTGTCAATTGGAAACTACATACTCCTTAACACCGGCAAGGCGGGACCAATAGGAATATCTTAATTTGTTATTGGTTAAAAAGTACACAAGGTGCACGCATTATATATTTGTTTGCTAATTAGCTGTTCAGAATCAATCAAAGGGTGTCTTTGAAATGACAGAGCAGCCAGATTCATCCCACAGGCTGCCAGTTCAGTGGCCCCTATACAGCATGCTATGTAATATATGACACATGCATACAGTACAAAGAAACACTCACACACACATATGCACAAGCTTGGCTAAATAGAGTGTGAGAGAATGAGGGTTTGGGGGTTGCCTGGGGAGATACTGAATTCACTTGATCCTAATTGCATTGTCCTGCTGGGGAGAAAATGTACATCATTACAGCCATTAGTTATAATGATGGCCGATTAAAGCCAGCGCTAGCATGCACATGGGCTGGGCCATATCAGCTAACATGGCCACTGATAGGCTCATGGCACTGAGGCTGCCTATGTGACCGTCATCGCATGTGACAAGTGGCAGCCCCTTGGCCAGTGTCATACTGTGACTGCTTGCTTTGATGGCTTTGCTCCCATGTGGAGATTACATTGTGGGGTGTAGCTCAACTGTGGATTGTATTGTTCCATGAGAGAAAATGATTTCTGACTGCAAATGATTGCTAGACGGTAGTTGTGTCACAGGTTAATGACCATTTATGATGAATAACGACAAGGAAAGGTCAAATGTGCGGTGTCCAGAATGCTTCGAGCTAGTGAAGTCTAGAGAATGATTCTGCGGCCTTACCTTCTGCCCGTACTGATGGATATCACCTTAAAATAAAATTTCGGCACCCTCTTTTTATGTTTTATTTTTTTTCTTGGACAACTGCTACTTTAAAAAAATCATATACTAGCTCCGCTTTGCCACAGGAGAACCCCAGACTAATCCTCTGAGAGCTTTTTTTTTTTTCTCTCTAGCACATCTATTATCCTGTTCTCTCTGGGTATACACCACAGCAGCAGAGCAGCTGAGGTCATCTGCAGTTCACTCTGCAATTAACGCCATGCAATTAATGGCTGATTTCAAAAGAATAAACTGTTCTGAAAAATGAAGCACAGTGTGGATTGTGGGAGCTGTGGTTTTGATTGTCTTTCATGCTAGTTTAGGCTGAAGAAGTTCATGCATAATGGCTACCACTATGCATTAGTATGCCATTAGGTTCTCTTTTTGCATAAGGGGTTGAGCTTGCATTTTGCAAGAATATATAATTAAATAAGCCTTGTGAGTTTGAATTACTGTGGAATAGGAGGGCACTTATTGTATTATTCGTCCGGGCTGCCCCATTAGTTATCCTTGACTTCCATACAAATTAATTTAGCCTTCAGCACACAGCAGAAATAGAGGCTATTCAGTATGCATGGCCTGCAACGCTATGATTGTACAGTTTGTGTACAAGCACAGGTCAAAGGTGTAGGTCAATTACAATCTGATCCCTGGTGGCCTCGCTTTCTAAGCCCAGGGTGAACCTGAGTTTGATCTCCAGAGGCATGGGGAAGAAATGGAAAGAGGAATGGGCTGTCACACTTGGGCCCATGCTCTGAAAGAGAGATTTAGGCCTCTTTTTCCCTACTGGGGGCGAGACTTTGAGACGGAGCCATCCCTTTACAATTAGCCCAGGGTCTGCCCTTTTTAGCAGAAGAAGAAAGGACACTGTTGATTAATTTAGACAGAAAATAGTTTGCAGCCCATGAACCATTTCATAAATGACATGGATGAAACTAATCACAGAAAATCCAGGAGCCTCAAAGACACGAGAAAAAAAGATGACAGGGTAATTAGTTTGGTTCCAGCCTGCAGAAAGTCCTGATGCTCTGCTATTAACCAGTGTGTAATGATGAGAGAGCTGGCTTGTGATAGCCAGTGTGGCCCTGAGACCTAGAGGTTTTGTTGGGAAGCGTAGGAGGAAAGACTGCCAACCTCTCCCCATGATTTGACAATGTTTGTCTCACCATCTGATATTTGACATAATGAGCAAAAGTAGTGTGTCTGTGAGAGAGAGAGAGAGAGAGAGAGAGAGAGAGAGAGAGAGAGAGTGTGTGTGTGTGTGTGTGTGTGTGTGTGTGCTAGTACTTGGTAGTGAGCGTAGTTGGGCAGGAGGTAATAAATGGGGGAAACAGAAACTAAGCGCGGCGTCTGGTGCCTGGCACTACAAGTCGCCCTGTCAACAATCCCTAATCACCGGCGACAGGCCCTATTAGAGGACACAGACTGAAATGTCCAGCCCTCACCAGATTCCCCTCTGAGTGCAAATCATTACTCTCCATGTGTTAAATAAAGAGATAGCTGGAGCCCCTCTCTCGGTCAGCTATCAGCTAAGGTCATTAGCCAGTGTAAATATATAATGCTGTGACATTTAAACCAAGGGTTGAGGGGCAATGAAAAAGCAAACTTTGGATAATGAGGAAAAAGAGATACATTAGGGAAACCAGTAATGAAAATGATCAAATAAATTCAAATTTTCCCGTTCAATAGAGAGAGGAGGAAACAAACCCGATCCACTGTTGAATAACCTTCAGCAATAACGATTATTATAATTACATTCTGTTTATTAAGAAATCAGAAATGTATAATCGGATTCAAGGAAGGTCAAATAGGATTCGTTGCTTCACTGTCAGTATTTAATTTTTCAAATAAAGAGCCATGGTCATTAATCACGTCTTAGTATTCATTTTGTTTGTCACTTGTCATATAATTTGCAATAATTCAGTAATCACTGATTGATGATGATTTATTGGGAGCAAAGAGTTTTGCGTTTGCTTGCAGATCATGAGAGCAGCATGGTTTAGGCCACTTTCAGTGCTGGCTTTAAGTCTGCATTGCTGATTTTAATATTTTAATGGTCAAAATGATGAGACCACTTTCTCATGAAGCTAAATTTTTAATTGCATACAAGGTTGTCTTGACATTCTGATGAGAATATAAGTGACAGCTGACTGCCAGGACTGCAGACCAGACATCATGGGGAACAAGTACATCTCCACCAATTCATTGGGGAAAAATGTATTATTGAATGCCAGTGGCTGCCACGGATTGATGCAATAAATGACCATGAACACCGTGGGTGGCTTGGATGAACAGAATGCATTTACATTTTTTGCACCTAGATAGTCCATGGCACTTAAGCCATTCTGCCAAGTTTAGAACTGAGAAAACAGTTGTGTTGCGCAGACATGGTTTGTGGTTTTACAGGGTTTTTTTGAAGTGTCAGAAAATAATGTTAAAACAAGCAAAAGACAGAGGGATAGAGACAGAGAGAAACAGGGATAAAAATAATTTTTTCTCATTTCTAAACTTCTGGATAAACTGGGGCATAAAGATCTGGTTCTCAGTCATGCATGCTGTTGCACTCATCATACTGCTGATGGCATGCAATTTTGGAGCGGAAATACTGGAAATTAAATGGGAAAATAAAATCTCTTTTGTCTAGAAAGGTAACATGTCAAATTTCCACACTGTCATACTGCAACAACGCAAAATATTTCTTATTAATGGTAAAAACTGTTGGCAGGGATATAAATACTGTAATATAGATGGCATTATTTTAGCAGTCACTGTGCGATATAATGCCAGCAAGACTGTGTATGTGTAAGCCTCACTGTTGCATTTGGTTACATAAGGTGTCAGCTGCAATACAATTATATATGCATTTTCTGGCTTGAAAAACAGGCTCGGTGTCTAATAAAATGCCACATACAGTGGGTGTTTCTGAGATATTTTCCACACTTCTGACTGATGGTGAAGATTCACACTGCGCCTCAATAAGACAGACAGTCTGATCCCATTTGCCCTAGCAGCATTACTCACAATCTAATGCCAATATAGGGAAAAAAAATATATTTGAATGAATCAGATCTGTTGATCAGAAGTGAATTCAGTGAATCCAGTTTTTCATAACTTGCATCTGTTGTGCCCTAAGGATCACGATCGGATCTTTGTTCCCTTCAGTGCCAGCTGCACTATGTTTTCCTCTCTCACCCACTGCTTGAACAAGTCCTTCATTTTATCTGGAAAGATTTTGGTCTATGTTAATGTGTGCTGTTGAATGTGAGAGCTTAGTGGGTTGTGTATAAGTGGATTTAGCGGCGGCGATGACCGAACTCCGGCACCAAAGACACCGCAGACAACACGTATGATTCTAGAGACAGCCAGCTCTGACCAGCTGTCAACTTAAAACCCATTAAAAACAAACAGAGCAGGGAGAGATGCAGGGAGAATATTGACTTGTACCAAACCCAGGGGATGTCGGGGTGAGAAAAAAATAGAAGAATGTCACAGAAACCTAAAGAGTGGAGACATGGGGTGTTTTTCCATCAACTGAATTACTTTAGCTGGTTGTGAGACAAAACTTTTTAAGAAAAAACTGTAATCACAGTTTCTCCACAGTGAGAAGTGCCAGCAACCTGGAAACCACACAGTCATTACGGCTTGTGGTAACAGAACCTCATGTACATTGCAGTCCCAAGAACTGATTCTATAACATGTTGACATTTCATCGTTTCATCATCACCATATCTGCTCTGAGCAATATAGAAGGACAAAAAGGGCAGACTGTGTTAATTCCTAGAGGGTCCAAACTTTTAATTAGGACAAGCCACAAAACAACAACAACATTAACAATAGAATACAAAACAATAAAAGCCTGATTATCGTGAAGCCATACTCCGACTGCCAAGAACGCCATAAAACTAATTACTAATGTCTGACAGCAGATGGTTTGGGGGTGGCAAGTAATATTGGGAAGGTATATGTGCATCAGAGTGTCTGTGTGTTCCTGTGTGTGTAAAAAGCAGAATTGTTGATTCCAAATCAAATGTTATTTGTAGCTCTCCTGAGTCTAGGCCTTTATTGCACCAACAATGCATTGGAGTGACAGAAAAGAAAAAAATAGAATGACTGACAGTTTCTCTTTAGAATTCAATTAAGGGACCGGGCTGCCGGTATGCTCAGCCAGCCTCTAACAAGAAACACTTTTCTGTGTTTTTGGATAGGAGATAAGAGAGCAGACACTGCAGAATCAGAGCAGGCCAGCAGAATAGGATGCACTTATGATTTTTACATTCAGCAGCTCTACAGACTTTACCAACTGGCCCTGTCCAATACATAATCAAAGACTGAGAAACCATCGTCATTACTTTAGTGTTTATGTCAACACTAAAGTAACCCCTTACCCCAAATTTTACTGTGTTGCTGTAGGACTATGCACACATTTTTTTCATCTGGTGGAAGCAACTAATTACATTTTCTCATGTTACTTTAACTGAGTAGCTTTTTTGTGTAGTAGGACTTTAAGTAAGTTTTTTTTCTTTTACTTGTGTAAATTTTTGTTTGAGCATCATACTTCACTACATTTTTACTCCTATTCACAGAGTACAAATAATCAATAACAGATTGAGCACAATGAACGCTCAGTCAGCAAAGGTGAGAGGAGGAATCTGTTTCTGTTTTGTTAGGTCTACTTTTTGCTGTTTCCAAATTTCCATTTGAAGCTGCGCAATGAAAAACGGCTGATGGTCAATGGAGGTGAGGACCATCATATTATTCCACATTTGCCAGTTGATTCTGCAGGGTCCTCACTTCAATCCACCCCCTGCACGTTTGCACAATGTACCTTTACAAGAATGTAGTGTAAACTGTGTACTCTCATTCTTTTATAATTGCATGGAAAAGATCACACCTAACTAAGTGAATGTTTTAAAATAAGTCAGTAGCTTTTACTTCATGTACATCCTAAATGAGATACTTATTAGTTTTACTTCAGTAGATTTTTACAGCAGTACTTCTACTTAAATAGTGTAAAATATCAGCAAAGTAACAGGAGTTTGTAGTACTCTTTCCACCATTGATTAATTTATGCTTGTACAAAATTTGATGACAATAAATGCAAAGCAAAAATCAAATAACAAGCCATTTCCACTTTTCTCTTTTTTTTAACATCTAAAAGGAAATCAATTAGTGGATTGTTTCCTGTTTTCTGGGCTCCCATTGCAAAATGAAAATCATTTATCTGGTGTATAAATGGACTACACAATTTGATTTGATTTGAATTTTTTTATTGCTTACAGATCTTATGTAAGGTGTCATTTTGACGCTGAGTCATTTTGCCGATAGCACCACTTGCAGAAGTTGAATAAAGGTCAGTTTTCTCGCATAATCTGCCAATAACAAGGACTGGGACAAACATACATTATTTGGTCAAAGCAAACATCCTGGGACTGAATGCTAACTGACATGAAACACCTCTCTTTCTGCACGATGTCAAACTATTACGCCCTGCCACACAGAGCTAAAACTCTTTTCTAATGGAGAAGCTTTAAGTATTGCAGAGCAAACTAAAAGCACATGGACGGGTCAGTGGCTATGTTGAGTAAACCTGTATATCACTTAGATTAATGCTATACATATTATATCTATCTAGCCTTTTAACATGTACATCTGTCTTTATACCCCATATGGGCACATATGGGCTGTCTGCGGATCGGAATAGGGCTTTGCTTATTGAGTTTCAGGACTGATTGCTCAGAGCCGTTTAAAACGCCGAACCTGGAACATGTTGAGGACACCACTTTATATTCCTGAAAGCATCATGGCTGCTTTCCAAAAGCACTGGAATAAATGTAATTAACAATTATGGTCTGCCCTGCTTGACATCTCATTATTTGAGCTTTCCTGATGTCCTTCGCCTTTCCTGCCTGCGTCTGTCTCTGCGACGGAAATGTATTAGCCAGTCAAAACACACAATGACAGCCGGTAGGTGAGACAGACAGGAGTCTAAAGGGATGCACGTGTTTAAGTACATTTTTGGCTTGGGCTTCAAAAAGGTGGGTTGAAAGAACTTTCAGCAAACAAGTGGATTAGAAAATCCATTTGTGAGCACTGACACTGTGCTGCCTGCTGATATTCTGACATAAAAAGAGTAGGCGGGCATGTGGTATGCACACATCAAACACACAGTCAAACGTGCCTGTCTGAGGCAAGCCATTAGGCCCAGGTGAAGTGGCTGATGGATGATATCTCTGTCTGTCTTGAATCATTCCCATCCAGCTTAGTCCATTGTGTGACTGGATGAGGTCTTGGAGAACTTCTCAAAGTCACAGAGTGAATTTACAGACTAACCCAACCAGCTCACTTCCAAGCACAGGCACAGGACATGCTCTTTGCTTTTGTGGAGCTGAAAATACTCAGAGAAACATCAACTGAAATAATGAAAAATAAGGACTTTTTAGACAAAAAACAAAAACAAAAACAAAACAAAACTAGAATAAGCATGTAATTTATCTGTGAGTTGGTCAACAGTGAAAACCATTTAGATGCAATTATCAAAGTTAGTTATGTGACTTAGTTATGCCACTTACCCAATGTAATTTTCCTTGTAAACCAGATTTTGTTTATTTATTTTGTTTGTTTGTTTGGTAAGGGCCGATGCACTAAGTAAGTTGATAAGCTAAAGACAATTATCCAGTGCAAGTATAGTCGGGCTGTGTAACACTTATCAGTGTAATTTTGCATTTACCATTTTTTTTTAAATTTTTATTTCAGTCTGTACAGTGGCTGCATCTGCAAGTGTTTATGAAGCATGGACACATTGCATAACAAGGCTAATGTTAGCTACACACAGGCTAGCTTATTTAGCTTTTTCACCCCAGGCAATACAGGAAAATCACTAGGCTTTATATGGCTCTCAAGCAATATGCTGTAAATTTAAACTCAGATTCCCCCTCATGAGTTGGAGCCTCTGCCAAATCTGCATGTCTCCCTCTCTGCCACAAAAACACAAAACACAAACCCGGCACTCCAGTTGCAATGAGATACCCTCTGCCCTATATTGTAGCCTTAACTTCTTGATGAAGCATCACGGAGGAAACAAGAGGGAAACAACAGAGGAGACGACGTGAACGGAGAGAGGAGGAGAACTGTTTTCACACAAATGGAACATCCTTGTCCTGTGCCACCTATAGGCGTGCCAGCCTCAACGGAAACGCTGCAGATGGCTGTGACATTGAGAGGGAGGGTCTCTCTACATAGATTACAGATGTGTTGTCAACATGAATGCATTAAAAAGTGATACCAGCCACATGTGTGTTTGTGTGTGTGTGTGTGTGTGTGTGTGTGTGTGTGTGTGTGTGTGTGTGTGTGTGTGTGTGTGTGTGTGTGTGTGCACAGGGACAATAATGTCTAATATGTGGATTATTATTATTATTATTACTATTATTATTATCAGTAGTAGTAGTAGTAGTAGTACTTGTGGTAATCGTTGTCGTCGTTGTAGTAGTAGTGGTAGTAGTAGTAGTAGCAGTAATATGAATAAAATCCAGTGACATTCTCTGAGTTCAGGCATTCATTTCTGACACACCGGTGACTCAAAAATCTGATGCAACTGATTACCCGCTGTTGTTCATGGCTGTTAGTGGCTGTTGTTTATTGCAGTCACCACATAGGCGTGAATGTGACCATATTAGGCCTATACCGAGTAATTCACCAGCACATTATTTAGCATGTGACTTCATTTTCAGACACTGCAATGTGGTGTTGACCTTTTTACTCATATAGGAATGAAGTGAGCAGCTTGCTTGGGTTATTATCTGTTATTGATTTCGCAACACTTACCCCAGTGTAGCAGGTAAGGTGCACCCATTAGGCCTATTTCAAATATTTCAGCTGGTGTTTCAGCTTGGTGGCGGCTTTGCACTTGCAAGTTGGTTTGCACTACGCCATTGAGATCGAAGAAAAGGGCAGAGGATTCCAGTGGAGGTTGCACTTTGGCGTCCTCCATGAGAAGAGAGTGTGAGAAGGAGGTGAGAAGTGTCCTCTGCCTGATTCTGAAGCAATTGGAACAGCAATTGCTTCCTGCAATTACTCCAGTTCCTGCACCCTTAGTTGGAACTGGAGTTGTCCATTTCCGGGTCACGACGTCATTGAGGTGAGACGCGGTAGGAACTGGACCAAAATTTAACAAATGAAAGCCGGCCATACTCTCGCAATAGCGCTAAGCTGTCCTTTGATGAACATATCATAACGGGACCGCTGATGTGAGGGATAGCCCACTGAGCCGTCTGCAAATAAAGAACAGCCTTGTCACTTGCTCAGTGACCCTACGCAAAGATCAGTTGAACAGAGCATGATGTTGCCCATCGTCTGCTATGTGCATCAAAGAAAAATTATGCATGGCTGATGAAACACTTGCAAAATTAATTTTAAAAACACTTCAGTGAGTCGACAGAAAGTACTCTACACTATCATGGCCAAAGAGAAGGCACTCCAGACAAGTTCACTCTTTGATTTTAGGCAATCCCACTTAAAAACTAAATTATTCAGTCATTGCTTTGGGAAAATGTGTGTCTTAAGTCAGAAAGAGAGAGTAGTGGGCCTTCAAAAGAGGACACATACCATGGTGCATGTCAGATTGTTTCCCAGACAATGGTTCAGCAAACCCAATATAAAGTGTGTGGAGCTATAGAATTACAGAATCAGTTGCATTCCTTTTCCTTTTCACTGTCAAAAGTTGATTAATAACCTTCCTGCCATATACTGTACTTTTCAGTTCCCTGCAATATGTTTTCTTAATTAGGTCAAATGAAGAGGACTTGAGCTTGTGTGAATCCTACAGATGCCTCAGTGAGATTTTACGGTTAGCGTTAATTGCCAACAATGTCTTAATTCTTTTGAAGTGCTCAGTAAACCTAAGCACAGTGACTGCAATCTGGTCGAAAACGTAAAAAGTAATTGTTAGGGAACTTAACAGCAGAAATTTTGAAACACAATTATGGAACAGAAGGCAGTTCACATGCAATCATACAATGTTATTTTAGGATGCGGTGCTGCAAATATATTTACCTGCAGTGCATCAGTTTTCATTATTCTGCTGTAACATCTCAACATTTACCGCTGGTCTTGATGGACAGTGTATAAGTGTGTGCTCATAATCCCAAGTAGGCTTCTAAAATGAGTATTTTCCTTTGCTGCTCCAGGAATCTGCTAAGGGAGAAAAAGAAGCTACACTTAACAGAGATCAATACCAGCCCTGGCCAAAGTAAAATGGATGATACATCTGACCCGCTGAAATTGTTGGAACAAAAGTCAGGGCTTCATCAGAGAATTTGTGTGCGCACACACACCCACCCACCCACACACACACACACACACACATACAAAGAGAGAGCAAGGACAGACCTTCAGAAGTAGCATGTTGAGGGCACACAGAACAAGCTCAGTACTTGGAAAAATGTTGTTGGATGCCAGCTAAGAAAGCTGGCCTGTTATGGCCCTTTTCCACTAGTACCTACTCAGCTCGACTCGGCTCGACTCTACTCGGTTTGAGAGCTTTTCCATTAGGTGGTGGTACCTGGTAGCAGACACTATTTTTGGGACCTACTCAGCCGGGGTTCCAAGCGAGCTGAGTCGAGCCGAAATGTGACGTAAACGCCGTGCAGGCCACTGATTGGACGGGGAGCGATGACACATGAGAGCGACTCCTGCACAAAAACCAAACCCGGCATTAAAAAAAAAAAAACGGCAACAGCGACCGTGCGCATTGATCATCACTGAAATTGGCAAAGTTGGAAAATGGCAAGCAAACCGGTACGGTGGTCAAATGAAGAGGTGGAGACTTTTCTGTGCTTGGTGGCGGCCCAAAGAATCCAGAGGGAGCTGGACGGTGCGCCGCCTTCCTATGACGACTCCACCCACGGTGAGCTGGTACTCAATTGTAATGGAAAACCACCTAAACCATGTCGAGGCGAGTAGAGTCGAGCTGAGTCGAGCCGAGTAGGTACTAGTGGAAAAGAGGCATTAGTATGGCTTTACATTGTAAAGCACTTGCAGTGGACACAGAATTTTGTTTGACAAATAAAAACAATTATAATAATAGCAATAATCATCATCATCTTTATGATATCAAAGGAAAATCATTGCATATCTGAAAGGCATGTAGTTTTTCTGCGGTCTGTTATTGGTTATTTTTTTCTGTCATATTAATGTATTATATTGCTGCCTGTCTCTCTGAGGTAGTTGTCTCTCTTGATCTGATTTGATGGAGCCTGTTCATGCACTGTTCATGTACCTTTTTATTAAACATCCTCATTGTATTGATCAGGTGAAAATGTATAATTCCCTTGCTCTGCTATGCGAGGGAAATCACTCAGGAGAGATTGTCCTGTAATTAAGAAGCTGCCCAGAACCATTAAACCACTGAGTAGCTCAGACCTCTCTAGTTTGGTGTGCACAGTCTCCAATAGTCCATTAGTTTGATCTACAGGTCACTGAGGAACAAAACTCAGTGTGGAGGCTTAGATGGTGTTATGAGCTATATCAAGATGACTCCGTGTCGGGTGGAAAACCATGACTTTTCTATATCAACTGTAATTTCTCAATACGATGGAAAAAGGAGATAAAATAGCTTAAGACTGTCACAGTGCATCAATTCAGTAATACAGCTGAGCAGCTGGATGGTGACGGAATACATGAATAGGAAGCCCCAACTCCAAACAGCTCCATCTAAATCCCCATAAAAAGATAACTGCATTCCATCACATTTAAATTTCAGTGGGGTATTTGCTGATGGGGTGCCATACTTCAAACGATAAACTGAGGCTCTTGCACAGTATGGACATATTGGCAGTGCACTGGAAGCCATATCAAAAATGTATCATTAACTTTTACCAGGAGTGTAAAAAACTGTGGAGCCAAAATTTACAGTATGAAAGTCTGAAAACATCAACGTGTTGTTCAAACCTCCAAGTTGCATTTAGCATACACAATTTTTCTGTTTTGTCCAGTAACCAAGAGTCCCTGTTTGCGAGTGATACTTGCAGGACTGTCAGACTTCACAGCACAAACAGACAGCTGACAGCTCGCTGGGCAATATAGAACTGCACAGTGGCTCCTCTATCCGTTTGTCACTACTGTGCATCACGTATGCTGTTCTGATCCCTTCAAAATAAAATAGCAGGTATTCTCATTGTTATTAAAAGGACCAGCATTGTGCTTTTTGTTTTGGAACAGCATCCCGTGACACCTTGCATACAGTATTTTTGTTCTATTAATGCTTTCCACTAACTTTGGCATATAAATACTGTAACAGTCACACATGCATCAGACAGACAGGCTTATGTACAATCAAATGAAAAATCCACCATTTACAAAGAAACTTCATGTCACCTTGGTACTTAGTGAGGAATGTCCCTTATTAGTAACAAATTTTGTCCAGATAAAGGTTTCATGAATTTAGAAAAACATGGAAACATCACGGTTTCCATAATGCTTTCAAAAAAAGTGTAAATCATGTCTAGTTAATGGTGAGTTATCATTAACAGTTGCTTGTGACTGGTGGCTGTGCTGGGCAAATTATGATGCAGCTAAAGTTTTCAGCTCTCCACATGGTCTTATGGAATATACTAATCAGCGAAAGAAGCACTTGATGGCGCTTTAATGTTTTGCCAATTCAAGAAACCAATGATGTGTCCTACTGTAATGAGACAGGCCTAAGCCCAGAAAGCTGCCATTTTTCCTAAAAATGCTACCTAACTAAGAAGCTTTCTTACAAATAAGACCCACCTGCAGTTTCGCTGAGTGATTACTGTGGCCATGTAATACCGTATTTTGGAACATCTTGTCTGCGGTGTGTGCAGTGAGTTACAAAGTCATAAAACTTAAGGATCTTTCCACCAACAGTGGTTCATATGGCTGAAAACATGTCTGCGTGTGCACCGCAGCTCCGGTGAATGCCATAATGTGTTCATAAATTGCTTTCCTGCTTTCCATGTGGAATTCAGTTAGGATGTGCACAAGTGATTTGTCTCTGTAATTACTGCAGTCCTGAGAAACCTCCTTGGCCTTGTGGACAACAACACCATTATAATGCCTGATTTCAATGGTCTGCACACACAGGTAAGAAGTAAATGATGGCTGGCTGAAGGAAAAAAAAAAGCCCTAAATACAAAAAATGAATTTGCAGAAACCCTTGTGTGCTCATTATCTCACATTTCGAGTTAAATTCATCTCAATCAGCTGGCAAGAAACCCATAGCAGCCATAACACATCTATATCTAGGCTTTCTCCAGTACCTAAATAAATATCACACTTTTAGAGTTACACATTATTAAATTTTTGCACAAACATTCAGTGTACAACGATTCCTATATCTCCTGTCTGCTGTTAGAAATCTGCAAAATGCAGCTACTCCTCTGTGATGAAATAACAAACTTTATACTCTAATATGAGATATTTGGGGAGACTGTGTAGGCATTTTTTCTCCAAATACACAAGTCTTGTTTGAATACCGAGCTCCGTCATTTAGGAAATTAAATCACATCATTTATTAGGTGAAGAGATTTACCACGTCAGGTATACAACAACACCCTTTTCATGATAGCTCCCTCTAGATCCCTCCTGTCATTGCCTTTGACATCAGCACTTGTATCCACAACATTTCAGCTGGAGAACATATTTTTTGTTGCACCTTTATCAGTAGTGTTCAGCGACAGTTTGACACCAAAAGATACTTTGTTTCTCTTTTTAACAAGTCCTTTTTCTCCCATCAGCCTACTGTGTTTGTTTTCCCTGTCAGAACGGCTTTGATGGTAACCATGCTCAACTAAATTTAGGCATCAGAAAAATGCTTTGCTGCGCCTTTGAATAAGCTGTATATGCTCATTATATCCAATAAACAATGGGAGTGAATATCTCTTATCTCCAGGGGTGGCCAATCTATTCATTTGATGTTTAATCTGTTCCCAGCTACTATGATGTCATATCAACCACAGTAACCACTCCTTAGGAAAACAACATTTTAAATATGATTTTTACTCAAAGAAATGGGAGGCGATAATCTCAATTGCAACGTAGCAATTACAAGCAAGGATCACGCAGAGTAGCCCACTGATTCGCTCAGAACGCCCTCTATAGCTGTTTTGTTGTCTTTGAGTTAAAAGAGAAGAATGACATGTGTGAGAATTGAGACATGTTCAGATGAGCTAAATGGAAAACATTTAGAGCCTGACATTAATATTGTCTCTGTCGAGCCCCCCTGCTGCTTTTGTTGTCTTTATGTTGTCTGCTAGTGTGTTTTCTTTTGTATTTTGACTGTATTGTTTGTAACTGGGTCGGCACCTTTTGCATTTCTGCCTGGCCATCAGGAGGGAATTTCCTCTCTCTATGGTACTTCTCAAGATTACTTCCATTTTTTTCCCGGCATGTTACACCTGGATTTTTGTGTGTGTAATTGCTAAAAAGTAAAACAAGCTTTTTTGACATGTCTAAGTGTGTTGTAGTAATTGTTACCTTTATATTGATTAAATACCCAGACCATTGTTGAGCATTTTTGTACACTATTTTTAATGCCTTCTGCTGATTTGACAACTATGATCATCTCTAGTGGTGCAACTTTTTTTTTTTTTTTTTTTTTTTTTTAACTCTATTGTGCTTTTTGAGGCTTTTATTCTTGGTTATATTAGGCACTCACTATGTCATTACATGATACCCAACTCTAAGTGTAACTTGACAGCCTGTTTATTTGGCTTGTACTCCCCCACTGCCATCAGACTGACCTAAAACATGTGACTGTTAGTGGGAGCAGTGCCAAATAAGGGAGTATGCGTCACTGCCGGTACTCAGGTCCAACTCTCCTTCCTGGTGTCCAAGGCGTCATGGTAAAAGGCACCCAGGGCCAGACCTTTTGAGATATCTCAGGGTGTTGGCATACAGTGAAACTGAGGGGTTGCCAGCACCATGGTGAAATCTCATATGTCACTAAAGTAGTTTCAGCTGGAGCTTAAGTGAAACCTGAAACAAAAGTCAGGGGAAAGAGGGTGAGTGTGTGTAATATTTATTCAGCGTATCTGACTGAGATTACTTCAGACTTGTTTGTTTCATTAGGCACAGGGGTTCTACCATTTCTGGGAAGGAAAGTGCAAAGTGTGATTAATATCTTACATTGGAATCTGGAGCTTATGAACACAGCAACTACAGCACAGTATAAACATATATTACCAAGGAATGGTCTTATCAGTACTTTTACAATTTTATTCCACTTTTCAACCGCAGTGAAGACTGAAAGGTCTTCAAGTTCTCATTCCAGACAAAAGAGAATGGAGAATATTGTTAGTGTAGCTTGTTAAGTCCAATCCTAACTAATATTGTACTGTATGTTGGCCCACTGAAAGTACAGAGAGAAGTAGTCTCCGAGAGGTCTGCAGTGCAGTAAAGTCAATATGGCTTAGCATGAGATTAGCTCTTGCCTGAAATGCCTTTTCATGACCTTGAAAGCATATTTGAATTATGCTATAGGCATCCCTCCCTACTCAGGATTCATATTTAGCATTGTATCTTCAGGCAGCCCCATGGGCTGAAACAGACCAAGGGAGGTGAAAGAACAGGCCACCCCATTTCTCTGTTTGTGGCATGACATGATTCACCAGGTCGTGCTGACAGACTTCAGCTGGTAAGTGAGTTTCACCCAGTAGAGGTTGAACAAACATACTCAGCCAACATTATTTCTTTCTTTTTGATAACCTGGAGTGTAGACCACATGGACTACACTAAGCCGCTTTTGCATCAGATAAACAAAAAGTTAACTTGATTCAGCAAAGCCGGTGTGTGCCTTTGACTTAGACTTTCATAATGTCTCCATTTCACAACCACACATAATTTGCCTTGCACAAACATGGGGAGACGCTCTAATAGAGGTCCATTAGTAAATCAGGGGTGATTACTGAATGCAATGATGTAAGCTGCAACAACAGTATGCAGATTCACCGCTCAATTTGTTGGTGTGCCAGCATTAGTGACATCCCATTTACCAGAGCAGCAGGTAGGGGCAAAACAAAACAAGCACAGACCCTAGCATGCTCTGACTGGACAGAATCATTAACACAATCTATCAGCATCTTCATATCAGCCACATTTATAACAACAGAGATACAATCATCTGGTTTAGACAAAATGTGGAAACCTACTTCATTTATCAGTTGGTACCTGCTAGATAATTTTGGTTTTAGTAGCTTTTTCCCTGTATGGTGCTACACTCCACTGCTTTCAGCAACACAAACACAATTAAAAACACAAACAACAACTCATGTTCCACCCACTATGTTGTAAATGTGTCAAAAACACCACTCGGTCCATTCTCATAGAAATATGAAGCTTTTTTTTTTTTTTCTTCAGAGAGACTGAGCAAATGCATGGGCTAGATATAAACTTTTATGTAAGAGGAATCCAGCTCTTTTGGTTGCATATCAATTAATGTATGAAATAACTGTAAATTAACATTAATTAACATGACTGATGAGGAACATTCATACTATTGGGTGTGAACTAGACACATAAAGTCATAGTGACTTGATCATTTGTTCATGGTGAGTGGCAGGAATTCATTATACATCCTGAAACAACTCATGCATTAAAACATCATGAGTCATACATTACTTAAACATCACTTTAGCAAATTATTTGTACAGCTTTCTTTAACAGTTGCTTATTGTAAACCAGTCACAGGCTACGCTTGCTGTCGAAAGGTAGCCTTTCATTTGCTTGCTAAACTAATCACATATTTCCATCCAAATCATATGAACACGATTCGATTTTTACGTCTCACTTCACAAACCTGGAAGTTGGAACCAAGTCTGAACCATAGGATGTGTGCATGAACGCGGCATAGGCGTGTACTGTAATCTATCCAGGCTGTTCACACTTCCGACTTGTCAGATACAGCCACTTGGCAGGAGCTGTAGGCGTCAGAGGTTAGACGCCGAAAGTAGTCTTGGGCATCAGAATTTGATACCCAGGGACATGGACTGTGTGAACTCTATCAGGTTTACTCAGGGAGGCATTTTTAAAATATGATGTTCAAGCTACAGTAAAACTTTTGATATAAGCCCTCAGCCAACCATAACAACGCAGGCGTATCTTGCTGACAACCCTGGCCGGATTCATAATCACACCTCCTGACTAAACCTGATAGAGTCCACACAGTCCTTGTATCTGTGCGTCAATTTCACACGCCCAAGGCTGCTCTCAGTGTCTGACGCCAAGGGCTCCAGCCCAAGTGGCTGGCTGTATTTGATGAGTCATGACACCACGTTGACCTGTCAGTGAGTCTGGTTGGCGATGAGAGCATTGTGCACACAGCCATCAACAGTCTTAACGTCAATCAACCCTTTTGGATAGTGTACCTTTAACAGGGGGTGTGTACATTTGGTGTGGGTCAAGAGATCCAGAGATTCTCACAAATCAACACTGCTGATGACTAATTTGTCAGTTTGGCTCATCCTGACACCCCTCCGCTAGATGATACAGAGTATGACTGGTGTATATGCATTTCAGGCGTGAGCAAATAAAAATTTGACATTGTCACTAACACTGATATTAATAATGTCGATCTCAAAAAAGTTCCATAGCATAAAACCAGAGCAAACACTCTGTTAAACCAGCTCTTAAACCTCTCGATGCAGTCTACCGTTCCACTCCTAGATTCATAACTGGGGATAGCTTGAGAACACATCCCTGTATTTTGTATGAGAAAGTTGGATGTCATTCATTGGCAATGAGAAGAAAGCGGCGCTGCATTTTATTTATTTACGAAGCGCTTCTTGGTGATCTCCCTGGGTATCTGACATGTCTTTGAAATTGTAGATCATCTTCGCACTGTACTAGATCCCAAGGCTATCTGGTTTTTAACAATTATCATGTAAGAATTGATAATGGGAAGCTTGCTTTTAAATATTATGCTCCATATAAGCGGAACATTAAGCAGACGTTGAAACTGGACAAGGTAATCCCTTACGGTCATTTTAAATCTCAGCTGAATGAGTGCAGTGCGAATATATGCATTTTTAATTTGACATTGTTGTTGGTGCTTTTTTGTTTTATATTTTTTTTCATATTTTTTATTATTCAATATTTTTATATATTGTTAGGTGCTTTATTGTTTTTTTAATATAATGATTGTTTTTATAAGTACTTTAATCGGGGTGACCTTGGAAATGAGATCGCTCTCAAGGTCTTTTCTCTGTATAAATAAAGGTTACATATATGCATACATACAAGTGTATATGCTGCAGGGACTGGCCTTTGTCTTTCTGACTGCACAGCATTTATCCATTTTAATGCCACTGCATATTTGCTAATACATTACTTAAGCCTGCCTCAGCCATTTTACAAAGACCCGGGTCCGCAACTGAAAAAATGAATTCAGACTTGAAAAGAGTGTCTGCGCTAACGCTTAACATCAACAGATCTACCAAGACATGAAATTATTTTTGTAATTATTGAGTGGCTCTGTGCCAATACACACAGAGCAAGACGTCTCTGCTGGCAGGATTAATGGTGATCATAAATATGAAGATGGTCCATGAAGGACACTGGTAGGATAAGTCTGTTAAACATGTCAGTATTCACATATGAAATCTAATTAGCCATTATCAGATAACACATTTTTCCTATTTTGCATGCAGGAAGACAGTCACATGTTGGATTGTCCTCTCAAATCTTTCAGAGGGGATATAAATCGAATTAACATTGTAATATTGCAAGGGACAATTTCCAGCATCCAATTAAGACTATTCTTTTCTTTTTTTTTTTCCAGCACCAGCGCTGATGTGAACGCTCATGATGGAACACATCTCAAATGTCTGATGCATTTTAGAAGCGCATGAGACATATTAACTCTGATGCATAACAGCAGAATAGCACACACTGGGGGGAATGTGTTTTGGCAATAGATATGGACATGTTGCAAATCTTCAGCCATGTTTTTTGGCTTATTTTATCACAATTCTCAGTGAAGGTTGGTAAAGGACAATAAAGCTGTCCAGCTGGTTGGCTCAGAGCTTTGGCAGGCCCCCAATGATGACAGGGAGTCACAAAGTTGCTGTTCTGCTTTGCCTGTCTGACTAAGGCATCCACTCATCACTGCACTTCAACAGGAAATCATAAAAAAGGGCTTGCAAAGTATTTTAGGGGGGATAAAGCATCAGCATTAACATGTCTTTGATGTAAATCATTTGGCTCCAATAAAATACTGGTAACTTGAGGAGGTAAAACTCAGCGTCCTGCTCCACCCTACCAACACATTGCATGATATCCAATGTGACAAGTAGATGCCAGGGGGGAGAATGAATGTCAGAGGCTTGTTCCAAGTTCATACTGTGGATGACTGAGGTCTGATAAGCAGAGGAGCTTATAGCTTTGATCCTATTGTTGCTGTGTAACATGGAGACACACTAGGTTAGTTCAAATCGCGTGGTTGTGAATATCAAAATAAACAGATGTGTTCTCAGTTGTATTTGTGTTTGAGCTTGTCAATCTAAAGACACTAAAAAATGCCAGCGCTGGAATGGGAGATCGCGCAGATGGAGAACCTTCTTCCAGCTGGTTCCGACTGAATGGTGTGAAACCTAAAAAATGGTTTGGATATGCTGGCTCTTCCTCCCAATGCTTGAACAGCAGAGGCCCATCAGAGTGAACAGTCTCGTCTGCCGGCTGTCTCTCTCCACCTCACTGTCACCTTCTTTAGCCTGATCCGCCTATCTTTGCCAGGCTAATGCGAGATGACACTTTGTCACCAGAATCCTAAACTCTACCTACTATACAATTTGTCATTGCAGTCAGGAATCCATGACATTCATAAGAGCTTCTCTGTCAGTATCCATTTCAGTCTTATTTTAAGAGGTCTGAGGCCTGGCATTCCCACCAACAGATGCTCAAACAGTGTCCCCAAGGTTCATTGCTGTTGAGTAAGCCAGAGTGCCCATGGCTCTGACTAACAGCTGGCCACATCCTTACATAATGCCTACATTTCCTCTACGTGTTTTACTTTCCTCTCTGATTAAAATTTTCATTTTGGAACATAGATCCTTCACTATTTTCTTTGCACACTTCAAAGAGAAATCCTTCCACACAAGGCTGGCTGTGCAAGATGGACAGTATAAAATATCACATCTTTGACCAAATACCTTAGTATCAATACTGTGATGATGTTGTCGGGCGGGCTATTGGTGTGTTCATAAAATACTTATACACTATACATTTTTGATAAACAATCATTAGTAATAAGTATATGATGACCAAGAAGGTGGAGGCAAGTAATAGAACAGGTAATACGTTCACACAATTGTATCCATTTACTGTAATGAAGCCTTTAAAATCATTATAAATCATTATATTACAATATCCAAAATTCCAAATGATATCTTGCCACTGGACAGTTTTACATAGATTAAACAAGGTTTAAATTACATTAGATGTCAGGGCTAAAACAGAGCTAGATAGGACTTAAAAGTTAAAGTTTATAAATGTCTGCAGCATGTTTTAGACTACGTTTTCTGAGGAATGTGAAAAAGCACAAAGCATTACCTTGCTTGTATGAACCTCCCCAGTGCAGTGGCTTGATACAGTTGTTTATGCAAGACTTAAATTATTGAAAAGGGTAATTAAGATCCCTTAAATCGTACAAATGATGTCCCACTCCATCAATGATTCCTTGTGCAGGTATTACTGACCCATTCAGCTAAAACCTTGTAGCAGCAACCTCACATCACGGTGATGTCTGTCCAATGTGGCCCCCAAGGCAGACCTGAAATGAGGGCCTAATGATGTATTTATGAGAGGTAATTTTTGACTCTGAAGGAAACAGACTAAATTAGGTCCAAGGGCATTAACATTTGGGCTCTTTACCTAACCATCACTCCACTATCATCAACTGCTCTGTACTCTGTGTGAGAAACACAAAGTAAGGCATGAATAAATAAAGTTGGAAAGGCATTAATTGAAGGTTGATATAACCTTTTCATGTGCAGCGCTGGGTAATCTGTCTTAATGTAGAGGGGGCAATGCTCTGTTAACCTTCTCAGGTTAGATCACATCTAATATATCTCCCTTTTGCAATCTGCCTGCATTAGAAAAGCAAAGTAATGAACTGAACATGGAACCTAATTAAAAGTTGACTATGAATCTGTATGTCAAAAGGTCAGCAATCTGTCTTACTGTATACTGGGCCTCACAAAATTAACCCTGCCAGGTTAGATTAGGTTAAAAATATTCATGACATATGAAGGAACGCAAAAATAACCAACTGCTCAATGAAATCAATGTGGCTTTTAAAAGGTGAAGCCGTAACCCTCTGTAAGTTACTGCTTCCCACAGTGAGGCCTGGCAAAGTGATTAATGTTTCTATTTTTAGATCATTTTCCCGCTTTACTTTATTTATTTCTTTATTTTTTTTAATGGAGAAGGCAGACGGCAGCTCTGCCAACAGAAATACTTTGTCAGCAACTTGATTGCATTTACATGGTAGAGTGGAGCCAAAGCTGGAGCAAATTAGAGAGCTGAGCCACGGGCCTTGCAGAAACAACACTGGCACTACAAGAAACGCCATGCAAGGAGACTTTTCAAAATCAACACCTCAGGAATCTTAGTTTTTTTCGGGGGGTTTTTTGTGTGTGGCTTTTTTGTTAAACATGCCCTGAAATTAATACCGCTCACCCTGATTGTTTTACACAGCATTTTTCCTTCCATCTTTGCTCTTTCATTTCAGTACTCAGCCAATCCCCCTCTATCCTAAAAATACTGTAAGCGCTAAAGGGAAGAGAGAGCAGGATGACGAGAGCCGAAGCAGCAGATGCTCAGTGTTATATTCACACACAAGCGAGGAGAGGCCAAAGCAGCCCTGACAACCAGCTGAGTCTTAAAGGAAAAGTCCACCCTCAGATAATGTTTCACTGCTACATATTGTCAGTCTGCAGTGCTTAATAGATTCCAGGGGTTATCCTGTGATTGCTTTGGAATTTACATTTTCGGTTTTCCCATTTTCCCTGCCTTGTCAAATTCTACTTCATTTAGAGATTTCCCAAGTTTTACTGTATGAAATTCAGCTGCCTCCAGAGAACTTGCCTTTTTCAGTCAAGTGTAAATAGTTGAATTTGAATGGCTGTGAATACACACTGCAGATGTCCAAAAACACATTTTGGTGAGTCATTATATGTGACTAGTCAGAATCATAAGTCAAGCTATCTGCAATTACAAGCTGACTAGTAAGAACAATAATTAAAGATTTCTGTAATTCTATTTTTATTGTTATTCAAAGGGTGAGGGCTTATCTTCAGGGAATTTGTAGCAAATAAGACCTTTGCCAGGGAACTGTTGTAGAAATCTACAGCGAATTGTATATTTATTATCTCCCACACACTTGAGGAACTACAAAGAAATGCAAACTGTCAATCATGTGTGCATGCTGTAACGGCTGGTGTAAGAATGACTTTCAGAAATCTACAGTTGCATTTTGAGGAGACTGAATCATAATTCAGTATCCTGTATCTTCAAACGCATTTGGACTAATCACAATGAGAATAATAGGTCACTCCACATTATGGTATGTAAAATCCTTCCTAAATTTCTCTAACTTTTGTAGAGATTTTAAAAGATCGTTTGACTGTAGAACTCCACTCTGCTTCAGTTCATAGTTCCAGTTTAAGATATCAGTATTGTAATTTGACTACTCATGTCTCTGTTTCAAATATCAAAACAAAGAAAATTTTAAAAACTTTAATCAATTTAAGACATCTTTAATTTGAATATGACTTGTCAGAATTGAAGCCTTGACAGATGGTACACAGCATCACAAATGTGCCATTCACTTTGAATTGGAGTGGGGCTGCCATAAAAGCTCGAGCATGTGAAATCTTTGCGTGGGTTAGTGATAGGCCAGTGGCTATCCAATCAGTGGAGGTTATTTTATGGCGACATCCGCTAAATGATTGCGAATTTTGTGTCGCGCTTCCTCAGGAGCAGGGAAGACTCTGTGCCTACACGCAGAGCACAATGTGAATGGCATGGAACGCAAAGACCTTGCTGTGTACCGTCTGTTAAGGCCTTTAATGTCTAGATATCTCAAATTTGAGCCTTGCCTGTTTAATATTTAAATGAATATATCTGCTGTTCATATTGCAGATAGTCAGACTAAATTATAGGTATCTTGGCAAAAGCAATTTCAATCTAACCAGTCAAAATGTAATTAAAGATATTTTAAATTAGCGTTTTGACAAGTCTGAATGTGTTTAGAGATACCGTAAATTAGTATTTTGACTAGCCATAAATAAATTACAGATATCTGTAATTTGAATCCCGTAAAGCTAAAGAAAAATATTAATGGCCTGCCCTAACAGTGGGTGTATGGGCATATAAATATTTCCAGTGGGCAAACTAGTTCTTGAACATGTGGGCATTTGTATGATCATGGCTACACCCCTTACATAAAACACACGTCTTCTGGCTGTATTGCATCTTTGTCTATTGATGGTACTGTCAGCAGAGGAAATGCTTCTTCCTTGATAAATTTCTCAGTGTTTGACTGTTGAATATTCATGCAAAATGGGACTTTCAGATAGATGCCTTCACGCTTTGAAACCTTATATTTACCACTGATGTTTTAGACAGCTGAAAATCTTATGCTGTCAAAGTCCATTGCAACTGCATTGGAAATATCTCCATGTGACATCACATCATCCACAATTGGGTAGTTGTCCACAGGAACAAGAAACATATGGCTCCACGCAACATAATGGGCCAAGAAATGTAAGGTACATTTACAATGACTGCTTTTAAGAGGGTTGAAATGTTTCAGGGTGGAATTTGCCTTTAGCCATTGCAGCTGATCTCAAACATAACCTTCACATGTGATGAATCTGGCATGCACCGCTGTAGCCATTATCATGAGAGCCCATATTCGCAGATTAGCTTAAAAGCAGAAGGTTGATTTGAGATCATTCTGCTTCTGAAGTCATAGTTGAGTGTATAATCACGTGACGTCCCCTGTGATTTGAAATTACGGTTCCTATGGATGAAAGATTTATCATTGCAAGCTCTGATGTTTAGCAGGCTTCTAGATAGGCAATATGCAAAAATGCATATTTGACCATCTTATCCACTAAAATTTAACAATATTTTAAAAATTAAACAAATCTAAAGCCATTCAAACATCAATATTAATCAAGCGGTACATGCATGACTTTAATAGTGCTTCTGGATCATAGCACTATGCGCACACCAGTTGTATGAAGCTGATTCATGTAATATCCTTTCTCTGGCCCCAGAGTCCCGCTGACACAGCAGCTGTGAGCAGTGTGTACGTGCATGTGGGTGTGGGTGAGCGTGTGCATGCGTGTGTGCATGCATGCGTGAGTGTGTGTGTGCAGGTGGTAAGAGGGAGGGATAGCAATGCCTGTGAGCTTAATAACAAATCTAGCATACTGCACACCTGAGGAGCTGTCACTGTCATAATCAGCCGTTTATAATGCATGGCAGAGCCGGGACAGGAGTGGAGAGGAGGAAACGAGGACACAGTTGGTATCAAAGCTCTGTCTATATTATATCCTTTTTTCCTTATCCCCTCTATTGCTGTATGCAAAATCGAAAAGGTGAGGGTTTTCTCTTTTATCTTCCACTCTCAGCTTGGATCTCCTTCAGGTTATTGCCTAGCTTTCTCTCAGTCACTGAGTCACAGTTGTCACATTGGAAAGCTGGAAAGCTAGCTCTGCTTCCTCTCTCTCTCTTTGTCCTCCCTCCTTCTTCACGCCCCGTCTGGCCCAGCAGGTTTGTGTCCGGACACCTCCTCCAGAGAGCTCAAGGTGACACATGGTTGCTCAGGCACAGATGAGCGGCTGTGTCCTCAGGCCTCATGACACCAGCCAATTGGCCCCCTTGCTCTCTCCCTCTTCAGTCCGACAAGAGTCCCTGAACAGGGGTACAACCACCACCCCTAGAGCCTTTTGTTGTTTCAGTGAGACGCTAATCTATGGCTCTGTTCTGAGGGCTACTGGAGCAGCAGCTTGACTCAGTTCCAGCTCTCTGACACAATCATTCACAGCTCATTGTATAGGGAATGTTGCGGGAGTGGAGCAGGAAGAGTGCTGTTAGACGGCCTGGCTGATGTTTTTCTGCAGGGTCAGCAGAGACTTGGCCAAGCCAGCATCATGGAGGATAAATCGATGAAACCCAATTAGACACCAAGAAAAGCCAAGGTGAGAGAGGAATTGGAGTGGCTAAAAAAGCACAGACTGAGGCTACAACTGATCTCAAAGCTTTTCCTCCTGAGCAACTTTTTGTGAAAATACCTGCGAGTGAATCAAACCTGGCATATTCTGGAACCCAGTGCAATGAAAGCGAGTCAGCGATGCAAAATCAAGATATCACTGTATATATGTGAATAACAGCAGAAGCTGTGATATAAACTATATTGAGATTACCATATTCAGAGACAGATTCGCTCATGTCCTGTGGGTGGAGTGGCAAAGCATAACGTGGAGCTGTAATGCTCTGTGTGTGGGAGCTGTGTGGGTTGTGTGTC
Source organism: Myripristis murdjan (assembly GCF_902150065.1). Classification (NCBI taxonomy): domain Eukaryota; kingdom Metazoa; phylum Chordata; class Actinopteri; order Holocentriformes; family Holocentridae; genus Myripristis; species Myripristis murdjan. The sequence continues at coordinate 20,640,212 of NC_043996.1, read as the reverse complement.
AAAACTATGCATCATTCTGCTTAACTTTTACAAAATCAAACTCTGCGGACTGTAAAGAGCATCTGACATCATAGTCAAAAGATAAGGATTTGGAGTTTTCAAAACAATCAGTTGGAAACCTATGAAAAACTGTAACCAGACACTATTGAATTCAGACTTTTACCGACTCCTACTGACCCTCTGATACTACAATCTTGTAGAACTCCCCAAAGGATAAAGAATGCAGTCATGTGTCCATGTGGAGGACGAGAGTAAAGGCAATATGTCTCATGATCACCTCCTGAGCGAGCCAAATGAGGCACCCTTCGCTTCAAGCAGCCTGACACTAACATCTGCTGCTTTGGCCGCATATGCCCTTCTAAGTTGTCTAAACCCCGTCTGGTCTGCTTTAACTTTATTAGTTAAAACCTTTGTCTGTGCTAAACAAACCATTAGTACCACAGAAATAAGACTAACAACTTCAAAGAAAACAAAATACTGCGTACACAGAATCTTTTAATTTTTTGGTGGTAATCACATATATCATGTTTCTGGATATCTAGGACCTTGCTTTACTAATTACTGAGCCTGAGGACAAGCCAGCAGTGGTGCTCTCATGAATTTTAAGGCTGGAAAGTCTATTTCTGGGTGTGAGGCAGACTGCATCACCACAAACAGCAACATTTCACTTCACATGCAGCTTATGGTATGAAGATAATTTCTTTGGTAGTGTTGTTTTTCTGTTTAGCACATATGTGATCCAGCTGAAAGATGCAGAGTTTTTTTTTTTTTTGTTTTTTTTTCTGAATTGATAAAAAACAAAGCAAAACAAAAAAAGACAGTATCTCATGCATATGATAACCTGCTGGCTGTTAATGAGCTATTGAGAATGGCATTATGCACCAGATAATAATCCTGCTTATGTTGACAATAAGGAAAATTGATACTAGTAACAGATACTAGTAGTACACAAAGGCAAGGGCATTAGGTACTACAGCAATTTCTGGTTATTAGCATCATATTTTTAATCTCATTAATATATATTGAGCGTTAAATCAACAGTACTGTCTGCTCTCATAATATATCACTGATTAAAAACATCAGTAGTGCATTAAGTGCAGCAATGCAGTAATAAGGTGATGTAGTTGTCTTTTATTGAATTTGTTCATCATGAAGTTTATCGCTGCAGTGAACACCTTCTCGCTCTTTATACAATCTTGCAAACTCAGAGGAAGTCAGTCCTTTGCTACTTTGTTAAGCCCTTTGAAATTATTATCACATGGACTTGTAATCAGGTTTGTGTGTTATTTCCATGAAAGCAAGTTAATAAATGTGAAAACATTAAGGCAAAATTAAAAAAACAAAACAAAACAAATAAAATAAAAACTAATCTCATTACCTCTGTGATTACAAAAATGTGCCTCATTCCCTGACTGCCTCCAAAATTAAGCTCTTGATAGGAAAGTCCAAAGTAAAGAGAGAGACAGGCAGACTGGTGCATCATCATCGGTGGCAGCGTTCATATAAATCCATCCAGGCCTCTGTGTTCAGACAGGCTGATGGTCCAGCCCTAAATCAGACAGACCAGGCTGTCATGGCCAGACAGCTTGTCTTCTTGCAGATCAATAGTGATAAGAGGAAATAGATTTCAAGCTGCAAATATCAAAGATAGCAGAGAGGCACTCAGGTTGCGACGAGCTCCATAGGAGTATATGTTTGAATGATATGGTGAGAATATCGCACACAGGGAGTGATGATGATGATGATTTGGTCAACTTTGTTTACCTCTGAGAGAACTATTGAGAACACCAGTGGGAGAGTGAAAAAACAAACAAACAAAAAACCAAAAACTCAAGTAATCCATCACTTTGAAAATAACACTGTGCCTGGGATGAGACAGGCTTGTCATCAAATCACTGTGGTGATTTTTTTTTTTTTTTTTTATAGGTTATTCTTTGCCATGCACATTTTGCTTTAGTGCATGGCTCACATTTTTGCTGAAGTTAGTGCGGAGCAAATGATGTGGAATGTCGCTGTTTATTAACTAAAACACTGTCAATGATATAAAAAGACGAAAAAAGTGCTACTTTAAACCATTCTAAAATATGCAGTTGTGTGTATGTGCCTGCCTATGTGCATGCAAGTGTGTGTACGAGTGTGTGTGCAGTCAACCAGTTGACCTGTAATGTACAGAAGATCAAGCCATTAAAAACCCTCTCATTTCACCTCAGACAACAACAGCACAGCCATTTATTATTTTCTCATTCAGTGCTGAAGGGGAGAGACACAGAAACTTGTTCAAATGCTTTCCACTCCTCATCTTCTGCTCTGGAGCACTGAGTCATAGCAATCTGTGTAGCGAGCGTTTCCACACAAAAAAGAACGAATGACGTTCTTCTGGCATAGCCTGCATAGTCCATATATTTTTGGACCGCAACTGAATAACTCAGTCCAGTAGAATAAACCATAACATTCCGTATTTGATTTAACAAATTCATGCTGCATATATATGAGGGACGAAAAATGACAAAACAATAAATAAATGAATAAATAAATAAATACGCATATAAATATATAAATGCATAAATAATTAAATTAATAAATATTTCTACATTTATTTATTTATTTATTTCAGTTTTTATTCATGCATTTATTTATTTATTTGTGTATTTATACATTTATGCATGTATTTATTTATTTATTTTTACATTTATTTATTTATTTATTTATTCATTTCTACATTTATTTATTCATTTATTTATTTATATATTTATTTTTACATTTATTTATTTATACTTTTATTTATTTCTACATTTATTCATTTATTTATTCCTTCTTTTATTTCTACATGTATTTATTTATTTCTACATGTATTTATTTATTTCTACATTTATTTATTTATTTCTACATTTATTTATTTATTCCTACATTTATTTCTGTATTTCTACATTTCCACATTTATTTATTTCTGTATTTCTGTGTCGTATGTTAATAAGGTGGGCGGTTCTTACATTAGTCTTAAGCACGATTGGTTTGTGGGTGTGATCCTATCCACTGCTGCTGCCTGGACTGGCAGTAGCAGTCATGGTAGCAGTGGATAGCAGTGGACTAGCTAGCTACTAGGGCATTAACAACGCCAGACTTTTCCCCGTCGTCGACGTTACGTCGACCCGTCAACACCGGGAGATTTTTGGGGGGCTAGCGGGGCTCTAACCGGAGGGAGGGAGGGGTTGTAGTGGAGCGCCGACCGGGCGACCGGGGGGTGAGGAGGCTGCAGTGGAGCGCCGACCGTGTGTGTGGGTGTGTGGGTGTTTCTTCGACTTTCGACGGGTCGATGTTTACATTAATGCCCTACTAGCTACTGTGTAAAACGCAATGGAAAGCGTTTTGAGAGCCATCGTCAGTGATTTAAGGTCACTGGCAAATGATGTGGTAAATCATGCACCCACCGACTACTTCCAGTAGTCCGACTACACACACGGTCGGCGCTCCACTGCAGCCTCCTCACCCCCCCGGTCGCCCGGTCGGTGCTCCACTACAACCCCTCCCTCCCTCCGGTTAGAGCCCCACTAGCCCCCCAAAAATCTCCCGGTGTTGACGGGTCGACGTAACGTCGACGACATGGAAAAGTCTGGCGTTGTTAATGCCCTAGTAGCTAGCTAGTCCACTGCTATCCACTGCTACTGCCAGTCCAGGCAGTAGCAGTGGATAGGATCACACCCACAAACCAATCGTGCTTAAGACTAATGTAAGAACCGCCCACCTGATTAACATACGACACAGAAATACAGAAATAAATAAATGTGGAAATGTAGAAATACAGAAATAAATGTAGGAATAAATAAATAAATGTAGAAATAAATAAATACATGTAGAAATAAATAAATAAATGTAGAAATAAAAGAAGGAATAAATAAATGAATAAATGTAGAAATAAATAAAAGTATAAATAAATAAATGTAAAAATAAATATATAAATAAATAAATGAATAAATAAATGTAGAAATGAATAAATAAATAAATAAATAAATGTAAAAATAAATAAATAAATACATGCATAAATGTATAAATGCACAAATAAATAAATAAATGCATGAATAAAAACTGAAATAAATAAATAAATAAATGTAGAAATATTTATTAATTTAATTATTTATGCATTTATATATTTATATGCGTATTTATTTATTTATTCATTTATTTATTGTTTTGTCATTTTTCGTCCCTCATACATATATAGTTTTTCTAAATAATTTTGCTATGCAAACGTGAACAAAGCGACAGCAAAATAACTATCACACAAAGTTATAGGATATGGCCTGTTTGAAAATACATAACAACTAGCGAGCCAGCTATAATTGAGACACAAGATTCTTCAGTGGCACATGTGCCATTCAAAATCAATAGCCACACGGTTATTGCATCACTAAAAATGCTTGCCTCTCTCCTTGGGTTGCTCTGGAGTTCAACACAATTTGCTTTAATCACCCAATCAATCGCTATTAGATCTCTGTGCCACGCCAGCACACAGCAAGCAGATGTGGCCCCCAGCTACAAGTACAATCCCTAAATTGGGGCAGACATTCACTTGTGTGAGGATGGAAGACGAGAGGGGACTGCCAGAGCCAGCAGAGCAACATCTTTCCTTTATTTGTCGACAATGCTTTTTCACAAGGAATTACAATGAGAACATTCAGCTGAAATGTTCCTGCATAGATTCACACACAACGACCGAGTCAGACCATCAGGTTACAAGAATCGTTTTTCTTAAAGTAATGAATGAGCTTTCATAAAGTAATGATTACAATATGTTTGTCTCACCCATATGCATTTCCTTATGGTGGTGATATAGCTTAAAAAAATACCAGACAAGACATATTCATGCTCAAACTGTACAGGGACACAAAAACACATGGGTGCATATAAATGAATACTCACAACTCTATTTGGCTCCATTGTTCAAATGGCATAAAAGATTGAATGAGCCGATTTGGCACAAGAGCAGAATAATCAGAGCATTACTGTGGCCCTTGGAGATTCTTTATTGAATGCATAACAATGAAGCTTGATTGGAATTGATAATGGCTTTGAAGGCTGGGTTGCTCCTTTCCACTCACTAATTTGTTCTAGTGCAACCTTTGACATGCATGGAATTGCCAATGGCTAACAAGGTAATTAGCCAACTGTTGAGAGGGGTCAAAATATGTGTGTTCATACCAAAAGAGAAGACATTCTTTCTGACTGATTGAATGCTGAGGCTCAGTGGCATTTTAAAATACTGAATCTATCTCTGTGACAGTTAATAATAGCAGTTTGGCAAATTCACAAGAGAATCTATGCAGAGCTGTGTTGCAGCATGTTGTCATTTATGTTCTGCCTTCAATAGAAATGACTGAGCTATGCAGTCCAGTGTGTGGGTGTGCATGATATCCCTGTATCAACACAAAGTCAGCATGAAGAAGTGCCGTGGATGTGAAAGTGCTGCTGACCTCGTCCATTTTTCTTCCAGTGCCATCAAGGCCACCATGCAGCAATGCTCCGCTCTGCATCCAATTGTGCGCAGTAAAAGGTGTGGATTCAAAGACTCCACTGGGCCACCAGCCCTCGGACACCTGCACTTATAAGACTCAACCGCAGTGTCAGCATGGCAGTCAACATGCATCATATGGCAACCTCACACATGCTGGGAAAACATTATGTTTCTGCACTGACACTGCAGCTCTGACAATATATTGACCATACACCACACAGCGACCTTGATCGGGACACTCCATCAAAACCCTGCATGTTGAATTTCTCTTTTGACTACATGTTTTAAACCATTCCAATTTCACATTACGCAGGCCTGAGGAATTTGCTGCACACATAGTTCTCAAGGGCTCAGAATGGTTTTATCAAATATGAAACATGATATTGTTTGATTGAATGCACCAAGTCCTAATTGGATTCCCTCTAACGCCTCCTCCCCTCCCTGCATAGATGAGTACTGATGAAAGATAACAGCTTCTGCATTAATCAAAGAGATGGAGCATTTTGATCCCACTCTCAATTAGATTAGATTACGTAAAACTTACCAATTTGTAGAGAATGCAATATGAATTATCAACAGGTCACTCAGCTTGATCTCTCGCCCAGTTTTGTCACAACAAATGACATGAAAAAACTGCATGGTGAATCTGTTTCCCTTTAAAGACAAAACTCTAGTTAGCTCTCATGTTATTTTTCATCACTGCTGTGAGATAAACTGAGTATAAATAGTCATGGATAGATTTCATTATGTAAGCAATAGGCTACCTAATACCAGTCTGAGGGGCTGGATTCATTTTAATTAATGATTTGGTCTTTACATATTACACAACATGTATGTTTACATATGCAAATCGATAACATTAGTATCATGCCAATGTGCTATTAATGCTATGAGTGACTGTCAAATGACAGTCACTCATAGCATTTCAGAATTTTTATGTGTCACATGAGTGAGCACTTTCAAAAAATATTTATCCCTCTCTCTTCCTGTGTACGCTGAACACTACGTCAAATGTGGTAGTGGCTCTTGTTTGTTCAGGATTACAACAGACTCTCTGGAGCGGATGGTTTGATTTGTAGGAGGAGGGGAGCAGCATTGTACTCATCGCATACTCTCTTGCACCTCAAGACACCAATAACTTGGAAAACATCAGATTACCCAGGAGGAGGTGAACCAAAAGTCAGCCCTTGTTTATTGTTTGGAGAAGGAGGAAATATTTCCTAGTGTAACCAAACTGAAATATCCCTGTGCCACAGATTAGATCTATTCCATAGAGCTATCTCTTGATAGTTAATTAGGTGTCAACAGCACAACTGAGGTAATTTAACCTTCATCAGGCTGTATCACATGAGTAGATAATGTAAGGGAATTATTCATTGCATATTTTAGGAGAACATGAAAAAAGGCTTTACTTAGGGATTCTAGGCTTAAGTGAAGATGAATGAATAGAATGCAAAATTTTAAATTCCACACTGAGTGGGACATTTGTGAAACAGAATAGGCTTATTAGAGAGAGAGAGAGAGAGAGAGAGAGAGAGAGAGAGAGAGAGAGAGAGAGAGAGAGAGAGAGAGAGAGACTTTCATTGTGAAAATAAAGAAGCATGCAATGAATGCCAATCAAATGACAATTAATAATCCTTCTGATCAAATTTATAGTAAACAATTATCTAAAGCCAATGTGATCAAAGTCTGTCGTCTAATGATCAATAGAGCCACTTTCTGCAGGACAGGCAGACAAACTCAACCTGAACTGAAACCCAAAACAGATAGCATTTTCCTGAAGGAGTCTGTAGCTGATAAGAATATAAAGAAAATTGAATAAATATTGAAATATACATACACACTGCCAGTTTCTTACACTACTGAATAATAAATAATCTGTCAAAATACTGATGAATGATGCTGCCACACTAAAGACTGACAGTGGCTGTTAACCTAACCTACAGTATACATTAGGAAGAGGTTTAGATAATTTGTTGGATATTCACACCCAGTAATGGCTCTTGTCATGATTTAGCTCACTTTGCTCAATATTTCTGTTTGACAGTCGCATATAAATCAAGTGTGTGCAGGATAGAAAGGCAGGCCTGAGTGAAGCTAAACAAGCAAATCACAAATGGTGACATAAAGCTGAACTTCAAGTGTGGAAATATTAGCACAAAGTGTAGAAGTAACCTAGAACTTAACAACCCTGTAGTGTATTTAGTCATAAAAGGAGTTATTAGATTAGAATTGGATGTATAGGCTAGTAAAGTAGGATAGGCACATTATCTTTGGTTGGCCTGGGGATTATATAGGCTCATTATGATTAGGATTTAGTGGAGAGTAAACCCATAAACTCATTTTATCCACCTTTGTATTTGCAGAATAGAGTTTACTGACCTTTTTAGGCTGATTTCACTTCATATTAAACATCACATGTGCAAAACTGGTATAAGGATTCACGCAAAGCACAGCAAAGAACTACAGTCCTAGAATAAATTAAATATTTAAAAAAAGTAAAAAAAAAAAAAAAAAAAAAAAAAAAAACATACCACAGAAAATCAATTTAAAATATCATCATTTAAGTTGACCCTCATATTATCTCCGGGGTCAATTTGACCCCATTCAATGTTTAATGCCTCTAAATACATGATTAACATCATTTCTTGCTTCATATTTCATGACTTTTCCAAATTTAATGGAGACAACTGGGTAAACATGAAATTAACATGATGGTGTTTTCAATGTCCTGTACACATTTTGTATGCATCGGTGTTTCCTTGGGGTCAATTTCACACCAGGCTGTTTTAGCTCTATAAAACATATGAGAAATATCAACATTTTACACACGTTTGCTCTAGTTCTTTTGGATGAAAACGAGGAACCATTTATAATCTTAAAAACAAACAAAAAAACTTCCCTCTGCTTGCAGGTCCTAACCTAACATAACCATACCTGTAGAAGTGTGAGAACCAGTCCAGTTCATATGACATTTAGGAGGAAACATGATTCCCACAAGAACTTTGACATATATGGGGGTTGAATGGGGGAGGTAATATTTTATTTAAAATGTTATTTACGTAGTCGACAACATAAAACAAGTTCCTAACATAAAAGTGGGTAATCATTTTCTGGAGGTTTAAGTTACTGGTGTCAAACTGAGCCCAATTGATAAAAAAATGTCAGTAAATTTGAAGGTATCGGGAGGGTTAATGTCACTGTAATGAGTAGGTTACCCCAGACAAACTGCAAAGGCCCCGGTAGGGACATTACTACAGTGCTCTTTTCGTTTGGGATGATCAACTTGTCGGGATAACAGGGGATCCGCTTTATCCCAGCGGTGAATTGGCTCTGTGACCAGTAGGGAGAGACAGTGAGATGGGCGGCTTTCGCCTAGTGGCCGTTTTTTCCTTTTTTCTTTGAGTGAGTGTGTGTTGGAGTGGATGGGAGGGAGCAGCAGCCTCAGTACCAGGCACTGCTGTCTCTCAGTACTGAGTGCAGACTCAGACTGGATAGGGAAGGAGGCTGCTACATGCTGCCGCCGCCGCCGCTTCTGCTGCTGCTGCCGCCTCCTTTGTCGTAACACAGGGACCTTTTCACCGCAACCAGACTTGAGCCAGACGGATATTTTATATCACGGATTCCGAGGGGGAAACTAAACAGCCACGGGTGTACCCATGTACTTATTACACGAGGGCAGGGGTCTGCTTCTGCTGGCGGTCTTGGCAGGACTGCAGGTAATGGTGTTTGAAAGCGGTTTCAAAGCGGAGTTACACCGGACAGTTAAGGTGCTTGTTGTGCTGTGGAGATGCTGCTGCCCGCTGGAGTTACGAGCCCGTCCGGCCATTAGCTTCCAACAAGCTGCACTTTAACGTTACACGCTAAACCGCTTTAGTATGCAGTTTGGAAAACAACCTTTTGCGATAACGAGTAACCCAAATTCACGATTTAAATTGGTGTTCGCAGCAGCTGGTCGGCTTTTGGTGATAGATATTTAATTGTATGTTCACGAGACGCCGTGTTTTACAAACTACCAGAAAGATGTTTTAAAATTCAGCGGTGTGTGTGTGTGTGTGTTTTCCAGTGTCGTACTTACCGTTAGCTTAATGAAAGAGTTGATTCCTGTGAAGCTTTATTGTTAAGTTGAGTGATTCAGGCCCGCGTTAACCTCGAAACGTTAGTCATTGGTTATATTTAAGCTAACGGTAGTTTAGGTTTGTTAATATTTATGTGTTGCTCAACGTGTGCCCTGTCTCCCGACTCCTCTCGGTGCCATTGTGAACGCTATTTAAAACAGTCACGAAAGTAGCCTAACCTTACTAAAAAAAATGCCTTAATGTTGGTTTAACGTCAGGTTACAAAAAACTAAAACGAACAATGCTGAGTTGACGGTTGTTGTCGAGCACTAAGGATGGGAATGGTTTCGGCTTTTGCACCACAATTATTATTATTATTATTATTATTATTATTATTATTTTATATGAATGCCCCTGGTTTGTTTTCCTGGCTGTGTACTTGGGTTAAATTGTGTAGCTATACAGGTTACAATTTACAAGTGCTCCATTCCTAGAGCAATGCGTTTAAATTGTGTTTCCTGAGCAGTTACCACAGGCAATAATTTTTGGGGGCAAACATTTGGCAATTCAAATAAATGAAATCTGGAGTTTATAAACACTTGTAATATGTTGACCGTGTTGAGAAATGTGCATTGTGGTGCCGTTGTGTTGTAACGTGCTTGAAAAGCAACTCCGTCCACCCCCCTCCCTCTCTAAGCATTTTCCATTTAAATTCCACTTCAGAATGGCAAGTGGCACGGATACCCACAATGCTCTTTTTCAGTGGGACTCCTCTCCTTTTTCATTCTTTTCAGGGAGCATGTAAAGAAATGGGGGGTGGGCCTCTGCTCTTAGAGCTAGGTTAATGCCAATGCTGTATGTTGGAGTAGACTTCCACATGTTTCTACTGAATCAGTGTATCTAGTCCGTATCTGCTTCACCGTAGATTTATGTGTTATCTACTGCTGAATTAAAAACGTTACGTTGCATATGTGGGTTTGAGATCTAATGCCCAGGTATTTTGATCTCTTGCTTTATTGATTCATCCTTTTTGGACACCAATCCCAATGATTCCCAGTGAATATATATATATATATATATATATATATATATATATATATATATATATATATATATATATATATATATTTATATATATATTTTTTTTTTTTCATTTTCTGTAATGCTCAGCGTATCCCCAATATGCTCATTTTAAACACATAATTTTTTCCTTCACAAACTGAAAAGGAAAAGAGCTCTTAAGACACCACACTGTTTTTTATGTTTGGTTGTTCCGGCATTAAAACACAAAAGGGTTCATTGCCACAAAAGTGGGAACTGTTGGCTTTTACTTTTTCTATTACCTTGTTCCTGTACTTCAAAGTGGAGTATTTGTCCAGAGTTGTGTAGTGATCACAGGGGCCGGCTGGGAGCATTGGCTATAGCCCTAGCCTGGGCCCAGGCCCCACCAGGAGACAAATGGAGCTTGTTCTTGCCTAGCCATGCTTTTTGGCTAATGCTTAACCCTTTTGGCCTCATTATCCTAATTGCGGTGCCTGCTATAAAAACAACAGATGCTTTAGTACAACTGTTGGGACTTCAGAACGTGACCAAGAGGTTGTGGAGATATTAGAGCGCATTTTTTAGGGTTGATTTATGACTCATTCTTGCCCCCCCCCCCCCTTCTCCCCACCACCTCAGATCACAGCAGAGGGCAGGGGCACCCCTCCATGCAGGCCGGGCTTCTCTGAAGATGTATACAAAGCAGTGGTACCAGATATTACAGAGAAAGGACAGCCCCTTTTCAACGGTGAGTGGGGAAATTCTCTTGGTGCTGTTCTTTGCTTGCATGCCTGTTCTGTGTGCGTTTTACCGAGTGTATGTGTGGGCACACACATGCGTATGTGTGGGTTTCACTCCATGTGTTACATTCAGGGGAGGATCGGAGCGAGCCTGACATATTTAAGCAATTAGCTCCGGTGTGGTAGTGTGGGATTACAAGTCATGTAGTTTGGCTTGTAAACCAACTCAAATCTGGTTTAACTTTATGTAGCTTCTGTCAGTTTTGCTTACTTAGTTCCTTCTTTTCCGAGAAGAGGAAAAAAAAAGCATAAGCAGATTGTTACTTAAATGCTAGATCGTATATTTTGTGTTGTTACTGCATTTTCTATTTTCCTGAGATGGATTTTCACTACTGGCTTTGTCATCAGAAGTTGGAAAACTGAAGTGAAATTTCACCCTTTGTCCATTTTATGAGACACTTCTCTTTGCAGTGAATCAAAATGAATCAAACACATAAATGCCCCTTTTTACGCAATTTTAATTAATCAAACAATCTAGTGAATATTATGTGCAATATGCAGGTGGATGGAATGATTATTGCTATAGTATATTATTAATGTACCTTTGCACTGCACTAGAAACAACAAACTTCTAGTATTTAAACAATATCCAGTGTATATGTCTATATATCTGTTAGGTTCTGCTACAAAAGAACGTTTTCAAGCCTGAAGGTTCCTTATCGAACCATCCTGGAACATGATCAGTTGCAATGTAGTTTTATACTTCTAATCCCACTCATTGGCAATAATTCTCCCTTACAGCAATTTAAGTACCTTACCCAATATTTTGTTAGAATAACAGGCCTTGTGTAGGAAATAAAGTGAGTGGGTTTTGATTTGTTTTATTTTTCCAACCTATAACCTGCTGCAAAACAAGAAAGCACGAAATAATGATTTTTTTTGCAATAAGCCATTACATTGCAGAAGGCATGACCAACACTGCCTCTTTGGAGTTTAATATTGGCAAAGTGAGGATGCAGCTACCGTGAAACGGTGCTAAGGCCTACAGACGGTAATAAAACTGGAATATATCACCAGTGTGCCATTAGAGAGGTTAGAGCCTTGAGGTCATTTGGACCAGAAAACATTCTCACTTGCGTTGGATTTCACAGTTTGTGCCTAAAACTCGCAGGCTGCCGTTGGTGTGAGTCAGTGAGATGGAGGGGGGAGGTAGCAATGACGAGAGAGGAAAGGAAGAGGTTGATGGAGAGGGGAAGAGGGATCTTAGAGGGGTGGGTAGAGCTTTCACTGGGCCTTACCTTGCGTACAAGCTTCTGTTTGATCCTATAGGTGATGGATTTCCCTCTCTGTTGGCTTGTGGATGAGCCGTGACCAGGGGTAATCAGGTTCCCTTTTGTTTGCCCCCCTCACTGCCTCCTCTCCTCTTTTCTGTGCCTCTCCCCTCCCCCAGCGAGTTGTTGCTCTGTGGAGGGTTCCTTGACAGAGAGGCACTCCTGTGTCATTGTAATGCAGCAGGGCTCAGCAGCGTGGGATGATGTTAATGAAACTCCATTCGCTAATGAAAAGTTCCTGTGGCATGTTTTGAAAGACAAAGCTCCCATGGTGTGTAGAGTCTGCCCCAAGTTTTTCAACTTTGCTTTCACCATGCTGATTTGGTATATTGTTTTTGACCAGAACCTGGTGTTTTTTTTTTCTCTGTAACCACATGTGGCAAGCTAATGCTTTATGCCACCATAGGGATTGGGTGAATCTTGCTTTAAGTCATTTTACTTAACATACCTGAGTTTCCATTCACACTACATCAGAACTAAAATTCTCTTGTTATGTAAAAAAACAAAAAACAAAAAAAAAAAAACAACAAAAAAAAAAACAATAACAACCAGTCAGCTAATTTAAATGTGTGCAGACTTGTACTCTCAGGCTGCAGGGTCGGGTGGTTTTCTTCTTTGAAACAGGATCTGTTTGGAATATCAGTGTAACACTATCAGTCCAGTGTATAGGGTGACAGTCATATGAGTCCATTGCTTTTGCTGTATTGCTGCTCAAGCTAGATATGAATGAGTAGGTGTGGGGGTGGGCTGTTGAATATCTCTGTCCATCTAATTGCAGGCCCTTCTTTGTTATTGATTAAGATAATACACATCCTGAGGTGTGTGAAACCCGGAAGTAGAAGCCATTCAGATGCAAACAGTTGACATTGTATGCCTTAAATTAAGCACATCCTGTGTATTTGATGATGACAGTTGTAGCCAGCACAGTTAACGCAGTTGTTTGATTGTAAGATTTAATCACATTCCCGGGGGCGCATATTCAGACTTAACTGTTAGCTGGCCAAGTGAATGCCCCATTGATTTTCAATAGAATTGTTAATGTGCATTTTTTTTTAAGTTGCTTGCCAGAGCAGCAGAGAGGAGAGCCAGGGAGGACAATTATTTATCTACGAGACCTCCTCTCCAATGATCCGTTAAAGGGAGGTTTCGCTCATTGTTTGCAGATGCAAAACCACATCGGGCTTTGGAGTCTTCCCATTGTCTGCCCTCTGGGGCCCATATGACCTTGCCTTAAAGATTGGAGTATTTGTTCAGGGCAGAGGAAAGACCAAACATGGTTATTCATTTCCACACAGTCACATGGTGGAATGTGGCTAAAGTTCCCCAAACATTTATCCAGTGTTTCTCTTAGGTTGTTCAGTTGCTTGGTAAGGTGACTCATTTTACTAAATTGTACTTCATTTTAGGTATAGTGTGGCTGCAGGCCATTTGCCCTAGGGTGTCTAATGGAATTGTGGTGGCTTTAGAGAGCTGACACACATTGTGCTATTTTTTGAGATGAGGCCTTTAAAGCAGGGTTGTAAAGTGAGTCAGCCTGAGCATTATTCAGCAGAGGCTTCCCTCTCCAAAACTGGGTTAATGAAAAGCCCAAAAGCCTAATTGAGCTTAATACACTCTTATGCTGCTATTCTGCCATCCCTACCCCCAACTATCTATCCTACTTTCATTTTTCTTTCTTCCACCCTAAAGCCGTCTGTTTTATTTCTTTTTTGGGGGGTGTGTGCTCTGGTGATGAAAGAAAAATATGTTTACAGGCTGCTTTAACCTTGGTTCAAATGATTTTTTTAATAGCTAGTATTTCAGGAAGGTCCAATGAGCTGGCTCCACAGACAAACTGGGAGAAGGATTCACAGTTGACCAGTTTCATAATGTGGATAAAACAATTAGTTTCAGTGTTAGCACTGACAACATTGAAAAGAAATTTAAAAGATTTTGCAGGAACAGACATCATAAGACTTTCAATTAATCTGTCATTAACTGTAATTACTTCCCTTTGCACCGTTTGATCCTTTAAAACAAACAACAATGTGTCCCTTTTGGCAAGAGAAACATTACGTGAGTGAAATCACACATTTTGTTTTACTAAGTCCTTTTGCATGTTGTTGTTCTGCTTCTCTGCGCTCTGTCACAGCTCTGATGGCCCTTGGTACAGCTGGGGCCAATCTCAGATGTGTTTGAGAGGCCCCTGTGTTTGGTCAGACGTGACCCTGTTCAACCCTCTCCTATAAACTGTGCCAAAGTACTCAGCAACAGACTCAACCATTTTTTACAGCTCCAGTATTAGAGATGAGGATGGTGGGGGTTTTCTGGCAAGCTCTAGACGAATGGAAGACTAGCCAAGAGGGTCCTGACCCTCACCAGGGAGGCCCCAAATGTATGGCACTTCTCAGCACATGTTGTCCTGACCTACGAAGTTGATCATCTATCATTGTGAACAACTGAGCTCAGCCAACTTCCAAACCTGTGTTATTTTTTCTTCTTTTTTTAAACCACATACAGGATCTCTTGTTTCTTGAAATATTCAGTAAAGACACATTTTCTATCTGTGAGGAATAGGTTGGCACACATTTTGATATTTCTTCTAGTGTTATAGTTAGTGTAGTTAGGGTTTCAGTGTTTCTTACAGTGGCACTGGTGAAGCCTGTGTGTGCTATACAAAGATTGTCTTTAAGGTGTGCAGTTGAGGTCTTTTTGTTTTAGGCATACGAGGTGAGCACTGATGTCTGTGCCATTGCTGAATAATTCAATAGTCAAACATGACTTCCTTAATATTCAAATCCCCGTTTAAGATGAGATCCATAAGCACGGAGGAGCCATCATACAGGCAGATGAGAAAAACGGAAAGCAGTAGGGCGCCAAGAAGTCCTTGCCTTTTTATATGATGGGGGCTGCTGCGTCTTTCACATTCTCTTATCTCTTTCTCATAGTTGGACATCAAGTGCAACCCTGTGACCGTGCGTCTCTGTTTGATGGGGTTCTAAATCCCTTTCTTCTTCATTTTTTTTAAGCCGAGGCAGCACTTCCACTGTAAACTTGTTTGTAAGACCAGTCCATTGCTCTCCCTCTCATCCCCTCTCTGTCTTTTTTTCTGCACATGGATCAATAAATCCAGGGTCTTTGTTTGGACTGATCAATATGTTGTAATGAAGGCTGTGCTCCAATTCCCAGCTAAAGCATCACTGGCGGGTTTGGGTTGAATTTGCTTTATTCTTTATTGTTATGAGCCCCTATAAATTTTCATTGCTCGTCACCATTGTTTTTCTGCAAACACCATGGCCTAGATAACTGCCACATATTGTACCTGCTGATTGGATCTTGGTGGTGTATGGTTTTGGAATGCAGCCTTTGATGTCATTTTGTCCTACAGTATTTACAAGAAGTAGTGGTTGAGTCCAGTGCTCGTGGTAGGGCCAGCAGCCATTTGTCACATTGTTATTGCTCCTTCTCAGCCCTAAGTCCATATCATAGCAATAAAATAATAATATTGTAAGCACATTAAAACAAGTGCACCCATCTGTGGCTAATTTGTGGGGGTGGCGATTGGTGCTTTTTAGGACCTACTGGGTGGTGTGGCAGGAGAGGACATATTTTATTTATATCTGACCTTTTTAGCCCGTGCTTCCTTATCAAACAGGTCGTCTGCATATCGTACCTCCACATTTGGAGGCAGACAGGGGCTTGTGAAATGCTTAAAAGCAGATAAGGTATTTTATAGAGAGCTGACATTGCCCGGCTGGCTTCTCAACACTTCGGCTCCTATCGCACATATCAGCCTCAAGTCCTGCCCCCCGCTATTGGCGCCCAAGAGTGTGTGTGACTCTGACATTGGGCAGTAGTTAAGGTGCCTCGCTTTTGTTCCTGTGAGTGTGTGTGGGTGTTTGTCCTTGGCATAAAATTAGCCTGTTCAACCCCAGACAGCTCCCAGTGGTTGTGGTGTGTAGGTGGAGGCGGAGGAGGGGATTCCTTCAACGGAGGCTTCTTTAAACCCCAGCTGTTGGTAAAGACTATGCGTCCCAGACCATCGCTGTCAACACTAAATTTTACATTCAGATGGATAGTGAGCACTCAGACACTGCTTTATAATCTGATTGTAAATGGTTAAATGTAGATAATTTTTGTTTCTCACAGGGTTGCATATAAGTGTATTTCCCAATGAATATTTCATAGGTAATAATCTGTAGGGACCAGATACAGAGTTGAAACAAAGGCCTTTTATTGTATTGCTGCCTCACCCAGTCATGTGAAGGTTAGGAGGTTTTATAGGTTATTTAGTTCCAGATCACACCTGGGCCCTCCAGCCTTGACGTGCTATGGCTAAGATTTTGAAATTGATGTGTGTGCTTCAATCATTGAGACTGTCAAAAGGGAAAAGATTAATTTCTTTTTCTAAAACAATCCTTTCTTATAAGCTCTTGGTCATGACACGAGAGGGGGGCTGGAATTATTCTTGGTGACTGCGGTGTGGTCTGCCTGCCACTCGGCTTCAGATATGAGTTTTATATATCATCAAAAACATCCGGAAAGTGCATAACATGACCTCACTGTGTAATGAGGTCGTGTATAAATAGCAGTATTGACCTGACTTTCCGCATATATGCCTCCATATAACTAGGCTAGTGTTATTTTTCACCAGAGAAACACCAGAACCAGTGTGGAAAAGAAAATGCAAGCTAGCACTTAACAATAGATCAACACTGTCGAGTAAATTGTTTATTTTTCTAAAGAACTGATTTTTGGATTTCAGAATTCTTATCCTCTGTGGGGCAGCCTCTTTGGCCAGCAGAGTGAACAACTCTGTATCTCTTCTACCAATCCCAGCTCTAAAAAGAGAGCCCTGCTTGCAGTGTTGCCCCAGCAGTTTATTGAGCAATGCTGAAACCCCTTTTCAATATTGTCAGACTCTGATTTGCTTTCTCTCTGCTGTGCTTGTTTTTCTCATTATGTTAAGCTAGTGGGTATAGAGAGCCCAGCCCTCACGTTTTCCATTGCATTTCTCTCTGACACATTGCCAAACATGTAAAGGGGGGGAAAAAGCCACTCCCAGTCTCTACTATTTTTCTCTCTAGTTTGATTCTTTGGCCATGAGGAAATATATTTAACTTCAACTTTGGTGTTTTTAGACAACAGTGTGGTCTTTGGCTGCCTAATCCACACTGATATGTCTTGGTTTTAAAATGCATAACTTTTGCTACATTTGCACATTTTGCTATATTTGCCATATTGAAAACCCCTAACACGGAGACTTTTGGATACACAGCTGTATATTAGTTTGAATACTCCAGTCTTTCGCAGTCATGTGGACGGGCAGATACAGATGCGTTTTAATATGATGACGCACATTGACAAAGTACGACAAGCCAAAACATAGACCAGTAGGTACCTTTTACAGGACCATTTCTGATTTCATCCGTGTATGGTTACCCCTTTCCCATCATTATAGCTTCCTCCTGCAATGGATAATGCTCTCATCTCCTTAGCTTTCACGTGCTCTGAGTTTCACCATTCGATGTTTATAAACATTGCAAGTCCCCCACCTTTGCTTTTGCTGAGTAGTTCAGTGTCCCTGTCAACTCTCACAATGGTCTGACCTAGACCGTGTCTACGGTAGCATTGGGAGTGTTGCTGGTTAGCCATGTTTCAATGAGACATAGTAGACTAAAGTCCCATAGGTCCTCTGATTTCTAACCAGATCCGCTTGTTTGTCAGACTTGTTGGCCAGCAAGTTCACATTCCACATCACCACCAAGGGAATAGATGGTTTATATCTCATTTCTCCAATAGCCTAGCCTTCAGCTTAGAGCCGGTGTTTGGGTCGGCATGCCAGGTACCCAACAATATGCTTCCTGTTTAAACTGGTATGTGCATGCCCAGTATACATGAATGGCCTTTTTTTTTTTTTTTTAATGCATTTTTAGTTCTGTTAATATAGACAGATATTGTTTCTGATGTGGTGCTAAAACACTGATGTAAACACAGATCACATAGATTTAAATTTTAAAATGCTGTTTTAAAACAAAGTTGCATCACTGTGGATGCAATGTAAGTTCTGGATTCAGCAGCAGTACCTGTCTCATATAACTGTGAACAGGAAATAGTGAGCAGAGGCAGAGTGGTGTCCTCTTTGTCTGCAGGGTCAAGTAGAGAAATTAATGCTAAAATGAATATATTAATGAGATAATTAGAGCAAATGTGGAGAATATTTCAGTGAAACAGAACTAGCCCTGTGTTTAGCCTTGTGCATGTACAGCGCAGTGTTTTAAACCCCATGCTGTGCTCAAGAGGCTGCATGAATTGGCAAGCCATTATTTCCTTGACAACAAAAGAGAAATTTGAGGCAGGGATACATTAATTGACCCAGATACTGTAACCATATTCACAAAGGCCAATATCCTGCCTGGGAAGAGACAGCTACCTCCTGCAGGCCATGGCAACTATTGTGTTCTGGCAGAGGCTTCAATTTCAACGCACCAGCACTTCTCTGGATGCTAGCCTGTGATGACTCGCTAGGTCGTATCCCGTGACATCCTTTATGCATCCTTCCTTCATCCACCCCACTGTCCCCCCGCCACTCCCTTCTTCTCCTCCCCCCTGCCATGCAGGAGCCTGAAGATGGAGGAGCTCCTTGGCCTCCATTCAGTGACTGATGTGGCTTAATTGAATAATGCATGGACAGTATGGAAGCATTTAGTCCTACATTCTGCATGCCCAAACAACCCAGTTTGTTTCTTGAGGTAACTCTATGACTTCAGTTATAAGGGTGAAGCACTGTTTTAGTGGTGTTGGTAATATTTGTGATAGATGGCCCTTAACTGTTTTGTGGAACTGGTGTTTATGATATTTCCCTGTGGCATGTTTTTTTTTTTTTTTTTTTTTTTTTTTTTTTTTTTTTTTTTTTTTTTATAACCAAAACATTCTTTGTGTGTCTGGGAGAAAGAAAAAGGATATGAGTACCTGTGTAACATCCTCTGTCAATTGATCATATCATTCTGTGCCCCGGTGAGGTGACATTTATTGGTATTTGTTATCATGTCTTTGGGGAAAAAAGTAGTTTGATTTATGTTCAATTAGCTCCTTAATTTAATCTTGTGGTTGGGAACATCACCTCCTAGCACCCACCCAAACTGTTTGCTCATCAGATGAGCGTATGTTGCCAGTCATATTACTTGTCTCACTCCAAGTGATCTACTGTTACCCGGCCTTGCTGACACCAGTAACTGCCATTACAACACAGATATTATGATTGACCTGCAGAGATTTCTAGTTTCCATTTCAGCGTACGTTATGGCGGTGAGCAACATATCGCTCTGCGGCTTGCGTTGTCTGGGTTTATATTATCTCTCTCTCCCTCTGTCGATATTTACTGAAGCATTAAAGAGCGTGCAGCATGTCGCCACTTTATTTCCTGTAGCACTGCCTGCTCAGCAGGGGAGGGGGTGGAGGGGGGCTAGAGGGTTACTGGAGGGTATAAGTACTGGTACAAGTCGAAGGTCTGTTTAATGCTCCATGCATGTTGACTCTGGCATGCATAAAATAATTTGAGTGTTCTTTATGCACCAATGAGGGGCTGAGAGGAAGGCACATTCCAAAAATAGGTAAAGTGTGATTTGGAGACTGATTACTGTATATGCATGTCTCATGTAAATTTTCAACACAATGAACAAAATGCTTTTGTTGATATAGGATGAGATCATCCAGAAATTGTATTATCAGCTGCTTCTATGAAATTGCATATGTTTATTAAGTGAATTATAAAGTGAGTTAATATTTTGCTGTTATAACTGTGCAAAACATTAACTCACACTTCCCACACTTCTGACATGATTATTTTATCTCAAACACTATGCACACTCTGTAATTTCCCAACAGTAACACAGGTAATCCTAACCCTTTCCAGGTGCTTTCCAGCACCTCCCCACCCTCCATCTTAGTCCACCAGAGAGCAATACACTCAATCTTATATAGATTCTGTGTCAGCCCTTCACTGTCACACTAAGTGTTCTAAGCACTGTGACCTTTGTAGAAGATAAGCTTCCTACGGCTGACTTGAAGAGTTTGGAATAACGGCCTCAACCAATAATTTATGGCATTGCTAACCATATGAGGGCTATGAGCCAAGGTTATTGACCTTTCACGGCTGTCACCAGTGATAGAGGGAGTAAGGCCCAAGAGGAAAATGAATTGGGCTTATTAAGAAGCAGGGCTTTGAATCAAACCTAGAGGCGCAACTTTACTCTCCAATTTTCCCTTTCAGTGGATATTTAAATCATTACTTCTTTACACTGTTTGACCAATTGTCTTCTGCCGAAATAGAAATTGAAGGCACATACAGCAGGAGTTGTGCTGAATCACAATGCTCCGGTGCATGTGCTGTGTCTGTGAGAGATCAGCGTGCAATGCGTGAACTGATTGAAGGATTAACACTTGCAGCACAAACACATTACAGCAGCTCATCTTGATCTGAGGTCATCATTATCAGATGAGGGATTTTGTGGATTCTAAATCAGTGATCAAAGTCTTTATGCAAAGGGGATTTACACTGCTAGAGTGGCTTTACAGTTTTATTTCAATCAAAAGTCTTTTTTATCTTCCATGGGTCCTCAGTTGGGATTGATTTGTACATTTGTAGCTGGGGGACAAGGGAAGAAAGCTGAGACAGACCAGAACATCTGAATAAAATGAAGTATGTCAAGAATGTTGTGTGGACTGTGGAGCAACAGAGCCACAGATAGAGGAGATTGACCGCATGTTATTTCACCCCCATCCTCCCTCAAAGCTCCCAGTCTGTAAAACCTGGTGGGAGGCAAGAGAGGCATGCATTTATATTGGATCAACATGCTACGATTTTATTTTTCCAAATTCACCACTTGTGTTTATAATCACACTCTGTCCCCAATGGAGTTCAACTAAAATCATTTTTATTGACTCTGGAAAAGCTTATCTGGGCCTGATGCATTGTTAAAAGTGTGCGTATCTAGGACCACTATCACATCCCGGTGGAAATAAGCAATAGATGAAGAAAAACAGAGCTGGTGCTATGCCATATCTGTGTGTTTGTTATTAGAGCCTGTCCCCGGTGAGGTCCAATTTAAAGGACATTTTTAATAATGTAGCGGAAGCTTAGGCTGTTCCTTTGTTCAGTGATTCATGCATACTTCAGATATTACAAGTGGGCTTAGCTATAGCCTCATTTATAGAGCACAAGCAGAGAAAGATTCACTGATGGTGGCTCACCCGTCCTCTGTGGTATTCATTTAGATTAGCTTGTTGAATTTTTCAAGTGTTTGTTTATTTGCCACCGGATAGCCAAAGGATGAGATAAAATGACTAATGTTCCAGTTTTTTTGTGTCTCTGAGTGTGCTATGTGTATATGTGAGACATGCCTATGTGTTGAGGTGAGATATTTATGATTGTGTGTCTGCATAGGTAGACTACTCATTTAAAATGTACATACAGAACTGAAAAGTAATATCTTAGCAGAAGTATGTGTGGGGAGGAGGTCTATTTTGGACCTCAAAAGCTCCATATCACAGAGCTCATTCCTCTAGCCAGGACTGTGGACAAGTGGGTGCCAGCTGATGGGGTAACATAGTCTTTGATAAATCTCTTCTCCTACCCTTTATATGTTGTGGGTGACTGGCCAAGAATATAAACCATCTGGTTGACATGTATATTTAGTTTGGTCCAGACTGTTTCTTCAGAGCAGACCCCCATCCCAACACACACACACACACACACACACAGGAGGAGAGAGAGCTTGTTCTTTAAAGTGAACCATATTGGTAATAGTGGAAAGACAACTATGTGAACCAATGTGAATGTGAACTACTCGTTGTCTCTGTGTGTCCTACCAAGAATGTGTTGTCTAGGAAGGGTGAGGTCCGAATGACACAAACAAGGCATTGTGTTGGTTTATTCTGTATCGGGTGACAGTGGGCAGCACTGGCCTTGGCTTTTTTATGCATCTGTTGAATGATTAATTGTTTGAAAAGAAATTTGATTAATGTGATTTAAGCACTGAAAAATGCTGCATTTCAATTGTGTTTCTCGTTGAGTGCCTAGGATAGTTGATCACACTTTAATGCCTCTTGGAAGAAACTATTGACTTTTTGTATTTTTCCCACATTCAGGAAACAGTCTCCTGCACAAAAACGATGTAGGCCCATACTGATTTATAGAGGAGATCTGTGGTTTTACAATGATAAAGACCTGATGAATACAAGATGAAGCAAATAAAAATCTGCTTTTTTGTTTGATATTTTAGACTAGTTATTAACATGCAAGCATGCAAGTCCTGCTTCTTTGTCATGCCTGCAGCTGTGCACACTACCCATGATTCATAGTGTTGAATCATACAAAGGGCTGCAGTACCACAGAGCTGGTACTAAAGTAGAATTGCCTAAATGAATAACCTGAGTCCCACGACTGGAAAAGCATTCCATGATGACAATGATTTGTCCACACCCACCTGTCAAACACTACTGGAATCAGTATAATTTCACAGACACACCGTGGCCGTTGCTGCTTTAAATTATAGACATAATGGGAAACTAGAACTCCAGAAGCCCTCTGAAGAGGCCTGTTGGAGATATTAAATGTATGGCTTGTGCAGTATTAGGTGGCGGGCACTGTCGACAGCTGGAGCAAAATTCCATGCAACCTGGCCACAGCTGATGCAGTGTCTAACCTCTTGTCAGCCCACCCCCTCCAATCCCAGCCTCTGATTATCCCTGGCCTTTATTTATTGGTCCGTCTGCAGCATGCTTGGAAAATGTGATTGCACCACCATCGATTTGTGTCTGTTTGAAATAAGGTGGTCCAGACACTGGGCACACGCATAAGTGGGAGTTTTTCTTCTCCTTCCATCCCTCTCTCCCTCTTCCTTTCTCTTTCCATTTCCTTCTCTATCTCACTTGCTCTCCCACTCTTTGCAAATCCACCCTTGGCGTACCATACAGGCGAGGCGATGGTTCCTTAGCCGCTTATCATGCCTTGCACCAGACCACCAAGGGGTCTAAGCGTGTGTATGCAGGCAGCTGTGCACCACTGTTTAACTCCATTCTGTGTGGGATAAGTGGGGATTGGCATGTACTCTGCCTGTCAGAGTGGGTTTCATCTGCTCAAAAATGCGACAGCTGGGCAGAGCTTTTGCGCTCCTCCCATATGAGAAAGACAGACAGAAAGGAGAGAGAGAGAGAGAGGGGGGACCATAAAGAGAGGGGTTGCCACAGCTTCCTGACTTTGGCTTGGAGCAAAGCAAATGTTGGCACATGTGTTATGAGTTAGCGCCGACATAACTGTTTTAAGAGTGGCCTAACACATTAAAGATGTGTGGCTGGCTCCTCCACTTTTTTTCTTTACTCTCTATGCTGTAAACATTGAACAGTAATAGGAGGAAGGGCATAAGAAGAGTAATTTATGTGCGGAGGAGAAGTCTGAGATGAGCCCTCCCTCAGGGATTAATGGGAGTCTCTGTCTCTGTTCACAGGAAATATGAAAGGCCCTTTGTTGGTAGAGGGCTTGCTGCTGCCAGCAAATAACTACCCCCTGTCATATCGAAATCCCCCAACCTCTAAATTCATTGCCTCCACTGCTGCTCATCCTTCAACCTTATTTTGTCCCTAAGCCTGTGTGTTTTCTGTCAAAGTCGCTCATTTATGATTCTACGCTATGCCTGCTGTACGGTGGCCCAGGAGACACTAGCTCGTTGTTAGTATTCACTGACACTTCTGGAGATCCGGCCACTGAGCGAGCAGAGGGAAGACTGGGTGAAATAGCAGCACGCAGGTGGTGATTCATACTCTCACCTGTGATGCCGTGTTTGGTCATTTCTGTCTGCTGTTTTCTGTCTGATCCATTTACTATCTGTTACTGGTATACCATGCAGTGAACAGCCAGTTTTTTATGGCCAGTGACCAGTGTCCACGCTGGTGGTAAGGGTTTATTTTTGTTGTTAGTGATGTGTGTGGGTGTTGGTGGTGGCTACACATACCTTCCAGGACCAGGCTAGATAAAGAATGGCCTATCAGTGTCAGGAAATGACTGTTTGGCACTACACTGGCAGTGTGTCTTTCATCAGGTCACACCTAGGTCTCCTCACACCTGCAGCTCAGAGCAGAGGGGTGAAAGGCTGTTGGTAGGTGTTAATTGCTAAAAGGACACCTGTTAAAGTGACTCTTACAGAAAACAGGCATTATTTTTTTCCCTCTCCTTTCTTTTGTGTTAATATTTCTCTCCTCCAGAAAATGTTTTTTATACATTATTTTTATTTTTGCATGTCCTGACTTAAATAAGAGGAATAAACTGTCAGATTGAATTGTTTTGTTCTTCGCTGCCTGCCTTGCATTGGAATTTGCTCTGTGCTCAGCCTGTTAAGCACTTCAATACAGTACACAGATTAACGTGTTTATACAAAAATCCTCTTTTCAGTGGCTCTGAGCGTGCTAACACTCCTGAAAACAGTTCCTTTCTTTCCCTTACTGTGTCCGGCTTCTCCATTCAGCATGGGAGCTCCAGAAATTCTTATTTACTTGTCACATTGTTAGGAAGAAAAAAAAACTTTACTGGAACACTTCTTTAACACCTTAAAATGTAGAAGCCAACTGTGGAAAAACCAAGCAGAAAAGTGGATTATGAAACTGGATTGCATAAATTTGAATGATTGCGTAGGAAATAGCTCTTGAATACTTTTTTAAAACATACACCAGTTCTACCTTAAAAAAAAATCTGTGTAAGATAAAGAATTGTTTGAGTTGTTTGTGTTATCCTTGATGGTTTAAGCTCTGCTCACCTCTCTAGCCTCAAGGAGTTCCACAGAGAAAGCAGGGAATCTATTGGCTCCATATTGACTTCCTCAGGGCATCTCCAATGGATTTGACATGGATAACACTGTTGTGTTTGTAACAAAAGGGGGAGGGGACTTAATAAAGGCAGGAGACCCCCAGTTGGAAAAAAAAGGGAGGAAAAATGAAAAGAAGAGAGAACTTAAATGAAGAGGGCTCAACTTGGCAAAAGCCATGGGTTGTCAAGGGCAACCAAAAGGCCCTAGTATGTAACTTGCTCCTCTCTCACAGTCCTGCGAGAAACCTTGACTGCAGGCGTATATCAGACTGAATACGAACCAGACACTGAAAGGCTTAAACAAAAGACAGCATGCATGCAAACATTTGGATCCTGTTCCTGCTTTATACATGATTTATAATTAAGTTTGTCCAGGCCGTGCCTTGAGTGTAGATGGAGTAGTGCTATAATGAGCTTCATAATTTTATGTTATTCTATGCTTTAATTGTAATAGTGAGGAAGCCATTCATTTGTTTAATTTACTAGACTGGGAGTTGATGGCTGGGCTGGCATGGTAGGGGGGAGTTTAATGGCCATCCTCTGGAAAGGATAAGGCTTATTAGGTCTGATGGGCCTCCTGTCTCATATAACCTAATGTGGCCATGATAGACGGAGGATTCTGGGTTTGGATACATTGGAACTGTAAATCAAAGCATATTCCCTGGCCCTGGAGTTTGTAATTGCCCATTAAGGGCATGTTTGTAGATGGAGGGGCCAGATGTCCCTGATGTGGCTGAGGGTCCACCGTGGGCTGTGAAGCAGAATGCAGTTAAAGGGAGGAGCATAGGCTGGACACTGTCCCTCATTAAAGTGACCTGGGCTCTGCTAGCAGGCCCATAAAAGCCCTTTAATGTTCTTACCAGAGAAGCTCCACAGTTTGCCCACAATTCCACAGCTGTAAAAAAAGGGGACTGAATTCCCTAAGAATCCATTGCTGTCATAACCCTCAGCACCAGCTGTCTATCCATGTTTAAATCTAACTCTTGAGCATTGTTCCCTCCTATTTTGGTGTGCACCATATGTAACATTGATCTTAAAGGTTTGCTCCCTCTGGTCTACTCCAGGGTTTCTTCCAAAGAAGACCTCAGGATGATTGAGTGGGACATATGCAGGGACAACATCAAAGATTCTAGTATTTGGTGTAATATCACATAGCCCCTAGTGATATTATCATGATTGATTTATGATGCAAGCGGGGTTTATCGTGTTACCACTCCCTTCATTTCTTTCCCTTACTCTCTCTAACATACACAGTAAATACAAATGTGTTTTTGGATTTATGCAATTATTTGTCATGAAGTGTTGATCTAGTTTACTCCAGCCACAGTGTTAGGGATAGTGTGTCAGATAGTGTCAAATATGCATGGCAGCACCCGTCCCTCTGTGAACACCCTATCTCTTGTTTGTGTTTGGGCCCTAAACCCCATGCACAGCTGCCGCGGGGGCATGTCTGGGGTTTGCTGTAATGGTGATGACCTCCTAATGTGGATTCCAGTGAGGCAGAAAGGCAAATGTTTGTGGTTCCAGGTCCTCCTGGTATCCTGGGTCGCTACAGCTGTCATGTTATCTCCTTCCTGCCCAGACCCTCTAGCTCAGAGTGCAACACAATATCTACTAGCATCCCAGCTGCGGACACTCTGAGATATCGGGTAATATTCTGACAGAAGGCTGCATACTTAATTGTAAGGCTTCCGGCACAATAGTCCTCTTTGAGGCTCAAGTCCCAACCGGAAAACAACAACTGTAAATTTCATGGAAGGAATCTGATTTAATGCCCTCGTAATGCCATGCTCTCCTGGTGGTGCTGCATGAACTTTGAATGAACCACACATATTTAGACGATTTATGCTTAGAATTCTGTTCAGGGTAAAAGGTGTGCTCTCTGCTTAGCTACGCTTGGTTACTGTGCAAAAATGCTTCCTTCAACCATGCCTCTGAGTTCATTGTTTTCTTTCTTTTGTGGAATGTTATGGCCTTCTTTGTTTGCAGGCCATAATGAGCGCCAGTGGAAATCTTATTTACACTAGCTGGGTTAAGGGGTTTTGGCCAGTGCAGTGGAAAGTGTCCCCCCTTGGCCAGTCAGCAGGGATCACACTGAGCTCTGTGTCTGATGGATGGGTCTTTTTAATGTGACAACTGAAAGAAGCCCCATGGATTCCCCCTGGACCAGGACACTACAAAACAGCTACTAGCAGAGCTTTGCTTTTTCCCTTCCTCTCACTCTTTGTTTCAGGAGGCAATTTTTTTACTGTCTTATTTTCCCTCTGTTCTTGCATAGCTCTCCTCCCTCTTACTCTTGGTTGAAAACTGATATGCAAAAGACTGCTTCAGGTTACAGTGCAGGCTGGAAGATGCTTTTCAAAAGGTAAACCTAGTGAATAACAGGATATTGCAGAGGTGTGGGTAGGGATGGAGGAACACATACGCGAGGGAAGAGCTACTCTCCCCTGGTGGCTAAGCTAAAGGCATTCAACTACTGCCCATTGTGAGTCCTCACTCAAAGGGATTTTTGATGGAGATGATCTTTGACCCCTATACGCCCACATTATGTAGAGCAGTGTGCAAAGGAGATGATACAATCACTTTCCTACACACAGAGTTTATTTTGAGTGTGTGCACGCTTACATGTGTGTTCATAATGTTTCAGTTTGAGCATTTGCCTCCCTTGCGCTCTCTCTCTCTCTCTCTCTCTCTCTCCTGAGCTATCTTCTTCTGTCACGCCTCTTTAGCCTCTCTGTGTGTATGAAAATATGTGTATGTGTTTGTGTGTTTACGGTTACCATATCAGGACCCTGAGGCATCTAAACAGCATAGTGTTCCTGGAGTAACACCAGTGGACTTGTCATGTAACTGAGCTTCCTCCCCGTGTTGTTTTGGCATTGGTCAAGAGGGTAACCAGATCCACATCCCAAAAGCTGTTATTGTCCTAGTACATAAAGGATGGGGGGGACCTGTAACACAAGATGGGGCAACGTGTTGAGGTTCACAGACAACGCCCTTTCCCAGCTAGTATCCCCTACTGACCGTTGCTGGTCTGAGTCTCCACTGAGCAACTCAATAGCCTTGAACTGCTGCCATGAACGCAAGTTAACATTCATTTGCCATTTTGCTCCCTTCTCTTTAAACAAAGCCTGAAAACATATGTCTGGCCCTCCCTTTGTGTGCAGGTGTAATGAATATGAGAGTGCTCTATTTAACACCTCAGTAATGGAAGGCGCACAGGTGGACTTAATGGCTCTTGGTGTTCAGTTGTCTTTTGTGCACCTTCTCATCTCCTTTTGTGTTGTGTTGGTTTTTACGTGGTACATTAAGATACTTTTTAAATGAAAAATGTATAGTTTTATAGAAACTAATGTCCTTCAAAATCGGGAAACCTTCCTTAACCTTTATTTAAGCATGATTGGCAGCTTTTGGTTATTGCATTGGTCTGCATGCTCACATGTAGAAGGCTGAGTTTATTTGTTCCCTTTATAAGATTGTGCCACCACTATAAAGGTTGTATGAGCACAATAGTTACCTATACAGCTAAAAATGGGCTGTTTCTGTACCTGATTTAAACCACTTTGATGTTTTGAAAATTGCCCAGATGTTCCAGCAGCATCATGTAGTCATAGTCTTGGTTTTCAAATGTAAAGTACTGTGCAGGTATAGAGAATGTCATTTTCAAACATTAATTTGATATTTGCCTGAAGGCACTGCAGACAGTCCATTTCCATTGCTGTCTGTTTTTGAATTCTGTGGCCACATGACAAAATAACATTGTCAATATTCATATCAGTATTTTAAGAGGAATGATGTGATGTGCTTTTCTGTTTATTTAATCAGCACAAGCTTTACACATATGTGGGACCTTTCATGTGTTTTCAAAACTCAGTGTGACTCTGGCGCACGTGATTCAAACCATCTGTTGAAGGGGATTGAAAGGGTACTGCAGCATCAACAGACAAGGTTTGGCCTGCATTCTGTGACCTCATTGCACTGTATGCCATATTTTGCAAATACCCTTTGCTAACTTTGCCAAAGCCCCACCTCTGGTAACTAATTCTGTGCCCTCGAACTCCAAGTCACATGCTGATGGCTAACCTTCAAAAATGATCAGTGTCATATTTGCCCGAGAATACAACTGCAGGCTGTGAATCAGACAGTGTTGCACAATTTAGGGTTTCAGAGGCAATATGCTAACATCATAGAATTGGTAAGGTTAGACAACATCAACTGAATGTGTTATTTATGAGTGCCATGTCTGTGTTTTAGAGGAACATCTCTTCAATGCTGCCATATAGAGTTAGTGTGAGAAATACAGTCTGCAGTGGCTGTGAGGTGGCCATGGACAGTGAGTTACAGCCTCACTGCCCTCAGAGCTGAAGATTAGCAGTTCTAACACACTGGGATATTAAAGTTTGTTTTACTGCACCATCAACAGCCATGCAGGGCTATAGGCATGTGTTATTGAATTCATATAATATGAGTTATTAGGCCGTACATCTTGGGCCATGTATATTGCTTGATCTGTCCGAGGTGGTCCTAGAGGAAATAGAGTAGCGGAGGAGATCATATTGGTTAATAAGCAGCTGCATCATGCCTTGTGCACAGAAGATATTAACAGAAGGGAAAAAAAGTTATTTTGTTATCATGCATGGATAACTTGTCTGAATTCCTACATGCATCTGAGCACATTCACATACTTGGTCTAGATAAACCCTGCTCAACACAAAAAATTAAAATTACATTTATCAGACAATAAAAACAATGAGCTTGGGCCAGTAAAATGTACAAGTTCAGCACCCATGGCAGTGAATCAGATATGTGTGTATAACTGTAGAGCTAAGTGCCCTGAGCCAGCCTGAGAGGAGGCAGCTGATCAGCAATTTAAGCCACAGTCTAAGCAATGCAGACCTCCCATCATTCCTGTTCGCCTGTTCACGTGCTGTAAAGAATAGGATCAATCCCAGTCTCCAGAATTGCTATTCTTATACCTGGAGGCCTAGCAGGGGAGTTTGGAAGAAAATGGGACGCCACCTGGCACAATTTAATCCTCCAACTATTTCCTGCGTATGTTATAGATGCCTGCCGGCCAGCCACTGCCAACTTTAGACTACAGCTTTACCTCAAAAATGAAAAACAGACTCAGTATCCATCAAAACTGAAAGCACATTTTGGTATTCAGATTTGTTGGAGGTTCCTAATGTTAGTAATTGAACTGCAGTACAGGAAAAACTTAACACTGTAACAAGATCCTTCTCTTACCTACATTACAATTTATTGTGGGATTAATTCAGAATTGGCATTTGTCAGTACTCAAACAATGTGTTAAGGGGGAAAGCAATAGAAATGTGGTGAATATCAGGAATCTTGAGTTGGGTGGTGGATTAGGGTGGTTTGATGTGTAATCACTCCTTATGTGTGAGCTGTTCAAAGGGGGATAGAAAGGCTTTTCAGTAAACACAGAGCAGCTGTAATGGCAGTGGGATGTCTTCCTGGTGAATCTTGCCTCTGTTGGCATAACATGCTGTGAACCTGCATCTTTGTTTGCCTGAGAGGTACCGTTGAAGCAGAATGACAGGACTGTGCCGACCAAACATAGCACCCTTCTCTCTCTCCCTTCCTCTCTCTCTCTCTCTCTCGCTCTCTCTCTCTCTCTCTCCGCCCCCCCTCTCTCTCTTAGGGTCTGTTCGGGTGGTGACTCAGGTGGAGGCATCATGCTTGCTTGCATTCTTGAAGTCTGACAGCCCAGCAGCTGGGTAAATGCACTGTCAGGCCTGGCCTGAAAGCATTGTATAATTGCAGAACAATTACCCTGCTTAATGACAGATTAGGCTGCTCTGGTGACCTTTCAAAGCAAGAGATTCTGCAACAGGGAAAAATGGAAACAGCAGTAACTCTCTGTCATGTTAAACATTATTTTTTTATTTTGGATCATGATAAGAACACTTTTGATTGTTTCCTTGGGACACACTGAAGGCCAGCAGTTGTCTATAACCATTCACATATACATCAGCCCCAAGCAAGTACATCCTGACTTGTTTGTGCCACCATTGTGGATGTTACTGTGACCCTGTTGAGCGTCGCTATCACTGAGAAGAGACAGACTATTCCCACGAGACCTAGCGTTAAAAACCCAAGGTCTGGAAACATTTCCGCAGGCAGCCCGTCCAAGTGGAGACAGATTTGTACATGGCCATGCTTGTGGTTTGGTGTTTTAGCTCAAGACAAACTGAGGACAGATGTGTTTGGAGTCATTTTCCACTTTTTTCACTCCCCTCCTTTCCCCTGATCCTCCCTTCCCTCCCTCCTCCTTCCAGTTCCCCTAATCTGGGACTCATTGTGTCTGTAATAAAGCACAGCTGCGCAGATCCTTCTCTGAACCCACTCTGTTCAGCTGATTACATGGGGTAAGAGGGCTCTCCTCTCACAGAACCCAGTCATACAGTCATGCTCCTGCACGGTGATGCCCTGCTATTCTCTTACCCATGATGCTACATGTGAGAGGAGAGACCTGTTTTTGCCCAACTGTTGCCACGACTCATTATCCACATGTATTATGATACTGCATTGCTACATACTGCTCGACATAATTACACGTGTTGTTCTTGGATTTCTTTATCTTTATGTGTTTGTGGTGTGTGACACAGAATTTGCTCTTAAGCAAAACCATAATTGTCTTGTGCATGTTGCACCAATGCTTACATGTTTATTTTTCAATCTACATCTTTAAAAAGATAAAATGTGGCCCATTTCACTTGCATGTTGGAATGAAAAAGCCTTTTTGAAATGATCAAATTGTTCGTGCAGTTTCAATGAGCAATAGCTTGCTGCTCACACTGCATTATGTGAAGGCGAGCCTCACTCCTCCAATGCAGTATGTCAATTTGGTGGGTTGGATTGTGTCAAATTGCTTTTGGTCAGAAGTAAAAAGAAGTCATGCATATGAAAGTGAGCAGCTCTAATGGAAAGATGTGTGTCTCTTACAAATTGATGCTGCATTGAGCCTTTGAGGCTCAACTTCTGCATCAAAGACAAAAACAGCAAAAGGGACCTACAACAACTCTGATTGGTACATGAGATCTCCATGTCACTTTACACTAGCCTTCCCTCTGACTCTGGATAGATGATTTGAGTTCTCAAAGCCTACAAACTGTCTGGATCATAAACAGCTTTTATATGAGATTTCTTTATTTGTCTGCTGCATCAGGCAATCAGTGCAATTATGCAAGTCTGTGCTATCATTTTGAAAAAAAAAAAAAAAAGAGTAATTTAGCCTTGAGATAACCAACATTAATTGCTTTGCACAGATGGGTGTTATACTACTCTCCATACCACAGCTCCCTATCCCTTCACCCCCTCCTTTCCATTCCACTCAGCTGATCTCCTCTCAGCACTAACTGTGTGTGGGGGAGGGTCAAGCAGGTCAAAGTAGGTTAGCAGAGAGATGCATATATCTCAGTTGTAGCTTGATGTCCTCAGGAACCAGCACCATACAAAGGGCGATATTCAGTTGACACATTAAGACATTGTTTGTACACATGCACCAACTGCAGTTTTCTTGGCCAATTATGATTTGTTTTTAAAGTCTCGCCTGCTGATTCTGATATTCTTTCTTTCAAAGGGCTGCAGTTGACAGCATTCACAAATGTTTTTTATAAGTTTGCTTAAATAGAAAATTCAGTTGTATCTTCATAATAAAGCATGGATGATTAAATAACTTTTACAATTTTACTTTCTCATTTCTCGTTATGATGTGTGCTGTTGTGTATGTGCAACTTGAACCACTGTGTGGCACGTGTAAATTTGACTGGCACAGAATCGGATATATCTGAGACTAGCTGATTAAGCTTAAAATCGTCTGATTCCGGTCACTGGCCGATCGATCGGTAGTAGGCCTACATCTCTAATCATTTGTAAATTCTTACAAATGCATGCTTTCCTCTCTATTTGCTTACTTCAAATATTGCGGCTCATAACAAGCTGTCATGTGTCTGAAAAGCTGTGTATGTGTTGAATTTGAAAGCTTTTGAGAGGAACATTGTGCTTGCCTTTAATCTTCCTTCAGTGTATTTTTCCTCTTTTTCTTTAAGCACGGGCTAATTGTGTTTCAAGCAGAATTTGACACGTATTGATTCAAATGTGCAGTGGTAAATGTGCGCACCCTGTGTATTGGCAGCTGCCCTAATCCTTCTCTTTGAAAAAGCCTCTCTTCCTTGGCATCATTGTTTTGAGGACTGTTCTTTTCTGTTTTCTGTTTCTGCCTGCCTTTCAGAGTCTGTAGGTTTCTAAACTCAGGGCCTCTACAACCTTTAGTTTATCTGTCTGCTGTTTTGGTGTGCTTTCCTAGGAGTTTTGAAGAGAGATTTTCCAGTGTCCTGCAATGTGTGGCAAGATAGTAAAGAGACTCAGGGTTGTTGTTAGCTTTAGGCTACAAGCACTGTTCTGCCCACCACAATGAGGTTTTTTTTTTTTTTTTTTTCATTGAAAGTGTATTTAAATTCCTCCTTATTTTTAAATTTCTTATTTTGATCAAATATTATTTGGGTGAAATTTAAAAGTCCATTCCTCCATTCCATGTGATTTTAACTGACTACCACATCAATGTCCCTTTTGTTGATTTATATAGGTGCACATAAGCAGTGAGGCAGAATGCATTAGTTTTTCTTTGTGTGTGTGTGTGTGTGTGTGTGTGTGTGTGTGTGTGTGTGTGTGTGTGTGTGTGTGTGTGTGTGTACACACTTGATGTTTCCACATGTGAAAATGCCTTATAAATCAGGCTTCCCTTTGAGAGAGAACTATCTGCGATCTTACAGTATAATTGTGTTCTCCAGAGGCTGTCAGCCTCACCTTCCTTTGTCTGCGGCTTTGTTTCCCAGCCAAAGAGGATCCACGTGTATCCTTGTCTCTTCTCCCCATGCCTCGACTTCTCCCAAGGAAGAGGCAGAGTGCAGGAATTCCATTAAGCTTTACTCTCAAGAAATCAGCACGAACATGCAACTCGGCTTTGCGCACAGTGACATAATGGCGCAGGGACTGGTACCATGCCCCCATTTATTTTCTGTGGCTTTTATAATACATGTTATAAATGAGTGCATCACCACATAAAAATTAAACGCATCCCCTCTGAGGGTGGTGAATTGGTCTTTTTTTATAGACACTGCATGTTGTGTAAATCGGTCATTTTTTGCACCTGGCCTAAATGAATACTCTGTTTTGTTTTAGCATGGAGACGTACTGAAGCAAAGTGTGTGTGTGTGTGTGTGTGTGTGTGTGTGGAAAGAAGGCAAATGGAACCTGTGTGTTTGTGTGTGTGGTTAGTTTTGTAATTGGATGCAGCGGACCGTATCAGTCTTTACCTGTGCTAGTGATTTGCATGGGTTTGATTGACAACAGAGCTATGCAAAGAAGGCACAAGTATTATTCCCTGTGAAAGTACAGCTGCTGCACAAACCATGCCTTTTTCATTAGCTGTCAATCTATACTTAATTAGTATTGAGTCATTATGCCTGGAAATTGAACAGCATTTGAAGGAGGGTAATATACAGAAGTGCAATTGAAAAATAGTTGTTTGGCCTAACTTATAAAGGAATATTAAATATAGAACTGTATTTGCCTCTCTTTTTATTGTTGTTTTTAGTTACTTTTCTCTGTCATTATTTCAGAGGCTATTTATTTAGATTGTACAATGTTAATACTCGATTAAGTATCAGGTGACTAGGACCGATTCTAATTACTTTTTTGTTAACTAGTATACCATCTTTTCCATTAGTTGAGTAATTTAACAGCCATTTCTATTTCTTTCTTTTTCTTTTTCTTTTTTTTTTTTTTTTGTGTTGAACTAAATTCCTATCTGAATACAACTTAGTTGGTGAATAAACAAGCTCTTGCCATTTCTGAAAGTGCATACACGTCTTAAGTGCATTTTGAAATATTCAGCAGTGGATAACACCATCACCTGCTAACATTACAAAACTCAATAAAGAATGAAAAATGGACTTACAGTGCTGACTTGCTGTCTTGAAAAAAAGTTGAGATAGAGCCCTAGGATGTTTTCATTTTAGATGTTTGTGTATACTGAATGTGCCTAGTGTGCATAGTGGTGAGCCACTCTACAAAATTCTACAGACTGCTCTATTATTGGGTTTCTGATTTAAAAAAAAAAAAAAAAAAAGAAAGAAAGAAAGAAAGAAAGAAAAAAAAAAACGGACAAGCTTAAAATGATGGTGGCTTGAGTTTTTTGTGACAAACCTTCTTTCCCTCCATGACTTGCATGGGTTGATCCAAGTGTTGCCATTTTGCTCCAAACAATGCAATACATCAGCACACAGCACACTAATTGACACATTTCTGAAATAGGCACAGTCAGTGACATTAATGTGTTGTTACAGGTGACTAAAAGTAGACATTCAGCAAGATTCAGCAGTTAGTTTCTTATTTGGTACACCTCCAAACCCAAAGATTAGCCAGGCCAGACACTGAATA
Source organism: Myripristis murdjan (assembly GCF_902150065.1). Lineage (NCBI taxonomy): Eukaryota > Metazoa > Chordata > Actinopteri > Holocentriformes > Holocentridae > Myripristis > Myripristis murdjan. The sequence continues at coordinate 20,604,228 of NC_043996.1, read as the reverse complement.
TTTATAGACTTTGACATTGGACTATCCAAGTAAAGTGTGATGATTATTTTTGCGTATAGTTGTCATATTCAGAATGAGTATTATTTTATGTACTTCCAATGTAATAGGCTGCCTAGACATCCAGACTGTGTATATGACTCGTGAAAGAGATGGTGTGAACTAGTGCATGTAAATTGGCGTATTCATATTATTCTGTCACAATATATTTGACATCACATGATTTTTGCGCTGTCGTGTAACTATGAGTGTTTGTGCTGGGTGGGTGGGACATTCAGGAATTTATTCAGCACTAAGTTTAGAATTAAAGCTGAGATGTGCTTTTCTTTAAAATAAAATATTAGTGAGGCAATCAAGGTGCTTATATTCACATTATATCACTAGCAGGTACCGTAAAGTGTTGCCTGTGGTGCATAAAAATTTGCGGGGCGTGTCACATCTGTATGATTACAGACCACCTACCTCTGTCACGCATGGTAGTTATTATTTGTGGTGGCCTGAGCTGGCTCCTCGTGGCATTTAATGAACCCCATGTCGAGCAGCAGCACAGGAGGTTAGACAATTTGTCAGAATTTAATCATGTCCTAATATACAGCCGTGTTAATTTTATCAGAATTGATAACGTACAAATAGCTTCCTCACTGGTTGAGCTCCTGGGAAATGTCTTTGTCTTTTTGCACTTTCATTTGAACACAGTTTGTCCAGTGTAAATCAAAGTACTAATGAACTGTGTGGTTTGTTTTCTCCCATTAAAGGTTCCGTCTCTGTCCGTGAACCATATTTGGGGCACATTCCAAAGTTGAATTTAACACATGCAAAGAAAAATTGTCCCCATAATTAAATCTTTATTAATTTGCATTCCTTGATCCAACTTTCCATCGCCATTATCACCACTTCCATGGTGAAATGTCAACATTTATCACAGGCTTTTTATAGAATTTGAGTATTCAAAGTTTTTTTTTTTTTTTTTTTTAAATCATTTAAATTTAATTCTTTATAAAAGTTGTAAATCCTCTGTCAGTTCTCGACATGAATGATGAAACAACCACTTTCATTTAATTCTCAGAACTGAACAGACATTTACAGTAAAATGACTCTAGAAAATGGTCCCTCGTCACCCGATCTGAATTTGTAGTGTGATGGCTTAAAATGCCTACAGGCATCTTCAGAGTTGCTGGCATAGCTGAACATCCGTGTCCACAATGCTATGCAGAAATCCTCAACACGCTGCTGGAAGGTTATTTTAATTAGATGGTGACGTGAAAGATGATGATGTGCATCATATCTGGCAGAGCCAAAAGATGCCTCCCCCATTATTTACTGGGAGAATACCTCACTGTGTTTGACAGTAGCAATTTTTTTCATATCATGATGTTTTCTCCGTATCTTAAGAATGATTTAATCTCTGTAATCTCTGGGCGCAGTTTGTTCATAGCACTATGCTTGTATCATCATAGATGAGTTCATACATGCAAAATTCCTGCTACATCTTCCCTCAGCAGTTCATTGCAACATCTGAGTGTGGTGCATGGTGAGAAACCTGCTGTAGTCTTTACTGCCAGATATTTTACTCTCATGTATTTCATATCAATTGATAATTACTGGAGTGCATATATCATAAATTAGTGTCTTATTTGGTCACCAAGGACATTTACAATTCTGCTGTTAAATTTTATTTAGATTGGATCATTGAGTTGACAGGGCCTAATGTAATTTACACCAAGGTAGCTATGGATTTAAGTGAAATATTGATGAATTCTGGTATTCTAAGTTATAAAAAAGATACAGTTACATTGACAACAATTGGCTGAGCACATAACTGAGCTTAACACACTTATGTTAGTTCAGGTAACCTGCTTTGATTCATTCAAAGTGAACATGAAATATAAAAATAAATTAATAAATGAAAATACAGATTGTAGCACATGTAGCAGGCCAAGCAAGCAGAGGAGACAAAATCAAGGACACCACGCTCAAATAAGGTCTGTTTAATTTGCTTTCTCAAGATGTGATGGAAACAGGTTAGGCAAGTAATTACTGTCTAACATAGGATGCCATACATTTATTTTTCTGGCTAGACAGAGAGGTAAGCGTGTTGACTTTGGCCTGTCTAAGCTGTGTAGAAACTAGCAGCTGTTTTTGCACATGTAAACAAATTCTTTGATGCTTTGCTGTTTGATGTTTTCATGTAAAGGTGTCATACAACTTGGTCCAAATGAGATGGCTTAATGGCTTAATTATCCAGCTTGAACACAAAAAACTGCCAAACCAGTGCAGCAGTATATCTCTTTGGCACCAGTGTGAGAAATTAAAAAGTCAACATTACCCACAGAGAAGCAGTTTCACCTCAGCCAAAAGTTTGTTTCCCGTTTGTTAGTGGTAGGCCATACCGCTGGCCAGCAGTATTTGATGGATAGGACTTATTAAGGCATGAATCACTTAAAAAAAAGTGATTAGAATATGAGAAACTGTCATCATTGTTAATGTCAAATACTCTATTTTGCTATTTAGATATTAATCCAACATGTTCTTGTGAAGAGAGCTGTGTTTCTGTTTCTGACATGTAGTGATGTAAAGGATAGTCAGGATTGCTGTGAGCAGTAAGGCAGAGACAGGTGTCATTCCGCTGTTGAGATAAAAAGTCTTACAAGACCCCATGAGCATGCCTACAGAGGATACCTCATCACTGGTCATTGGCTCTCTCTTTTCCTTTGCTTTATATGATGGTATTTTGACAGAAATGATCAAGGGGATGAACTAAATAGCTTTGAGGCTGTGGTTTGGAGATCAAAAGGGCCTTTAATGCCTCATTACAGGTTGCAGTCAGGCAGTTTAGTGCCCAGCCCTCGTGATCCAGCCTTCTCAGAAAATATCCTCTGTTTGGCACCAAAGGCCTTGAGTTCATAGTAATCAGCTGATAAGGCTATTAGCTATTGCCTTTTCTTTCATGTTTTTCTTACCTCTTGGAGTTCTGTTGAGGGTAATATTAGTGGCCATACCTGTGGAAACAGTCAAACACCAGAGAATAGCATGTGAGAGGGCGATGACATCTTCTTTTTTGCACAAATTGCTAGCCACCATGCCACCACCAAACTATAGCTTTTAGAGCATGTTACACTTTCTCACTCTCTACATTTAAGTAAACTGTAGTCCTTCTTTTGATTCATTACTGTTCAACATTGATGGCACTGAAACTGTACTTCAAGGTGATGCCATGTATTATAATACGTAAAAAAGATGTAAAATGTGGTTTTCATACTGAAAAATCAAGCAGCTGTGTGTAACTGTACAGAATGCTCAAACTTTATATTGTGTCTTTGTTTTCATGGCGTAAGATGTACAACTGAAGTTGTTCAAACTTTGATGTTTCATATTCATGGTTATTTCTTGTTCCACCAGAACCCCAGAGATGGGTTAGCTTTGTGTCCAATTGGAAATGCCTGAGAGGAAATTGTACTGTAACAGTACCATGTCAGAGTAGAGATGGATGCAGGAGGCAGTGAAGCATTTCCCAAAACGTGTATTACTGCACTGTGTGGTCACCAGAAAATGGCCTCTGTAATACACAGTACAGTAAAAGTGATGCATGTGGACACATAAAATGGCTTATTATTCACAGTCTGATTTTGAAAAGGCATCTCAGTGTCTCAACCTGCCTGTGGCCTTCAACCTCACTCAGATTGCTTTTCTGTGCCCCCCACCCTCTTTTGTTCTCATTCCTCTGTGTCTCCACCCCTTGCTACTTCTCTCCCTCAATCATGAAAGCCAGTGCAGGTTTAGCAGGGTGAGTAGTACCAGCAGTTATGAGGTGAATGAGGGGATAGAGAGCAATTAAAAACCTATGACCTTTATAAGAGGGTAGGGAGAGGTTAAAGGACAGCTGTTATGGACATGAACTTCAGCACCCCATTTCTAATAATGTTGAGGGGTTTGGCCTCCTGGGCGTTGCCCACAGTAGGCAAAGCCTAGCTACACTGGTCTTACATGTCGACACTTAGCTATCACTTAGCCCCCTCAGAGTCTACAGTAAAAATTACCACTTTCATTCTTCAGAAAAATGCATCCATTATCTCTCTTTGATCTTGAAGTTAAAAGGACATTGAAACATACTGTTAGGTGGCTATTTCTGGCAATCTCTCCCATAAAGCTGTCGGCCATGGTCATTGTAGCTATTTGAATTACCAGCATATTAATGTGATGCTCTTGATAATGAGCTTCACCTGAATGCATTTGCAGAGCTTTGCTGAAAGGCATCATAAAGAGTAAGAGTATTTGACATCCTGGTAATGTGGTCAGTTTAATACCCCACTAAAGCCTCTGTATCAAGCCTCTCGTCTCGATAGCTCACAGAACAAAATCCCAGTAGCTATGCGCTGATAACTGCAGAAGGATGTAGCTTAGCCTTATCAGCTCTTGGCTTCAGTGACACAGTAATCCACACAATGCTAGGCTGTCATTGCACTGGAAAACACAGAATCATTTAATTTACCCAACAAAGGCCCTAGACTTAGTCTGACATCCCCCTGTGCTCCCCCTTCACTATTAACCCATAGAGATAGCTAATTTAAGAAGGCCAAGTATTACTTACTCAAAAGACCACAACGGTTGTCATGCATTCATTCTTATCATAGAAAGCTGTTCTACCACCAGAATATGAGCCTCTTACTGAGCACCAGTTCAGGAAGATGGCCAATTGCTACCAGCTAGCAGTAACCCAGCGGCTAACCATTGCTCAGTCTGAACACAGAACCTTTGTACGCTAATAGGGAGAAGCTTTGGCCCTCCAAAAGGAAATGGAGGTGACTCCAGGCCTAGTGGGGAGTCAGTCTGCTTACCTTGTTATTATCCTTTGAATACAATGGCTGTCAAACAGGCTTTCTGCACCCTGGGAGAGCAAATGGTGCTGTGCTAATGTGATAGGAATTCTAGTGTAAAAAGAAAAAGAACAGACCAAAATCACATTTATAGTGGAATGTTGTTTCTCTTCACCGAAGGAGCCAGATTGCTAGTTTGTAAGGATATATTTACACCATGATGTCTGCACTGCTCATGTTTTCACTGTGCATTCCAGTGTGGGTAGGTGTGATAAGGGATGGTGGTATCAATACATTTTTGGGAGCCTCTTCATACCTCTATAATTGAAGCAGCAGTTTCAAGAAAAAAAAAACAATATGCATAAACTACCAAGCTGAGTACTAGGGGAATTGGTCACTGCAATCAGGCTAAGAAAATGAGCCAGCTGTCTGTTAAGTATGTTCATGCTCTGATGCAATTCCTCTTTAGTTTTCTTAATTGCCAGAGACACTGAACAGGGTACAAATACTGCATGTTACTTTCATGCAAATCCCTTACATATTTTAGGCCCAGCTATAAATGCATAGAATTCTTTGCTTGCTTGAAGTGCAGCGCATTAGTAAAGTGCCTTCAAGGGCTTAGTCTGGCAAAAGGCAGCATCACCATTCCCAGATCCAAGCTTCAGCTACAAACAGTTTACTTTCTCTGAAGAATCCCCTCTTTACCGAAAACAAGACTATAACTGCCTCATCCCGATCTCGGCATTTTGGCGTGAATGAAAAGGTCTTTGATTCAATCTAGAAATGGAACACAGCATCACCTCAGGTGCCAGGATTGCCCCTGTATCAGCTTTGCTTATTTTATCTAAATTGCTGGATGAAGCTTTTTCTATCTCAGATTTACTGATTTAACTTTTACCCCTTTTCCTCCAGAGGAAATGTCCCTGGAACAAAGGGACTTGTTTGAGCAACCAAGAATCCTTACCCTTGCTAGCAGTGGTAAACAGTCATGAACAAAACAGTGGCTTAGGCATCCTCTGTGTTTACTACAAGCAGAATGATTGGATAGCTCCTTTTTTTCCATTACATTCACTGTTATTAGGGTGTGGTGGAAATGCAAACATACAATACCTTAAGGTGCTTACAGAATTATTTTCTAAAAGCAAAAACCTTGAAATTTGGCCCCAAACTGTTTTGTTTGTTTGTTTGTTTTTTGTTGTTTAAACAGCGGACACTGCATTTCCTCATAGATCTACCACGGCTCCACCATTGCGCATCCACACTTGCCTCACAAAAGCTGAAATGCAGAATACGTTCTCCATATAGCAGCATGCCCCTAGACAACAGAGCCACCGTCAGATTCAGAACCCCTAGGAAGTGTATCGTTATCAGAGACAGGAGACGTTTGCTGCTCCAAAATATCAGGCTGTGTGTCAGCATGTGTAACTGACAGGAACGTAACCCCGACGCCTAATACAAGCTACCATTATTATATTGTCCGTTCTCACCAGAACATGATGCCCACTGAGAAACAGAAGAAAGCGCTTCAGGGCAAGAAACACCACTAAGAGTCCCAGATATTATATGTGGGGCCGCTGCAGACTCTTGTTCCAGAGACCTCTCAGTTACCGTCTCTAGTATATTTTGCCATTTCCTGACAAACTCGCATCTGTAGTCACTACCTTCCAGGATAGGAAGAAGCTTTGAATACCATTGAATGATTTCTGCTGAAACAAAATGTGTGGTGTATGACACAACAGATTTTTTTTTTTTTTTTTAATGGTTTGTATTTTATAAATATTGGAGAAAGCAGGACCGCATTTTGATTACTTCAGGATCAGAGTGACAAAAAGATTATTTCCCATAAGAGGACTTGGACCAGAAAAACTTGCATATATTGCACTTTAAAAGTACATGAATTTATTCAAAATTGCAGTATTCAGAACAAGTCTCTGATTGGTATTTTTAGCTGGATAATGTGAAAGTAAAGAATGTGATTAGTTATACAATGGCTTTTGTTTACATATTACCAGTTTAGGTTGTGGACAATTTATTCATACTATGAGCATAAAAAAAATATGGTTGGAAAGAATAACATATTCATGCACAGTTATGGGAAGTTGCACCTATCCTATTTTAATAGCATTAGTACATTGTGCTTTTAGCATTTTGTGCAATAATTGGGCAATTATGGAATATGCTGTGAAGGTTATTTTTGTGGTTAGGCACAAAGTCTGCATGCTGTTAGAGAATGCTGACCTTAATTTAGCACGTTCCCTCCAATTTTGAACAGGATTAGAATTTCATATCACAGCAATTTGAATTGTGGTACCAGAGTGCAACCTCCACTGGGGCTTAACAGGATCTTATAAACAGTGGTGCTGGCATGGATGTCTCACACAGCCCATTCAGATGGAGCCTCTGCTTCATATTGCATTGTCTCATCACTAGTGCAGGCCACTGTACACAACCTGGTCACATGCATTTGTGAATAATGCATTTTGTCAGGGGTGTTGTACCATTTGCCCGAGGGGATTGCCAATGGGGTATTTGCCTGGGTCTGCATTTCTCCCTGGCTTCTGATGAAACACCTATGCTGAGTATTTCTCAACTGTCAGTGACCTCACTTTCTAGAGATGAATGATGGTATATATTAGAATGATCTCACAAGTGGGGGGTCTTTAGTCTTGTCACATTTACAGCGTATTAGAGGGACTCTCAGCATGCACACTTACCGGCAGTGTATTGGCAGGCAGGCATAAAAGCTCAAAGTGTGGAACATTTTCTTTTGCCTCTGTACAATCACAGAAGTACTCTTTATGTGTTTCCACATTCCATGTTCCAAATTAAATCTCTCTCTCTCTCTCTCTCTCTCTCTCTCTCTCTCTCCCCTCTCTCTATTTCGCTCTCTCTCTTTCTCTCTCTCTCTCTCTCTTTGTGGCTGTCTGAGTTAGAGTTATCACGTGATGGAGCAGACAATGGAGAGGCACTTTGGCACTTGTGAGAGGTTAGCCTGGGTTTTTGTGTTGCTTGTCAGTGAGGGGGGCTTCTAAGCTGTGAATAGGATCATTGAGTCGGAGGTAATTTTGGGCCCCGGTGCAGGGCATTAGTTGGACCGGCCTTTCTGCTGACAGGCCTGTTTTTCTCCCCCCTCCTGCCTCCCTTTTTTTTTCTTTTTCTTTTTTTTTTTTTTTTTTTTTTTTTTTTAACTCCCAACAGTCCCCCTGTGCTGCATCGGCGTTTCTGTCCAATGCAAAGGCCTTTATCTTTGTGTCCATGACGACATGTCTGATAGGGTGTGGCGGCCAAGATCTCTTTTACCCCTTTACCTTGGAGAGCCAATACATCTAGATATAGATAACTTTCTGCAGCCAGATTTTAAGCAATGCCATACTATACATTGCTGCCGTTTTATAACCCACCGGAGTGTGTGTGATAAATGAATAGACACATGCTAGACATCCCTATTCATTATCATTGGAAATAGTGCTGCCTGCTGGGAGTTTATGCAGCAATTGCCATGGGGGCTGACTGCTGAAGGGCCTCCCAGAGGTGCTCCAATGGACAAATCTCAGACACTGCTAAAGAGCCTGAGCTGCTCAACAAGAGGCTTGGGCTACAAAGACTCACAGGGGAAACGCTGCAGTCAAGTGCACCACTGCTCTTACACACACGTTCGCAAAGATGTGCAGTCAAATGTGCCAATAGAACAGAGGATAGAAACACATGGGCTGCACCCTAGGGGGCCAGGAAGGGGGAATGTCTTTGAAGCCAAGTTTCAACAGAGAGGGGGAATGTTGCAGTAGTAGCCCAGTAGCCAGACCCATCGCACACTAATGCATCTAGTGGTGGTCAAAGCAAGACTTAGTTTTAATTGATCACATGAGTTATATATCAGTATATCATCTTTTAACCCTGTCCCCCACTTTCCTCTGTTTTGGTAATTTCTCCCAAAAATATTCTGTTTTCTCACACACATATCTAATCCAGTAGGTGTTTTGTCTGTCTTTTGTTACCATATAAGATGGCTAATCAAATTCATACATCACTCTTCATTTTTCTCAGACTACCTGACAATCCATGTCAAACATCAAATTAAAAAAAAAAAAAAAAAAATGACAACAGAGAAAACAGATGAAAACAGACTTTGGATCTTAGATGTGGGATATTTTTATTTCATTTTTTGTACAAATTTTATGTGCATGGTACTGCCTGGCTGCCAATTTGACACAGGGCAAATATATGAGAAAACTCTGATATGAAAGCTGATATGAAGAGTAGGCCTTGGCTGTGGTTCTGTATTTTAAATAGAGGTGTTTAATTATTATTATTTAGTTTTTGTATATTTTGTAGCATAGTATTTTTTGCAGCTATTATGAGTTTGAAAGTCAATAAAATCATTTCACTTTCACATACTTGAAATTTTTCTATTCATGTGTGGCATACTATTTATATAGGAGCAGGGATACATTGACAATCAGAAATTTGACAATGGCCAAAAAGATCTCCCTTTTTCCCCAATGTAATGTTGACAGGTATATGTATATCACCGCCTCCTTCATTTACTGCTCATTAAGCAGTGCTTATACTTACACCTCCAGGCATTTTTTTCCTCAAATAAAATGCAGTCAGATAATACACACATGCACACAAATTTGCATGACAATACTGTGGATGATTTTTCACCTCATTAAGGGATAGTGTGAGTGAAATCCCCTCACCTTCAACACTGGAAAGCTTCTCAGATCTACAGACTGCCTTCTGCTGTATTGAGAGCTGAGCTATTTTGACAGTCCCTTACTCTGTATTCTACCTCTGTCTGAGTATCTGCTGACTTGGGCTAGGTGATTGCCTGAAGGCTTTGAATTTACAGGCGGCTGGCTTGAAGGCAAAACCTTCAGAGAGTGAAGGTCATCTATCTGATGTCGGCTTGGCCAGGTTCAAACAGACAAAGAAAAAAAAATAATTGGTCAACGGTGATTGAACAAAAGCAGCCTGGAAGCAGCTGGTCAATATCAAGTGTGCTCCAGTGTAGAAGAAAGATCCTGTCATCTCATATCTTCATTAATGAAAAGTCATGGTTCTCCTTCAGTGCTGCCTCACTTTAGGCAAACCCCTTTGTTTGCAGTCAGTATTTAGATGAATGGAATTATTGAGGTAAAATGGACCAATGTTGAGTTCTTGCTTGAAAATGGTTTGTTTAAATTGTTCGGCATGGAGTAATGGAATGCAGCCTGGGTCCTTGCAGATTTGTTCCTCTCTGTTTGGGTTTTGATAAAATGGGGCAAGATTGTGTTTTCATTCATCACGATGAATGCATTTTGTACACGCTGCATGTCCATTTTTAAAAACTCATACACATAAAAACTCAACACCTCATATTTTTCTCTCTCTCCCCTCTTGCTCTCCTCCTCTCCCCCACTTGTATTTTACTATTCTGTTTTTGAAAACATCTTAGTTTGTATGGGACACCTGCTTGCTAAAGACAAGCATTTGTGTTTTCCACTCTTTTCTTTCACCATATTCACATATCAATAATAGGTTTTTGTGAGGAGGAAGATTTCCCATCCTTTTCCTGCTGGGTCGCTTTCAGCCAATCTGCCTTTCTTTGCCCAATGAAAAAACAGGAACAGGTACATTTTGTCAGTGTGGTGGCCGGATGCATCCTAGCTGATTCATCCTAGCTGCCTTTAACAGCGGGCTTGCCTGCTGTTAAAGGCAGCAAGACAAGTGTTAAATTCACCCGTCATCACTGAGAGACTTGTTAGCAGAAAGTTATGGTACATTTTGGTGTGTTTGTGCATGTGCATGTATGTGTCTCCTCCACTAAATTGGGCCTGGGGTTAAACTTTTGAGTTCCTTTAGACCCCAGGCTGAACAACTGCACCCTTTCCTCAGACCCAAAGGAGCTCAGTGTGCTCTGACTTTAGATGATACTAGGAAGACATTGCTGTGTCCCTAAGGTAGCAGCAGAAAGGAAGATTAGGTACCCTCCCTCAAGGCTTTTGTTAAGTAATTCCACATCTGCTTTAATAATTCAAAGCGGCACCAGCAGAACCTCTACAGAAGCGATATATCTTAACTTTGTGATCGCTATGGCCTGGAGGAACTTCACCATTCCCCTTATGCTGTTTTGTGTGCTATAAACATGAGGGTGGGCTGCCGGGGAAATGTATACACACAAAAGGATCAGACAATGAAGCTCTTAGATGTCGAGGTGTGTGTGTGTGTGTGTGTGTGTGCGCGCACGCGCGCGCGCACGTGTGCGCATGCATGCATGCGCATGTGTGTGCGCGCGCGTGCGTGTGTGTGTAGCTATGCAGGCCCTGCTGTACTGTCACTCACCTGTAACGTGAACCAGTGTTTTACCACTGCCACTGAGGCACCATGGGATCTTGTGCTCGAGCTCCCATGAGCCCCCTGTCTGCGGTGTGTTTATGTGTGTGACTTTCTATGTGTGTTGTGTGTCTACATCTTGATGAAATAAACATCACACGCACACACACTCTTCTGCCTCCTGAGGAGCTGAAGAGAGATAGCCATCCACGGAAGGCATCCCTGCATGTTATCGAGGGACAAAGCTAGCATGCAATGACCTAAGCTTCAGAGAAGACAGATCTAGCAGTATGAAATGTATTTATATGTATTTTCTGTAACCTGGACAGTGCATTTAGGCACAGACCAATTTATACATCAGGTTTTAAAGGTAATGTTTTGGTATTTTAGTTATTTTCCTGTAACAGCCCTTAAGGGGCACATTTCCCTTTTTTCTTTATAGTTTTCTCTCTCTCTCTCCAACTCTCTCTCCTCCACTGCACCTGTTTTGAGCAATACCTTTGGGGCACAGCTTGAAGTGAATAATGTATGAGCGAGAGGAAGAATCAGAAAAACCTTTGTGGACCCTCTTTCTGTCTGTCTGGCTGGCTGTTTGTCTGTCTGTCTGTCTCCCAACTCCTTTGTTTCCATATGTAGTTTTTTTTTGTCTTTTTTTTCTGTGCTGCTTTTTTGCTAATCCCCTCATCCTAAATCTGTCTTTGTCTTTGCAGTGAGATTTGTGGACTGTGGACGAGGTGGTCTGGTGCGGTTTGAATGCAGCAACCCTTCTGACTTCCGGATAGAGGCGGACGGAGTAGTTTATGCTGCCAGGAGTCTACATCTCTCAACGCTGCCAGCATCGCCGTTGGTGATCAAAGCCAGGGACTCCACCACTCAACAACAATGGGAGACCCAAGTCAGGCTGACACCGCCTACAAACTCCGGCCAGCAGGTTCGTAACCTTGACTGCTACTGTAACATTTTTGACTTGTTTATCAATTGTCTGACCGATGTTACTGCTGTAGAAAGGTGGAATAATCAATTCTGCCCTCGCATCAAATACCTTCTGCTTATTAGCCACACTGCACATTCACAGATGACTTGTTCTCTAAATTATAGCAGGTGTTCCGAGAGACTGGATGGATGCTTGCTAATTAAAACTTAATGTGTCAATTTACTATGAGCACAAACATATACTCAACACGGTCAGTGGGTAGCAAGAGCAGATGCAAAATAGCTCCTCATAAAGCTGATTTCAGCGAGCTTGCCTTGTAATGGTGAGGTTATTGCCTTATCATCCAAAAGGGGAAGCACCTCTTCCAGTGCTTCGGAGGATGGGAAGCATCTGTCTCAGCTTCAGAGTGCCATTTCAACCATTCCACTGGACGCGTTGTGCAGTCAACTGCAATTAGTTAGAATGACCATGTGCTCATGTGTCAACATTGAGGTTGGCTGTGGATCAGAGGAAGTGCACTAATAAAGCGATGCACATGTCCCACCCTCCTGCTTTGTCACCAGGAAATGAAAAGTAACTATAATGGCTGTGCTATTGTTGGGGTTTTAACTTCGGTGACAGTGGATTATGTGATCCTGCTCAATTAGATAATATCTGTTGGTTTAAACTTGCTAGGAACACACACGCATGCGCACGCACGCACGCACACACACACACACACACACACACACACACACACACACACACTCCTCTCTTTTTCTCTCTTCCTGCCCCCTCCCCATTCTCCCACCTCCCCTTCCCCTCTCTGTCCACTCTTCACTCTGATCCTGTTCATAAGTGAGCCTTTTTGTGCGTATTATAGTACTCATTAAAATCGTTGTAAAATCTTAGATTATGGGCCCTCTCATGTCTTAATGAATGTCCTTAAACACAACAACTTGTTTTACAAAAGCCACTGGTGATGTTTGTTTTACTTAAAGAAATGTACTTGTCAAATTAATGACACAAGTGGCCAGATAATCTGAGGAAAGATGGCTGCTGTATTTTATGTAGGTGCAGATTAAAAGTTAATGCTGACAGTTATGTCTAGTTACTGTCAATGCTGTGGGCGTAGTGGTCTGCTGGGCTGAAATTAAACTTCTAGCTGGGAATGATTTAACAGGGCTTTTCATAGCACATTGGCCACTGACACTCATTTACTATAGGGACTCCTGCAGGTATGTGAATTTAATGATACCATTAGTCACTGTTGTCATGCAGCCAAAGAGAAATACATACTTGTCCTAAACAGATAAACATAGGCTTGCTACAGTGTTTTTGAACAAAAGTCAAAACCTCACATTGGTAAGTGTATTCATGTGTAGAAAAGCTATTATTTGACTGTATCATCATCATGCTGTACTTTGTATGTGTATCTGCAGACAACAGATGTCTTTGCCTTGATTTGTTTGTTATGAAATCAGGGATTGGCTTTCCCCTATCTTGCAAGTTTATGAGGTCAGGAGCGGCTATCTCTCTCCCAGCACAATTATTGTCATGAATCATCACGCATCTCTTAATCACATCAGCGATTACATTTTTTTTATTAGTGCTGTGAATGCATCAGCCCCAGGGAAACATTTTAATCAATGACAACCAAACAATATCCTCATTAGTATGGGAGTGTCCTCCCATACCACCACCAGCTCTATCAGAATTTCAACTTTGCTGTGGTCTTATAGAAGGAAACATTTCAGAATCTGAAAGAGGGATTTTTTAAAAAAATCATTTTTAAAAGATCTAATATATAAATACATTATCCATCCCACTCACTCTCACAGACACTCATGCTAGGCTATCACTCAGTTTAACAATCTCTTGGATTCTGAAGTAGTCTCCTTGTCAGAAGATGGAGGGGGTTAGGAGAGCGTAGATGGGTGTAGACCTCCAGCACTCCCGAGATAGATGTGTGTTGGGCTGAACAAACCCACCATGCCATTCATCATTCCAGACACAGGTCACAAATAATTACAGCTCTCACTTGCGCCCATTTTAATAGGGTAATAGATATTTCTGAAGCATACTCTACATCGCTATCTGTCCGCTTGCCTCTCTGCATTTCAAATGTGTGAAAGCAGTCTAATCGGATTTCAAACATGATTAGTGGAAGCACTCCGACAGCTCCCCAGATGTTAGAGTAGGGGGAGTGCAGGATATGGGTCATGCTGCAAGGTGGCTAAGTGGTAATTAATTTCTATGTTTGCGCAGGAAACTTTTCAGTACTTTTTAGGACTTGGCTACTTTCTAACCAAATCAGCAGTCAATAATTACAGGCGACAGAAGGGAAGAGACTTCAATGGGTGTGACTATTCCACTGAAATTCCAGCTGTCATTCATTGACATTGACAGCTTTTACATATTGTTTTTCTGTTTTCTCTTCCTTCCTGCCTTGTTTTGTTCAAGGTTATTTTAACTTTCTCTGGCACTACTTCAGTCTTCTCAGTCTCTGGAGCAGCATAAGCAATTTGAGCCATCTGTGTGTTTAGTGTCTGGCTTGCAGGTACCATCCTCCTTTGTTTCAAATCTCATTCATTACAGCCGAAGGAGGATGGCAGATCCATTATGGAAGCCGGCGTGTCTGTGTGGCTGCATTTTATCAGGACATAAGAAGAGGTCTGCCCTTTAATGCAAACCAGTGCTCGTGATGAGGCGGCTGGTATAGTGGCCACACTAAAGCCTTTCAAACACTTGCTTAAACGCATATCATCACTTGTATTACTGGAGATATTTTGAGCTACAAACAAAGTCACAAAAGAGTGGAGTCTTTGAATGAACACACACTTCAAATAGGTATTAAATTACATTTAGAGAGTTTATTATTTTGTGCAGAAAATAGCTGTCTGTCTCCTTTTATCACCATGTCAAATTCCCTTTGTACTGTATATACAACATAGGAAGGGTCATTGATCAACCTACCATGCTTTTCATTTTAGTTAGGCAATGAATTGCAATCACTGCAATTAATTTGTTCTAACTCAGTCAGCACGCTAGGGCTTCTCGGGGGTTTACTCGTGGAATTGTGAGGTGTTTTAGGAAAAAAAAAAAAAAAAAAAAAAAAACATCCACCACATGGCATATATTACGCATTTACTGTGTGGGTAACAGCTACCCAGTCCCTAAACTGATATCATTTGCTTTGCCAGGTCCAGGAAGAGGCTGCCCCTCCAGTCATGTCCAAGGATTTGAAGGAAATCGTGTTTCCATCGCGGCGCACGGACGGCCAGCTCATACGCATGAAGAGAGACTGGGTCATCCCCCCAATCAATGTCCCAGAGAACTCACGAGGCCCATTCCCACAGGAACTTGTCCGGGTAAGATGCAGTGCACACACGCGCACACACATACACTCACACACTGCTCACGACTTCAAAGAAAATGCTTTTTGGCTTGATATGACAACCTTGGAGCTCCCCGTTGCCCCCAGCTCCCACATGCTGGACCACAGACATCAGAATTGTGCCTTCCACAAAATGCTCCATATTTACCACACTTTGCTAAAGGTCAGGATTCTTTTTCTGCTGCATTATTGTTTATCTTTTCTTTCCGGGGGCAGTCGGTACCAGTGTAACCTGGTATTATTTAGAGGCAGAGATATATCTAAAGTATTCACTAGTGCAGTGTTTCCCAGGTTGCCTTTTGAGATATTATACTCCTTTTATCATGGCTCAAGGACACACTCTGCCCCATTCATTTTGCCACCATTCCCTGGTCATGGCAGGGTGTGGGTGGCAGACAGAGGGTAAGCAATCGCTCTCATGTCAGTTAAGAAGTAGATGCTTTTTTTCAGCATAAACTTCCTGCCTGACTGAGTGCTATGTCCTGTATATACCATTTGTATGTATTAGATTTAATCCAGCCATATTAGGGGGGATGTTACTGGGCTTTATTGGATGATATCAGGATGAAGAAATAGTCTGTTTGCTCAGCACAGATCCAGAGTATCACAGAGTAGCACAGAGGGTCTTGGCTCACATTGTGCAAAGGATAGACAGCTTAACCAAGATAAAACTGCTGAAATACTACTACTACGCACACATGCACACACACACACACACACACACACACACACACACACACACACACACACACTCCTTTACTCATACAACTACCACAACCAATTTTTCGGCACTATTGTGTTACATTGTTGTAGTACTAAGTCTAAATTCTGCTTATCCACAGATCCGATCAGACCATGACAAAAATCGCTCCCTAAGATACAGTGTGACTGGCCCTGGTGCTGATCAGCCCCCTACCGGCATCTTCATCATCAACCCAATATCTGGAGAGCTGTCTGTCAACAAGCCCCTGGATCGAGAGCACATCTCCAGCTTCCATGTGAGTCTGACACAATAGGAAAAACATTCCCCTGGTTTGGAAAAGTGTCGAGGGGAACTCCGTTTTAATAATGACTGTATTTTGCAAATGGTTTTCCCAGCTTGGTTTATCAAGACAAATCTGTTCTCTCTGTCCATGCTGCACAGTCCTGCCAGTTGGCATGTGCTCAAGGATCATGTGTAGCCTAAACAGCCCCCTCAGACTCAATAAAGACTGGGGCGTGATGGGGGTCTCCCAGGAAATCTGACTTATCCGTCTGAGAATTTAAAGGATTCAGTTTGCGGCTTTTGAGTGAATTGAGTGTGTGTTAAATACATTAAGATAACCTCCGGGTCCTTCAAGGGTGGCTATATTTATTAACTGTTTTTTCCCCTAGCAAATTACACTGGCCCTGAATCTGTATAATATTTAGCCTTCAATTCTGTTCATTCATGTGCTTTAATGTCTCCAGGAATCTTAAAAGACATTAACCAAGGCAATTCACATAACTATATTATTGATTTCAGTGTGATAATCTTGGGCATGTTGTTGACTAACAATAATACCAAGGTTACGATAGGAATCTGACGCTGAAATCAATATTTGTCTTTTGTTATGGGGAAGGTGTGTGCTTTACAAAAGCAGAGCTACATCCCTGCATCCTGTCACTCTGCTCTCAGTAAAGAGTATGCTGGAAACTATTTGGTTTTCTTCATACAGTTTTAAGTGTTAATTAGCAATTTAGTATGTGATTTGCCCCAATATATTTTCTTAATGTATTATTTTCTCTGTCTGCACACAGAGAAATAATGGCTTATGTGTTTTCAAATGCCAGATTTTCTTTAATAGGACTATAATCTAAATGTGTTTGTATTTGTGTTCTTTTTTCCCCCAGCTGAGAGCTCATGCAGTGGACCTAAACGGCAACCAGGTAGAAAACCCTATTGACATTGTGATCAATGTGATCGACATGAACGACAACAGGCCAGAGTTCATTCATCAGATCTGGAATGGCACCGTCCCTGAGGGCTCCAAGCCGGGTAAGATCCCAGACTGGCCGGGCCCAGAGTCACGTTTTATAAGCGGGGGATCAGCTGCAGTCTGCTGCAGTACAGTTACCAGATCAAACAGTATTGATGGCATTTCTTGGGTGGCCACTGTGTTAACTGAGCTGTTGTTATGTATTGATGCAATCTATACCACTTCAACATCAGAAGAAAGTACATTAGATGTATAATACTGCACAAAGCTTTTAATCTGGTTGAGTTTTATTGTGACCTGATTGCCAATTAGCAGCATTGTAGCTTCAGCTAACTGACAAAAACAAAGAGATAAAAACGTGTCTTTTTTTTTTTTTTTAAATGGTTAAATGGAGTTATTTTATATCTCATCTGTCATCCTCCAGGAACGTTTGTTATGACGGTTACGTCTGTTGACAAAGATGACCCCAAAACAGCTAATGGGATGCTGCGTTACAAGATCCTGTCTCAGAATCCCGAGAGTCCAAGCTCCAATATGTTCACCATCAACAATAAGACAGGAGGCATCATTACAGTGGCAGCAGGCTTGGACCGAGAGGTGTCTTTTTTCTTTCTTTTTGCCTTTCTTTCTGCCATACTGTCTGGATTGCTGTTCTTTCTTTTAATTTGCTCTTATGTCTGTTTTTTGTTTTGTCACACACTCTCATTAGAACGCCATCCATTACATTGATTCATTTTCTTCTTCCCTTCGCTGCTTGTTGCAATTCTTTGTATATATCAATATATCACACTCTATGTTTTCATAAATGAGCAGTGCCTCTTTAAAATATGAAGACAAAATAGAGTGCTGGTATTTTTTGCTAAAATCCAGACTGGCTGAAAACTAATGAACCAAGCTGAATGATGCTGATTACCAACTCTAAATGAGCAGCAGAAAAGGACTCGGCCACTTTACATTTATTTACTCTTACATGGAGGTTACCCCCATGTAAGAGTAAATAAGTGTGCATCATTGAGCAGCTAAATGATTCTCTTCCCTCATTTTGTCTTTCACTGCATGTCCTTCTGTTAAACAGAAGCTTTACTCCTGTTATCTTTTTTCTCTTTCCAGCGCTAAAAATGGTAGCAATCTTTCATTTAATTGCATGGCATAGCTGTCTCAGATTTTTTTTTTTTTTTTTTTTTTTTTAAAGAAAAGAACGAAATAAATATATAAAGCCGGAGCCAGTTGGTGCAATTCTAGTGAGGGCAATCTGGCTAGGTGGCTGCTCAATCACTTCCGCCCTGGGGCCGCTGTTTTATGTCCGCCAGTTGCCACCGTGAAAGTAATTTGCCCGATTCTCATTACCTAGCAACTGGTCCGTCACCTGAGTGGCTTTTAATGTGAAAGGAGTCATTTGTTAGCTTCATGATGGTGTGCATAGTAGAGGTGTGAATTTCACACTTGTATTCAGAAACTCACATCCCCCCCATAGGGAATAAATGGGAACATATTATTTTGAAAGCCACCATTAGTCATCACAATTAGGAAGCTTGCCAGTTCTGATTTGAATCATGTTAGGCCAATGCGATCATGCTGATATACATACATATTCATATTATCCAGACGTGACTAGGTGATTGTCATTGCTACAAGGCAATTGAAAAGTGTTTTAATTCTGTTTCTCTTTCTGCTCTCCTCCACAGAAAGTGCCTCAGTACACACTGATCATCCAGGCCACTGACATGGAAGGTAACCCCATGTACGGCCTCTCCAACACAGCCACTGCTGTCATCAAAGTCACTGACATAAATGACAATCCACCAGAGTTCACTGCTGAGACGGTAAGCAACTAACTGATATCTGAGGCCTCAACACGATAAGCACTAGGAAGACCATTACCACTCCAGTGTGGCTATATGTTCTCAACCATCATTTCTGCTCACTTACACAGTTCTGCCTGCCTAGCATTTTTGAAGTCGCACAGATATACAAGTTGCCAGCCGTGTGTAAGCTGTAATATTCCCTCCAAATGTTGACACATGCAACCACTGGGGTGGCAAATCTACCAGAGTGGAGGAGGCACTTAGTGCACTTGTGAATCACTGAAATGTCTAAAGCTACTGTTGTGCTATCAGGGGAGGAATGGGAGTGAGATGACCATGACGACATGATAAGTTGCTATAGTTGTCTATTTACCTGGGATAGGCCTTGCTGGTCTCTGAAGCAGGGCACAGTGTATTTTCTGCTGCCGCAGCAGTATCACTAACAGCTCGCTGTGCTGTACGTTCATGGTTTATTCATGCAGTTCTTCGGTGAGGTGCCTGAGAACCGTGTGAATGTCATCGTGGCCAACCTGACGGTGACTGACAAGGACCAGCCCAACACACCAGCCTGGAACGCCGTCTACAAAATCACCGGGGGCGACCCCACTGGCAGATTCTCCGTGCCCACTGATCCTACCACTAACGAGGGCCTGGTAACCGTCGTCAAGGTAAGGCTGTCCCTCCAAACTCCACCCCTGTATCCCCTGAGAGATGCTTACCTTGAATACATACAATACACATAAGTCCAACCCTTCAAATGAATTGTTGATAGGACTTGTTAGTGTGCTACACTGCACAGTACATATGCTTTAGTGAGCTATGCTGCAGGTCAGTAATTTGTGTTTTCCATGAAGCATGAATTGAGCAGCAGTGGGGCACAGATCAGCTCCCGTCCTTGCCCTTGTCTTATGCAATATCTCTGAAACTGCAGACGAGATTTTGAAGAAACTTGTGCAAATGATGTGCCTTTCCATTAAGCTCTGGCAATTACACCATATGGTGTGAGTGTATTCTGCAGCCTAACTAGGAAACTCTTGGTGTGCTTAGCCTAATGATGAATTAGCTGATGACTCATTCAGTGTTGCCCTTCCAGATTGCTAAACTGTTAACTTAGCAATCTTGTCAGTGGAATCATAATCTTTTGTGATGAGATTGGGAATTTCTGAAATGTTTAAAGTAATTTAATTTGATGTCAAATATCAGTATAGTTTTTGAATATAATATCGTGTTAGGCTTTTTCTGAATGGACTGACCAGACTGCATTTTGTGCACAGCTTCATTTGCTACTGATGATTACTTGTTATTATCTGCCCTTCAGCTGACCACAGAAATACAGCTGACCACATTGTGGCATACTGTCTGTATGTGTTCACAATATGGTTTCTCAGGAACACCAACAAAAAGCTTGTTGTTTTTGTTACTCACTTACCTTACCAGTATCACACAACCAAAATTTTATGCATTGTCAGCGACTGCATCTAAGCCACTGCATTGCTCGGCAAACAATGTGTAGACTTGTATTTATTTTATTCTGTTTAATTAACTTTGTTTTTTTTATCTTTTACTTTGACATGTAAGACAATATAGATATATTTCCTGTTCTTGTTTTCCAGCCGATTGACTATGAAATCAGCAGGACATATGTGCTAACAGTGGAGGCAAAGAACGAGGTTCCCCTGGCTAGAGGCATCCACTTCCCTCGCCAATCCACCGCCACTGTCTCCATCAGGGTGATCGATGTCAATGAGAGCCCCTACTTCGAGCCCAACCCCAAACTCATTAAGCTGGAAGAGGGAATGATACCTGAGTCAGCACTGACCACCTTCACCGCCCAGGACCCTGATCGTTTCATGCAGCAAACCCTCAGGTACGTATGAAAAGAAAAGGAGGATGACAGAAATATTGTCACAGTACAGACTAGTTAAACCATTACAGATATTTAAAAGAAATGAGCCCAAATCAGTGGGGCAGAACGTTTAACAAATTTCAGTCTCGCTGAACTGACTGGTGCTCACTTTTCGCGGTTAATCTCTTACAGAAAATTCAGCATAAAGTTGAATATTATTTGAAGTTTAAATGGATGGTAAAGAAATACTGTTTAAGAACTATTTTAATCTCTGTTTTTGTCCTCTCTCAGATACTCCAAACTGTCAGATCCAGCCAATTGGCTGAGGATTGACCCTAACACTGGTCGAATCACAACAATTGCCATTCTGGACCGAGAGTCACCCTATGTGAAGAACAGTTTGTACAATGCAACATTCATGGCTTCAGACAACGGTACGTAACCAGTCAAGTGGGACTGAAGTTGCCAAAAATATCCTCTTAGTGTTTCTGTGATGCACTGGCTGCATGTTTTAGGCGTTTTAGCCAGCCTCTTACAGTCGCACTCCATTCCAGGCCATTATTATCAGAGCATTCAGGGACAGGTAATGGCTGCCTTTTTGAAAGGTAGACCAGCAAAAGGTACCAATGTAGTCTACCTTTCGAAGGTCAATCTTTTACCCCAATTTGACTATGTCTGTGATGTTTTGTATAAGGCAATAGTGCACAAATGCACCAAATCTGTTGAAAACTGCTTTCCCTTTCAGGCACAAAAGCAGCCTCCATGCTTGAAGGTCAACCTTGTACCAAGCACTCGGCATGTCTGGTACAGTGACCACCTTAGTTGAAGGTTAATGTTGTAGCAATCCCAGAACCAGCCACCATGTGGATATATTCACCTCTTCCCTGCACTGGCAGGATTTACCTCTGTTCAGGTTTACCCTGTTCTACGGAGCATAGCTCAGGCCAATAGGCTTAAAAACTCTACCAATAAAGAGGTTTCTCAGCATTAATGGGTCAGGTTTGGATGACTAGCTCCTTTGAGCGTGGCCTGAATGGTAAAAAAGCCTCTTAGCTCAGTGAATACATAGAGGAGCCTGAGAGGAGCGACAGTGGGCTCTGTTTGTCTGCCTTAGTATTCCCATCCCGTGTCCTTCGCCAGGAAGACATTCTTTAGATACACAAACACATACACATACACGCTAACCAAATGTTCTGATATCTCTCTCTTCTGCCTTTCTACTCATTTGAGAATACATTGAGCGACATTGTGCATGGCAGTAATGTATCAATACTTGAACACCAAGTTTTATGACAGTGTTGGTCAGTATGTCTGCTTTACAGTCCCATTTTGCTGCAATATAAATGATTGAAGTGAGATGCAGTAACTGAAAACCTTATCTTATTAGATAAAACAAATGCTGACAAAGTTTTCCTTGGGACGTAATTTGCATTTGAAATAATGTCAAAAACAGCAATATATATTATCGCATTTTGCATATTGCCAAATGTTTAAAAAGCGCGGTATTACCATATCATGGCGTATAAGTATCATGACAATATCATATCGTGGGGCCTCAAGTGATTCCCACCCCTAATCAGTATGCAGTTTGGATGGGTCTCCTCCCTCCAGAGCAAATAGCTGCTTAGAGTGCCCTATTTTAGCATGAGACCCAGAGAATAAACTTAATGCTTTGCTTTTCTGTGTCGCCTGCATAATGGTTGTAGCATCAAAGTGTGCATTTCAATAGCATATATGCCTATCCATATGTAAATTTTTAAATCAATATTTTCATAAATATGTATGTGCTGTGTGTGTTTCCTTTTTTTGGCCCATCTAGGTGTGCCTCCAGCAAGCGGCACAGGTACTCTCCAGATCTACCTGCTAGATATCAATGACAACGCTCCAAGCGTGTTCCCCCAGGAGGCAGAGGTCTGTGAGAAGCCAGAACCGAATGCAATCAACATCACAGCACTGGATGGAGACCTGAACCCAAACGCTGGTCCGTTCGCCTTTGAGCTGGCCCACAGGCCTTCAGATGTTAGGAGAAACTGGACCATCACAAGACTCAGTGGTAAGACCTAGCTGTTACCAAGGTAGCATTGGTGTTTTTTGAACAGGGATGTCCTATATCAGAGGTCCCCAGATTTTTTTTCACGTCAAGGAAATAGATTCATTCTGGGCCACATTTTTCTTTTTACTGGAGACCCTGGTAAGGACCCCTGTTGTGCTCCCTACCCAATTTGGGCAACAATGGCCTATATTTGTATTTGAGAACAAAAACAAACATGAGCGTCACTGCATCTCACAGTCACTCACACACAGCAGAACATGGAATAATGAGGAGTGAGTCAGTTTCATAGTGACTGCCAATTTTTCTATTAAGAAAGAGGTGCAAAGTTGTTTTCGGAATTGAAAACGGGAATCGATAAGGCAAAAATATTTCAGTGTAGTTGGATCTGAACATATTGGAATGAGTTTTTGGAATGAGTTACTGAAACAAGAATATTTCTAAGCAGACGCTGTGGGGGCCAGACTTATAAATAACAAAATATATGTTTTTGTATTTGCTAGTGGTAAAGCAATTGAGCATAAATGGACTGGAAATAAACTTGAAATATGGACAACTAGAAAATTAGTAAAAATATGAATCATTCAGCGGTTTATTGGTTAGCAATTAAAGCATTTGATCTTGACATCTAAAACCGCAGTCAATAAATTTGTTTGAATAGTACACTACATAGGGTCCAGTACAGCTATGACCTACTAGACAGCGCTCTCCAGACAGCTTCACAGAGAAGCAAAAACTAGCCTTTAAATGTGACATAATAATTACTTGATGAATCTTCAAATAGTGATTTATATTGGCTGAAATCATTCATTTGATCGTGGTTACATTTTTGGCCGTATCTCCCAGCCCTAACTCTCGATTATATATTATTTTAGCCATATCCAGCAGTCATTAATTGTCTATGCTAATTCCTAACACACACAGGAGTGGAGGGACTCATTTATTGTGTGTTAGCGATTAGATAGTGTGAGTTGAAACGCGGTGAATATATCTTAATAGGATAATAGGCATGTGGATTATAGCTGCTGGGAATTTAGCCTAAGCAGCATTATCAAAAGCCATTCAGTAGATTTATAAGGTTCAAATCTAAATCCTGACGGTATTTTGGATTAGATATGCTGACACAACTTCCAGGTAGGAATTCTTGCTGCATATTTGTAGTAATAAGGTCATAATCATGCTGTGAACATGATACATGCAAATGACTACATTTATAGTTTTGATTTAATCCCCACTGTGGGAAATGTTTTGTCAGGCTCCTCTGCTAAGGAAACATGCCATTATTTTATTTGAATGGTATTGTGTTGTATTGAAGCACAGTAGCAATACTAAACTGCCGCTTTTTCTCTGAACTCACCACTTCATATTTATTTACTCTGACAAGGAGGCACCATGCATCACTGAACAGTTAAATGTTTCTTTTCCCTCACTCATCTCCGGTTTTCTCTTCCTGCTCTTTCTCTCTCTCTCTCCCTCTCTCTCCCTCCAGGTGACTATGCCCAGTTGAGCCTGAAGATTGGCTTTCTTGAAAGTGGTATCTATGAGATCCCCATCATCATTACAGACTCAGGAAACCTGCCCATGTCCAACACCTCCTACCTGCGGGTCAAAGTGTGCCAGTGTGACATCAATGGAGACTGCACCGACCAGCAGCACATCATGGCCGCTGGTCTGGGCACGGGTGCCATCATCTCTATTCTCCTCTGCATCATCATCCTCCTCAGTGAGTGTCTCACCACACTGCATGCCACACACAAACACAC
Source organism: Myripristis murdjan (assembly GCF_902150065.1). Classification (NCBI taxonomy): domain Eukaryota; kingdom Metazoa; phylum Chordata; class Actinopteri; order Holocentriformes; family Holocentridae; genus Myripristis; species Myripristis murdjan. The sequence goes on along the minus strand of NC_043996.1, from coordinate 20,579,370 downwards.
ACACTCACACACACAAACACCCAGGGATTATAAAGAGAGCTAAACATCATCCGAGATATCACTAGATTATTGTAGGATTAACAAAAAGATAGCCCTGATCAGGCCCTCATCCAAGCTCTAAAACGCTGGATCAGATTACATTTGTATGAAAATATGTAAGTTATTACGCTTTGTTATTTGAGTTCACCCTTTCTCCCTGTCTCCTTCCCAGTTCTCGTGCTGTTGTTCGTGGTATGGATGAAGCGGCGCGACAAAGAGCGTCAGGCCAAACAGCTTCTCATTGATCCTGAGGATGATGTGCGGGACAACATCCTCAAGTATGATGAGGAAGGCGGAGGAGAGGAGGATCAGGTAAAGTGGTGCTGCCCACACAGGTTACCATCATATTCATTAGCATTAGCTTATTGGTTGCTTTGTTATATGCGGTACCATAATAGAATCACAAATATACTAAATCTCAAAATGGGTCCATTTAAACATCACTACCATCCCCCAAAATATCACTGTTTTATTTACTGTTGTATTAATGACGGTACCCTTTCTTACTTCCAATATGACAACAGTCTCCAAAACTGTACACTGCACAGCAAGGTTGACATGAGGGGTGTGTGTGTTCTCAGAATGCTAGGAAAGTGTGTATTCAGTTCACTTTCTTGCAGTACGACAGCAGGGTCCTTATAGCTGAAGTTTGTTCCGGCATGGTGAGAAAGAGGACAAACTAGATGATTTATGCAAGTATAGCTACACTTTCCATCTGTTCATTTTAATCTTAAACCGCTTCTGTGTTGTGGAGAACAAAAACAAACATGAGCGTCACTGCATCTCACAGTCACACACACATAGCAGAACATGGAATAATGAGGAGTGAGTCAGTTTCATAGTGAATTAAAAACTGCCAATTTTTCTATTAAGAAAGAGGTGCAAAGTTGCTTTGGGAATTGAAAACGGGAATCGATAAGGCACAAATATTTCAGTGTAGTTGGATCTGAACATATTGGAATGAGTTTTTGGAATGAGTTACTGAAACAAGAATATTTCCAAGCAGACGCTGTGGGGGCCAGACTTACAAATAACAAAATATATGTTTTTGTGTTTATCATCGTTTAATATTTTTTGCTGTCTTGCCAAATGAATCCTATTTTTATTAACCAGTGTGATCAGACTGTTAAATAAAATGGAAATTCCATAATAACTACATGCTTAACTAGAAGAAGCGGTCACTAGTGCAGACCTCTGCCATCACAGAGGAGTGATGGTTAAAATCTGTAATTCGTAAACGTAATTGCAGAATGCAGTCCTGATTTGCAGGCAATATCAATCAACTTTAACTGGTTTTGACACTATTATGCAGTGTCCTGATTGGTGGAAAACGTCCCCATGCTTGCCAGATTCCATTCATGAAAGACGGGAATTTGTTTCAGCTTTACCTATTCAGTGCACAACCAGCAAAGTAAGTGCAGCTTCGTGAATCACGTAAACCCAACTCCTGCACCGGGTTATGTCGGCTACTTGCAGGTAGTTAATGATCAGCAGACACATAGATTTATAACGTCTATATAGCCCACAGGTCAGACACTGTTATTTGGGGTTCGAAATTCATTCCTAGTAAAATTTCCATCTCAATCGTTTCTGGTGTTGCTTCCATAGAGGAAGAAAAAAAATGCTAGATATCCTGGTCGGATGGGAAAGTTTGGTGGGCCAAATGTGTTGACAATTGACAGTCACTGCCATAGGCCATCAGTCATGTTATATGTCCATAACACCCTGTTCGTAGTGGTGATCGGGCACAGACCGCACATACACACAAATTCAATTGTCCTAATGACCCCTTGTTAGCAGAATGGAATCATTTCATAAAATTGGCAGTAATATAACAAATGGGCTATTTTTCTTGCTGCTGGCTGAAGTGGTCCAGTGGCTCAGGTACAGCAGCAATGAGTGGGAGACCCCAGTCCGACCCAGCTCAGCACTAAATTAGCCTCAGAGACTTGTAATTGGAAAGCTGATGTCATTTAGAGACAGACATCTGCTGTGGTATAATAATGAAGCTCCGTCTAAGGTAACAATATGACTGGAAAGCCATTACACATCTGCCCGTGATTAGGCAGGAGGGAACACACAAAACTGTGTACACACACACACACACACACACAAACACATGAAACCATGGAACACATAAAGTCACAGTTGGTGATTTTGAAACTGTTTTGAAAGAGAACTTGTTGAAAAAGGAAACTGTTGTGTGATATAACATCCCTCAAAGGCAAAGAAGCGGGTGCACAGATTTATTGAGGGAAAAAGTGCTTCCATTTTGAGTGGCGCAAAGGAGGGCAGGGCGCCAGGAGAAAATGGTCTTGTCTGTAGAGTCGGGGAGTCAGTGTTGGGTAAAAAATGGACCTGACTTTCCCAGCGATGTGGTCTTTATAATGCCCACCTCTGTTCTCCCTATCTCCCGCTGGGGAGGAAATTGAAGTGTCACACCATTGGTTGCTCTCCGAGTATATGATTTTAGTTGCTGCTGCCATTGCCCTGGTTGGATTGGGTTGCGAGGCACTCATTTTGTCAAGAGAAGACAGCTGATCAGGCCATGCTCACCAGAGAGAGAAGAAATAATGTAGAAACGATGTTAAATTGAGAAACTGGTGTGCACAAGTTTAAAAGTTTAAAAAAAAAAGGTTAACAAAAAACGGAGTTTAGTCCCTCTTGAAATGGCCTACAGTAAAGAGATTCACATTAACTCTTAACGATTTGGTTTTGGAAACATTCTTTGGAAAAAAAAAATCAGTTCCCAGACAAAAAAAATGCCACACGGTTTTGTTATAAAAATCAATTATCCCTTTATGCAGCTTTCCCAGTTGAAAAACGACATCTAGTTTTGTTGTGAAAATCAATAATCTACTTGCAGTTCTTCTAAGAAATCTTAGAGAAACTGCAGCCTCTTCAAACAAGAGTCTTCACCTTAATTTCAGGTCAAGTTTTGAGGTTCAGACTCTCCTGTCATGTCTTCTAAATTCTCACTGTTGTCACTGCCTCAGCTACATCCTTCAACAGATGATGTTTATGGAGCTTTGGAGTGTTCAGTCTCCAGTATTTGAATGTGGGTCATGCATGTCACTAGGCCAGTGTATGTGTCGAGAGTCAGTTCCCTAAGGGGACTGGTATGTCATTAGGCATTTCTGCTTAGCTCAGCCATTATAAGGCTTGGTTGCAATTGCTGTCACTAATTCCTGACCTCTTATGTGACCCCATAGAAGGTTACACAGGGGTCTGACTGAAATTGACTAAAAACGACTTCCTGTGTGATGTGTGGTGACCATTGTTCTTCTTCAGCTGGCCTCTAGCTTACTTTCATTCCCATGAAATCAAATTACACATGAATAATCAATGTGTTTGTTTTGGATTTGAGATGATACTTATTAGTGTGAAATTGAGTAGGTGTTTGTCAAGTGCCTGCGCAGTTGGTTGTGCTTGTGTGTCTGGGTTGTTTGTGCATCATCACAGGGTTTATATTTATTCTCCTGTTTATTTTTATATCAGTGACTGCAGCTTTTTCATTATATTTTTTTTTTTATTTTTTTTCCCCCATGTGAGTGTGCGCACACATCTGTGTGTGTAGGTACATGTGCAACTGAGCAAAGACAATTTTGAAGGGGGATATTAGAGATGGATGGATTAACGAAAATCTTCTAAAGAGGGACAATCCATCATACACGCTTATTAGGCACACACCCTGATTCTCAGATGGCATTTTCTCTATCATATCTGCTCTGTCACCATGATGCCATCCAGTCCATTCAGCTTAACTCTGCACTTCACCTCAGCTCATCTCTCCCTCTCTCTCTCTCTCTCTCTCTCTTTCTCTTTCTCTCTCTCTCTCTCTGTCTCTCTTTCTTTGTGTCTCTCTTTCTTTGTGTCTCTCCCTCCTCCTTTTCTCTTCCTTTTTCCCTGCCCATGACTTTGCACAAACTGCGAGTCAGTCAGGTTGCCTTGGTAATGTTAATAGGATTAGCAATGGCTTATGCATATCCACCATCCCGTGTCTGGGCACTGATTAGAGCAAAGCAGTCGCCTGCACACCCTTCCTGCTGCACACCTCACAAGTACAAACACTCTGCAACTTATGATTTGGTCCTCAGCTTGGACCCCCTTAATGCTGTCTCTTTTTAAATACATCAAATTGTCCCTTCGCTTGTACCTTGCAAACAAGCAGATTAAAGTTTCCCTCATCCTCCTGTACTCAAATTAAGCACTACACTCTAACTTTGAAATCTCTCCCCAACAACGATAAACTTTTCTTCCCGTCTGCCATAATCTGATCTTTACGACATCCTTTTCTATTCAGAATGTGTTTATGGGTGTGGTTTGGGGGTTTGTTCATGCCAAGGTCTTTCATCAAGCTGGTCTGAGGTCTGGTGCTGAGGAGTAGTGCTCTGTGCTAACTCCCATCTGTCTCTGTGTTCCCCAGGATTACGACCTGAGCCAGCTCCAGCAGCCAGACACGATAGAGCCTGATGCCATCAAGCCCGTGGGAATCCGCCGTCTGGACGAGAGACCCCTCCACCCCGAGCCACAGTACCCCATGAGGTCAGCAGCACCCCACCCTGGAGACATCGGAGACTTCATCAACGAGGTAAAACTACCAGCCAACACCCAAACAATCACATAACTGTTAATGGGACAGAGTTGTTGAAAACGCTGGGGTTGTTTTCCTGTATGGAGAGCGCAAATCAAAGGGAAAGGAGCCAAAATGTGAGAGCGCAAATCAAAGGGAAAGGAGCCAAAATGAAAGGGTTGCTGCCACAAAGCAGGTTTCATTTTAAACTTTGAGTTTGATACAGAATTATATCTAAAAAAACAATTTGATTCATATCACATGAGTTTAATTTCTTGTGGATGTACAGTCGCCTGTAGTCAGAGAAGCAAACTTTAAATTGAACCAGTTATTATGAAAATAGTTTTCATCATTCCTCAGTGGCAGGAGAATGTTTAGCATCTCACATATATCTATTCGGGCATGTATCAAGTCAGAAAAGCACATGATACTAACTCACTTGGAAATAATTGTTTTTTCTCTTCGCTCTCCACCAGAAAGAACAGAGTTATAGACGTGTCTGTATAGAAATAGGGGATGAGAGAAGCAATACTTTGGCTTTCTGCCCTCGTTTGCCTGAGGCCATCATTGACTCCAGCATGAAGGGAGAATGTAAAATGAAAAGAAGAGTCATGTATTTTTCACCAGTTCCAAGAGTTCACAGCATTACAAATGGAATCCTCTCCCAGTTTTTGGATTGCTCCCATGTTTTTAGATTAGAACTTGTGCTTTCGGCTCTTCTCTCCCCCTCCATATACCTCCCTGCCCCCACTCGTGTTTTTTGCCACTGTCTTGAAATCATGTAGTACACCTGTTGTCGCAGTTGATTTCGGGCAAAACTGAGTGTTTCACACCACTCTATAAAGATGGTGGAGAAAAAATGCAAACCGTTCTTTATCATAGAGTGTTTTTACGTGTTTTTGTTTCGCTCCTTGCAAGACCCTTGGGACATTTCAAGTCTGAGCATCCTGACCCAGAAATTCACATTCACGGTCTGTTTTTAGTCCCAGATTTGAATGTCGCTGAAGCTCAGTCATGGTAGATCCGCTGCTTACATGGAGCTGGAATCTGACCTGACCAATAAGGGCTAGCTGCCAGAGGAGCAGGGAGGGAGGAAGAGGAGGAGGAGGAGGGAAGCTCTGATTTTCAGCTTAGAATGTGCACACAACCCCATGCCCCGGGAGTCTTTGGCTCTTAATTAAATAAGAGGGACGAAAAATGAAGCATAGGTTTAGCGCAAGGACTTTAACCTCTCACAAGGCCAAACAGAGGTTTATTATTTAAGGAATAACCTGTTTCCGCAGAGGGGGGTAACATTTTGCACATGAACTCCAACCTGACTTGACCTCTTCTGGTCACAGGTAGACAGGGAGGGCAAACACTTGCACAGAGGCACACAGAGATGAAGTGATTGTATTAATTGTTTTATGTAGTGCCTTGTCTCAGATGAACTTAGATGCCTTGGCAAGGACATCTTTGAATAGGGACGGATGTTAGTCAGTTTGAGCACAGATCTCTATTGTTATCAGCAGGACAGAGAGTGACGCCAAAAACACAAAGTGAGGACAGTTCACTATTTGACTAAGAGAGGCGATTGTCTCCAGCACAGTGGATGACTCAGTTTTAATGGAATTAGGGGGGTGAGTGCTGTGATTGAGTAACCTTATGAGACCGCCAGTGGGGTGTCGGTTCAAGACGGAGGGGGCTGAAACCAGCAGAGCAATGACGGTTATAATTGTAATGAACGATCCATCTGTCATATTTTGCACCAAATTATCAGCACCACAGCCCTGAGCAAACATTTAACGAAAGCTAACAAGTGGAAAATAATCACTAAGTGCCCTGGCACTTTATTTCAATCCATCTTTTCATTTCAGAGCATTGCAGCACCGTAATGGCAGGAAGGAGGAACCTATAAATCTTTGACAAGTTTCCAACGAGCTGAGGTTTCTCTTTCCTCTGTTGTGTCGTGCGGCTTCTTTTAATTCAGTTATTATTTGTGAGGAGTTCTCAGTTGTAGCGATAAAAGAAAGGAACCAGATCCAAAGTGGTTCATGGCCAAAGCACATCTCCACTGCTAGATTAGCAATCCATCAAGTCTTCTGAGTCATGTTGAGGAATGAGGTTGGAAATCAATAGCAATCCATAAGGACCTCATGAGCCCTCATGCTATGAGGGCTTCTGGGAATGTTAAGCACAATCTTCAAAATGGAACCACCCCCACCTTCCTGCCCCACAAGATAGCACATACACACACGCCTGCATGCACAAAACACACACACTCCTCTCATCTCTTCCACAGTGTTCACACTTACTGATAATTGTCAGGCAGTAGTCAGACACATATGAAATACTTAAGATATTATTGATGTCTAGACAGTGGACCACAAAGTGTCAGTGCCAGTTTAGGCCTTTGAACAGAGTGAATGTGTGTGGAGGCCAGGCTTGAGGGTTGGAGGCGGGGAGGGGCTGCCTCAGCGGTGCAGAGGATTCCAGTGATCTGAGGCTGCTGGTCATGCTCAATCTTGGCTTTTGATCAAGCACTGGATAATCCTCCATCCCAGAAACATCAGGAGATTCTCAACCAAAATACAGTGGAGACTCGCGAACATTAGAGCCTGATTAATCCGGACAAGGACCTGATTTCCTGGACATGTACAAGAGGGAGCACGACTGACTGGGCTTGCAGTAGATTAGCCTGTTTTGGGTAGTGATGTGTTGATATGAGTCATTTCCTGATGCACACAGTGTTAGTGTGCAGCCTGGGCTTAATCTCCTCATCTAACTGTGTATTTTATTGACTTCTGTACAGGGACTTAAGGCGGCAGACAACGACCCCACCGCTCCCCCATATGACTCCCTGCTGGTGTTTGACTATGAGGGCAGCGGCTCCACAGCTGGCTCCCTAAGCTCCCTCAACTCCTCTAGCAGCGGGGGTGACCAGGACTACGATTACCTCAACGATTGGGGCCCTCGCTTCAGAAAACTGGCAGACATGTACGGTGGAAGCGACGACTAGGACACACAGCCCCCCTTTGAAGAATGAGGAAAAAAAAAAATAATGAAGGAGAAAAGAAAAAATTCTCTTTCCTGTTGATGGACGTGGACAGCTTCTGATATCCCGATATTCTCTGACGGAGTGACGGAACTGTGGCAGAAAATAAAATAAAAAATAAACATGATTCTGAAATTTTTTCAAAAACAACCAACCTAGGCTTATTGTTGTAGTCTACGCATACATATGCTTGTTGAAGGCTTAGGCATAGGCTGTGGTCCAGTTTTGGAGACGATGGGAGGGAACATTGGTGGACTGTCACCGTTTGGATCGTTGGTATTGAATGCGCTCAGTTACACTTGAATTTCACAGTACAGAAGCACTGGGATATAATGTGCCTTTTTGTACATTTTTTTGGATCTGAATGATTAGTTTTATGTTCAAGGCTTTAATGGTACTGACTTTTGGAGTGATTTCAAACATAAAAAGTATGTTACACTATGGTATGCTTCTACATGCTTTTTTCTTTGGTTACACAATGCTCCTGTTTGTTGGAAATGATTATTTAAATAAACTACAAAGATGAAGAAATGGAGGATCCTTTTGTTAGTTAGGATGGGAAGAAACAGTTAAGAACAGCACTGTACAGTACGCTAGACTTCTAGACCTTTTCACTAAAAAAAAAAAAAAAATTAAACTTATGCAGCTGGTTGCAAATAAAGGGAGTAATCAATCATACTTTTGTAGCAGAATAAGTTTTTTTTTTCTTTATTTCTGAAGTGATGTAGTATTTTACAAAAAAAAAAAAAAAAACAACAACTGTTTTGGTCTAATCCATGTACACTTCATTTGCCTTAGTCATCATCTGATATTTTCAACTTTTACTTCACTGTAAAAAGATGTGTGTACATAATGTTTTTTTTTTCTTTATCTTTTCTTTTGATGTAGTATATGAAGAAGTGCAAAAAGTTCCAAACTTGTAAATGTATAATTTGGACTACAAATTAAAGTTTTTTGCATGTTTTTATCTTTTCACGACAACAAAAATGACAAATGTTGTTTCCAAAATTTATTTACAAAGTGGAAAAAAAAAAAATAAAAATTCGGGTGACATTAAATGTGTAGAAGTTAAGAGAGTTTTTTGTATTAAAAAAAGAAAGAAAAAAAATCTGACCAAAAAAAGAAATAGAAAAAATAGGAAAAAAAAATAGCGATCTTGTCAGCACAACTGTTTGAATTTGTACCAAAAAGGGGGGTGGGATGGTATGACATGGTAGGCACTAATTACTGAATCAGCTTTAAGACTGGGAAAGGTTTTGGACTTAAGCCTTGTGGATAACCATATGTACTGGAATACAAATTATACATCTCTGACCCCAACCATCCAAATAAAATGCTAATTTTGGAGCTAACAACTGCCTCTTTATTCATTTGTTTATTCTCAAACAAAGCATTGTTTCAGAGGCTTAATTAGATAGTGTTATGCACAATCTATCTCACAGGACAATAGCTGTTTAAAAAAAAAAAAAAAAAAAATACCAGAAGGAATAATAAATCATTCACACCCTTACTCATTATCAGTTTGTTGTTTGCACACACAACAAAAATACATGCTAAGGGCTCATACAAGTCCAGAGATGATAAGTTATGTGGCTGGAAGGTAACAAGAAAACAATACGATCATTTCTGTAGCTCCGACTTTGCCTCCCTAAGCAAACTCAAGGTCAAAAGGCCATGGAAATAAGAAATCCATCCAGCGCCTGTCTGCTATCAGGGCTTTGGAGTGTGAGGTGCTGTAGTCCGGAGTGGACTTGACCTCAGGATGAAGGACGCCCCTAAAACCTGCCCCAAGGGACCCGGGGTGTATCTGCACTCCTGGGAAATGTGGAGGGTGAAAAACTGTATGTGTGTAGTGTGTGTGTGTATGCGTGCAAGGGGAGTGCGAGTGGTAACAATCTGCCCCAGCTGTCACGTGCAAACTGTCTTTAGATGCTTAAAGTCACAGACCATCAGCCGCTTGGCCTTCACCTGCCCTTCCTTCCCCCTCCTCATAATTCACTGTTTGCACCCAGTTGAATAGACACAGACATGGCTTATTAATTCACCCGAATTAGACAGGAGCAAGTTTGCTTTTGTACTCCTCGCGCAGAACACAATGACTGGCGATTATAAATCACCACTGAACCGTAGTTGCCTTTTGTTTTCCCCAACTGGTGTAAATTAGCTGCAATCAGTCTAACATCCTTGTCAAAAAAAAAAAAAAAAAAAATCAGTGTATTTTCGTTCTTCCCCCTTTTCGTGACCTGACGAGTTATTCCGAGCTGTTTTTGAATGGCCTCATCTGCGCAACACTTATCTCAGAATGTGCTTAGCTATGCACTCCATTTCCCAGAAGGAACACCAAATTTTATGTTGCTCCGCCGGATGTAGTGTTAAACAACAAACTGCCTGACCTGGAGGGCAGTTTTTTCAACTGCAAGCTGAGTCAGATTTGATTCACCCAAGGTCACTTCCGTTGCTTTTGAGGTTTTCAATCCAGATGCCTGGTTTTAATGTGGTTCCTGCGGTTCCCTTTCCCTAACATATGGGTAGCTCCACTGCAAACTACTTTCTTTACTTTGTTCCTGCCCCAGCAGGCACAGATGTGGTTGTTGACTCACCCTCTCAAAACTGCTTTATCAAATCAGTTCACCTCACCTTTTTGCGGTTTAAATGTTCCCACAGGTAATGACTGTGGACCGGCCGAGCAGGGCTACATTTTATACCGCTAAATTATACACAAAACAGGAATAGTGTTGCAGTCGCAGCCTTGTGCTACAGTATATAAAAGCTCTTAATGCAGCCCCTTCCACAGCTCTAACTCATCTACAGCTACTCCTACGCTGCCATACTGTCACCCTGATGTTTAGATTGCTCCAATGGGTTCGTATCCGCAAAGCACTGAAGTCCTGTTTCATTTTTTAACCCTCAGCGGGGGCAAAGGAAAAGGCATTGATATTCCAGCCCCGCACTTCAATTTCACATCATGGATTATCCGCAAAGGAATGCTGGCAATCTAAAGAGAGCCCAGGACATAAAGCCAGCTGCTACACAGCTCCCTCAATTTCCACACCCAAAAGTTTTGTAACATTTACAGACATGCAGTGTTAGCAGCTGTTTAACAATGCGGGGAAAAGTCTGTATCTGTCAGGTTAAGTTAGAGTGAGAGACGTAGCGAGACATATATTCCCAGGGAGTTTTAAAATGACAATATGTTTGGAGGATGATAATCTTTGACTTGGACTGACTGGATGGTAATTGGAATGACTATTGTGTGAGTGGCATATTGTCGTCGCTTCTTTGCCATATGTTCCAGCAAGGATGGGTAAATTAATTACTCAAAACAGTATCTCATTTGTACATTTTAGCCAGCTGACAATGGATAAAAATAGTAATGCAGGGAGAATTTAAATATGCAGGAAATTATTTGCAAAGCTAATTATATTGAATGAAAATGACATCGGCTTTATCTGCCAGTTTACACGGATGTCTCTGACATATAAAATGTTGCGTGAGTGCTTGAAAAAAAAAAAAAAAAACATACACACACAAAACACCTCAGGAATACAAAATAGCAAATAAATAATGAATGTGCCATCACTGACTGGCTAGCGTTGCGAGCTTTGTTGTCTATCCTGGCGTTAAATCTGGCTCTCGTGTGCACTGACTCCATGTCTTCTCCTATTACATGCAATGCTGCAATATGTGCTGTGGAGATGGTTCTTGTATTTTTCTTTTTTAAAGTAAGATATCTTAAAATACATGAAAAAACTTGCAGCCCCCCCACTCTTAAAAAAAAAACACTGTAAAGGTGTTTTCCTTGGAAAATGGCTGTACACTGCAGTTCCTACAAGCACCCCAGGGCCCCTTTTATTGACTGTGAAACAATGCTTTCACCAACACCCCCTCACCATCCCAGATTTATTAGAGAGCCATCCCGGCATCGTGTCTGGATGGCTGAGCAAGTGTCACAGCCACGGTCATAGCAACGCCCCGCCACCGTGGGGGGACTGTCAGTGAACATGCACAACACAGCCGGGAATCTGATGCAAACCAGCCGCTAAGTTATGCTGTTCCTGACCTTTGGCGGACTTTGAGAAGATAGATGCTACCCGGCCTATTGATATAAATTTCTGGCCTGCTGCAGCGAGAGCATATCTCTGAAAGTATCCCAGCCCCCGTGTGCTACCTTTGAATGTATAAGTAAGCAGGCTGGACAACAAAGAGCACGCACAGAGGGCACGTGCATGCTTTAATATATTTCTGTATATACCTATGTAGAATCAATCAATCCCATTTCAACACCATTGCCGTCTGACTGCAGTGGATCAATTTCTTTGGATTGCTTCACCCACAGAGAGCAGAAACAGCCCATTCATGAGTCCCGGGCTGATGCAGCGATCAAACCAACATCCAGTCTTGATCTACGGCCCTCTGTTCTCCGGGATGATATCTCCAGAATGGCTCACCCTCTGTTCCAGCAGATATTGTTCTGCCTCAGTTCACGATACTGATTTATCAGCTCTCATTTATCAGGCCCCATCCCGCCATTATTCTCATTCCACACACAGCCGTGACACCGTGGTCACGGAATGGAGGCGCGCTGAGACAAAAAAATGATGAGCGCTATTTCTTTCATAAGATGCATATCGCACCGAACATGTGATTTTCAGCTTGTATGTGAACGCTCAATGTCACTTTCTGCTGCCATGAGTGCACGCAGAGCATTTTCTCATCTTGGTGAGGATTCTCTTGCATGAATGCTCGATGGGTTACACAAAGGACATGTAATCACAGACCATGCACACACAAAATCACTCTTTTTCGTTCTCCCTCTCTTTCAAAGATGCACTTGCTTTCCATTCCAAATCAGGAGCTGAAAATGACAACAAACAACTTCATTATGCAAAACAGGAAGTGGCGATGGTTTAAAGTTTTCTTTTCCTGGGAAATAAAGTAATTGTTGTATAAATCTTGTCAATGAAGTAATAAGGAAAAGGAGGCAATAATAAAGCCTCCCTTGAGTGCCTTTGGATTTATATGTCATTTGACACTGGTACAGGCACTTGACGTTCCATCAACCTCGTGCCATTAAATGGAATGCATTAACGCTTATATCCTTTGGCCATATCCACACAATAGCTGGATAATTTCTCCCGATGAGAAAAAATCCTGTTACTGTGTGTGTGTGTGTGTTTTTTCTACATGCACAGGGGCTAACAAATAGTGAATGCTGAAGGCTAGACAGCAGCAGATCAATGTGCTGCTGATTGTACAATGAGACAGTTGTGTTATTGTCTATATAGAGGAAAAAAGAGGGTACTGGGTCATTTTTCCTGTCTACTGGCTCTATTGTAGTCACCCATTCATATGAATAGCTGAGGGCTACAGTGACAGCAGCCACAGGAACAAAACTCGAGACTACAGTCTAAAGAACATCAGTGCTCATTCACACATTGCCAGACAATGGTTGATGTGATAAGACAGCGCACGTTGATTTAAACACATTTTAATCAATGAGTCATTTGTTCAACAAGTAGAAAATATTGTTCCTTAAGTGCAAACTTTGTTCGAAATCAATTGCATTTGAGTGACATTATGTTGAATTAGCAGCTCTAAATCATTTGCTAGCGCTGAAATAAAACGCATCGTTGTCAGGCCCGTTGTACTGTGACTGGGTCGGTACTGATAAACACAGCAGTGATACACTACCTATTATCCCTTCAGTCCTTAAATTCAATTGACAAAATTTCCCTGATATGATAAATGGCTGAAACTGGTATTTCATGCTGATATGATGCTGCGCCAGCTACCCTCAAAAGGTGTGAAACAGATTTACACGGCAACTGGATGATGTTAAATGAGTTTTCACCCTCAGCTGCCTAATCTCTCTTCAGGCCATCGTTTTTACAAATGCTTTCTTCTCTTGGTTTGACCCTTTACCCTCAATTCTAAGTGGAGTACAGCTTCAAAAGCAGGGTGGCTCATTGTGAATGTCTACTCACTCTGTGTCAAAAAGTTTTACAAGCTGTGTCCTTTAGAAGTCCAAAGTCCAGGCATAGATTTTACTCAGAGGGGATTTCAGAAGTGTCACATTGGGCCTTATTTCTAACCTGGTGTCCTTGGCTCATTTGCATGTCTCTTGTGGATTGGAAAGATGAAAAAAAAAATATATATATATACGATGTTACTATTTCACTCGATGAAATTGAGTTCATTCATTTCTATATCTTGAACAGCAATATATGGAGACCAGATGTACCACACAGACTCATTTGTAACATATGCCTATTGGACACCATTGACGAAAGAGTGAGGCTTCACATGCATAATCACATTGTGATCTATGATGGTAGTTGGTAATGGTAACACAATCATATGTTGAAAACAAATACGTATTAATTTCTATATCTTGGACATCAATACATGGAGATTGTGTGCAACAAATCAGAACAAGATGAATGAAAAACAAATTATGAGCTGACTAGTTAGGGTCTTTTTTAAAACTATTTTTATCTTATTATTATTATTTATTATTTAACGGTGAATCAGCAATACTTCCAAAAACTTCCATATTCTTACGTGACTTGTCTGGAGAGTCGCTAATCGCGCCAATCTCTTACGTTTGGCAGCATGACTACTTGTTGACGATGATTTGCGCTCACATTCTTGGATAAAATGTAGTTCCTCTCCAGCATTTTCAGTGCAACTATTTGTGTCTTGTCTTATTTCCGGTAGATTAGATGCTCTGTGTAACTGTCACCATTGGTACGGTGGAAAAAGTAGTTTGGAGTGACAGTAGCTAGGGATTCCAAATTAAATACAACTGGTGAGTGAACAGTTTTGGGGATAGTATGGAGTGGTTTGGAGGGGACTGGAGGAATGGTGGGAAACGCATATGAACACACACACACATCACTCTCCAATCATATTAGTAGGATCTCCGGAACTGAATTTCGTAGCGACTAGGAACTGAGGCTTGTGTGGGAGTTTTCAGGGACGCTGAACCGGTCCTGTGTCTCTGCAGTTTTCCTTCCATTCCCGAGATAGGGTTCAGGTTGGACATGGTCCAATAGACTCGGGACCGTGACCAATCAACTCAGCAACCCCAAAACCCCTTAAAGCCAACTTTGAGATCACTGACCCAAAAGGAAAAGAGGAGGAATCGTGGGACACATAAACAAACACACACATAAACAAACTGCTCCGCAATTATATCACTAAGATTTCCCCTATAAAAGAGACATATTGGTAGATAAAAACTGGTCCAAATAGCAGGCAGTATCAAAATACAGATGAAGACAGCAGTGCCAGTGCTTAAAAACTTCATGAACTATTCATTTTACATAAACAAGCAAAAATAAGTGCCTGTCAGAACGAATCAATCATCTCTGTGGCTTCAAAATCCCAAACGACAATCCACAGCATGAGGTTAAATGAAGAAACAGAGCTGTTGCTGAATTCACCTCCCAAGTATTATGACCTCACAAATTCCATTACAAGTCCTCGTGTGGTTTGGGAACTATGATTACAACAATCATATTCATTTATTATTTTAAAATGCAAATTATTTTTCATCGATTCTCGCAAGCTCAACATGAAGCACGGCTCAGAATGTATCTCTGCCACTGAAAATGTCTGCACATGTTGGTGTGTGTCTGCGTGAAGCTCCGTTCCCCTACGCATCAGAGTTTCAGAGATGCTTTATGAGCTCAGTGAAAATACATCAATAACAAGGCATCTCGGGACTGAGACATCAATTGCATACAAGGCTGGGATCGATAATTAATTTAATATAACACACTACAGCTTGAAATCTATTACTGCCCATTAGTGTTTTAAATGGGAGATGTCGCTAATACATGGCATTACTATCCAAATCCAGAAAAGGCTTAACTTCCATGTGCAAAATATGCTGTCACATGCATCCCCACAGCATTATTACGTATTATAGAATTCAAGCATTTCCTAATATATAATAGTGAACAAAGCGAACCATTTGCCCATGATAGATTTTGAAATATGGGTCAAAATCAGAGGTTATTCCTCCTCTGTTAACCCAGAGGTAAGTCAGCCAGGAACCGGGCAGCAAAAAATGGTGGTAGCACGACCTTGTTATCCTCGTGTCTTGATGTGAGCTCCAACACCATTAATGGCATGAAACTGTGATCAATCATACCTTATAATGAGAGAGAGGTGAGGCTCGTCTCACTGCTTTTCCTTTTACCTGCTCTCATTCTCCACCTCACTGTCCCCTTCCTTCTGCCTGCTTTCTGACACATAAGGCTGGCGCGGCTTCATCGTATAGCGCCGGGTTTTACACCAGCAACGAGTCCATATTCCTCATCCCATGTGTCTATTGAGGATTATTATGGTGATGCCGGTGTCATTTTGAGACGCAGACCAACCTGCCGTACGGCTTCAGGCACATTCCAGTGGCAGGTCACTCAGATCATTTACTAATGAGAGTGTGGAAGGAAGGAGAGACTCTCAAAAAAAAAATCTATGGATATCCAGCAAGGAAGAGTGAAGTTCCAAGTATTTTTAAACATCAGAATGGCACACTGCATCTTACCTGTGTGTTCTGCTCGGTTGTGATGTACAAGCAAAGTTCAAAGACGTGGACTGACAGGCTGACTGGGTGTCTGACTTGGATGAATTTCTGTCATTCATCCAAGGGAAATATTCTGGCGTGTTTTCATGCTCTGAGGAGGAAGACAGAACCTGCAGTGACAAAATACATGTTTTGTTTGTTTGCTGTATCTAATAAATAAAGAGTGATCAAACATATGCGTATATTATCCATGATATAATCAAAATCTGCACCAGTTCTGAGATTAGCCATTGCTCCAACACCACAGATTACCAAGAGAGTGAAATTCTTTTCTGTCTTCCATTTAAAAATGGGATTTGTATTGCGTGAGTGAGACTGAAATTATTAACACTATAATTAGTTTATTTTGCTATATTCCAATAGTGGTTATTGCTACCAAATCCAACCAAAAAGGTGGGCAAGGATGGATATGTTTTCTGGCCTTTTGGCTTTTTTTCCCCAGGCAGGCAAGGAAGAGGGACCCATGATGTGAGCAGAATGGTAATCCCTGCAGCTGATGAGCACGTTTGGGGGAGTGCTGAATAACACAGGGGTGGATCACTGGCCATCTATTATCATTGCTGGACTGCTGCGCACACCCTTATCAAGGACGACATTTGTGTTTACGCATTTGAAATTACCCCAAATGAAAATCTGAGATGGCTTTCTCTGCCACATTACTCCGTATGCTTCACTGATAATAAAGTGTTACTGTATATAGATTACATCAGGGAAAGCATTTAGTTAAACTTGTGACACGGTGTCACAGGGAAAAATGCAACACCAAATGAGCCTCAAGATCCATTAAGAATGCCTTTGTTATAGCTGCATGTAAAAAAACAATAAAAAAAAAAGCATTTCACTGGCCATGCGGGGACGCCCACACGCTTTCCATAACATAAAGTCTATCAGCTGCAGGTCACACAGATCATTTGCTAATAACGGTGAAGAGGTGAGGAGAGACTCAAAGGTTTTTAAAGATACAGTACCTCACATTAAGTTCTGCATTATGATTAGACAAGTCTAAACATCCCTTTCTCCACAGTGTGGGAGTACAGTGAATGTGATAATCATGCTGTATATCAAGCAATCAACAATGTTTATTATCTAAATGGAATAATTGGTCTGAAAATGTGGATTAAAGGGATAGGACTGGCTATATTCAAACAGGAGCCATGCAGCGTTTGGCAGAAAAAAGTCATTGTCTTTTAAGCATTGGACTTCCCCTGAGGTTTAATCCACCGTACGGGGGAAAGAGAAGCACCGGAGGTCCTTCTGCAGAGACATCCTTCTCTTTTTGGCTCTGCTCGTGTCAGTCTCACAGGTCTGCATCTCCAAGCATCTGGGGACAGTATAAAGGTGGACACGTCTCTTTGAGATTCAGATGCTGTGATGGCTGCCAGGATTTGAAGGGACCGATTGGCTTAGAGAGGAGAACTGACGGATGTGTGTGGGTAGGGTACAGTAGGGAAACCAATAAGAGCACCTCTTATGTGAGAGGACACCCACAGCTTCCAGTGGGAGACGTTCTGGCTGAGCTGCCTACAAAGCTGGAGGAGGAAAGAAGAAACAACCGAGGAAAAATGTGCAGGAGTATGTGCAAATTATTTTCCTCATTTCCAGAGGACAAACTGCAAGGTACTAAGTATTGAAGGGATGGTAATTTTTTACGAAAATGTTTTTTTTAATCATCATCATGAAACTGCCTGAGGTCTATGCAGGAGAGGCTTATCAGTTGATTTCTAGTGAGTCTTATTCTTCACTCCCATTTGATAGACTGAATCAACTGCTCCTCTTATCCTTTGCCAGGGTCAAGAAACAGTGTCCAAGCAACTGTTAGTTTGTTAGTGAGGCATGCCAATTTTGTGCTATGCCTGGATATAAACCTGCCATTTTATTGAGGAATATTTTACCAAACTACCACTATCAGAGGATGCGAAATCTAGCAAAACTCTACAATCTAATATGGTACTTTAACTAGCAATAGTGTCAAGGTTGGACTTGCTTAAATCAATTGTGCTGCTATAAGACTCAGCAAGTGGGCTCTACAGCAGCGTTATCTATGAAAACATTGCTAACATGTTGCAGTGCTGAGAGCCATAATTATTTCAGGTCCAACAAGCAGGATATTTTCAATTTGCTTGACAGCTGATTGGTCTTACCAGGGTCAGGACGATATCGTTACCCCACCAGAGGAACTAAAGCCCACGCCGCCCTGCTGGAATGGATTAGTGTAGAAAATGCAACTTTGAGAACTCCATAATATCACAAGTGTTTCTGGCAACTGTTTTTGACTTTTGGGAACTCTCAAATCTTGGTAGATGATTAAGAGAAAGATAGATCTCAAAAATAATACTAGATAAACCCCCATTCTTAACTGGATCTACCATCCCTTTGAAGCAACACACATATCCTGTTTAGCATTCTCAAATTGACCTAATTTAGATGATGTCGTGGAACACAAGGGAGCTGGTCATTCCAAGGGCCCTGCAGGCAAATTAGTGGGACACCTGTACCAGCGTGGCAGTGCTGGTGGGGATACTGCTGTGTAGTCAAACAACTCATGGAAACACATTAACTAACAGTTAACAATTTATGACCTACATAAAGCCAGCATTTACACTTAACGGAGAACAGTTTTCTTCTAGAGGGATGAATAAAATAAAGCCATTGCAGGCAGCAGGACATTCTCCAAAGCGAGAGAGAAGATGACACAGGTCACAAGTCATAAGCTGGACCGGAGCCCATGCCGTCATGGTATGTACATGGTCTCAGTCCACTGACCCACATAATGCCACTTCAAAGCCGTTTGCTTGAATTTAATTCTTTTTTTTTTTTTTTTTTTGCCTTGAACTTTGCCTGCTGTATGAGTTGACTTTCACATGCTTCTGCCGATTAACAGGAATGCGATATTGTAATAGATTGTTGAAAATAACTGCTGATTACGTGCTAGCCTTTTGTGCAAAGATAGCACGATTATCACCACCCACTGTAGCAATGAGTGTAAGTGCAGGTGGCAGGAAACACATTAAGCCAACATAGTTCAAAGTGGCTCTACAGGTTTTAATATTGCAGATGCTGTAAACAATGCTGCAATGCTGTAAACATCCACAATCATAAAGGAACCAATTACTGCCTATAATGACTATAGGGCTGGCTTTCAGCACTGTAACAAAATGTAACTTCATATTTACGGCAGGATATCACTGCAGAGAAGATCCTCCCTGCTTTACACAGGCATTAATATTGCAGGTCTCTGGACATTTTCTCGACCCATATGTTTTTCTACAGCGGCGCGGAGAGGTGAAGAGGTGCTGACCCATTTCAATAATGAGGAACAATGAGACCCGTCCTAAAGCTTGCACGAGAAGTGGCTTATGCACAGTCTATATTTTATTCATATGGATATTATCACTGTGCTGGAGTGGGGATAACGACAATGATTAATATCAATATCGTGACAAAGGAAATGTCTCTAAAACGGCCGGCCAATTTGTGCTCCTCCGAAACACTTTTGTGGAAAAGACAAAAAGCCGGGTGATTAGTTCAGGCTCATTGGTCTCAGGGCTTGAAAACAAATGAGTAATGCTTTACACTCCCCACCACAATCCCCCTCCTACACCCCACTCACACCCCAACCTCCCTCCCACCCTGCCCTACCCCATACCCCCTCTTTCAATCCCACCCAAGAAGTAGTACGAGTGATTAGAGCACCATTAGTTGAGCACAAGGGAGGTTCAGTTCTGGACTGCACCAGATTTATGAGGGTGGGGGCCCACGCACCAGTGACCCTCTTCAAGCTGGCCCTTTGTGAGGCTCCACCATAGATACAGTTAATGGATGCACACAATGAGCCTCAATGGCCCCGCGATGATGGATCTGGGGCATTGTGAAAAGCTCCACAGACAAACCAGGTATTTCAGATGCCTGTCAAACCCAAACTGTGAAAAGGGAGGAGGGCAGAGTGGAACCGACACTGCAAAAAGTGTTTCCGGGAACATTTGGAGAAATAACAATGAGGACACACAGTGCAGCATTCCTGAGTGGTGTTTTAATTGTGTGTGGAGGGAACTGATTTGATTTTAATCCTGCCAAGGAACTGACCCAGAAGTGTCCAGTGAGTTTGGACTAATAAGTACATATATCTACATATTAATACACAATACACACACATATACACACACACATGCATACATACATACAACATACAGTGCACAATTCCTATTAGTAGACCATAGATCAAATACATAACATATCACAAATACATCATAGTAACAAAAATTGTTTATTTTTAATAAGCAAATATTGGCTTGCTATGACGGACATGATGTAATTTCTTTGAATGCTTACTGTTTATATTTTTATTAATAAAAATATAAGCTTTACTAGAGGCTTTTCCACCATGCCATTAAATTCTGAATACAAACACTTTTTTGGAATTTTTTGAACGAAAAAGATGAGCAACAGATGTGGAATATCAGTATCAGTGAAGTATCAGCTATCACCAGTTTAATTCAAAAATATTCAAATATTTGTCTTAAACTTATCAGTTGCACTGTAGTTGAAGAACTCAGCACCAGGAACGCCTTGAGATGTTGTGTATCAAGAGGTAAAAGGGTGATGTTTTATGATTTTGAATTGATAAGTACCTCCTTTTTTACATTTTTGACATTGTCCACCACATTTCAAACACTTGCGACTCTTTTAACTGCCTCCATTTTCGTCCCACCGTCCCACAATACGCATTTGCTCATCCTGTCCCCACTGACTCCTCATCCCAATTTGAAACCATTAGGCCTAACACAGGGCTCGTCTCCTGAACTTTGCCACCACTCACCATCTAATGACAGTGCTTAGTGAGGACGGCTGTCACAGATCTTCCTCCCTTTATGGGGATGCAGCTCCCATATGAAATGTTCACGGCAGAGGAGAAATGTCATGTGGTAATTAAGTAAGTAGCCAGATTGTGAGTCTGATACAGAACAGAGGTTGTTATCTCGTCAGCTTGATTATGGTGCAACGCAATGGGCCCGGGACCTCACATTCTGACATCTGTTTTGTTGTTGTTTACCGTCACACCTGAGGTAATAATATGGTAACATGTTTTCAGATGAAAAGAAATAAATGCTACTATTTAATTATGATGCAGTGGCGTTTGTGCCGTGCATTCAAATCAGGTCCAGGCTGCCTGTAAACTTATGACACAAGTGAGTGCAGGTCACAGAGGCGTTGTTCAACATTAGCATGGAAGTAATGATAAATAGATGTGAACCACATCTCCATTCCATCCTATTAACGGCGCTGTCTGAGAAACTTTGTATTGGAGTGATTTGTTTCACTACTGTACCACCACCGCCCCCCCCCCCCACCAATCATTGTACACAGTGTTCTCTTCCACCCGGTGGCTTTGATCACGCTGAGACTGTTTGCTCATGCCTGTCACTGCTCTTTTTTTTTTTCTTCCAATCACTTTCGGTGCCAGCAGTGTTGTCCTGAACTCCAGCGCCACGGAGAAAAAAAGAAATCAACAATGGAATTCATTTGCCAAACGAGCGACATAAAAAATGTGCACAGAGAGCCCTGCTAATAATGTGCAATCAGAAATAATTAAACTGCCAGTTAGACTGTGGCTAATCTTTAAAAACATTTGGCAAGAAGGTTCAGTGTTATGAATCAGTCCTTGGATTCCGACGCCTTTCAACACACCAAACAAATGTTTGTCTTTCAGAGAGAGGCTTTCTGCAGCCCAAACATTCGACAAACGCTGATAAACGAGGACCAGTAAGTGTCTCATAAAACATTTTGTGCAACATCACCTAACCATGGGAATTGCACTTTTTATCGCTTGATATTTCTGATCATTTAACGCAAGAGCTCTGGGAGACGTGTCAAACACTGGAGCACGAATCTCATTTTTTCTTATCGGTTTCATATTTATCTTATTTAAGGTCGCCAGGCTCAAAAAACATGAATACTGTAATAGCTAGGTGCACATTTTCCAAATCACAATTGCTTTGGTGCCCTTGCAGTGATAAGTGCATTTCTTAATCAGGTTAAGCAAACATCAGCGGCAATCGACTCCTCCTCAGGAGCGTTCTCCAAGTGTTCCAGTCCAAGGCTTTGCATCAAATAAACACTTTCCCTTTGAGAGTGCTGTTTGTCATCCTACAGAAATAAGGCTGGTGCCAAGGACCTTCCTTAATCCAAGTTCACGGTCATTCTGGACACCCAGTCTGAGAAAAAAAAAGCAAAGCTGGGTGCAGTGGACTGTGTGAAGGAGAGAAGAATGATGGACAAGGGAGGTCACATTCACTCTGTGGTTAATCTCTGTCCTCTTCAGTCAAGTAGACATGATGATAGAGAAAATGAGGTCATCTGAAATACATTAACACCATAAATAAATCCGCCGCCACGCATCCCATTTCAATGCTCGAATGCCATGGCAACCTCATACCATAACGTGTATTCATTTTATCCTATTGGGTGATCTCGTCATTAGGCCTGTGATGTTGAGCCTGATGGATCTATCGCAGGTGACAGCGACAGGGAGGCAGCTCATTATGCTTCACATACACTTGTGTACTTCAAATGAGTTCCTGGGTGTCATTTCTTTTGTCACTTTCAAGCTGTTTATTATATAGAGTCAGTAACACCATGTGGTTTGGGAATTACTACACCCAAGTAGACGCTATAGAGATGCATCTCATGACATAGTCCTCTCATATTTAGCTTACAGAAAGGAAAAAAAACAAAAAAAAAAACAGGATTAAAAAAAATCTAATTCTTACAGCCTCCAGCTGTACCAGAAACCAGAGAACCAAAATCAAATTTGTGAACATCGTATCGACTTGGTGCTGCTACCGAGACAATGGATAGGATTTATGGGATCGTACACTGCTCATCTGAATGTTAACACTGAGATGAAATTAATATAAGTGTCCTGTTATCAGTATATCATGACACCCAGAAAAACACCCAGGATACTGTTACAGTCACCTACTCTGTTTTTTGTTGTTTTTTTTTTTTTTTTCCCCATTGCATTTTGTATGAAGCTGTGTGTGTGTGTGTGTGTGTGTGTGTGTGTGTGTGTGTGTGTGTGAGTTCCATTTCTGCAACAAGAAGAATCTGGCACTGAGCATATGGCTGCTTTGCCAGTCCCACTTTCACAGTTTGGTAAGTGCCAGGGTAGTCACACTGGCTTTCTAACGCGCCATGTGTTCCGTTAGTTCTCAATTTACAGCGACAGGATTACAATAAAGAAAGTAAAAACTAGCAGAGGACATGCAGACATCACATTATTCTGTTTTTTTTTTTTTTTTTTTTCTCTCTATCTTCACATCACTCAGATTTGTTTAGCCGGGTGCTTAAATCACACGGAGGGAAATTTGTGTCTTCTGGGCTGTTTGGTACTGAGGTGCTCCGACCATCCATCTATCTCTGTCTCTCCGTTTGGCAGCAGTGTTGTGCTGACCTGATGCTTCTCCCAGCCGCGTAGAGACCCAGTGGAGATAAACAGCAATTCTCTTCCAGTTCACTGGACCCGCACTTAAATTAAACAGCTAATGTTTAAAAGAACTCAGCGGAGTTTCTACCCTGCAGGGATCCTGAGGAGCTCAGAGGTCCAACCAAACTTCTTGTCAGGGCTATTGCATTTCTTTGATTGATTTCTGCACCAGGGAGACCAGGCTACTGCCCCCTGTTCTCCCTGCTGACATACACTCCATTTTCTTTCTGCGTGCATGTGCGTGCGTTTCACTACATCTACTGTTAAACAAGGACTTCAACTTTCTACAGATTTTTACATTCTGATTGTTTCTCCAGAGATGTTGCATTAGAATACCACGAGGGCCGAACAAATAATTTAAATATTATCAAAATCACAGTATGGCTAAGTGCAATCTCCACATGGCAGGAGCTATAATTATTTGATAAAGTTAAAAGGTTTGACAAAATATCATTCTTAATTAACCCTCCTGTTATGTTCAAATTTACGAACATCTTTTATGTTTGGGGTCAATTTGACCCCAGCAGTTTAAACCTCCACAAAATTATTATGATTAAAATTGTTACCAAAGTTTATGTGTCAGGTACTTGATGTTTCTTTGTCGACTACCTAAATAGCCCTTTAAATAAAACATCAAATTGACCCCAAACATTATAGGAGGGTTAAGAGTTGTGGTGCTACAGAGGCACTCTGGCTGGCAAATTGCACTTTCATATGTACGAAATCATGTTAGCTTGGTACAGATCTCAGCAACTGAATAGTTTTTTTTTTAGTAAAAATTAAAATTATGACGCAAAAATGAACATTCCTACTAAAATCTTGAATCAGTCACAACATCTGTCAGGTTTTGTTTTACAGGCTCACGTCCTTCAGCCCTACGTGATAGACACAACGTACAATCATAGATAAGGTATGCAGCAAATATTTAAATAAAATAAAATAAGACATTTGAACTACACACCAAATTCCATTGGCGTTCAGGTTGTGCTCATGAAACCCTTTGCCAAAGTTTGATAATCCACATTCTTAGAACAGTGACCTTGCCAATGGACCCCAACTCTGTGTGTACGTTTGATGTCTACATTAATAATAGATTTTATGGGCCATCTCTCTTGGTGGGAAACATGACACTAATTTGAAGCAAAGGGAGGTGGGCAGGATTGATCATGTGTCCAAATGATGGCAAAACCAATAGAGAGCACTCACCATCTCAGCACACAGGAGCGGGGAGGCGTGTGAAGCCAGCGCACTGCTACAGTATGATAATGTGCTAATGCAAGCTAAGACCAGAGGATCACTGGGTGAGCACTATGAGCGGCTCCTCTGGCTCTGCCGAAAGCGGTTGTGTGTGCTCAGAATGAAATTTTCCAGGAAATGAATGTGTACATAGCAAGTTGTCTGAGTATATGAGTGTACTATTGTATGGTGAGGGTGTGAGGTTCTCTGTGTGTCTCAACATCAGTAAGTGTGTGCAGATACATACCTTTGTGTGCAATTGTGTGCATAAAGATTTTCTCTCTCTTTCTCTCTCTCTCTCTCTCTGGCTGCTCAGTGGAGATCAGCGGAGCGTCACAGGGGAAATAAACAGCGGCGGCTCAGCAGGATGGGCCTAATTAAACACAGCGCCTCAGCACTGCAGCCAGCAGACTGCTGCAGCTTGGACCAGCCTGGACCAGACTGGCCCTGCCAAAGACCCTCTGCTGCCATGTTCACCGGCTGCCACTGCAGCTGAACGCCAGGGTGGAAGAAGGACTGGACGGCACCTTGCTCATTCCTTCTCTGTGCCGCGGCTGCAGGAAAGAGCTGAGCAGCACCACGGCAACTCCTAAGCAAATGGAGTGAACCTGTGATTTTCATCCCCTAATACCACTTTTACCCCAAGCCAGAGGGTTTAACACAGGGTCTACTTGTTAAAATACAGCAGATGTCACTATTTACATTTGCACAAGTCCTGGATTACACATTTCACCTCAAGGTTAGCTGGTGTCACTCTCTTCCAACCTGACTGAAGCTCAGGGTTTTCTCTGACATTTCACCCACTGGTCTCTCATTACAGCGACGCTATAGGCCTCAGAATTCATGTCCTCATTTAAATAGATGGGAGAAAGAAATGAGACAGACATAGGAAACAAACACAGTAGCCAGCTTGCCAGTTTTTTTTTTTTTTTTTTTTTTTTTAATGCCACATCAGCAAGCTAGAATGTTTGTTGTTGTAAATTTATTGGGCAAAGCCAGTCACAGAAGAGCCAGCGACAAAATTAATGTGCACTGCAGTGTTAGCTTTATGTTAGCAAAATAATTATTTTGCTTGGAAAGCCTCAACAGAATTCAAGTGGATCCAGAACCATGTGCAGATGAAAACGTCCAAGTTTTAAACGGCAGGTTAAATCACCGACTGTGACGGGGATGAGCGGGTGAAAACACCATGGATTTTCTCCAAAACGGAAAATACGCTGGATTCAGAATTTACATATTTGGATAAAAACTTGTAATCAATGTGGTGTCTGACCTCTGAGGCCTATGAACATAAGTCAGAGTCAGAATCCACTACAAAAAGGTGATTTATTGGTAATTAACCATATAACATCAGTTAAAGTTAGGTCAGGATTGGCTACCTAAAATGCAGAGCCCCACTATTAGATTTGGGCGCTGATGAACTTTAAACTTGGCTTTAACAGGTCTTTTGAAATTCAGTAAGTGCGTTATACTTGTTAAGCCACATGAACGAAGCCTGCATGCATAATGTGCTATTGAACCTTTTCTTTCATGCTATAATTACCTCAAAGCCAAGGAGCTCTTTTTCATATTCTGTTTTGTTTAAACGAGTACAAGTCAAAGCTATTACATCTGACAAAAAAAAAAAAAAAAAATGTTACAATGTGGAAAAGTTCCGCTTCCAGCACGGCGCCAGAGTTTGTGTAATACAACATGATACCGTAAGAGATGTTTCACAGGCGGCTTCCTCCCACCGGTCGATGAGGAGAGAAATGCTCAGCAGAAATGAAATATCAGAGCCGGCCCTTCTGTGATTTTTACACCAGCAGCCTCCGGTGAGAGCTGTTCCTCGCCGTGTTTTTTCAGGTCTCACAGGAAATTATGACAAGCTTGTGTGAATGTTTGTGTGAAGGTGTAGATTAGACGGTTGAAAATAAGACAAAGCCCGGGCTTGCAGCCTTATTAAATTTTTTCCTATTGTTTGTTCTAATGAAGACCGCTTGTAACCTTTTGCCACCTTTACTAACAAAAAAAAAAAAAACACCTCTCAATTCATGATGCAGTGTTTCCTCTGTAGAGCTGTGAGCTTCAACCTTGTTTCACTTGCTTTCTGTTTCCTGTGGCATTTTCCTCCATTGGACAGCACATGATACAGGGTGACAGGAAAGATGTTTGAATGTGACTAAAACTTACATCATACCCTGCAATGTATACCCCGGTCATCTGATCCGCCGAGCGCTGTGTTGTCCCGCTCGGCCTTGTATATTTTGTCTGACCTTTTGACTCTCATCGGTGTCACTTAAAATAAGCACTTCCATCTCTTGTGTGCTATTCTTAAACTACTTACCGCCACAGAGAGGGAGAGAGAGAGGGAGAGAGGCACCTCATTCCCAGTGTGATGTTTATCTGACATTTTCCACTGGGCCATGACTCAGTGGGCTGTGATTGCAAGCAGAACACATCGGGCTGGCAGGGGCGCTCCCAGCACTGGCTGTGGGCACCACTTACTGTACGCAGCATTCCAGCAGCCCGGTTTACAGAATAGCCAGTGATGACAAAACACTCCACAAAGATTAGCTGGGTATTTGGACCCATCCATGCTCCCCGTTTCCTGTAACTGTATTGTGTGTCTGTGTGTGGGTGGATGTGTGTATCTTTGTCTGTGTCTATGTGCGGCTGTGATTTCACTGTATCCGTGTCCATGTGTGCTTCTATTGTCCTGGCAGGGGCTGCGCTGCGAATTCTGTGGCGTCTAAATCCGGTCCCAAACGGATTGCCACGCTCTCTTAATTAATAATTCACACCATCAAATTATTATGATCATTATTACGATGCCAGGGAGATTATAGGTACCAGCAAACAGCACATGCGGTGGCCTCCCCGTATAAGGTGCCCTTGCATGAGATGTTGACAAGTCTAAGCCTCGGCCGTGGAAACTTTTAAGATACAGCGTGATGGTAATTATTCCCAGACTTTAGCTTTCTTTTCTAACTCCTCTGATCCCTCTCGCTATTTGCCTGTTTGATGATGGGAAGTGAGCGGCTCTATAGCTCCCCTGAGACAATTTTGAATTAAACATAATACATAAAATCTGTTTTACTGTTTATTTCCAGCTCAGTAAAAATGTGGTATTTCAGCTAATTAAAGTTACAAAAAAAAAAAAAAAAAAAAAAGACAGATTTTAAATGGGGAAATGCAGTTTTAGAAAATCCCAGGCGCTTCATCCTCCTTTAAGCAACTGCACTGGAGCGGTGTAGGGTTGAATGTCAGACTGAATAAAAAAGAAGATATGCCTTGCACAACGACAGGTACAGGATGGACAAACTTGAGGAAACTTGTCCAAGCAGCAACTGTGCGGCAGCGTAATGGCCAGGTGTACTGAAACAGCAGGTGCGGATGGCACTCCTCCATATTCCTATTCCATATTCATTCATGTTTCACACCGGGAGATTAGCATACATATCATGTCACATCCATCTGCCAACTTATTAAAAGTTTTCCACAGAGCTGGAGACAGTTACCTTAACACTTCTTCTTTGTGAAACACCAAAACCAGGGCTTTTGCACACAGTAAAATTCAATCACTCTTACATGCTGCACATTCACTGAAGTATAATACAGTATAGTCCTCATCTCCATATTTGAACATTATGAAATAGGCAGCATTATAGCACTGCAAAGGACAAAAAAAAAAAAAAAAAAAAAAAAAAAAACCTTCTGGCTTGGGTTTTCTTCCTGTCCTTATTTTAGATTGAGTGCTAAGTGGAGTCCTGCTCTAATCACTGCCACATGTGGACAGGGGGCAGCGTCTGGTCACCAAGAGCAGCCACGTCGAGCACCCGTGTTTACACCTTGTCTGTCAGCTTGATCTCATTTCATTTCTCTACTTTTGGAATAACATTCCCCAATAATTTCCCACTGCAGTTAAGAGCTGACAATATATATTTTTTTTCTATTCGTGCTTGTGCTTTTCTTAACCCTGTACAGAGATTATCTGATCATAACCCTCCAGAACTACCCGCCGCCCTTTTCCTCAACTTCACAGCGACTTTGCAGTGTAATTACACAGATAATACATGTTGTACAAAGAGTGGAGACACTAACAATACCTTTGCGGTTTTCCATTCGAGAGCATGGCACATCTGTTGAACAGAATTCACAAGGCCACAAGTGAAAGCCGACAAACGAATTGAAAGGCACTTGGAAAATCCTTCAGCTTTAGCACAGCAGGACTCCACTACATGCCAAACAAAGTATAAAATATTACCTAATGTAGGGTCAGCAGGCGCAGTGAGCCAGCACTGGTGATAATTAAATATCTTTTCCGAAAACCCGGTCAACAAACAATTTAATTTTTGTGTTCCAGGGGAATAAAATGTAGTCAGTTTGTAATTTTCAATAAATCTGCTGTGCGAGTCCATTTCAGTGGTGCTTTAGCGCAACAGTTGAACATTTTTGTTTCCCCTCATCCAAAAAGGCTCAGGAAGTCTTGCGAGCCGCATGTGATCGTGCAGATGGCTACCACAATAGGAGACATCAGAGTCCCACAGATCCACAATACTTTGCATCATTTACCACTATTACAACAGTCAACAAGGCAGCCAAGCCAAAACACTCACTACACCGCTCCAAATCAGTTTGGTGGTGCAGTAACATGACGAGGTATTTGAACCTAATTTGGCTCGATTTCAACTTTTGAGACTGACATCATGACAGTCACTTTGTGCAGGACGTTAAACCAGACAGCAGACATCTTCACACACCATTTACAGGTGACCACGTTCACCTTTACAAAGCAGCACCACCAAATTGTAAATCTGATTTTATATCTTTGAGTTCAGTTTGCACAACACAAACTCTGTCCTCTCTCAAACCAAGAACACTTCTGACATGGGCTTGAAAATATGAGACAGTCTTTTTGAACACAGTGAATGTTAACCAGAGTGTTGAGTGCCAAAATATTCCATTGTTGTCTTGTCTATTCTGAAGCACAGAAACCCTCTGTCATAACATTGCATCGAGCTTGCAGAGGCTACTGTTTTCTCCGTATTTTTTCCTCACTTTTCAAGCCTAATAGATATTGCAGCCTGTCAAGTTCTGAGGCAGCGGTCAATTTCCCTACCATTTTTATGCCATACAAAGCAAACAAGCAGCATATTTCAGTGCCAATTATTATATTTTGACTCAGCTACATGGAACAGTTATTTTGCAGTTTTGAGCTTTCATTCGTTTGATTTTCAGCCTTATTTTTCTCGGTTTTCCTGGAATCAAAGGAGCCCTGTGCAATCCCCCTTAAAGGTTATCGCATACTCCACAACTATTTCATGAACATGTAATGAATTTCATCTTAGTTCAATGTTATCTCGCGACTGAAGAGCCATCATCTTGACAAGAACCAAGATAAGCAGGGGAACAAAGGTGTCAAGCACCAAGAAAAGCTCTTAATGGTTGAAGCTAATAATTCATAGGCAAAAGCATAATCACTGAGAACGATTAGGAATAAATAAGAGAAGGAATGAATTATTACTTACATATGTCATCTCATAACACAAAAGCACTACAGCGCTTGATGTATTTTTCATTTTTCCTCCACAAACCCGTTGACTTTCATCAATGAAGAGTGGGTTTGAGAAAGCTTGGGCATTTTAGTTCTTGGGGAAATCATGGTTGAAGGAAAGCCTGGACTTTTCTCCTGAATTCCACCTCTGTCAGCTACATTACCTTGAGCTCTTTTCATTTTTCATGATCACTTTTCATTTTTTTTTTTCTTCTTATAACATCTGATATCTCCTCTTCCATATTTAATTTAGGCAGAAACAACTTAACCTGCTTTCTTCTCCGGCATATCTGCAGCTCGTCTGTTATTTTTTTCTTTTGTGCTGAATTTCTGTTTATTCATTCGTCTTCAAGTGACACAGTCACGCACGGCTGCGGACAAAGAGAATGTGCCTTTAAGATCAAAACCGGCTGCAGCTTTGGACTGCCTGGAGACTGACATTCACTTTATGAGAGATATGTATTTATGTATTTGCTTGCTTACTTATTTGTTTAGTTATACCATATTCTGTTTCAGATATTTTCAAGTCACCTAGATTCATTGAAATAATTGAACAAAACATCATACAATATTTTATATATATATATACACACACACACACCTCTCTCTCTCTCTCTCTCTCTCTCTCTCTCTCTCTATATATATATATATATATATATATTACATTTTATTGTATTTTAATTTTATTTGTATTACATTTAAATTAAATTATTTAATTTTTTTTTTTTTTTTTATTAATTAATTAATTAATTTATTTATTTATTTTCATGTTTTCCAGCCTCCCCAGTGTTGTGGAATGTGGTATGATCTCAAGAGAGACTGGTCTCTTTTCTCCCGTGTTCTCAAATCTTGTTTGTAGGGTTGTTTTTTATTATTAAAGGAAGCCAGAAATTATCTGATATGATCAAAAAGGCATGGTGGAGCCTTCGCTTATGCAGTATTAATCATAGAGGTGAGGGTTGTTTGGTTGGATTGCCTTTGTCCCCGGCTCGGCTGTAATCAAAGGGTCAGGCCTGCGTGCTCCCAGCCCGAGATGCTGGGCTTAATGAGGATGTGGTGTCCTCTGGCACCTTCACTCACACAAACACCGGCTTCTGCATCAACCACTGGACATATGATTGTGCTGATTACACCAACATTTCATTTTTTTCATTTTTTTTTTTTTTTTTTTTCCAGATTTCGCCGACCTTTCAAAGTCCTTTCTCTGTGCGATGGCTAATTGCATATTCAGAAACATTCCTCCCATGAAGGCTCTCTGTGCAATAATGAGTGGCACTTCTAAAATAACATTTAGCAAGGCTGTTCTCCATCCATGTGAAAACGATAAGAAAGGTAAAACACAATGTCCAACACATCAAACGTCTTTTCAGTCATCCGGCAATTGTTCAAAATAATTATTTCCCTGAGCGACGCACTTAACAAAATGTGTTTTTAATAACTGTTGGCAGCCTTGAAGCTAAGCTGATTATGTTTTTCTTTCCACAGTTTGAAGGAAATTTTAACTCTAGATTCACTATAATAAATGATTCATGAATCATCTGGTTCATGACACTCATTAGGACACATTCCATCAGGTATCAATAACAACTATTTGGCTATTATTTACTCAAACATGCTAACTAATGAATTATTAAGGCACTGAGATGCAGGGGGGGTAAATGTGCCTAAAACCATACTACAACCTGAAATTTCCATGAATTCAATTTTTATTATTTCCATCAATGGAGAAATGTGCATGTGACCAAATCATTGTGTAGCAGTCCTCCATCTTTTAATAATGAATTCCACATTGAAGAAGAAAAACTTAAAAACTTTTTTTTTAAACTCAGGTTGCTGCAGCAATAACTCCCACATCGACACTTATTATGGCTAATCAAGATGGGCCAAATTGAAGTAAGTTGTATTCTATCACTCCATGGTTCAATGATTATCCAGAAGTAACAAAAAAAAAAAGACTGGCGTAAACTGATCTTTTTTTTTTTTCTTTTACCAATATTATGCACCAAAGTGACGCCACACAGCTCTCTTACTGTATGATCCACATCAAGAACTGAAACCACACTTCAAAATATGTGATTTTGTGGGAAATTTCCCCAAATTTTCGCAAAGAGCCAAGAGACAATCATAAATAGTCAAAACAGTGAAAAATACTGGCGCTGGCATGGGGTTGTTTGTTATTAAGCGCTGTCAGTTAACAGTTGTTCGCTAGTTCGTGAACTTTGTGAAATCATTAACAGAGATGCAGTAACAAACACCTCCATTCCAGCAACACTCCACTGCAATAGAAAAATAAAGGCAGGGACATATGGCATCAACAAAGAGCACTCATAAAAAAGAAAAAAAAAAAAAAGAACTGAAAAATGTCTTGACAAGCAAAGTTTCCCAAAGAAAAGTTTGTGAACATCTGACATGGGAACATACAATGAAAGTGATTTGTTAACTTCTGGGCTGGTTCCATTTACCTGGTAACACTATTCAGCTCTGCTTTGCAAAGACGCCTGCAGATCCACAATGCGGGTGATTATGTTCTTATGGAACTGTGCGCTGACCTTGTCGTACACGATTAAAACCTCAGCTGTGGAGAACTGACTGTACATGTGAACTAGACAATGGAAGATCTGGCCTGCAGGAGAGATCGATGCCATCCCTGCCAAGGAACGCCGGTTGATTTTAAATGCAAGACAACATCCCCTCGATACAATTCCACACTGAAA
The DNA here is from genome assembly GCF_902150065.1 of Myripristis murdjan. NCBI lineage: Eukaryota > Metazoa > Chordata > Actinopteri > Holocentriformes > Holocentridae > Myripristis > Myripristis murdjan. The sequence goes on along the minus strand of NC_043996.1, from coordinate 20,546,162 downwards.
CAAGCACCATCCACCGGTGCACAATCACTTTCACTGTGGAGATCATGCTTCTGAGAAATTTACTTCATGGTTCAGTTAGTTAAGCTAGCCTCAACTTTAAAGTATAGTATCAAGACCTGAGAAAAAGTAATAACTTGGTTTGCTGACTTTTGTACAGTTGGTTGTTAGAAAAAAAAAAAAAGATTCCCTTTATATCTGTGTGTGTGTGGGGAAAAAAATGTTTAATTTGTATTGTACTGTGAAAGTATTGCAATAGGGTTCTCATAAATGCTCCGTATTCTCCAAGGTCTGGTCAGATAAACAATTATTGCAGATTTATGATTTTTTTTTTTTTTTTTTTTTTTACACCATTAAACGTGCCATATGTTCATTCCAGCTCCCATGAGACAAAGCTGATGGATCTCAATAGAGTTGCGGATCATCCTCGACAGGGAGGACGAGATATTAAGCTAATGAGCATAATTATAACTGTAATGGCCTCACTATTGTGCAGTGCTTTTTCAAGGTTCAAAGTTCTATTAATTCTGACCTCCACCTCTCTGCTTCTCTCTTACTTTGTCTCTCCCTCTGTCTCACCACCTTCACTTGGTTTTTGTTTTTTGGTGTCTGCATTTGTGCAGCCTGTAGATACATGCATGCTGTAGCTGTATTTATGCAACACTTATACACAGATTCTCACCTGGGAAATTTGGAAAAATCACACAGCGCATTTTAAGAGGATATCAAAGCTAATTTATGAAAGGTAATAAGGCAGTATGGCATATTAAAGGTTTTCTCGAGAAACATTTCTTTGTGCGGAATTAGATGGATTGGAGAAATTTTGCGATGGGAAACACTGACAGCAGTCTAGCAGTCTGACAGCAGTCTAGCAGTCTACAATTACAATGTATTGTGAGAAAAATTCCCCTGTTATTCTCAGTGCAGAGTAATGTGAATATAACACACCAAATGTTGGCTTTTATAAAGTGCACAAAAACTTCATGTGTCAGAACTCTTATGATTTATGAAGCCTTCATCATATTGGTCCAGTATAGTTCATGACAGCCAGCAAAGCCATTAATCATGTGATGTGTATCCCGCGCTTCCCATGGGGCTGATCTACTGTCATTGATCATTTTTATGTCAAAAGCATCAGGCCTGAGACACAGCCTGGAGATATTAAACTTTAAATAAAGGCAATGCCAACATTTTCCAACATGACTTAGTGGAATTGTCTAATATTAGGACTTGGGGCTGACTCCACAGGCCGTCTGAAACTGATTCACCTTACCTGTGCGCTTATTACATGAGTGGTCACTTGCGCTCAGTGGAGATAATCCCTGCTTGGATTAACCTGGATGTTCACCGATGTAGTAAATATCGAAGGAATCAGTTTATGCTTTCATCTTAATTAAAGATGGGGGCTCTGATTTCAGGGAGATTGGATGGAGGTGACTCGAAGCGACGCATTGTATTTGTCACCACTTTATCCTTAGGTGACTCGGGCAAGACATGGCAAACTGCAGATACATATTTCATGATGCTATTATTATTTTTGTGGAGGTTGTTGTGTTGAAGAGCATTCTGGGCCTTTGTGTGCACTTTGGATGATAGAAAATGGGTCTTTCTTGGTCTCACTGACAGTATTTACTACTGAAACACCATGCCACATGTTATAGCAGCAGTACTTTACTAGTACTAGTAGTAATAGTAGCACCACAGTAATACTACCAGTTCTAAGTAAATATAAAAGGTGCTCAGCCTGCATGGTTCCACAAGACACAACAAACATTACAAACCAAAGCGACAACACAATATGAGAGAAAGAACAAATATAGCACGCCTCCGTACATGTCAAACAATGTCAAACCAAATATGAATGGCACACAGATGAAAAAAAAACAACAACAAACAAACAAAAAAAAAACATCTCCCTTTGCAATAATTAACAAAAAGACACAAGCCTGCTCCTCACAGAAAACACAGCTGTAAAAAAAAATACCTAAGACACTTCTGAGGCACAGACTGCGCCTTTAACAGATCAAACATAAAGCGCCCTCATACGTTGCTGGTAAGCATTTAAAACAAACTGAGCTCGGCGAAGCGCTCGGTCTGTGAACAGGAGCTGGAGCCTACCTTCATCTGTCACAGAAACAAATCAAGACTTTCTGCACGCAATTTAAAGAAAAGCCTACATGTAACATTGTAGTGGTAATAGCAGCAGTAGCAGCAGTGTAATAGGAATAGTAGTTGGTAGCACTGTGGTAGTAGTGTGTGTTGTAGTACTGTGTGTACTAATAGTAGTATCAGTAGTAGCAGCAATGTCAGTATTAATGGAGTAGTAATACTAGTTGTAGTAGTAGCAGCAGCAGCAGCAGTAGTAGTAACAGTGGTAATTGTAGTAGTAGTTGTGGTAGCAGTAGTACTAATAGTAGTTGCAGTATCAATAGTAGTGATAGTAGCAGTAGTACTCAGAAGTGGAAGTAACTAATTACATTAACATGTCCATGAGTAGCTTTTTTGTGTACTTGTACCTTACTTGTACCTGTACTTCACTACATTTTAAATCATATCCATTACAGAGAACAAATGATCAGCGACAGGTTGTGGAACGTTTCACAATAAAAGCTCAGTCGGCAGAGATGAGAAGAGGAACCTGCTTCGACTTTGTTGGTTCTACTATTTCACAATGAAAGCTGGACGATGAAAAATTGCAGGTCAGTGGAAGCAGGGACCATTTAGACTGCAAAAAAATGTGGAATAAGTGCAGAAAAAGAGAAACAATATTGGTGAGATGATGATGAGAACCATGTAGACCAACCATTATTTACGCACTTATTCCACATCTGTCAGCTGAGTCCTCACTTCGGTCAACCCTCAGTAATTTTGCACAATGCACCAACTTGTGTGCGCACATCTTTTAATAACTGCACAGAAATATCACACCTAACAAAGCTGAACAAATCTGAAAAAGTAACTCGGTAACTTTTACTCTTAGTACATTTTAAATGAGCTACTTTTTCCTTTTATTTAAACAGTTTTTTGTTTTTTTTGTTTTGTTTTGTTTTGTTTTTACAGCAGTACTTCTTCAACTTAAGTAAAATATCAGCATGGTAACAGTACTTCTACTTTAGGAGCAATTTGTTGTACTCTTTCCAGCACTGGTAATACTTTAGTAGTAGTAGTAGTCCTGTAATAGCAGTTGTGATAGTAGTCATAGCAATAGTAATATTATTATCATTGTTATTATTTCAGCTCTTGCTGTTAATTGCATTTATTTCTTTGTATTTGTCTCTCCACAGTCATTTTTAGATTTAAATCCACTAATGGTGGCACCTGCACATGAAATCCACTTCAGAAATGCTTGAATTGAATATTCTGAGAGGAGCAATTAGCTGCCACCACAGACTGTTGCAAAATGGCTCGCTAATCTGTTAAAATTCAGAATATCAATAAAACGGATGGGGAAATGGTAATAGCGTTTCACCCGATACACACTATACACTGCAACCGATTTCTAGGAGATTGTGAGTAAAGCCCGCAGCACTCAGTGGCACTGGTGTTTTAATCACTCTGTCATAGATTTGAGGCCAGGTTTAAGAGCACAGTAAAACATGATGAATGATGGGTTAGGCTCAGCGCCGCTAGTGTAGTCGGCAGGATTGCTATGATACTCTGATGGAAAAGGCTGATTAGTGGCATCTGGGGGGATGATTAATTGATGCAAACACATTTCCATTTAACGGCTGTTTGATCAATTATTAATGTGCAGACCCCCCCTCCTCCTCCTCCTCCTCCTCCCCTGCCCTCCCCCCTCTTTTATTATGTAGAACTTCAATTAACAGGCTTTCCACTCTGACCTATCATTGTCCTCTCCTGACCTAATACAATGCTGCAACAAAGGAGCTCTGCAAGTATGTCTCAATCAAAAGGAAAGGCTTCACGCGGACTCACACTGGGGAGCACAAATCACCTCCACATTTTTTCTGTGCATCTCATTTAGAGCTTTGCAGAATGAATGAGATCAGCCAAGAAAAAAAAAAAAAAAAAGAATTCCTTAACTAAGACTGCATCCCGGTATTAAAGCCTGAAAGCAGACATGCCATGCGGAGGGGGGGAGAGCCGCTGAGACTCATTGTTTACCCCATGATCTTTCCATGAAGGTGCTCGCCTCACCTCCAGATTCATGGACTCAGTTCCTCATTTCAAGACACTCATTTCCTACATTCTTGCGGAAGCTGTAAATTGGAGCAGAGATTTCTCTCAGGACCTCTACCAGGTGAGGGAGTGTTCATGAACCTGCTTGTGGTTAAAAATTCTCCCCCTCCAGGCATCAATCCTGCTGAACTGTCTTGCTTGTAATTTGGTCCAGAGAATAAACACCTACTGAGGATTGTCCGGGGGGGCTTAGTATTTCGCTGCTTCCAATAGAGTGTGTTTTTGCCTCCGAGTTTTTGATTGACATTTTTCTCAAATAGCGAGAAGGACTGCGATGGAAACAATCTGATGACTGCTGTTTGTGCTGACTTTGCCAAGGAGGACAAACTGCATCAGAAAATGACATAATTAAGAGGATTCCATCTCTACTCAATTTATGTGGTAGACAGGATTACTGCAGTTAAGATCAATTGTTCGTGCATTACAAATGAATTATGATGGATGAGTTTGCAACAAAAGAGCCCTGCAATGCTAAGACAGCTCTTGTGATGAAACTTTTTTTTTTTTTTTTTCTGAGATTCACGTTGCTGAGTTGCATGGCTCTCTCCCTCCAAGTGTGTGTTTTTTGAAGCTCAGAAATGCTGCGTGGCACATTAAGGCTTATTTTGAAACCCATTTCGGTAAAAGGGCAAATGATGTCTTCCATATCATTTTATTGCAGTCATCTCTCCTTTTATCGGTATGTTTACTCCCAGGGAAATGCTCTCTACCCTTTCACTCTACCCCCCCCCCCACCACCACCATAAATAATTCATTAAGGAGACAAGGATAACAAGAGCATAAAGAAAAATATATGTATTGCGAGTGATCTGGGAGAGGAGCCAAAGGATCTGTCAGGCACAATTATGGGGAAAGGGGGAGAATAATTCTTCACATGTACTGCTGTGCACCCCCCTCCCTCCCCCCTCCTTGTCCCTTTGGCTCTTGACTGGCTCTGTTCTCAGCTCTTGCAGCCTGTGTGGATGGGTGCATTAAGACACACAGGTGGACAGATAGGGGTTGAGAGTGACCCTCTGCTCTCAACACCGGAGCAGAGCTGCAGAGCATCAGGCTAAGCCACTGTGACTCTCCCAGCTCTCTTAATTGCCTAGTGAACCTGGCTGCAGCACTGAGCTGCCTTACTTACTGCTCCCCTGGGAGTGTATTACGAGTGCTCTGTCCCACTAATCGGCTCCTTTGTCCCCTATCCCTCCTGCACAGTTTGTCCACGTGTAGTGACAGGGCAGTCATGATGATACTAGCATCATCACCTCTTTCCTTTGCTCTGTGTCCCCATCACAAGCTAAATCAAAAGACTGACTGGAGTTTTCTAAAAAGGCTTGTCTCTGTGTATTATTTCCTCACTACACAATTGCATGCAGATAAAATGCTTCCTCTGTTCACATAACAAGAGCGATACTGACAAAAAAAAAAAAAGAAAAAAGAAAAGAAAAATCACATTTTCTCTGATGTAATAAAAATATCCAGTTTGGATTGCTGTTGCCAGCAAATGTTTTGATTGCATACATTAATCATCACCCAAAGCAGAGATGAGTGTTACGCTCAAAAGGCACTGACAGTTTCTATATTTATTTTGTATGCGTCTGCTGTTGGTCAAACCACCCTTGTAAGATTTATGGTAATTAATTTTCTCAGCAAAAATTACACAACCCTTGTAAAGTTGCAATGAATGCTAAGGGGTGTTTTCTTGAAAGTGGTTGAGAATGTGTCAAATTAGTCTGAAGGATCTTCTGCATGGAGCCAAAGTGTCTCATGAACATCATTATTATTTTAGTGTCATCCCTTATCCTGAAGCAAAATGTGTAAGGTAAGAAATACATGCGCACATGACATAACACACCATCTTTTATTTAAATACAAAGACGTATTGTTATTGGCTATTACATATGGTAATGCACCTATCTAAGTAATCAAGCTCCAACTGTGGCAATAAAATTTAGCGCATGCATGAAAAGAAAATCTAAATGTAAATTCTTTTAAGTAAGTCAATCAATAATGTAGTATAAACAACTCAAGAGCTACAATACAAACAACCAAGCAACACTATGTGGATTTTCAAAATGCAACCACCACCAACACCACCATAGTTTTCTTGTTCATTTGTTACTTTTGTTATTTTTAGATGCTTACGTGAACAGGCAAGAAAGACAGTCTCCAGCGGTGTAAAATTCACTTTCATTCCTTGTCACTAAATGGTGATAATGACTGGTAAATGGCAGAGTGACCCCTTGGAGGCAAAATGAGAACAAGCTTTCCTCAAGTTTGTTTGAACTTTCTGTTCAAACTTCATATAAAAGCTGAATCCCAATTAAACGCCTAGTCACATCTACTAGCCAGGTATATTTACATATTTACACATTTTGACATGCAGAAGCAGGTCTTAGAAAACAAAAAAACAAACTTTTTACTTTACAAATTATGGACATGGCCAGTTCATATGATCACAAGATCAAAGATGACCTGAATGATTAAAATTTACAAGAGGTCCCCAGGTAATACTAGTACTGTAGTATTTTAGTCTGTTGTCATCACTTAAAATTCATGCAATAATATCGGCTGTGTTCAAAGCTCAAAGAGGCTTTTGGTTGCACTTATTGATAAATGATAAAAGTGAGATCTAACTGGTCTCATGTTGTGCTGGGGGCCTCATGCGTAAAGGCAGTGCACGCCGCAGTGTCCCCGGAGCAAGAACTTCACGAGGCCCCCAAGCCATTGTATATTGTATATTGTTTGTTCTTATTAATAAAGATTGTTACGTTAAATGGCATTTTGTTATGCACTGATACTTTGCCTACTGTACACTTGTCAGGGAGGAGCATTCTCCGGGGGGGCCTCATAACAAAATTTGCTTAGGCTTCAGCCAGACTTGTCGAATAGCAAATGCTCCCTCCTTTAGTTGTTGACTCACCATATTCTAAATTAAACAATACTCAATAGGAAAAATCCAGAGAGCCAGAGAGATGCATATTTAGTCATTAACTACCAACAGCTAACAAGTGCATTCAAAAACATCCAGCTGCCAGCGTTTTATATTCTATGTGATTTATATGACGCCATCATGAAAATTCATGGCTGACAAATAAATATAATTCTGCACTTTCCACACTTTGTTGTCATGGAAGTTTTATAAACTACATTGCATCATGGTTGCAATCAATCATAAACCCCATGTGTGTCATATAATACCATGAGATAAGCATATAGTCCTAATTCATGCTATAAGAAAACAGTGGTCAGCATCATGTACCTGACAAATCATGAGATTTATATGTGATTTGGTCAGTGATTAAAGTGATTATGGTCCAGTTCTATAATTTTGTTCGTTTTGTAAGCACAAATACATGACATTAAGTGGGAAATCATATTATATTCCTCTGAATACAAGAGACACAACTATTTCTAAAACAAGCCACTCTGAGGCTGAGTTTTTTCTTTTTTTTCTTTTTTTTTTTTTTTGGTCTGTCGGTCTTTCTCCGTCTCTGTGCCTTGTTAAAAACAAGTTTTAAAAGAAAGGCCCTCACAAAGCTTTTTCACAAACCAGTGACTAGCAGCAGAAGCTGAGTAGAAGAAATCATGTCCAAAGTGTCATTTCAAAGGCAGAGCCACAGACTTTACTAACTGAAGTAATGGCACCATTTAAGTAAGTTCAAGTTGTAATTTGACAGTTTGAGTGGCGCCAAGCCTGTCCTGGAGTCTTGTGCTTGTTTCAGGGCAGACCAGAGGTGATTTGAGGATTTGAAATAGATCTTTTTCACTGTACAGAGGAGGAAACCAGACTAAACTTCAGCTCTGGAACCCCAAATTTACTGCAAATAAGCAAGAACACGTTTCAGATAAATATCTTGAACACGGGTTATGTTAGGCAAAGTAAGTCAAAATAATCACCCCGTGGAGATCAAGAGAGAGAAGTTTGTGAAATGAGAGGATGCTTTTTAGCAAGTATCCAAAATCCAGGCCAAAGAATAACATTGTCAACATGAAACAGAATAGCGGAAAGAGGAAACATATCCTTTCTGAAAACAACGCTTTGATTATTGTGGTTGAACACTCACCCGCAACTGCTTTACATTACTGGCACCAGGCTATGACCTTGCATTAGCTGGGAATCAGTATTTGGTACATGACCTTTTAAAACTGCTACTAATGAGATGTTTACCCGAATGAAGGTGTGGCATCGGCTATCCCATGCAGACTGAGGTGAAAATCCCTGCATACTGTGAGACTGTAGTTGTAGGCATTAGAGGGAATGAGATGACTGAATGACTTTAAAACAGTTAAATGCATTGTTAATAAAAGGCTGCCATCATGTTTCCATTGTCTCGGTCTTTTCTCTCTTCTCCCTCCGCTTTCCCTCTTTCATTCTCTCTCTCTGCAATCAACAGTCTTCTGCTTCTCCACATTTTCTCCCCTATTCAGTTGTTGGCCTTGACAGGGATCGCTTTTATTCTAGCATCTCCTCATTAATAAGAATGCGGCTTACTTCTCCAAAATGGGTGCCTCAACAGGAAGACACGCATTCATCCACACTCACACTCACACACGCACGCACACACACACACCATAAATACCACATCAACTGGAGAAAAAAATCCTTTATCTTTTATAATTGAACATGATGTCAATGGCAACATGAAGGATAATTTCATTAAGGAGGAAATGGGAACGTAATTAATGGCAGCTCTTATTATACAATACATGGTTGCCTCTTTTCATTCTAGTCTTTGTCTAGCTAAGAGCGGTGTTGATAATGTCTGCCAATGCGAGGTACTCTTTGTGCTTCTGAATAAGGTTTTGCTTAGTATCAACAGTGTTAATTAAGAATTTTTCTTGCGCAATGCCATACATCAGCAAGACATGGTTATGAGGGATTTGCCTCCTCCATCCCTTTGTGTTTTCCAGTTTCTCTTTGTGAGCCTCTCTTTCCACTTCTCCTCTTTTCTCTCTTTTGGTCTAGCCCTCTCTCTCTCTCTCTCTCTCTCTCTCTCCTGGTGCATCTTTCTCCGTGACTCTGCCGTTTTCTCTGCCCTCTTTTTTGTCTCTTTCCCATCTCGAGATCAAAGGCGCACATGACCGAAATGAATGACTGTGTTTATCGCCATCTCCTAAGAATTTAATGATCTCCAACCACTGTAACGTTTCATGTGTGCAAGAGAACTCTTAGTATTCATTTGCACTGTGCAGATCATTTACATGGATAACAGTGTCAAAACATTAAGTGGGAGGTTCTGTGAAAATGGCTGTGTCAAGAGATCAAACACTTTTAGTGCTGTGTGACTTTGTCAGTTGGTGTTGATGAGGGAAGCATTGCCTGTCATCACCTGTGGAGGGCAGTAGTCATCAATGGGCAACAGCCATCTGATGCTGTACGCTAGAATAGAATAGAATAGAATAGAATAGAATAGAATAGAATAGAATAGAATAGAATATGTGTTGAAATGTTCTCTTTAAAGAGGATTCAGTGACATGATACTGCTATCTCTCATACTTGGCCCCCATCTCATGGTGTAAAATCTGTAGATGACAACTGGAAGGAAATCCTAACATGTGAATTATCCATATATGCTGTATCTATTTTTCTGTCACAGTTACAGTTAAATAGAACGTACAGAAACATGTTGAAATTGTCATTTTTATGCTGATGCAACCCCAAAAATGATTATATACTGTTTTATATTAATTTTTTTTTGTCTCTTCTCTGCTCTGTTTTTTTTTTTTTTTTTTTGCTGCACAGTGTCCCCATGGGAATTGACAAAGTTTCATCTTCATCATAATTTCTATGTGTTAATAATCTAGATGCATTGAATTCAACATTTATCAATACATTTATTTTGTTGTACAAACAATCAGAGGAGGAAAAAGTATTGATTTTAATGGGGCAACTCCTCTCAAGAAAGCTTGTTACAGCTGTCAGGAACCTGTGGGGGGTGTCGGTCTGAGACATAGCTCATGAGAGGTACTGTACAAGAGGACAGATTTTTGACTGATGTTGGAGAGTTGCATAAATCTAAGTGACACAATATTAAAACTATGAATGTTTTTTTCCAGATCACTGACAGACAAAAACGCTTAATTTTAGAAATATTCCTCCGTTGAAAGAAATAAGCTTGCCTAACTCTCTTAACCTGTTCAAAGATAAAAATTTGCATAAAAAAAAAAAAAAATACGTCTTGCTATTGGGTTTGCAGTGGCAGAAAGAATGCACAGCAGTAGTGATTTGTTTTAATTCAATTTTTGGTTTTTGGTTTTATTCAGAAAGTGCTGTGACATCCATAACTTTTTAACTGCAGGAGAGCTAATAAAAGCGGTTAGAATATTAGTTTTACTTTGTTCTCTGGGCAGATGTGACTGCTGTGCTGGTAAAACGGTAAACATTTTTCTGTCTGAACGCCTGGGAATAATGTCAAAACATATTTAATCCTGAGGGACCCCACGAGTAATATCCGCTGAGGATGAGGATGAGTTGCCTCTGGTAACAGCAAATGATAAGTCCATTAATAATATTAAGAACATTAAGACCTTCAAAACACACTTGTAGTTTATCAGCCCTCCATTTGGGTTTGTTTTTTTCCACATTCTGTTTTCATGGCCATGACTGGCAGGGTTTTTGTTCTTAATATTTTTATTCTTAAAAGGAGCAACAGCATCAAGAATACTCAAGCAAGGGCTGTTAAACCAATCAACACCAATTTCAGGACTGAGTGGAGTGTTGGAAGAAAATCTCTTGTGAAACATTTGAGAATTTCCTGGCAGAAGCAAAGTTAAAACTGCAGGAAGAGATGCATGCACAGAATCTGTGAGAAGCCCAGATGCACGCTTTTCTTTGAGTTCACATAATATCTGAAGTGAATGGCATTGATAATAAACTGTTTAGAGGAATAGTTCACAAGCGTTAGATAAGTTCCTGCTTATCTCTAGTGCAATATATTTATGCAAATAGTTTTTGCATGCAAGGTTTCCAGTTTGTCATGATTTTCCCTATTCCATAATGCACTAGGGCTGGATGGGTATTCATTTGTGGTGCTAACCTTGTCTATTGGGTGAACTGTTCCTTTAAAATGAACAGAACAGCAGTGCAGAGGGAGCAGGAGGGTCAGCGGCAGCAGCGATCACACCAGCCTGATTGTGTAGAGTCTGACAAATGCACTATGAAACGTACAATAACGTTCAGCTACTTTTTATTTCTAACCCTGGAAAAAAAGAAAATTGTTGATTTAGCACCTTAATCATTTTTAGTTCAACATGTGCACTTAAATGCAGTGGCAAGATATCACCTCGCACCTCAAAAATATGTTTCAGCATATCCTGTCCCTTTAAATGAAAAACTAAAACTAAATCAAGATTCTTAAAATTAAAGTCACTGGACAGTCGGCTAACATGGACGTTAAATTCCCCAAATATACACTATATTACCAAAAGTATTCGCTCACCCATTCAAATGATCAGAATCAGGTGTCCTAATCACTTGGCCTGGCCACAGGTGTATAAAATCAAGCACTCAGGCATGCAGACTGTGAAACAAGACATTTGTGAAAGAATGGGCCGCTCTCAGGAGCTCGGTGAATTCCAGCGTGGAACTGTCATAGGATGCCACCTGTGCAACAAATCCAGTCGTGAAATTTCCTCGCTCCTAAATATTCCACAGTCAGCTGTCAGCTCTATTATAACAAAATGGAAGCGTTTGGGAACAACAGCAACTCAGCCACGAAGTGGTAGGCCACGTAAAGTGACGGAGAGGGGTCAGCGGATGCTGAAGCGCATAGTGCAAAGAGGTCGCCGACTTTCTGCACAGTCAATTGCTACAGAGCTACAAACTTCATGTGACCTTCAGATTAGCCCAAGTACAGTACGCAGAGAGCTTCATGGAATGGGTTTCCGTGGCCGAGCAGCTGCAGCCAAGCCACACATCACCAAGTGCAATGCAAAGCGTCGGATGCAATGGTGTAAAGCACGCTGCCACTGGCCTCTAGAGCAGTGGAGACGCGTTCTCTGGAGTGATGAATCACGCTTTTCCATCTGGCAATCTGATGGACGAGTCTGGGTTTGGAGGTTGCCAGGAGAACGGTACATTTCAGACTGCATTGTGCCGACTGTGAAATTTGGTGGAGGAGGAATTATGGTGTGGGCTTGTTTTTCAGGAGCTGGGCTTGGCCCCTTAGTTCAAGTGAAAGGAACTTTGAATGCTTCAGGATACCAAAACATTTTGGACAATTCCATGCTCCCAACCTTGTGGGAACAGTTTGGAGCGGGCCCCTTCCTCTTCCAACATGACTGTGCACCAGTGCACAAAGCAAGGTCCATAAAGACATGGATGACAGAGTCTGGTGTGGATGAACTTGACTGGCCTGCACAGAGTCCTGACCTGAACCCGATAGAACACCTTTGGGATGAATTGGAGCGGAGACTGAGAGCCAGGCCTTCTCGACCAACATCAGTGTGTGACCTCACCAATGCGCTTTTGGAAGAATGGTCAAAAATTCCTATAAACACTCTCCTCAACCTTGTGGACAGTCTTCCCAGAAGAGTTGAAGCTGTAATAGCTGCAAAAGGTGGACCGACATCATATTGAACTCTATGGGTTAGGAATGGGATGGCACTTCAGTTCATAGTATGAGTAAAGGCAGGTGAGCGAATACTTTTGGTAATATAGTGTAATTTCATCATGTTTTGGCAATCAATGGTAATTAGTGCCGGCGGACCTGATAAATCATTAATAACTTCAGTGTTTAGCTGTGGGGGGTCCATACACTGGGACAGAGGAGCACCGCCATTAATTAAGAAGCTGACTGAATTAGCTGAGATAGGAGAGCATTTGAAATCAATTCTGCAGTCAGCTGCGACTCCATCTCCATGACCAGATAGCCTTAGTGCAGGTAAAAGTAAACTGGGGGAGTGGCTTCAATCAATGAGGCAAAGATTTTCTCACTGAGCGGCATGTCAGTTATCAAACGTCTAAGAGATTTGAGCATAGGTAAACACAGAAGTTGGATAAGATTATCTCTAATGGACAGTAGGTGATACAGACAGTGACAGAGCCCTTAAAGGAACAGGGCGGCGCAGTAAAATCTACCAGGCAGGAAATGGGGATGGAGATGATGAGAGCACTGCTTTTTCAACAGCAAAGGCACCTCAACCTATTCTCCTTTTATTCACTCCAGAGGAGAAAGAATCTTAGGCTTTGCGGTCTCAGTGGCTTTAAGTCTAGAAGAGCATACTTGCGGTCAGAAGGTAGCCATGTCAAATCCCTGGACCAGCTGGGGAAATCCAAGCAGGGGAGAGTGAATGACTGATGCTTCCCTTGATCGACACTCACCATCAAGGAGCCCTTGAGGGAAGCATTTAACCTAGAATCACTGCAGTGCAGCTGGATGTATCTGTATCAAGATGAAGCAACAGTTGCTGCTGCAAAACAGCGTGCAGGCGAAGCAACTGGATAAATAACTACAATTACGTACACAATAGGTGAAGAATATGAAGGTAAATTCTTTGTTATGCCTACGTATGTCCTTAAGATGCAAATACTCTTTAAAAAACACTTTTCTGAAGACAGTTAAATGAACCAAGGTCATCAGTGTACTATATAAAACATTAATGCATTAACGCAATTTTTTTTTCCCAATTCATCTCATAGGTTTTTCGTATTGCACAGGTTCCACAACATTAGACACAATAATGGACTGTTAAAGTATAGACTGTGTCAGGCCTTTGGCTCCTGCGGGAGAGCGTCTCTTTATTTCCCTGAGTGCAGTTTGTAAAGGAAATTGGTTTATACTTATGAGCCATTGATCCACAGAGAAAAGTACAGTTCGTCATTCAGGAGCTCTGTCAGACAGAGGATGGAGAGATAAGGGAGAGAGTCCGGGGAGAGATAGAGCCAGATAAGATGCATCCACCTCCACTATCATTACAGTCTCAGAGGACATTGTGTTAGACGGGATATGAACGGCTGGCTGCTAGAAGGATTTACTTGCAATTCTGAACATGCTAGATTCAGAGCTCAAAGGTCAAAGTTTAGAGAACAGGAGGTCATTGAAACAACCATGTTACAGTTTGTGTAACTCACCCACTTGGCTCTAACCAGCTGAATTGGTTACTGTGTTCAAATTTTCCATCAGTACTTGTAATGGCTTTATCTACATAACGCACCAGTAGCTCATGGCATTTTATCTTAATGAGTGCTCTGTGTCCTGATGGCCAAATTTATAGTCAGGCACTTGTATGATGTTTGGAAAGCATGCAACATGACAAAGAAGAGAATATATCTTTGATCATGAGTCTCTGCATGTCAGCGTCTGGCCGGTATGTACAGTTTGTTGTGGTGTCATTAAAAACTGTGCAAGGCTGTGGGAGACAGAAGCCTGAGATACTTGCCATGAGGACATATTGTTTCCAATAGTTTCCCCTGAGTAATACTTATCCAATGCAGAGTGAGAAGTTATGAAGGCCCTTTGTATTAAGAAAAAAGGAAGACTGTGTTGTAAATTTTATGAAAGCTTTTAAAGCATACTGGTTATGCAGATTAGGCCATCATAGCAGTCAGGCTTCACTGCACGCTTGCTGAACCAGTCCCTCATTTCGGTACTTTTGCTTCTTCACAAAGAGGAATTATTTGTTGAAAAAAAAAAAAAAAAAAGTTTTGCTCTCTTTTTATTTGTTGAAGGTTTGATATGGTAACCAGTGGGGGCTAGACTACAGAACTGTGCTTTAAAATGTAATAGCTATATTCTACTGTAGATTATCCAAAGCAAGAATTGTCTGCATTATTTATGTCGGAAAGATCCAGGAAAAATGCATGAAGGACTTTTACAATGGCTACTCCTATTAAGTGCCATGAGGGGGGAAAAAAATCAATCCTAATAGGCAGGGAAACACCCTGGAAAGGTCATGGGGTAACAGGAGTTTAGACAGATACACTCACATCCATGATCAGTTTAGTCTTCAGTTCACCGGATTTGATTGTGTTTGGGCATCAGTTGGAGGAAAACAGTGTGAACTCCAAACAAAGATACCAGGAGCCTTATTTATAAATCCTGTTAAAATGCTGTTAACACATGAATCAGGGCTAAAGAAATGCATGTGCCACTTTCCATGCAAAGGTTAAGATTTCATAAGAACCAAGCTTGAAGAACCAAGAGTGTACATACCTGTACAGAGACCTTGGCTGTTGATCTAAATGTGCTTTCCAGTACTTGTGTTTTCACATATTATAATTGTGTGCTATAGATGAACAACATAGTGTCTATTACATCACTGTTTATACAGTCGTGTTTTGTGTGGGTTACAGACCCATTGCTTTCTGCAGGTTTACCTCTGTTAAGA
Organism: Myripristis murdjan; assembly: GCF_902150065.1. Classification (NCBI taxonomy): domain Eukaryota; kingdom Metazoa; phylum Chordata; class Actinopteri; order Holocentriformes; family Holocentridae; genus Myripristis; species Myripristis murdjan. Next base: position 20,530,649 of record NC_043996.1, on the reverse strand, counting down.
AAAAAAAAAAACCCTCTGTAGCTATGGAGACGGCCTATTAAAAGCTTGTAAACACTGAGGATGAGCTGACAGGTTGGACAAAACAACTGTCCAACATCCTACTAAAAGTAAAGTCACCTAAAATAATAATAACAAAAAATAATTAAATTACCTACAACTTAACTTCTGAAATTTCTTGTTGTTAATAAAAGTGGGAAATGTAACAACTCCCCAGAAACTACAGCAAGAGCTACTATTTTATTAAAAGACAAGCCTAATGTTTTTTTCTTCTAACCAAATGAGTGTGTATATATACATTATTATATATACATTTATTATATACCCCCCCCCCCCCAAAAAAAAAAAAAATATATATATATATAAATATATTTCTGTATATATAAAGTCTGTCATAATGAGGACATTTTTACTTAAAATGTCCTCAATTTGCAAGACATTTTTCAAACCACTTTCATATTATTAGCACCCACCTCTCCTACCCCGTATCTCCATAATATTGATAATAAGCAGTAGCACAAAATACTGAAGATTGATCAGTAAACCTACAATAAACAAATAAATAAATAAGGAACAAAGACAACAAAAGGAACAATCTTGGCTTCTTGAGAGTCTGGATATCACACATACTGTGCTAATGAGTGTGAAATGTTGAGTGTGTGGCTCGATTAACACCTTTCCAAAAAAGAGTCACTTACAATTCCTGGGCACCTGCAGCAGGCTCATCTTCCTCTCATGCAATGATAGAAGTGTCACTCTTATTTCCTGCTACAGTGCTATTAATTAGGATTTCCCCCATTATTCAGGCACGATGTCTATCAGTGGGCGAGAGGTCTGGCCTTCTTTTGTCTCCAGCAGTCGCTCCGGCACTCTGATGATGAACAGAAATGTGATTTTAGCCATTAAATTTTATATTAGACCAATTCGTTTTTATTTTCATGGAAGGTTCCACCTCTTGGAGCTGGTAGCATTAACTGCTGCGGTGACACATTGCCATTGAAAGTGTATTTTTCTTTATCGGTGATACCAAAACTGTGGCCACTAAACAACACGTCCTCACCTCTTCTTGCCTCGCCGTCACAACAAGCACCTCGGTTTTAATTTCTCCAACAGTCCTGCACTCTGGCTTTGCGATTTTTTCCTCAGTCAAAGAGAATGAAATAATAAGCACAATTATGTGCATATCAATATTTATGAAGGGTATTTCATTATTCATTTATGGCTAATTGTGAGAGTTAGCGGGGTGGGGCGTTAAGCTTGTTCACATGAACAAAATGACAGGTTGATTTTTCCGTTTTTAAAAAGTACGTAAGGTTTTAGTGTTGAATTGATGCAGCGTCATATAAATGAGACCCAAGAGTGTGGAATTAGATTTCTTATGATGATGACCTTGATCTCTATAGCAGTGCTGAATATGGTGATAGTGAGAGCATATTGTGTTTTAGTGGTTATCATGCTCAGCGACAATTGAGAGGCTGTATAAACCTAAAGCATACATTATGTTAGATTTCTGTGATGAATTAACCTGATCTGCTTTACTTCCAGAGGAGTGCCGCCACTTAGAGAAGATTGTAGCTCTTGCAGTGGCCATGCTCCACCACTGTATCTGCATTCACAATATGTCATTACACGTTCAAGTGTCAGAAGAGCAATTCACACTAATGGAAGTAATTACACAGAAATTATAACCTATCTGAGCGAAAGAGTACAGATGAGCAGGGATCTGATTGAAATAGGTGCTTGTCACATAATCAACACATCTCTCTGCTGGGTATGACATACTTAACCACTGTGCCATCAGTGTCAGTCTTCTTAACGGCAGAGTTGAGAGATGGGGAAAAGACTGACATTTCCATAATCTTACATGAACGGTGAATTTGACCTTGTGTTACTTAATACCCAGCACAGCTCAGCACTCAAAAGGACTCTTATCTCCACTGTGATGAAGTTCATAGGGGGGGAAGTGGATTCATCCCTACTCCCCACGGAAATCCCAAGTGTTGAAATCTATTCACTTGATATTCTATGTATAATTGGGAGTTTGATGAAACTGATAACAGGGCTGTCCGTTTTGTAATTGTACTCGGCCCGGGCCATGATGTCAGAATTTGCATCTGCTCCACTGATAGTTGAGTTATTCCATTGTTCTGTCATAGTAGAAAATTACACATCAGTACTTTTTCATCAGTTCGTATGCACAAAAGACAGCCCAAATGAAATGCTTTTGACTTTTCACAAAACAACTGTGACATACACAAAATGTATATTAGACATTTTTGTTTTGTTAAACTTTAAAATATCACAATAATACATTGGCAGCCCTTCTTTCACCTCCTTTATTTAGGTGCACTGACACTTGTGATGCCAGTAGGTGGTACAGGGGAAATGTATCCGCCTCTATTGACTTTTGTTTGGTGAAGGTGCCTGCTTGGCTTCTGACGGCCGTCACATCAAAAGTACCTGCCAGTTTTCTTCACACTGGGTATGGTTGGATTCAGCAGAAGGTGCTGAGCATTTTGGTGTTATACGTGTGTATTTGGTTCAAACAGCAGGTGTTAATAGCAAAAAACAGGCTCATTTTTCACAATAAAAATTTGTTTCCAGTGATTGTGTACTGCACTGCTACAGCGGGTGACCAGCCAGTGCACAAAAGTGGTTGGTTTTTCACTAAGGAGGCACCTTTACACAATACAAAGTCAGTGGAATGGGACGAGAATGACACTTTGCACCCTTTCTCTCTAAATCAATACCAGTTTTAGTTTTGTTTTTAATAGGTTGCTATTTTTTAGAATCACACATGTTTAAAAAGCATTTGGGAAATTATCCTTGCTTCCATACATGTGTGTTACAAACCCAACTAGAGCGTTCATAAAGATCTGTCTGTGCTTGTTTATTTCCTTTTGAAGCTTGGCTATATTTACTGACTCGTTAAGTTGCCTATGTTGGTTGCGATAAGTTAAATGTTAATGTGCACGCTCTTAAATGTGATGTTAAGACTGTTTTACATCAGGTGCAGCTTTCCAGTTCTCTGAGTAACAGTAAACTTGATATTTATACAGTGGTAGAGTCTAACGTGCATTGAGAGATGAAGTGATGTAATCCGCTGCATGTAATACGTGACGAGAATGTGTGCTGGAGAGGGATAAGTGAAAAATGAGGATAGCAACATTTCACAGTCAATCATACTGATTTTTTAAGCAGTCTGGCATCTGTGTTTTTCATAATTGATTTGTTTACTGTCTGAAAAATGTGGAAGGACATTTCGGAGTAAAACAGAAAGAGAAGAGACTGGCACTTATACGCTGAAATTAAGTTTAATAAACATTCTGGGGAGAGCAGCCACACTGAATAGCAGCACATTTCTTTTGTCTCGCATATCGTGTTTTAGGAGACTTTAATTGTCGACGCTGTCCCTTGCCTGGGAGGTGTTATACAGCCAAACTCTTCATTTTGTGAGGAATACAAATCAATACATTCAACTTTATTCATTCCATTTCAACTAAAATGAGTTGAATGAAGCAGAGCGGACATTATAAACCACATTTCCAGAGGCATCAGTAATTTTTTTTTTCTTTTGCTCTTTTTAATATTTGATGTATTGCTGTTTCAGGTTATAGGGGGTTTATGGTATTTATAATGAGCACAAAAGTCACCCATCCACTTGGGATTTGACCAGGCAGGCAGCTCATTATAATAAAGAAGAATGTTTTCAATACACTGTATGTATAGTATATCACAGCTAATTGGAGTTGAGGATACCGTTACTGTCAGTGGTCTGAACTGCGACCCTGGCATTTTCAGAGAGAACAATCCCTGAACCCAGTCCAGGGCCTTTTCAGTGGGGTTATGCAGCGTTTTAAAGAGCTTCATAATGAGTGGTTGGGTTTAAAAGCTGAGGGACCAGGGTACCAGTGAACCCCCAACCCTGACTGATATAACAGAGCTAAATTATTCATTTGAAGTAATAGTCTTGCTGATGAAATATTCATCATTCTGTAATGAGGGATGTATTGATTTAAATAGCAGCACTTTGTTGAAAGCCTCAGCTTCAGCTGGTGAAAATGAGCTAAAAGAATAAAAGGTATTCCACAGATCATTTCTCATATTTTTATCAACAGTGGGTGCTTGTACTGATTACTGATCAGGGACATTTCTGTTGAAACTATTCGCAGGGATATCACAGTACCCTTCATAGAGAAGAAAATCAGCAAGTAGAAGTGATGATGGATGAAACTGTTACCCTTTATTGCATCACTTTGTAGTGAACCTCATTTGCCTGAAGTAAAAATTCTGTAGACTTCTTGACCAATTGTGACATAAACTGATACATTGCTTTTACAATGAACTGATTTTTTTCCCCTCCAAAATAATTAAATACTTCAAAGGAACATTATAATATTAACAAAGGCTCCACACAGTTTGGATAAGAACAAAATGATGATGCTGATTTTCATTGCTGCTTGACCGTATGTATTTACACTTATTGTGAGTATATTATTCATCATGTCATGGCCCTGCAGAAAAATTGTGCTTTGGTGAATTAGTAAACTGTCATGGAAGTCTACAGCAAAAACGAACAGTCAGATGGTCTTCAGGCCTTTAATGCTGTGACAGCAGGAGAATCATACACACCAAAGCTTGGAGGTAGATTGTCAATGTGACAGAGGTGACAGAAAGCTTTTAAGGTCTTCAGATTTTACATATACTTTGCATGTCTTACATAGTCAATCAGGTAATAAAGCAATAAAAACTTTCCAAAAACAAACCTAGCTAATGAACAGATCTAGTCATAAATTCCAGAGAAGTAACTGATCACCTATAAATGAGATAAGCTGGTAGAGGGTCTGCTCCATGGCACATACCACCCGTTTAACTCTGAGGTCATACAAAGGCTAATGCAATACATGATTTTAATGATAAATTCCTTCACAAAACCATGAGAGAAATATGGATGGATAGTACACTTAACACGCTGTGACACATGCCTGACAATATGTAATCTGGACTGACTGTGTCGCAATGAACTGGATGATGAAAAAAATACCAGATTACCAAACAAAAAAAAAAAAACTGCAGTGGTGGATTATTCTGAATAGTGAAATACATCACCCATTATACTTTATCACTAACTGATATTTGATATTCCTTCATTAATCACTAATTACTCCTTGTGCTAGCACTGGTTCGTTACACAATGAGAAAGGTGGAAGGTATTTGACTTGGGCCTATCCATACTCATCATACTTTCATGTGAGATATTTTATGCACATATTTAGTCTGCTGACTGACACAGACGGACTATCCTGTGATGATGTTGCTGTCACTGTGGGAATACAAACTTTTACATCAGACTTAACCAACTTTGGCTCTCTTTATTTTCATAATCAAGTATTTCTTCTATGTTGACAGTAACACAATCTTGGCACACAGACTGGTGGCCTAATCATGTGATTTCTGACTAGCATAAATGACTCTAAAGAATCAGTGATGTTGTGTGAGCCAGACATATTCATCTCTTGACTTCAGTATTTCACAGCACAAGTAAATATGCTTATGTCAGTAATCAATCACACGCTTTTTGCTGTAGGCATTTGGTAGCAAAATGAGAAAGAGATGGCTAGGGTTATAGATAGTCCTGCATTTAGAGAAGAGGTAAATGGCCAACAGCAATCCATGCAATCTGATTATGACTAATGGGACAGTGCGTTCTGGTGTCAGGCACAGAAACCACACAATGGGCCCTTTTCTACTACCCGGTATCTACTCCACTTCCTCACTTCTACCTGCTTTTTTTGGATTTCAATTTGGCAACAGTCTGGGATTGTATCTGCTACAGGATAGTATTTTTAGAATTGCTGCCGCCAAGTTTCCAAGCAAGGTGAGCAGATACTAAAATGTGTGAAAAACTGCAGACCATTGAAAGGCCCTACCAGTCGCAGCTTACAACCAGGAAGTACAAAAAACAAGTTTGCAAAACTTGTGTCATAGTTGATAATCTATCCATGTAAAAAAATATTGGGGTCATTAGTCAAAAAAGGTAATGTATTAAACATTAAAAAGTAACACATTACTTTACTTAGTTGCTCCCTGTGGAAAGTAATTTGTCACACCACTTATCACATTACCTAATATGAAGGACATGCACAAGATATTTCTTTTATGGTCTTTAATTAAGTAAAGCTGACAAAGCTGGTGAAAACCAGCCCATTTGATGTTGTGTTCAAGTTGTTTCTGGCCTGGGCACAGTTTGCACTTTACCATCATATTCTTCTCTTTTTGCATAACAAATTCAAAGTAATGTGCATATCTCCACCCCTAAAAAGTTGTAGACCGCTCTGCCATTTTGTCCTATGTCACACACGAACTCTAGCCAAAGAGAGGTGACGACTCATGAGAGGTCAGGTGACTCAGACTGTTGTGCAGGCATGCATTAAGACACTTTAGACTATTTTTTTTTCTATTCACCCATTATGTAGATAACTGAAGAACTTATGTAACACAAGTAACCACAATTGTTTGATTTGTAAATGTATTGTGATTACTGAACTTAGGAACAGTAATGCATTACATTACTGCATTACAGACGAATGTAATGTGATCACAGTAATGCATTACTTTGTAACACAGTAACTGATACCAAAAGTGAGTAGAGCTGAGGTGAGTAAAGCAGATACTATGTAATGGAAAAGCAACCAATGTGCTGCTGACGGTATTATTGTAAAGACAATAATGTCTGGTGGCTATAAAGCCAAGACTGCCGATGCATCTTCAAGTTGGCAATTCTCAAATCAATAAACAGTCTATACAATATAGATGAAAATAAAATGCAAAGTGTTACATATTGATAGCTCATAATCAGCAATCATCGACAAGAAAGCCAACTTCAGGCACTGATGCAATATAACACGAATGGTATAGAATTTAATGTATTTCTTCACATAAAGAGAGAAATAAGAATATGCAGCTTCTAGAAGATGTAATTATTGTAATTGTACAGATGAAAGAGTGCAATTTCATTTGCGTCAAGTAGTCATCCAGTTGTGAGATCCATGTGAACCACCACTTGGTGTTATGTAATGATAAACCAGCTGCTGTGTTTGTGTTTCATCACTGACACCCCAACAAGTAGAGTGTAAGAAAAGAAAGATAATAGAAAAGCTCTATGCCAGCACTTTTACCACAGTGTCAATACCTTTGCATAAATTTTATTGGTAGAGAGCCAAGACATCACTAAATCCCAGCATCTTCACCTCAGTAAGACACCCTGAAACAAGGCACTTTAGGCAGCATGAACCAGCTGAATTGACAGAGCTGAGAGAAGATCAGAGGGCAGTCACACTTTGGTGAGTATGAAAGAATGAAAGCTTGTAATTTTCAAATTACTGGAAACCAGGAAAATCTCAACAAAGTCAATGATGTGGTAATGGGTGAAGCTGTACTGGCAGCATGAGCCAGAATATTGAGAGGTAAAAAATAGGGACTCCTACTAAGAGTCACGCTCTTGTTTATAAGAAATGAAATAGATAAAAAATTATACCACTGTGCCACTTTAACAAAATATGTTGTTCAACTCTGACTTCAAGACAGCAATACAGTGTGAAAAAATATGACTATGGAAAACTGAAATTATCATTAATAAACACATTGGAAAGTACTGTTTCAAGTGCCTGTTCATAATTATTAATTTGCTGCCTCGGTCCCATGAACATGCTATGGCGTTATTCAGACATTGTCCCTACCTGCAGCTGCCCATTCATGCATACAGATTACATTAGCCTGAGGCAATATGGAACATTTCCCTCTCTTAGAAAAAAAATGAGTATACCTTATTTCAAGGAACCTACCTAATGTCTTATAATTTAAGGTGAACCTGACAGATAAAAATTCTTGATTGGCTGGCTTAATGTTCTCACAGTGCATTTCTACACATTTTGGGACATTAGTTGCAGACATGTGGGCATATGTCAAAGATTATATGGGTCAGCTTTCAGGAGTTGGGTGTAGTTTGAATGGCTTTGCTCCATGCTATTCATATTTTCAGATTGTCAATAGGAATCTTTTGTTGAGTAGTGGCAGCAAAGGAACTGATCGGTGTGCAACAAACTGAAAAGCCTCTTGAGTTATTTTATTTTATTTTTTTTTTCTCAATTGAAAAATTGGTAGTTATCTTCAGGGGGTGGCCATAAATAAACTATATAATCAACCCGCCCAATTGCATTAACCATTTAGCTGCAATAACAAAACATTTTGGAAAAAAACTACAAAAAGAACAACAGTGAATAGTCTTCATTTGCATCTCTATAAGATACTTAATCTTGTCATCACTAGTCTGAGGAGTCCCGTTTGTGAGCCAAAAATAGCCTAAAGATTAAAAAAACGAATTCTAAAAAAAGACTATACCAGCTTCTTACAGCTTGTATGAAGAGTCTGCATATATTTTTATTCCATCTCAGGGCTGCCCCTTCCTAAACGCAGACCACGTGCTGTGCGTGGGGCCTCATGTTGTGCTGGCGACCTCATGTGCAATAGCAGCGCATACATGCACGCCACAGCGTCCCTGGCAAGCAGTTGGCGAGGCCCCCAAGTGATTGCTCACGAGACCCACACACCCCAAGTCAAGTCAGTTGAGGTCTGTCATCCACCGCATTGACAATCAACATCTGACCAATCGCAGCTCAGAGCCGGGCACCAGCGCAGGTGAAGAGATGGATATGAAAAAACAGTTTGAATCAGGGGCAAAGAAGAGGGGAAAAAAACAAACAAGAAGAAGCTCAACCTTCACTCAAAGGTGGGTATGTTGTTTAAGTAAAAATCTAAAGCTTTGGCTATATTATACACTTCAGGTGCAGTTCATTTTTCTATTTCAGGTTGATGTTTTTTAAGGAAAACATCTATTGTTGAAATATTTTCTTATTCTTATTAACTTATGACCTTATTTATTCTTTATTTCAGATGTTGTTTGTTCTTGTCAATGAAGATTGTTACATTACATGGCATTTTGTTATGCACTGATTTTGTACCTATTGTACACTTGGCAGGCAGGAGGATACACCAGGGGGGCTCATAACAAAATTTACTTAGGGCCCCACTTGATTAGGAGCAGCTCTGTTCCATCTATAGCATTTATGACCATACAATGTAAAGATGCTGCCTATGACAGAGAGGAGAGAAAGCTAATATAAACATGACATCTGTTAAAAGAGACTGAGCTGATGGTGCTGTGGATGCATGGCCTGACAGCTGCTGGTGCTTCACTTCACTTGGTTCATGTTGGAGGAATGCAGGTAAAGGAGTGTGGGGTTTGCGCATTTTGGTCATACACTTGCCTCACATTTTGAGATGGCAAATCTGACATTATGACTGAAGGGTCGCACTAGAAGAAAGGGCGCCAAAATTGATAGGATTCATTCCCTGGGAAGCATGAGTATGCTTAATGCCTCCTGCCCTTAATGGACTGCATAACTGTGCACTATTAAATTGTTTATCTAACCACTTAGCTGTGCAATAATTTATACCTGTAGGACTTGACAACAATTCAATAGTGCTACATTCCTGTGTATATGTGATGCAAATAGATTTTTTTTTTTTTTTTTTTTTTTTTTTTACATATGCTCAATTTCTTATTTCTATATTTACTGTTGTAATATTTTGGTACGATTAATGCACAAATTGAGAGTTAATGCACACAATGCACATAGCTTTGATGGTATGGGCCTACATAATGCACATACTGTAAGGCAAACATTTTTAGCTTTTGCATTTCTTTCTATTTAATATAATTATATTTCTTGAGAAGTGAGCAACTGCAAATGACCTAATTTCCCCTTGGGGGGTCGATCTCAGCAAATTACTTGACAATCCATCCATTACGGATATGGTGTGTAAAAGTCAAATGTTTGGCCCGATGGTGGTGCTAGAGGAAGATTGTAGGGTCACATATTGAGAGGAATCCTCTGGTTACATTTTGATATGTTGTGTGCAAAGTTGACATTATAGCCTGAGAGTGGCGCTAGAGGCAAGCGCTTACCAAAATCGACAAGGTCCATCTTCTGGGGAGCATGAATGTGCCCACCAAATTTCATGGCAATACACCTAATCCACTCAAGATATGATATTTTGGAGTAAAGTGTTTCGGACACAAAGACAGATGGTCCAGCATGGCTGTTCTTACGCCCCACCTAACAGGGAGACACAGGAAGGTGAGGAGGGCTTAAGGAAAAATACTTGAAACTTCACCTTGTTTTATTTACTATCAATATGGAGGTGTAAGTGTTCATTCTGCCACTTTTATAATAACATTTCCAGAGAGCAGGTACTTGAATAGACCTGTGACAAGTTGTAATGGCTACTGGACAGTTTAATGAATCTATTTACAGCTCAGCAGCCACCAGTTTAGAGTTTGTTTGTAATGATTTTGTTGTGACAGTCAAACAACAATTTTATTTGTCTGTTAACAATAGAAATCGACTTAAAGTCCAAAGTAGCAAACAACTCTCTCAATAAAACATGAAACGCAACACCCTTTTTTTTTTTCCATATTCGGAATTAGCATAATAACACACAATTAAAGTGGACTGAAATCTTGATGGCTGGTTTGATTTTTATGCTGTACGCCTGACACTGAAAGCAAGTTCTGTCAGGAAAATGCTGTTTATGTGAAACATGACATCAGGCAGATTGTCAGACTCTTAACGGCAGAGAACAAATGCCTTAGGATAATTTTGTTTTTCGGCAGGAGAAAATATGGAATAGCAGCCTTGTGTGCCAAAACTTAACGGATACAAGTTAAGGATGCAAACAGGCACCATTTGTCTGAGGTAAGCACCAGCCTACATTCTGTTCGTGGCATAAACTGCTGATTAAACATGACATATTTAGGGGGCTGAGAGAAGAAAAAGTGTCCCTGCTGGCTAAAATTAATTGAATTACAATTCTGCCGCTTGTCTTTATCCAGCTGAATTGTTCATAGTGTGAAAATCTGAAACTGATCATATGATTGTGACCCATTTGAAAGGAAGGGTTTCGTGTTAATGGATGATTAAAGATATTCATAACAGAGTCAAAGGCTATAGTTTTACTTTAAAGATGATCACTAGGCTCGTTTATACTTTTTTTTTTTGCAGTAGGTAATAGGTAGAATGAATTTCAAGGTTATCTTATGTTCTTCACTGTTAATATTTATTTAATGTATGATTGAACTTCACAGCATTGACTAAATTGCACTTGTTCTCAAAAGTGTCAGAGATTACAGATCAACAAAGAGGTATCTGTGATGAATGAAGTTGCACAGAGAGCTCATGTGCCCACGGGTTCATCATTAAGAGTGTATTTAACTTGCCATGTTGGATTTATATCTCAAATATTTTGTGCCTTGCTGCCTGGAGTGGCTGGTAAACTATTCTAAACCAGCAGTGATTCTCCAAAGTGTTTACCGCAAGTATGAACACAATAATCTCTGAGCTGCACACCTGTTTTAATATGACGCGGTGTGCAATCAAGACGTCTCTTTCATGGTTTTTTGTCAGTTTCCTCTGAAGGATATTGCAGCGTTCAGCTGTAAGAAACTGCCATCACCATCTTGACAAGGTCTTAAAGTGCCTTGTGTATGTCACTGTTCTCTGAGGAAAATGGCAATGTGTGCGAGGATGTGTGCATGGAGACAGTGCAATTAAGTCGTGCCCACACCAGGGGGGAAACAATTTATCCCTCCTCATTGACTTTGCATCGCGTGAAGGTTGCTCCTTGACTTTAAGACAGGGAAGACACAATATAATCAACATACAAAAACACATGCATATTAGCGATTCTGTGTGTGGTGGGGAATGCTCCCCTAATGCAAGTGAATGCAGTATCATGTGTAGTGTTAGTGAATGCAGCTCCGGGCCTGACTCCACTTCCAGTCACTTCCCTTATCAGGGCCAGACTATATAAGGCACCTGTGGGTCTGTGTATCTAGCTGAGTAGAACTATGCACCAAGTCACGTTTATCTTACTCCCTTTCTGTTCTAGCTTTGATCCTGGATTTGACCTTTTGGCTGAGCATATTGTGTGTTGAAACCACAGTGGTATGTAGCCTGCAGACACAGTAGTTTATGTAAGAGACTACTCCAAATGACACTGTCTATTTTAGCTGTTACCTTACCTTCATTTCCTTCTCTTTTCAGTGGAGCAGAGTGCCATAATGCTGGGAGGCTGGGGACCCATGATGATGTTGTCGGTCATTTCTCCATTCCCCCCTTATTTCCCTCACCACACATAATTTAACACACTGATAATTGTAGCATTGAGTCATTACCTGTTTTCGTTACATGATTATAATTTGACACCTTATTCACCTTTAGAAAATAATATCTGCACATTTCCATATCTTGCAAACATGTTCTCTTTAAAAGTTCTCCCACAGACATGCAGATGTTAAGTACTTTACTGATGAAAGGCGCCACAGTTCACTAATTAGTTGTGTTAATGTGTTCCTGGGTCAGCTGAGGCACTGTGTTATTTATGGCTAAGAAGGTGACACATAAGAGTGCTTTGTAAACCAAGTCAAAGTCACATTGCTGAAAGTAGACAATTAAACTGTGCAAAAGGGAACAGAGCATATTAAATCCATGGAGAGAGGTGTAACACGTCCAGAAAGAAAGTTGTACTTCGTCTTCATGAGTCTAACGTAACAGGAAGTGATTTAGCAGATTTCGCCCCGCATTAGGCCCCACAGAAGTTTGAGAGACTGACTCATTTGTGACTTCTGCTAAAGGAGTTAGTCATAAAGCTGACAGGCAGAGTTAACGACGCAGTAGAGGGTAAGATCGATGTGGTAGACGTTTTTCCTGTTCATAAATAACAATTGCCACTTCAGTTTTCCTGCTTGCACTGTTTTGGAAGCACCGACTGCTGCTGATCATTTGCATGTCACATAAGCAGGACATGCAAATGATGATAAAAGCAACCTGCCGTGCAAAAAATAAATTACAAAAATCTAAATAAATAAATAAATAAATGACTTTCTCTGGCAAGGTGGCACAATGTAAAAGTTAGAATAATAAACAAAGTATCTCTAAAAGCTCTTTTGTCAGTGTGTTTCAGTGCTGTCCTTGGAAACAGCACTGGAATGCTATAACTTTTCTCGTTCTATGTAAAGGTCTGCTGTTGAGAATGTTTTTTTTTCTCTCTTTCAAGTGCACTTGTCAACTCCACGAGGCCACTCACATGATAGCGAGCGACAAAGCATGGCAGCGTGTTGTGTTATTGCTTGACGTAAATCCACTGACTCTACTTTGCATGTGTTTCCAAAAGATTAAATGATTTTATCAGAGTGGTCACAGTTCATCAAAGGCAAGGGCCCAAGGTTAACGGCTGATGAAATCGGCCGTGTCCGCATGTGGGTCTGCTGCGGCCGTTTTACTGAGGGTTGTTTACCAATGTTCATCAGAAAAGGCGAGGGCTCGCAAAGCACTTGAATCTGATGGATGGAGCTGTGTCGTCATTAGCTCGCGATGGCATCAGTCATGGATTTGTTGACATCACTCTGAAACTGAAACCCAAGTAAACAAGACATTTCAAGGTGCACTATGCAAAATCGCCAACTGTGAGGGACATTTAGACTGAACTGGCAAAAAAACAAACAAAAAAACAAAAGGAATAGCATTTAATAAAGGTAATAAGGATTAAATCTGGTTTGGTTGAATCAGTCAGCCCTTGACGTTTTTGCATAGCGCAGCTTTAAGGATGCAATTGCAGTATGTTCAAAACAAAAGAACATTCAACTTCCAGAAAACCTTGACGGAGCGGACACAGTGGAGGAGCTGGAATTTTTCAACATGTCCAACATCCTTTTAGCACACATCATCGTTTTGTTTTCTTCAAGTCAGTTTTATCCTTCACAGAAACAATGGACTTAACAGATACTGCTTTTAGATGCACCTCAATAATAGCGTTATTCACCCTTGTGTGGTATTTTATCCAGTTTCTCAAGTGCCATGTAAATGAGAGAGCAGATTTCTATCATCGGGGTGTGAGGGATTAAGAGAAATCTGCGTAAGTGCAGTTAGATTTTTCCCGGTGAAATCTGATTACTGTGGCATGTAGAGTATAATTTTATGTCGATTTCTGAATGGCTTTTTCTGTGTGTGCATGTGCAAGAGGAAAGAGCTATAAGGAAACTGACATGATGAACACAAAGAATACACACTGTTCAATGCCTGGGAGAATAAAAACACCATCATTTTCGTGGTTAATGGAGAATTCTTAATTTTATGTCAACGTTACATCTAATAAAAATATTAGAAAATGATAAATACATCTGCTACCCCCGTCGCAGAAATTGGGTGAGTCAGAGTAAGGTAACCATATAAAGTTGTTACCTGATTTCCTGCCGTAACCAGATTACTCACAATAATTTGATTTCTTGTGTGCATGTAAATGTAGCCAGTGTCTTTTCAAATGATGCTATGGAAAGATGTCAGTGAGGCCTTATTATGAATCCTAATACAGTTCCGAGCAAGATATGCCCACGAGGGTCAGGGTTAAATGAGGGGTTTCATGACGGTCATATCAAGGCTGTTTTAGTGAATGGGTAATAGGTGCAATGAATTTTCCAACTAATCAAAGCACTTGTGGGAGTGTCTGGCTGACAACTGCATTTGGGTTCACAATAATGCCTCACTGAGGGTTAGCATTATTTCAAATTCTCTCTCCTGGGCAAACTCAATTATGTAAAACATTTTGTGAAAATCAGCCGAGTTAATTCTGCCACATTTATACAGTACTAATTTGTAGAGCTTATGTGACAAGTTGAAATAATGATATTAATAAGCTGATAAGTTTAGAAAGATTGCAAGTTCATAGTCTGTAATACGATTGAAATGCTGTGATGATGTTTAAAATGATCATATGGTCATGAGAAACAAATTCATAAGATGTGTTTTAAAATGGGTTAAAAACATAAAAATAACTCATGGTAAGTTTACAAAGGGTTAAAAAGGTAAAACGCTAAAAAGTCTAACTAATTCATTGTTTATTTCATTTTTCATTGTTAAAAATTCAGATGTAACAGTGTTATCAGTGATTGACAATGTTGTCTTGATCCACTCGTCTAAGATTGATTACTCAGGCCTTCACCTGCTTACCAAGGGGAATCGCGGTATTTTCCTCATTGCAGTAAACCTTGTTACTGAGGAAACACCACTCTGATCACTCTCGTGATTATTTCTCCCCTTATTCAGGTATGTTGCTAATATTTCATCACTAAATGTGTTGTGATTATTTTCTAACATGTTGAGGATATTTTTGAGTGTTTATATACGAACGTTTGAGTAAGTAAAAGTAAGTTTTGTCGAGTGCGGTAACGAGTGCAAGTATTTTGCTAGCTTACATGTGCGTGGTAGAAATGGATTTTGCACCATTGTTTATACTGTTTATTTGATGAATGTTGTGAGTTTTCTGAGAGTTTTCTGACTTAAGATTACATGTTATGTACCAGTGAGAGTGAAAAGGGATGAGTAATGTCTCTAAAAAAATACGTTTTGTTGTGACTGAAAAAAGAATATTTCAGCGTATTTGTCTGCAGCGACCCCTTCAGGTTTTTGTTTTAATGTGATTTTTGTTGCACAGAATCCCTTAAATGCCTTTATGCTGCACTAAAGATATGAGTGATTTTGCACATAACATATCTATATTTTGTTTCTGAAGGGAAGATAATTTTCAGTCCATGTTAAATATATTTCAGGGCTCAGTTTTCACTTTGTCATTTATACAATTAACAGAGCAGGCATAGTCTATGAAGAAATTCAGTGATGTAAAATGTTTTACTTTTTTTTATAATGAGACTGTGTTGTTCAGGAAAAAGAATATGTTTTGTATGCTATGGCATTTGACCTGTAGTGTAAGAATTGTTTTCAAATTGATGTGTATTTTTTTTATTGCATTGCAGTAAACCTTGTTACTGAGGAAACACCACTCTGATCACTCTCGTGATTATTTCTCCCCTTATTCAGGGGCGTAACACTTACACCGTGTATATAATGGGAATCAGTAAAGGATCGCTTTATTAAGAATCAAAAATAGCTAAATCACACTGAAACTTAAGCTCTACTCTTACTTTTGTGTTGTTACATTCCTCCACGTGTACCTCTCTGTCATTTTTTTTTTTTTTTAGCCTATCTTTGGCAGGGCGCTGTCTGGTGAGAAATGGCCACACCTGGAACGTGTTTGTGATTAGTGAAGCAGGATACATGAACCCTCCAAAGAGATAGCGCTGTAGAGACGCCTGCTGTAATCTGGTCTCTGGTGGTGTTTCCTACAGTGAGCCCCTGCACTACTCTCCGAAGAGTCTCTCACACCTTTTTGCTGGTTGTCAAAACTAGACTAGATGGAGGAGTAATATTTACTGATCTGCCTTTTGTTTTACCGCTTCATTTTTCTTTTGTGCTACCTAGGGAGACTTGGAGAGTTGCATTTTCACCCTGAAGCATTTTACATACTTCTTAGTGTTATATTTGTTTTCTATATATGTTGAGCCTTTTTGAAAATTTACATCTGTTGATCCTTATATCTCATTTCTGGAGCCCTCATTTGTTGCGTGCTTGATTTTCGCGCTGTTTAAGTTACCCCTTTCAGCCCCCTAGACATCTGATATGGGTCATAACACCCTCCATCTGCCTGTACTTTGCATCCACTCTCTATATTAATTGCAGGAGCAGATTTATTCATGTTTTCACTGACCCCAGGAAAGCTGCAAATGCAAAATCCCTGTTAATAAGTCAAAATAATAAGATTCACTCACAAAGTATGCAGCCATTAATCTAACTGATAATCTCATCTGATAACTAATAGTTGCTAAGTGATTTTGCCTCAGAGCTCTAGCTGAAATTGAAACATTGCTTATACACTGTCCAGCAGGGAGAGGCAAAGGGAAGGTCCTCATGTTATCCGAGCCACAACAGTACCACTGCTCTAATAGTGAAATAGACAGACAGCCAGTGTATCCTTTGACTGAAGTACACCATAAGCACCACTCATTATTTTGCCTCTTCACTATGTACTTTTCTCACTGTCCTTTTGTATATGGAGCACACAGCTAGCCACTGTAGAGTCAAAAGGCTGCTCAGGAGAGAGGGACCTCGGACTTGGCAAAATACCTATAAGAGCTGTTCTGACTATGCGACCGGTCGGAGCTGCTGAGCCTTATGGAAGCAAAATCCTGGGAACAGTTGCAGCTCCCAGGTACAGGCACGGCCACACTGCATAGCTGACCAAGTGGGATTTTAAAGGTTTGAGATGAGGGTGATTAATCTTTTTGCCACTCTTTTTCTGAATATGGTCTTTTTTCTTGCATACAAAGAAGACATTACACAATGAAGTGCGTAATTTTTATTGCATTCATAGAGTAAGGAATTAAGCCAAACACATGAAACTACAAAGAATTGCAGTAAAGCCTTGCCCTACTCATTGGGCACAAGTGAGATCAGATCCACACTTACAAAAAAAAAAAAAAAAAAAAAAAAAAATTCTCCAGTTAACATCTGTACTGTTTTTTAAAATCTCAGTACATGTTTATTTTTTGCACAACATTCATTTGTGATGTCATTTTTATCTGCTTATTGTTATCTTATTTAGTTCCCTCAAGAATGTGCAGCGGCCCCATCATGCCTTGCACACAGTCGAAACCTGGATTTCTTGCTTGGCTACGAATAAAAAAAAAAGTGTAAAATTTCACAGTTGACGGATAATAACAAATCCATCTTGGATGTATGTGCTGTCATCACTCATTTCACGTTACGTAACACTCTCATCTGAATTTGTTATGACATACCATTCGTTATAACAATTCAATCTAAATTCCATGCGACTTCATAGTATCTTGTACAGTTGTGGTACACCCCTTCAGTGGCTCAATCTAAATTCTTATGTGATGATAGCAGGAGAGAAATAGGCGTCATCCAGCCTTCCAGAAAACCATATACTGCATGTTTGAGACTGTGTGTGTTATGTGTAGATACCTGTCATCTGTTTGTCAGTGGCTGTGTGTGTCTGAGGACAATGAATTGTTGTTTCAGAAATGACAACTGTACACTAGGTTTGATACGACCAGAATGCTAATAAAACAGGAACATGGTGTTTCCGTGTCAAACTTAATCTAGCATACTCTCCTCCAAGTGCAAGATAGTGTACCATCTCTCATTTCATCTGGTTGGAGGCATGATAATTTATGCAGTGACTGAGGGGGTGCTACAGAGTGTGGCATGTATTCAGTGATATGGTGTGGGTGGATGTATCAAAAAATGCTCTACATTTGCTTTGGCCAGATGATATTCTCCTATTTGATATGAAGCATTTTCTCCTAGTGTGTTGATACTGGTCGGTTTGCCACACACAATAAATATAGAGAGAATCAAATTATGCCCAACATTCAAACCAAAGGAATAATTTTAAGCAGGGGAAGTTCTGTTTGAACACTAGACAAAAGGTTTTCTCCATTTCTAAAGCGAGATTCTCTTTGAAGCAGTTCTGTGTGGGCAGAGGACAAAGCAAAAGTGCAAAATAGCATCTCATCTTTGTAACTGCTTGTGAAAAGCGAGGTGTTATCTAATGAAATCTAATGAAAATCAGAAACACTATTCCCCCTGCGGAGCCTCTGCCAGAAGAATGTCAGAACAACTGAGCTCTTGTCCCTACTGTCGCTCCTGCTCCCTTCTTTCATAATGAATTTAACGGGCTTCCATAACGAGGCTATTATAGACTCCAGCCTCCCAGCCGAACAGAGAATTAGATAAGAGGGCACCTGGACACTTCAGCAGCCATCAAAATAGATGCCAATCAAATTAGCCAAGGTCTGCGTCTGTCCCTTGTTTTTCTCATAAAAGACAAGGCTACACAATCATCCCCTGGAGGTTTCTTCAGCCTCTGATTTACTCTTTTCATTTCCTTCAACCAATATGCTATCAACAAGACGTGCCCTATGAAATATTAAGGACTACATTCACTATTTTTAGAAAACAAATCAACTTTTGAATAACAGGGAATCTAGAAAAATGTCAAAAATCCTCATACATATTTATGGTACAAGGAGGCATTATGGGAAGGCACAACCAGTGCATGTGTCCTGGATTTCCAGTCGAAATCGTGCAATTTACCAGCCTGGTGCATCCATAATCTGATTTCATGACCGTTGTTCACTTCATGAAACAGAGTCTGGGCTCAAACCGCAAAAGGGGCACCAGTAATGGACGTTAGCAAAAAATACATAGCATGTGACTGGATCAACCATCTATGTACCTAAGTTGTCCCATCAGATCAAATGAACCGCATGATGTGGTGTGAGAGTGGCGATGCTAAACAAACAGGCGCAACGGTGATGGTGAAGGTGAGCACGCATATCTGTAAACACAATGCGACATTCTTACCATTTTTGCAAATAAATGTACATTGATGTCCTGTTTTTTTCTGTTTTCTAATTCAGTGTGCCTAGCTTTGCACTGTCATCAACTAAACCACATCTATGCATGAGGTTATGTCCTTTCCAGTTTTTTTCCCATTTGGGGAATGTTTTATGTGTACAGTTGCATGTTTTTTTTCTTTCTTGCTTGTGAATTAATGCACTCACACCTTATGTCGCACTGCCTCTCTAACACAGCTATGGCAATGTTATTGATGATGTTTTGTTGTTGGTGGTGATGTTGATGTTGATAATGATGTTGACGGTCACCTTACTGTTGTGTTTTATCTGTTTTTACTGTGAAGCACTCTGGGTATTCGTACTGCGAAGGGCACTATACAAATAAAATTTTACTTACTTACTTACTTATCCACAGCTCCTCAAAGGGTGCTGACTGGTCCAGCTGTTTTGTGGCCTCCAGCGACACTTCCATTTGAGCCGAGGTTATTATAGTTTTGCATTTTTCATTTGTTTTTATTTTTGTTTTATTTTGACTTTTTGTTTTCAATTTCAGTTTAGTTTTAATTAGTTTATGAAGTGGGTTTGCTAGTTTAGTTTCTTATTTTTTGAAAATGCTTGGTTTTAGTTTGTATTATTTTCTGTGTTAGTTTTATTCTTTTTTTGTAATATGGGGTATTGTCAAGGGTGAGATGCAAAAAAAAAAAAAAAGTCAGAAAATGCACTGTGTAATAAAACTTCCAAAAAGTGTATTCACTGAGGACAGATGAACAACCAAATTAACTGACAAAGACAAAATTCATTTTCTCTGTAATTTATCGAGAAATAGTTTATTTTAGTTAGTTTTGTAAACACACAATAGAGTTTCAGTCAATTATGGAGTTTTTAAAGCCTTGCTTTAATTTTTATTTCAGTCAATGAAAACATTTTGTCACACTCAGTTTTCATTATTTCACTCATTTTCAGTAAAGATAATCATGTGCCAGATTACCAGCCGGTAGATTTTGACCACAATCACATGGATGGATGGCTCACATGGATACCCCAAGTCTTCATTTTAAGAGATTTGGTGATAGTAATGCTTTACATGTATATTAGCAGTAGCCCTCCTTGAATAAGTACAATGAAAAAGAACATGCAAAATTTTTCCAATTTATTCCATGTCTTCATGCCTCTAATTAAGTATCTCATTACTGACTACTACAGCACCAAGTTCAGAGAATGAGGAGGAGGCAAGTGATGATTTATTCTCCAAACCAGGTTATCAGCAGAGAGAGAGAGAGAGAGGTGTCAAACTATATATGAGGATTCTGCACCCCTGTGGTCGAACAGTATCCTACAGTCCTATCAAAACATCTGTCACGTCTCTGACTTTGTGTTAAGAGTAGCGAGGGTGGAGGGGGAAGAAAGAGAGAAACATTAGTAATAGAAATATCACTCTTGACAGTCCTTGACACCACTTTTTTTTCTAAACTGCTGTGATTCGCCCTGTAATTAAAAAAGGAAATGGTCCGCATAATGGTGCAGTGCTTTGAAATGTCATTTCTATGCCTCCAACCCACTGAACAGTAACTTAAAGGGAATTGTTTCCTGAAGATTTAAGTCTGGATGTGGCATAAAATGGGGTTTATCCAAATGTCACTGGCTCAGGGACTGTCGACTATGCCTCCTATATCGATCCCCATTTATTGCCTCTTCTCCGGAGTTCTCCGCCCTCCCTCCAGAGCGGCCCCCGCCGTAGCCTCCGCCCAACAGTCAAAATCTCAGGCCCCTCTCTCTTGCTCTGCTCAAGAGGACTTGGTTTCCTTCCTTAATGCTTTATAACCCTGCCACCGTCTCCAGGCAACTCAAAGGCTGTTGAGCTCATTAAGTCTCTATTCCCCTGAAGAGGCTGGGTTCCTTTAAGATTGGATGCATTTCCTAAGCCTCTACGTGTTTCTGTTGAAGATCAGATCATATTCACACACCAAGCACTTTGAGAATAATTAGAGCAGTAATAGTGTTAGGCAGTCCGAGCCCTCATTAAATTGCTGTTAATGTGGATATTTGAAGCAGTTAATTTTGCCACTACTGTGATGTCAAATGGACAAAAAGAGGGAGAGACATGACTGTTATGACTGTTACAAAAATCACCCACAGTCACATATTTGAGACTCACAGTTGAGACCTTGAACACTGCGGCGCTGGTGGCGGCCTTTCTTGAAAATATCACCCAGCTGCTCTCTGACTGGATTTTCAAATAAGATGCTATTTCATCCATCTCCATTGGTTTATCAGTGCCATGTCAAAAAAGGGTCAGAGCTCATATGCATCCTTCTTGCAAGTGTAATTGAGGTTGTGCGTGCTCTCACATGAGCGCTTGTGCAGCCGCAACAAAAATCCACACTTGAAACATTCAGAAATTCTCTGAATCTCTTGCAAGTGCTCAGACTGAACGTATCTGAGCACGTTTTTCCACTCGCTCACAAAATGTTATGTGCAAATACAAATCTTTACACGCATGAGGAACTCCATGACTTTCTTTTTCACATATCCAAGCGTTTGAATTTTGTTTAATCAAATATTTAATAGATATTCACACATAGACGTTTATTAATGCAAATATATTTCGCACATTCCAAAATGATAATGCAACAGTTCAGCTCGCAAAATATTCGTAAACATTTTTCAAGGAGCTTAAAAGACTCTTAGTATGTGTTGCAAATTTCTTCTCCTCACCTCACATCTCCACCTCAACAACTCAGTGAAAGGTCAAGGGCGAAATGAAAAGATTTGGGGAGGAGAGAAAATCTTCCTCCTTGCCGTTGTCACCTTGAAACTGATGTTGGATCCGTCGTCATGCTTTGATAAAGGAAGCACAGCAGCATCCTCTCATGTATGTCTCTCCCCCAACCATATACAAGCTTCTCCACCCAGCTTAATTTCAAGATGATGTTAGCAACAACAAAAGACAAGGCAGACAGGATTTATTACTTGCAAGATTACAATCTCAGAAGCCATCAGATTAAGCCTCTGGGGGCAACAAACAATATTCTGGTGCTTTCGGTGTATCTACTGTCGCTCTTCACTTCCGTTTCCATTACCGATACCATTACCAGAACTATTACCATTTCTATTTCCACTTATGTTTCTGTTTCTTTTATTACACAAATCAAACATTTTCTTAAGACAATACATACCAGAAGGTACCATTTCTGTATCGTAACATTTTTTTGTTTTTGTTTTCTATCTATAACAGTCTACATATAGTAACCAATGTGTATGTAGTCCTACTTAGATAGATAGATAGATAGATAGACAGATACATACATACATACATACATACATTGATGGAAAGACAGACAAACTGACTGATAGACTGACAAATTAATATTTTATATACGCTGCACATGATTAAGCCCTCTTATTAGCTACAAAACTGAAGATTTATGACCACTTTCTTCATAAAGGACCCAGACTTTTATGGTGGAAGATGTAAACAACTGCACCACTCTGCTCACTTCTCCTTCTCTTGTTCTCCTCCCTTGTTTTCCTCACCTCCTCCAAGTTACATTTTGGCAGGAGACAAGAGGCAGCGAGGGAGGAGAGGCAACGAGCAGCACTGAAGACAAACAGGATAAACCCCACATCCTGTGACTCAGAAGGTCCACACACATGTCATATTGATGTTTGAGTTTGTGGCGCTGAGGCTGCTCTTGCACAGGATTCCCTTCCCATCTACCAATGACAGCTGTCCAATTATTCTAAGGCCATGTTTTATCCACACAGAGACACTGTAATGTGTTATTCATCTAAACTATGTCAGCCCAGTGTCTCCCTCATGGAGCTAGAACACCTAAAATAAATGTCATCAGCTGATGTGCGTCTGTGTTGTCGAACTTTCATCCTTTTTTTCTGCGTGGGTTAGGTGATGATCATGTAGGCGGTCAGACATCTCATTCAGAATGAAAAAAACAAAGTTTACTTTTTTCATAACCTTAAATTACCATAGATCTATCCTTAAGAGCACAATGTGCAAAACAGACAATGAAAAGTTTCTTATTAAGGTTTAGTAAAAATTCATTATCCCCGGAGGGAAATTCCATGGCAGCCCGCACAAGCACCATTCACAAGAGAGATTAATACAGAACGAGAGACTTATCGAGGTTTTCAAACACAGCAAACAAACAGATCACCCAGAGAAGACACAGAAATTCCCCATGAAGATTTTCAATAAGGAGATTAATCGGCTCCTCTGTCCTATAATCACATTCAGCAACTTTAAGCCTGATGTGACAGCACAGCTACATATGCCTATAGGGGCCACGTTTTATACCCTGTACCTCAAACAAAGCTGTCAACATAAACATTTAACATAGCACTTAACAAATGTTAGACTAAGACTTAAAATCTATTGCCATCTAGAGAATATATGACAGAATTGTTTGGGTGGCTCAAAAATGGATTTTATGTGGCATTTTTTCTCAAGGACTGGATTAGTAAGTCATGATATTTTGTTTGTTGAATTTGATTATTCTTCACATTTATTGTAAAGAAGAGCAATGATTGGACAACACAGTGTTGGTCTTGAGCCTGACGTGGGATATTTATGTTTCAGTACCGCAAGTGGCCCGGTGAGTGCCTTCCACTGCTAATTTGCGGAAGGGAGAAATGATCTTGAGCCTTTTGTCATTTCACACAACACCTGTGTGAAATCTGCAGATGGTCTTTTTTGGAAAAGGGCGGCTCATTGTCATGACACCGATGAAGGCTGATGGATGAAAATCTCTGGTCGAGAAATGTGAGGAAAAAAAAAAACAAACACTCAATAGGCATGAAGACTTTAGTGAGCCATTTTATACACCGTGATCCAATCCCTCAAATAACAAATCAAATAACATGTCTAAAATCAGTGTGGGGTGACCATAAGAAGATTTCCTCCGTCATGTTTTCAACACTTTGCCGATGGTATGGATGTGGGCTTGAATAGGCATGTCGGTTATCTTCACTCATTATTGAGAATGCATCTGTGTATCCTTCGGCCACGCCTCACTGGAGGCCAAAGGTGACGAGATGCACAGCCTCCTTCATCCATCTTTAACCCTCCTGTCGTGTTCGCGGTCAAATCTGACCGGTGTACAAGTTTTCTCTCCAAAAAATGCAGTTAATTTCATCTGTTTGTCATGAGGTTCCATGACTTTGTTCACACATGGCATCTGAACACATAAAATAAATTTGGAGAATTTTTATTAATTTTTGAATGTTTTATTTAACTTGTATACACCCATCGTGTTCCCGGTCACAAATGACCGGTCATTAGAAATGAATGGGTAAGACTACAATTAGTGTATAAAATAGAGTTAAACACATTCCCACACTCCTTTCCCACACCCCAACATGCAGGTGTCTTTGAGCAGACACACACACACACACACACACACACCTTATACCCCTTTCTGGCTTCCATGGCAACCCCCACAGGAAAGTATCTCTCTGACTTCTTTCCCACACCCCAACATGTAGGTGTCTTTGAGCAGGCACACACACACACACACACACACACACACACACACACACACACCCCTTATAGCCCTTTCTGGCTTCCATGGCAACCCCCACGGGAAAGTATCTCTCAGACTTCTTTCCCATACCCCAACATGTAGGTGTCTTTGAGCAGGCACACACACACACACACACACACACACACACACACACACACACACACACACACACACCTTATAGCCCTTTCTGGCTTCCATGGCAACCCCCACGGGAAAGTATCTCTCAGACTTCTTTCCCACACCCCAACATGTAGGTGTCTTTGAGCAGGCACACACACACACACACAAACACACACACACACACACATGGACACAGACACACACAGACACACACAACTTTGCCCCTTTTTGGCTTCCATGGCAACCCTCACGGGAACCTACCATGGGAACTGCCAACACCTGTCACCTGTCACCTGACACCTGACACCTGTCAGGTGTCAGGTGTCAGGAAGAAGACCCAGCTGAAGTTGTGGTCACCTTTTGGTCCAAAAATGGTCATTTTTCCTGGACCTCATCCCCACCTGAGAGGAACGGTCAGCTTCCATGTGAAAATGTCATGAGGATGACTAACTAAATCATAGTGGTCAATGCTGACGGGAACACAAAAGATGCTATTTTTTTGCCACTATTTAGAAAATTGAAATGTTTTCAAAACAGTGTCCTTGGAAAACATTGAAATGAAGTACTCTGTGATAAATACTACAATATGTTTCATCTGAGTATTTGTTATAGTCAAAATAATATATATTTAATGTTTTTTTCCCTAAAAAACGAATGGTATGATCTCAGGTAAATTAGGCCTACAGCACATACATAGCAAATAGAAGTTCACAACTTGTCATTTTCACAAGAGCAGAAGTTGATAAAAAGATCTAACACAACATTAGGTGATAATATGTATCATAGTGGATTTATAATCAAATACAATGTTACCGGTCACATGTGACCGGGAACCTCATGAGTGTTAGCCCAAAATGAACAGAATAGGAGGGTTAAACCATTTGGAAAATCCATAATGAGGGCAACTAAATTTTGGATGCCAAGTCAGCAAGGAGTCAGGGATTGAGGATAAGATGCACTCACCCTGAATCTGTACGAGCCTCAGCAGCATTTTTCTACAGTTGACCCTGCTTGTTGACCTCCCTGTGGACCGGGGCAAGCAAAAATCGAATCAAGGAATCAATAAGGCATCCCAAAATATATATAAATGCTATGTCCAACTGATAAGTGAAGTGGTTGAAGTAATGGTGGAGTGAGAGTTCAACTTGCAGTAGTGATATGTCTTCTGAAGACTAAACAGTGAGTAGTCTATTATCCAAAGGCAGAGAAAGTGACAGAGCTTTGTACTGTTTAGCATGTAGGTCACTGAGAAAAAAAAATATTCCCATCATGCAGCCTGTCATCATTTTAGACAGTTTCTCTAAAGCTGATTTTACTTATACACAGACAAACCTACACACACACAAATACACACACACACACACACACACACACACAAACACATACAGAGAGGTATATACATTATAAAATATACTGAGGCAGATGGATGCATATGTGATTTCTGATGTCTTGTTACTTTTTGAGAGACAGAATATTGTAAAAGTTGGTTTGGTGTGTGTGGCTGTGGAGTGCAGAACTCATCATAACATCATAACATTCAGATCAAAAGGAAGTGATTAAACAACTTTTCCGTAGAGTTTACAGGTTAATGTATTGGACATGATACTGTAAAACACTACTAAAGGCAAAGACTGAATGATGCATTCAGTGTGATTGTGATGTAGAAATAGAGTTGCAATGTTTTTTGGAACATAGAAGAGGAAGAACCAACTTTATATACAATAGAGGCATGTCTGGGGCAGTATGGAGCTCAAAATTGATTTCTGCAAAGTCCATGATGGTGGTGAAGTCAGAGTAAAGTTACATTTTGTTTTGGGACAGGAGTGATCTCACAAAGGGCTCAGTGTGATTCTGATATCAGAGTTTGGTTGCAGTTTCATTGGGACAGTGGTGATCACAAGGTTCTGGGCGATTACAACGCAGAGTGGAGATGCTGTATTTGGGGCAGAACTGATCTCACAATGGAGTTGTACAAGCTTCAGGGTGATTGTGATGTCAGAGTTTCACTTTGAGAGAGAAGTGATCCTACAATGGAATTCCATCAGGTTCGGGGTCATTGTGACATCAAGTAGAGTGGCAATGTGTTAGGGCCTGAGGTTATTATGATGTCTGTTCCATTGGGGTAGGGGTAACTGTGATGCTATTGTAGTGTTGTAGTATGTTTGGGACTGGAGTGATCAAACATTGGATACAAGGTTTAGGATGACTGTGATGTAAAATTAGATTTGCAATATGCTTGGAAGATGAATTTCCTCACAATGAATGTCCGCACAAGTGTGGTCCTTACGTCAGAGTTTGGCTACAGTTTCACTGGGATGGTAGTGATCTCATAATGGAGTTGTGCAAGGTTCATGGTGATTGTGATGTCAGAGTTGCACTTTGGGAAAGAAGTGATCCTAAAATGGAATTCCATCAGGTTTGGAGTCATTGTGACGTCAAGTAGAGTGGCAATGTGTTTGGGCCGGAGGTGACCTCATATGGACCTCTACAAGGTTCAGACTGATTATGATGTCTGTTCCTTTGGGGTAGGGGTAACTGTGATGTTATTGTAGCGTTGTAGCATGTTTGGGACTGGAGTGATCAAACATTGGATACAAGGTTTAGGATGATTGTGATGTAAAATTAGATTTGCAATATGCTTGGAACATGAATGTCCTCACAATGCAGTTCCTCAAGGGTTCAGTGTGGTCCTGACGTCAGAGTTTGGCCGCAGTTTCATTGGGATGGTAGTGATCTCATAATGGAGTTGTGCAAGGTTCATGGTGACTGTGATGTCACAGTTTCAGTTTGGGACAGGGATGATCTCACAGTAGACTTCTAAACATTTCAGGGCTGATTGTTATGTCAGTGGAGATGCAGTATTATCATGATTATTTATTTATTTATTTATTTTTAACAGAAGTGATCTAACAATGGATTTATACAAGGTTTAGGATAGTGATTGTAGGGTTGCAATATGTTTGGGAAGTGAGTGACTCTAATATGTGGTTCGACAATTTTATGGATGATTGTGATGCTAGAGTTGCAGTTTGATTGGCCGAGGCAATGGAGTTGTACAAGTGTCAGGGTAATGTCAGTGTCAGAGTAGAATATACAATTTGTTTTGAGATGAAAGCTGTCTCACAGTGGCAATCTGCAAGGTTTGAAAATAATCAGCACCATAACAATTGGACCAGCCAGTCGAGTTTTTGCGCTGGAGACCAAGGCCATGTTTACAGCCTTGGGTGTCTTCCCACTAGCTCTACACTCTGTCAAGGAACTTACTCGGTTACCTTCACTGTGCTCTGAGAGCCAATTGTCCTGACGAGACTCTCTGACTCTTTGACCCAACGATCCACCCATCACCTTCCAGTTACAGCCAGGTGGGTCACCAGCCTGATCTTATTCTTCCTCTAGATACAGTAAAAGCTGGGCAGGTGATTTTCCTCACCATACATGTAGTTAGGGTCAGAGCCCTTGAAAGAGAAAGAGTTGTGTCCACTGCATTCACTCCAATAGTACATTTTTTTCACAGTAATGGCGGATTGTGGAGCCTGCCAGTAGTTCCTGGAAGTTAGCAGGAAGTGCTAGTGGCACCACCACTCAGTTGGAGCTGAGTTGACCATCTGTGGTCCATCTGAGGTAAGAAGTTTAAAGAATCCGATTTTATATTATCAGCACTTCTGAATCAAATTATTATGCATTAGAGCATGTTAGTGGATTATCCCTCTGTATATTCCATTCTCTCTTTATGTCATTTCATCCAATGTTGTGGAATCAGAGAAAAAAGCTTCTAAACATTTTTTTTTTTTTTTTTTTTTTTTTTTTGCAGGATGAGGGGGGTTAAATAGGAATAAAATCTAGTGATTGTAGAGAGGTGGGTGGAGGAGGTGTACGAGCTAGCAGCAAATATAATAAAGTTAATCTTACACAATAAGGAAGAGAATCACGTAGAATCACGTAACTTATGGGTTTAGTGTTTTTTAGGCTTTAGGATTCTGTTGCTTATTGAGCCAACCATTTATTTCTCCTCTCTGTGCTGGTGGAGAAACCATGCATTCGTACTCCAAGCAACTGCAGCATCCCCATGCAGCACAGCGCACCCTGGTGGAGACTCAATGCAGGGACAACACGGTGGACAGTGCACAGACAAACTGCTCGACATGCTATTCATGTTATTCACTCTTAGTTTATCAGAGATTTATTTAATGAATTCATTGTGGTAAATAAGTGCATAGTAAAAAAGATAACCTATATATTATCTATCAATGTATATACTGATAAGTGCATGGCTTATTTTGTCACAGAATTAGATTAACCATACAGTTGCGCAGTATATATGTTGACTTCTATGGCATCAAACCACATCATGCAATGTTATATCAATATAATCAAGAAAGAACATGTAGGCGGTTATTCTGTCAAATCATTAGACTATTAACTGTGAATTGTGATTATTTTGCAAAACATAGTTAATTAATTAATATAGTTAATTATTACCAATTCTGTCTATGTAGTATATGCTTTCAAATTGGTTGCCAAGAACTTTGAGGAACTATCTTTGAGGAATCATGTGACGATTAAGCATTTTGAACTTCCATCGATGTGACTCTCTCTCTCAGTGGCTCTGGTCAGGGTGAGCAATGTTTTCACATAAAAATAAACCAAACATGGTCATCTATCTCTCTACATATATATATATTTATGTAAAGGAAATAAAATATTTGGTCATACTTTCTATGCATACAGTATGTTGTCACCATTCTTAAATTATAATTTCTCATGTTGCTTCAGGAGTTGAGGAATGCTTGAGAGGTCTCTTCAGCTGTTAGGAGATGAAAGAAACGGTGCTCTTGCCATCTTGGCATTTGAAAATATGTTACACAGCATAGCAAGGGTGTGTACCCAGAAGATAGCACATGTTTTGATAGTTTAGGAAGCCAGGGACTAGGGATCTTTGGCATTTGTCTTGTTCCCCAAGAAATTCTGGGTGGGTTTCCAAATACTTTCCCTAGCTATGGCAGCTTTGAATAAATAAAGAAATAGGCTGGTGTTTTTGACGTGAAGTGAATAATAAGACCGAACGACTAAAAACCCTCGACTATGTCTGCCAGTCTTTCATTTGCTGTGTAAGCAGAACATCAGATGCAAATACTTCATTTCTGTGGTCATTGACGACTGAAGTGTAGAGCTCGTAGGAGCTAATGAGCGCGATTAGGTCAACACAGTCCTCCTGCCACGAGGAGAGTGGCACATTAATTAGTGCTGTTGAGCATCACAGGACGAATCCATGAAAATCTGTTCTCTGAAAAGCAGTCATTGATCACAATCCATCTCAAGCGAGGCCCCCATTAATGTTTGGTGACTCTTCTTATGCTCACACTCTTTTTGCATCTGTCACAAAAACTACTGAAGCCTTGAGGCAGCCCCTGATCTCACACTCACCTAAGCACACTCTCTTGCTCTTCTACAAAAAAAAAAGAAAAAAAAAAAAACAGGACCAGAACAAAAAGACATGCCTTTACAAATTCACAGATGCCTTTTATTTCATCCATCAAGGACCCATTATATACTATAACCTATTTCCACAGACAAAAGTGCTTTAAGTATACATATTAGTAGAATTGCCTGATTTCCAGTGGGTTCTGATCTCATCATAAAGTAACATGTCTACTCTTCTGGGAAACAATTTCAAAGATTTCAGCTCCACAATATTTGCACGCACATTTGACATATACATTTTCACACATGTATAATTCTTTAATCTCACTCGAACAGCTGTGTGATCTTGTGCAGTTTAGTTTCTTAACTTTACGTCGTTTGTGCATGCTGAAAGGAAATTTAAACATTCTTAGCCCTCTTCTTTCCTCTAATCTCACAAAACAGTATGCGGCGACAACAAAGACCTATACTGCACATATTTGTTCTACATAGTATTCTTTGTTGTATTTAAACTGAAAAAGCAAACGTCTGAAACGCGACAGAGTGTACGGTTTGTCCGACATTAGTCAGAGTGAGAAAAAAAACAACGCTTCCAATGGGCTTTATGGCCTTCATATGCTTTTGCAACTGAGTGAAAACCTGCATCAACATAAAACGTCCCTCGTGGTTTCTGACAGCTGTGATGACAGTGTTCCTTCCAAATCATTCAGGTCAGAAAGTGTGAGTGGCATTGCTATTAAGAAAATATAGAAATTTATGTAAAATTATTTTCTTGGCTAGACTACCTGCATCTGTTTCCCCAGAAATGGCTGCACATTGTTCTGCATTTCAATCTCAGAAACAAGCCATTAGTCAAGGGCAATTGACTGGAGTTGTCAAATTCAAGAAGATCTATGGCAGTGATATAAACAGAGAATACACAGTGTTATTCCCGAAAGGCTTAGAAAAAGGAGGAAGTAATCTCTGTCCTGCCTTGCCCTTACAGCGTAAAGTATATGATGCTACTGACAAGACATTATCTTAGGAGTCTTAGCAATAGTACAAAAGTGCCAGCGCTGCACTGAATATTACCTGAGTTTATATGCTGTCTCATGTAATCAATAAGCACCTGGATGTGTGACTTTTGTTTTTAATGTATCAGCTTTTAAAATGAAAGCGTGGTGCCCGGCTGTCAGGAAGACAAGGTGTCTGAAGTAACACATATCATACAAGTGATACAGAATACACAGGGGGACGCTTGAAAATTGCACATACATTATCATTATGGAGATAACATGCAATCGTTCTGGCTTTATTATGGAGTCTCTTGTGTTTTATCACTCTATTAATTCTGTTTTATTACTCTCTACAGTATTTGTTTTAAAAAAAAATCTGTTGACATGCTGATTGCACACATTCAACATAAAATATGAGATCTGTTTATTATGATAAAATTTAATATAATGCATTGTTTGACATACGACCAAGGATTGAGTGAGACTTTGATTGCAGAACCCAAGCAGATAAACAAATTCTCATGTCATGCAGAAATAACAGATGTTTCCACAGATTTTTGCTGTTGTGTGTCTATTTCAACACTTTATTATTCATGATGCTTCAGGCAACCTCGTGTGTATTTATGTGGACAGCAAGCTCTTGCTGTGTCAAACATATTTTTTCTGTAAAAGTCGCCTGTCCCACACCTTTCCCTGGGCTATGCAGCCTATCACCCAAACCGAGCGTGTCCATCTGTCCCTTCCCGTTTACGCGCTGTTGTTCTCGCCACGGCTGAGCCCATCATGTAACACGGGGATAGTTGACAGCCATTTGTTGATTCAGTGCCACGGCTTATTTCCTCTGTCTGTTTGTTTTGATGCCAGTGTTTGTTGGGATCAGGGGGTAAGTCAGCGTACCTCTGTTTCGAGGCCTTTTCCCGACACAGCACCAGAAGACAGGCAACACAGAGGAATTGGTATTTTTCTGCATGTCTGAACAGTCTGATTTCTCCATCAGGGTTAGTGTACACAGCAACAACTGCCTGTATGACTTTATCATCAGGGTAATCAAAATTACTGCTGCCATGGAAGTTATGTGGTTTGAGTTTTAGTATCAAGAGAATTTGCACAGTTCACACAACACTGTCATGAGGGCATGTCGACACTGTGACAAGGTGCATGTGGGCGAGCACAGTCTTATCTGGAATGGCTGGTCTCAAATGCGGCCACATTCATTTGATCCGTCCAATCTCTGAGAGATTTGTCCCCATGCTGATTGGTCGATATGACAGGAACACAAGTAACCTGAGTTATTTTGCCCGTTGCAGTTACAGGGTTTCTTGCTCCCTTTGATTATTTAGAATCACAGCATTTTCACTCTGTCCCTTTTTATTCAATTCAGCTTTTAATGTTGTAAGTTCTCTTTGACATCAAGTGCTACCACAGAGCTCCTAGCACTCAAATAGGTTGAAGCTCAAGGTAGTAATTGTAAGTACTGCCTGCATTTTCCAATTACCGGTGGTGTTAATGAAGACCTACACTCAGTGTCCACTTTATTCAGCACACTCACTCGTGTAAGCAAACAGCTCGCTCCTCCACACAATGTCTCGTAAATGAAGTATGAGTGTATAGATGGCATAAAGTTACTGTTTGAAAAGGCCAGAAATGTGATGTAAGAGACTGTGAATGTGGTATGATTGTGGATGCCAGACGCACCGGTTCCAGCATCTTACAGACTTATGGCCTGGGAGTTTTAGCACAATGGACGCTGTAATTACAAGATAGATAGATAGACAAACATCCAGCCTGTGGGTGAAAATGCTTCGTTGATGAAAAACCTCACAGTAGAATGGCACGACTTGTTTGGGCTGACAGGCGGACACAAGTATGCACAGCTCAGTACTATCCTGATGTGCAGACGGGCGTCTCAGAGCACACAACTCGTCAAATTTTAAGGGCAAAGTACTGCAGCAGCAGAAGATGACACTGGCTTCCACTCCTGTCAGCCAAGAACAACAAGATGAAGCCACAGTGGACACATTATCAACAAAACTGGACAACTGAGCGAAGGAAAAATGTCACTTGGTCTGAGGAATTGTGGTTTCTGTTGGGACGTGGTGATGGCAGGGTCAGAATTTGGCATAAACATAATGAATCGACGGATCCGTCCTGCCTAGTGTCAGCAGTGCAGGCTGCCGCTGCTGCTGCTGCTGGCGGTGCCGTGGTGCAGGAAATGTTTTCTTGGCACACGTTGGGTCCTTTAGTGCCCGCTGAGCATCATTTGAATGCCGCAGTGTACCTAAACATTGATGATGACAAAGTTTATCCTTTCATAGCCACAGTCAACTTTTTTGGGGGGGGGTGCTCTGAATTTAAAATGTAGCTTGAAAAATATTAATACTCCGAAAGTCTTGAATCCCATTCAGTTTTAAGACTGTCAAATAGAGCTATGCATCGGCTTTTCAATCTCATGCTTCATTATTATGATCCCACAGTTATAGCAGACCTAAATAATTAATTACAACCTAAAGGCATCTCATATCTTATATATACAATAGTTTAATCATGAAGGTTTTCTGTAAATTCCAATTAATAGCAAAATTATGAAACCAATGTATTTATTCTGCGTGAAGGACAATCACCCGGTAGCCGCAGTTCCTCTGCCGTTTGTTGATGCTTTTAATGAAACCGAGTTTGAGGGTCATTTCACCACACTTGCGTCAAAGCCTTAATTGAAAAGGTGGTGTTTATATGGTCAATTTATTTCAAAATTTTAAATATTTCCCACTGAATGCATGTTTATATTCAGTCTCAGTGCACGGCCAGCTTATTGGCTAATGTCTGCTTTATCTGACTGAGAGGCATAAGGTTTGAATGCCTGCTGCAGTGCATAAAATACTGGCCATCATCGTGTTTGTCAGGCAGTATCTAAAAACAGATTTAAGGAATGACCGGCTGTGTACTTGAACATCAAGGTGAATTCATAAAGCTCAGTGAAGGCTCCTTATTTATAATTTTGTGTTAATAACAGGCTGTGATTTAGTCTTATATGAGGATAAAAATGGCTGGTAACTGCATTTCTGCATTACATGGTATAGTCATCAGTTAGTGTTACTGTATGCATAAGCCTTGTGTTGACAAACAGGTCTCCTGAATAGGCCTGAATAAATTATGCTCTATCTTGAAGGTGGAAAACATATTTTCTTTTTAACACAGCCTGGCATCTTGACAAACGCATGGGAAAATGAAAGTGAACAGGACTTGTCTTCCCCGGTAAGGACAGCTAGTCCATCTTGCACCTTGATGGCCCAATGCTTCATGAGACAGGAAAAGTAGAGCCACACCACACTACCTGCACAGCATAAGATAAATTCATCATGACCGGCGTCCACAGCATTTGCACAGCCATTCAGTGTATCATGTAGTGGAATAGTTTTTGTGTTTCATGTATGCCCTTTAAAGTGTCATTTTCTTCTGATGTCTTCTGATGTCCTTTTTTTTTTTTTTTTTTTTTTTTTAAATCTGTGGATATTGCAGCTCTATGCACATTGTATACTTGTATGCACATTGTATACATCTATGCACACTGTATACTTAGTCTTTGCACATTGTATACTTAGTCTTCTGATGTCATTTTTTAATCTGTGGATACTGCTGGAAAATGTGAATTTCCTTCGGGATGAATAAAGTATCAATCAATCTATCTATCTATCTATCTTTTTTTTTAAATGTCTTTTACTACAATTTATTCTACAGAAGCTACTGTATTTCATGGTGGTGACAAACCCAGAGGCTGCAAATGATTTAAGCTGCATAGTAAGTTTGTTTAGCCTTTCATATTACAGTTGACACTTTACACACATAGTGCATTTTTTCCCCTTTGGTGTCAGTCACACAGATAGCACAAATTCTTGATTTCATGGGTGGGAAAGTGTTAATGAGATGTTTTCAGCAGTTATCATGTGAACAAAACTGTTCATTCCAAACTGTTCATTCCAAAATAAATAATTTGCGTATTTTCCTTCTGTGAGACTTTATACATTTACTGGACAACACTGCTACTTTTTTACTGCACTATATTTATCTGGCGACTTTAGTTAGTAGTTGCTTTGCAAAACATAAAATACAATGCATTCATCAATGATGTAACCACTTTTACTTTTCATACTTATGTACATTTTAGTGCTAATACTTCTATGCTTTTACGTAAGTCAAATTATAAATGCAGGACTTTAGTGGAGCATTTGTCCATTGTGATATTGCTGCTTTGTCTGAAGTAAAGGACTTGAGTACTTTTTCCATCACTGAATGTGATGTTGTGCCCCTTTCAATACTTGTGATGGAACAAGGTTTAAGAGCTACTTGCAATCTGGTAAAGTCAAACATTTAAAGCACATTGTGCATGCATCAGTACAGTATGGCAAGCATCATACAATAGAGAGGATACAAACAATATGTGGCTCAAACCAGATGAGAGGCTGAATAGAGGCTCTGTTCATTTCTATTTGATTCATATGCAGTGGGTGCAGTCTGTACTCAGAGCACAGATGTAAAGCAATGTTTCTTTTTTGTAAGACTGCTCCATCTTTTTTTCGTTTTATTTTTTTCCCCCAAAACCACTCTCAAATGCTTGTCTCACTAAAGCATGTATTTTATTGATGTGCACCTGATATAAATGGAAATACAAATGAATCAGTGTTCCCCAACTTTGTCCCTGCACAGTTCCAAATCATCCGCTCTGTGAAGACACAGGTCAGTTACAGACAGATGAAGGCATCCTAAGTGCAGCCAAGAAGATTACTTTGATTTCACTTCTATCACAAGTGAGGGGATCCTTTGGCTCCGCCATCACGTTGATGGACGGTGTCTTAAAAGGCACTGAGCTGGGCCTCTTTTCATCACAAAGTGGCATGGAGTAACTGGCCAGAAGGACCCTGAGACAAGTAGACAGACAGATTATATTTTCGAGAAAAAAAAAAAAAAAAAAAAAAAAAAAAAAAAACTAACTGCAATGGGGGAAAAAGATCCATGTCTTATGTTTTTATTGGAATCCTTTTTCTGCAGAGGGTTTGGGGTGAAAGTAAAATATAGCTGTATTATTATTTTTCACATTACACAAATAAACATATTTGTTCCTTGTGACAGATATTACAATAATACTGTATACTATATTGCACACATCCAACTGAAGTCATTATTTATCCTGCAAAGTCGTATTTGATATAATTTTCCCTGCAATAGTCTCATGCATCTGGTCCCAGTGGGTTTAGCTTCTTGCAATATTAATATGGACTCCATAAATGACATTTCTGTCGCTCATCACATATTGCATGATAAGGGACTGAATCTTATCAGGTGCAGAGTGTTTGTGGGTACAGTATTACCGGGGAAATGAGCCTATGCCAGTGGAACGAGCTAGTGCCTCATTAAAAAAACAGTTCTCAGCTTGCAGATCTTTTAATGTTCATTTATGTTTAAAAATGGAGAAATAGCCTTACCCCCAACCCCCAGAGAGGTTACAAAGTCTCAATTGTGCAAAATTCATGTTAATGGCATTCAAGTCATTGTAGCACGGGGCAAAATATGTGTGGACACGATTGCATTAAGTGAAGCATGAGCATGACAGAGATGAGACAATAATTGACTGCATAGAGGAGACCGCGTTAAAATTTCATAAGGGAAAAGCAACAATGCAAAAAGAAAGGCTGGTTTCCCAAAATTCCTTTCATCTATGAGAGATTGGATGTCACTTAATGTAGGACGGGTCAAGATTAATTCTTTCCCACTGATAATTGCTGATTGCTTCGGATGGC
Source organism: Myripristis murdjan (assembly GCF_902150065.1). Lineage (NCBI taxonomy): Eukaryota > Metazoa > Chordata > Actinopteri > Holocentriformes > Holocentridae > Myripristis > Myripristis murdjan. Next base: position 20,493,394 of record NC_043996.1, on the reverse strand, counting down.
TTCATGAAACCAGGCGATGGTGAACACACGCTGTACCCGATGAATGACCAGTAATGTAGTGCCTATCTTGGGACAATCAGCACAATTTTTTTTAAAAAAAGCTGAAAGGCAGTGATAAGGTGCATCGTTCCACCCAAATTAAATCTTGTTAGTGGTGTGTGAGAGTGCGTGTAACAGTACACAAATTCATGTGTATCTGAAGTCTGTGACAAAGATTATCATCCCAAAACGCGGCACCACACAGTATAATAACACAATACTCATTTGTTAGCCATAAATTATCCAGTCTTCTTGAGTTCTTGAGTAATGGTAACAGTAGTGGTTAAGACAGCAGTACAACGTGACTCATATCATCATGCTATAGTTGCAGTGCAAGCTGCAGAACAGCTTTAGAAATGTTCTCTTTTGATAAAGGAGTGGAGCCAGAATTACCTCCTTAACAACTGCTATTGAAACAGCAGCTTGGCATTCCCTGAGCTGTGCCAAGCCAACATGGAGTTACGTGCCACGAAACACTTTGCTCTGAGCAGTGTTAGCTCGTGTGCCTGTGTACGATTAGGCAGCATTTGTATCATCAGAAACAGTCTTTGCAGGCCTTATTGATCCAGCCATCCAAGTGCAGACCTCAGATTTCATACGATTAAAACACCACGCAAATTTATATAATTCACCTGGTCTTTGCTGTTGTAAGCAAACTGCTGCAATGTAGGTATGCTGAGTGTAATTTGTAGCCAATGGACATTGCGATGGCGGAGAACAAAGAGCAACATGATGCATGTATTGATTTTGAAATAATGCACACACTCACAGGGAGTATTCAAAGAAAAGGTCAAGAAAAATGAGATGGAACTTTCTTATTATACCACTGACATTCCCCATTATATTCAGAGTCATGAACTGAATCCTTAGTCACCAGTAGTCCCTTGAGAGCAATGCAACACTTTTGGTTCAGAAGTGCTTGTTGCTCAAGGACACTCTATCCCACTTACTTGTGAATTGAGGAAGCCATTACCCTTACAATTACGAGATCATATACTGATCATATACCATAATGTGTTGGGTGCAAAACCTTGGCCAGGCAGGTGTGAATGTGAAGTGAGAGATGGGCTCGTCACGAGTGAGGGGATTTTGGAAGCAGAAGGCAGGATGGTGGTAAAAGAAGCATTATTGATGCCTGCTAATTGGGACTGCTTTTTGGCATATAAACACAGAATACTGCTCTATAATTGAGGCTATTCCCTTGATGAGGCTTTTAAACTCCCCAGAAAGAACAATTATATTGCCTTTTCTCCAATCAGCTTCCCAGCTCAGCATGGGACCCAGGAGTCCAGCTTGGATGAATATTTCATAGCCTTTCAACACCACTTGGTTCCAGCCTGTAGGGAGCAGACACAAGAGGAACGGGACGCTCAGCTAACCCAAATAAACACCATCGCAGCGCCACAACCCAACAGGCAAGCAACGAATGTGCTGAAGCTCACTAATATTGTTTTCGCCACGAGATCAGGCCTCCACACTGGCCATTATGTGCCATGGCAACGTGTCTGTTTGCTTTATCCCAGATCCCTTTGCCTCTCTCTTTTCACTCTGCTCTCTCTCAACAAGTTATCGAATTACCTCTGGAAAGGCTGACTTACGGTACTAGGCACTGTGCTGCAGACAAGGGAGAGAAACACAGTGGAGGAGAGAGAGAGAATTGGAGGAAAAAATTCACCCTGAAACACTATAAACAACAGCTACTGGTGATGTGCCTTGCATGACTGGATCTATTTGGAGTTGTTGTTGTTGTTTTTTGGGTTTTTTTGATGGTGTAGCTTCATTCCCAAGGATCACTCACCAAACACAGACAAAGTGATGTAACACAGAAATTTGCAGCAACTTCAGTAGAGCTGAATAGGAGAAAAAAAGACAACAAACTAAATTATCACAGTAAATGTGGGGATTTGTTGTTGGTTGCTCAGAATCAAAGATCAGGGGTGTCTGCATGAAAGTTAGCAATCATACAGTAAGAAGTCCTTTTAGAAGGGACAGGAAAAAAGACAAATTTCCCCACATATGGTAGTAACAGACCACGGTGCTATGCAGTCAGCTGCTCGTTCACTAAGGAATGTCACATAACAAAAACAGCAACAATCGCTGTCAATAAGCTTTTGCCATCAACACACAGAAATGAGAGTGAAAGTAGCTTGCTGCAGCATATTCAATGTTAGGGGCACATTCATCTTTTCACCTTCAATGCTTTGCAAAACAAACAACTAAAAGCACATTGATGGATACATTAGTGATAACTAGAAGAGAAATAACAATACCACAAATATTTTAATAACCGAGAAAACATTCACAGACTATCCAGTGTTGAGGCACCCGTATTAGAAGCAAAGAGATAAGGGTGCATTCAGACAGATGTTTTTTCCTCCACAAGTGCGCATTACCTTTAATTCATATCAGTGAAGCCTCCTGCCAAAACTCCACCTCTCTATGTTTGGTGCTTTTTTTATGCAAGAGCTCCAAGCAGATAAGTTGAAATTAATATTTTAAGTTTTGCGAGGATTCTTGTTGTGGACTGTGGATTCTTCTGTCCAGTGTCAAGTACAAATAGTACAGTACAGATAGATAGCATGTAGCTTATTTTGCTATTAGAGCAGCACTATCACTTTGCCCTCAACTAACAGTACAACTTGGCCTTGTTATGACTGTCCCGTCCCTTTAGAACACTAACTCCTGAGATCCCGAGTCTGTTCACTCCAATGGGATTCTTTCACCCCATAGTCACCAAAGTAAATTTAGGAGTATAAGGATAACATTGGACCCATTTTTCATAAGCCATATATCTTCAGACTAATTAACTCCTGAATGCTAAACACCAGGATACCGAGCAGTGTGAGATATCTGAGTGAGGCTCAGGCAGGGGCAGAACAGTTTAAAAAAATACTAAATAATACTGAATAATGACTGAATACATACTCATTTTAATTTAAACAAATACTTTGTGGGTTCCCAAAACTCCTTGTCTTTGTACACAGAGTAGCTGAAGACTTTATACCTGATAATATCACAAGATTGAGTCTTATTTCTCTGGTTTCTGACTTTTGTTGGTTTCATGGACTCTTATGGCGCTTTTCCACTAGTACCTACTCGGCTCGACACGGCTCGACTCAACAAGAGCTTTTCCATTACGTGGTAGTACCTGCTACCAGGTCTCACTTTAGTGCCCACTCGGCCGGAGTTCCAAGCGAGCTGAGTCAAGCGGTGTCGAGCCGAAATGTGACGTAAACACCGTGCAGGCCACTGATTGGACAGGGAGTGACGACACATGAGAGCGACTCCTTCAAGAAAACCAAACCCGGCATTTTTAAAAGAAAACGGCAACAGCGAGCGTGCGCATTGATCATTGCTGAAGTTGACAAAGTTGGAAAATGGCAAGCAAACCGGTACCGTGGTCAAATAAAGAGGTGGAGACTTTTCTGTGCTTGGCGGTGTGGCCGCCTTGATATGACGACTCCACCGACGGCGAGGTGGTACTCAATTGTAATGGAAAACCACCGAAACCGAGGCGAGCTGAGTAGGTACTAGTGGAAAAGCGCCATTAGTTGACCGGACTACCCTAAAGTATAGGAATGATCAATCTAATGATCAACTATCCAATATGATCGATACTAAGAGAAAATATCTATCTATATCGTCATCTTGCAGATATGCCTTTATTTTAATTCATTAATTCCCATGGCTCGTCTGTGTCACCAGCACACCGATTTCCTAAATGGTCAAATATTGCCAGAGCCAGGCAGATAATGGCAGCTGTGGCCGGCAGCCAAGAAAAAGACAGCAAGGATATCTACTCCCCTTTCACGAATAAATCAGCAATGTGGAAATAGTTTGGATTTCAGGGAAAAGACGGGTCAACTGACAAATCACATGCCATACGCAAACAATGTCAGAGCGAGATAAAATACTCAGGAGACATGACAAACCTGGTCAAGCCCCTAAAGCAGAAACACAGCATTGTAACTGATGAGATCATCTTGTATTGATCATCAGCCGCTGAATTGAATCTGATCAAAATCATTACGTGGCTGACTTTGTGATATCAGCAAATATCATATCATTGTCCAAAGAAAAGATATAATATTGTATCGGGATGAAAATTGTGATTTACACTCATATTTTTTATTTATTTATTTATTTTTTTTAAATATTGGAAAAAGTGTTCCTCACCTTTAAGAAACCACTCCTGGGATGTCTAAGTGGCTCAGGCAGCTCTGGTGTGTACAGTGTTCTTGCAAGGTCATGTTTTCCAATTTGGCTCACCGCCATTACGTTGCATGTCATCTCCTCTTCCCCATGTCTCCTCCTATTGTTCACCAAAGATTAAAGCAGATACGGGTTTAAAATAACAAAAGAAAACGATGTTGCGTCTGTGATGCAAAAGTTTGGTTTTAGTGGGGTGTGAAATGAGACTGTTGGGATTTTAAACACCAGTTTCTCCTTTTAGCTTTCACGAAATCATGCAATCATCTAAGCGAGTCACGCTGTGTCTTACATGGGACACATCTCACCACATACACACAACATGCCATCTGGATTGTTTTAAAGGACTGTGTGAAATGCCAGTTACGAGAAAATGAAACAGAAAAACTGGTTTATCATCAGTCAGAGCACAGCCCACAATGATTCTCATTTGTTGTGACATTATTCTCTGTACTATGTATAGAATTGAGAGAGCGTTGCCATAATGTGTTGCCATGTGGGGAGAGTCATGAAGCCAGGGGCTAACAGCCGAGCCAAAGTCACAGCCATGTCCGCCCTTCACATACACCCCCAATGCACACTTCAACGAGCCTACAGTACATTTTCAGCCACTGACTTTCATTGCAAATGACTGTTCTTGAATGTTTCCGGGCTAAATACATCCCTAACAGAAAAAATAGTTTACATCATAGATTTTATAGTTTTATCAAAAATAATGGAGGCTGTGATCTATACTCTCCCTCCCTGGTTTTGCTACAGAAGGGGGTTGCAGCCCATAAATTTGAGTCTATATGCATGTACAGTAGCTTGTGCCTATGGTGCATGAAGAGGAGGGTTTACTCCTACAGGGACCGGCCTTTTGGCAGGCTCACTAATGGGATATGGTCCACAGCTCCACCTGTTCCAATGAATTTCTCTCTTTGGATCAGCTCGACAGCGTCACGTGAGCGACGGCGGGAGGGAGGTAATGGGGAGGTAGCGGTTTGAGAGACAGCAACGATCATTCCTGATTTCATGGATATTGTTCCGGCACCCGTTTAAAAACCAAACATCACCACCCCTCTCTCTGGGGGAGGAAGTAAGAAGTTGAGAAATGACAAAAGGCTTCAAGGACAAGAACCAAGTAAAAGAGCCCTGACAGCCCAACTTGTCGTGGTTTTCCAGAGGATGCGGCAGTGTCAAATATGATTATTTTTTTGACCGCAACAGAGTGACAGTGTGGAAAATTCCTCTGGCGATTCCATTCCAGAAGGGTATCTCTGCACATTAAGTAACCTATATTATGTATAAACAGTGTTTGACAGGTAATTATTTTAGACAATAAAAGGGAAAAGAAAAGTTGGTTGAGAACATAAAGTGGCATGATAAAGGCCCAGTCAGGCCTGCTGTGTGTGTTTCATCCCCACCTTGATAGACAGTGTTATTTGAAATATATATCATTTTTATTTCAACACCGAGCCCTCTTATATGTTCAACTACGCTTTGCATTCATGACAGTGTACGTGCCGTAGTGCAAATCCATCTTGATAATTGTCATATGCTGCAGTCGAGTGTGGACAGAGTGAGACACGGCCGTTCGTCTCCTGACATCGTCATGTATTAACAAGCAAATCTTATTTCATTGGCATTCACCTCCCATGTAAATCATGCAAAATGAAAATGCACTCTTTTGAGCAATGATATAGCCGAACATAGCGGCAAAGAGGATATACTTTGCAGAATGGGATCATTAAAATGTGCATTAATATTGAATGGAACTGTCAGTCTCCCCTCACCGTTCGTTATGTTTTACTCTCTAGTTACCTAATCACTCTACATTTATGGTTCCTTTCACTCATTCTTATATTGTTGTATGTGTGCATGTGTGTGTGCATGTGTGTGTGTGTGTGTGTGTGTGTATGTATGACGACAGAGAGTGAGAACGTGCACACGCATGCGTGCTACCCCAGGGTGCTTGTTCGCTAATAGAGTTCTTTAGTCACAGATCTGTGTGACAGGTGGCCCTGCTGGCCTCCACTGTGTGCTCAGTACAAGTGCTCTCCTGGGTGAGGGGCTGTCACATCCACTTACACTAGGGAACAATTCCTCGCTCCCCCTCTCCTTAAACACAACTCCCATTGCCTTTCTCGTAAGAACGTACAGCATCTCACTTTTACAGTTTCACGATTCCAGATTTATAATCCAGTCTCTCACTCTCACTCACTCTCAGCGGCGTGCAAACAGATACAGTATGCACAAACAACATAACCCCACCCCGTAAAGTTCACAGGGGAGTGTGCCTCGGGAGAGCACTGAAATTTGCTGAAAAATAGCTGGCACAGATGGAGAGTGTGTGAGTGTTTCCACGCAGGTGTCTGGAGAGGATTGTGTGCTTTCACTTTTGCACATACAGTAGAGTGCATGCTTACACACTCACACAGAGAGAAACACAGAGAGAGAGAGACAAAGCACGAGAGAGAAGTACGACACAATATGCTGCGTGAAGACCTTTATGTATGATGGTCTATGCTGTGAAGGACCTTTCAGCAGAGAAAAGTTCTATTCTGTGCTTTTTACTTTTAGCAGCTGAATCATGGGGAGAAGAAAATGTCACTTGAGTTGTGCATCAATCCTATGTCACCATAGGGAAACATTTCTCCTATGCGTGGCTACCAAGAGACTCACCGTAGGCTACCAATTATACTGTTTGAACTCAGGCATAAAGAAGAAAATGGCATGTGTAGTTATTGCAGCTCCATGTAATAGCACAATTTAGCTGCAAAAAAAAACATATTTTAAGAGAGGATTTTTCAGGTGATGTAATTCCAGAGGTGGGTTGAGCACAGAATAGTTGTACATGAGAAAGAGTACAGATACTCATTAATCTCACGTAGCCAGACCCATCTTAGCCATATCTCTCTGCTATAGGGGAGAAATCGCCTTGGACGGAGCTAAGCCCAGGGTGCAGCGACCGTGTCCTTGAAAAATAGTGTCAAACTTGTTTTGGTGTTCACTCAACTCATTTAAACCACAGATGTGTAATAGTGGTACGTAGCTCTTGCAGAATTATATTAAACCGTGTTAAAGTTCATGTAAAGTGGAACAGAATGGAACATTTGTACATACATTCTAGCTCAGAGGATGTTGTTGTTTCACATAACAAGGACCTTTTTGAAAACGATAACACCTAGATAGCAGAAAGGGAGGAGTATGGCAAGTGAAGTGGTTCCCCAATATCAGGATGACACCCACTTCCAGTGAGTCAGACTAGTTACTCATCCAAAAATGTACTTGAGTATAAGTAACAGCTACCTTGTAACAAAACTATTCAAGTAAGAGTAAAAGAGTAAAAAAAAGAAAAAATACTTTGAGTAATGAGTGCTAATTACACTTTTAGTTTGGTCTAATTTCACCACATGTGATAATAGTGATGGTTCTACTCTGAATTTGTAGTTGGTGTATTTTTTTTCCCTTTAAAACAGACCATCATTGAATTTACACATGATAAAACACATGTTTATTTTGATATGTGACTAAGTTTTGTCGAACATTGTAGTTATGTTTTGAATGATGGCATCGTTAGGTCTCATGTCTGTAACATTAGCTAATTCTTATGAATGAAAAACTTACCTGTCCACAGCCTCTGATTCAGTCGAACCTCCATTGGTGCCAGCTGGCTGAGTTAAAGTTGAAAAGGTCACTGAATGCAGCGGGGCCTTCCTCTTTAATCACTTGCTCTGTCACGTCGGGGGACTGGCTAGCTGCAGAGCGATGTGTGGCTGTCAGCTCACTGTATGAAAATTTCACTTGAACCATCATAAAAGGAGACACGGCTGTAACACAACCTATTTGGTTAAATGTAACAAGGACAAGGGTAGATTACCGGTTTAAAAAATCACTTGAGTAATCACATGAAGAGTATTCATTCCTGAAAAATTCCACTCATTGTGTGTAATGAGTACATGTCTTCTTGCAGCCAAATTGAAGGTTTTCAGTTCTTGTACACAAAAGCAGAGAACAGTTAATTGCATTTCTACACAAACAACTTGTCTCAAAAATGTCATGTAGTCTACACAGGATGCATGTTCCCAGGGTTCTGTTCCCTCCGTGTATGTGCACTGTATCCCCAGTTCTGTGTTCCCTCACCATAAAATGAAAACAATACATTTCATATCTCTATTTTATTTAAAATAAAAATACAAAAATACAAATGCATAACATTAAACAATAGCAATATACACAACCCCATGTTCCCCTGACATAGGGAGAAGAATAATGTCGATAATATCCATATCCTCTGGTAGCCTACATTCATTATGTCAGTCATACATGTTGAGTAAAAATATCTGAAATGGTGTTGAACTGTGGTGTCTTTTGAAGACGTGTAACAATAGTTTACTTTCCTCTTCACATATTTTACTTTCCAGCTCACATGAACGCCTCCAAGTTGAACTGATGGGAATCTTTCCAAACTCTTTTAGCCTTTCCTCATGAGATCTGTGCAGCATTACAGCTGAGGTTATCGGGATAAAGCCAAGTTATTTTTAACTGTCACATTACCTTTAATATGGACACAATAATATGTTATTGTAGCTGAAATTCAGTTTTAGTTTCAGTTTTAGTTGGATGGATCCGCACTCATGAATTTTATCTTTTTCAGACATTTCTCTTTTTAAAGCCTGGTTAATTTATATTTAGCTGATATTTCTACAGCCAGTTCTCCACTGAACCTTCAAGACGGTGCCAGCCATGCATGGCTGCCACATTTGTGACACAATCACAAAGACTATATAGCCTTTTTTTTTTTCTTTGAAGCCTGCTTTTGTACTGAGCCGTCATCTTGTTAATAGAGGAGTTGAGTAAGATTGATACAAATAGGAATACCTCCTGAAGCTGCAGTCAGCTCATGCTGTGACAGTACGTCCACCATTAAGTTAAGGTTATAGAACGCCACAGTGGGCTGTCAGTCAGGGCATAAAGCTGGGGCTCTGCGTGGGATCTGAAGCTGCTGAGTGTCTCTGAGTTTTAAAGTACACTGGCTCCATCCTGAGGTAACAACATGAAACTGCATCAACTTAAAATAGACCAGCAAAGTTATTTTGCAGTCATCCTGCACTCTGCAAGGAGAAAAGTGTTCTCACTCAAAAGTGTATGTGGGCAGTAACCAATAAAAAGACCTGTTCGGCTATATTATTAATATTATTATTATTGTTGTTATTGTTATTTATTTTGCTATTCTTATGCGGTGTTCATCTTCTTCTACTTCTTCTACTTTTACCTCTTCTTCATGTTTTTCTTCTTCTTATCGTACATTCAGACCAACGGTGTAAGATTTTTTTCTTTATATTGTAAACACTTCACACCCTTTCTCCTTTTCAGTTAGGCTATTTAAGCCATGTCTAGGGTATTATTAAGTGCTTCATACCCTGTGCCACATTACTCATAATGTTATAGAATAACTATTTTCTATTATAGCTGTAGTGCCATGAACTCCAGCTAAAAGGCATTCTTCTTGACTTATCCAGAAGTTTCAGTCATTGAAAAAACAGCCAATTACTTGCTGCCGTTAATCTGGCCCTGGCCTTTGCCCTTGGCTTCCGCTCTTTTGGGCCACTAGGTGGCTCTCCATTCTGTTAATGAGCTCATCAGTAAAGTGAGAAAGTGACACGCTTCTCTCTGCAGGCCCACCTCCAACCCCACTCTATTTTTGGAGGATGCATGGGAATGAAATGTTACTAGGACTGTGCTGGTGACTGAGTCTCTGTCTAAGAGCGGAGGGGTCAACAGAGTGCAGTGAGGAGGATGTGCTTAGCACTCGGGGCAAAGAATCAACATTCAGTGGCTATCCAACAGGGGCTGATTTACTCATAGCAGTTCACTGACAAAGACCTACATCAGATAACTACTGCACATTGTGACTGACATTATTTCATTTATTTGGTGGACACAGGAGTTAATGCTGTTGCTGCTAGACTGGTCTTTTTGCAGCATCTCTAAAACTAAGCTGCATTACTCTTAGTCTGTTTTATCACTGTGCAGAGCAAAAGGGGAAGCTACTCTAATGCAAAGAGAACAAAATGCAGATATAAGCCTCTATCAAAGAAAACACTTTGCCTTAAGTGCACATGCAAGGATGTATTTTTGTTCCATGTCCTCTTTATTTTGCTTATTTTAATCTTGGTAACAGTCAGTTTAACACAAAGTGTTAAATGGTGCTATTTTTGCATCAGAAGTGCCTTCCCTCTCCATTTACCTCCCCTTTCCTCACTATTTTGCCTCCTTGGAAGCACTTTGCCCTTTTCCACACCCTCTGCAGTTAATCCTGCACAGCGGACACACCCAAAATTCATTTAAGTGCTGCTCTATCGTGTCTGAGTTACTGTCTGACAAGAAGTTGATATTTTTCCAAGAGGTTCCCCTTTACCCCAGTGACACCCCCGGTAAGATACAGCAGGAGTCTGGGTGAGAGCAATGGGAGTTCTGCTGTGCTCTTGACTGCTGGCGGGCCGCCTTAGTAATGTGAGAGCCGGTGTGACATGTCAGGCTCCACAGTTGGTGCTGGCAGAGGAATAAAGAGAGTGTTTGGGGTTGGGGGGGTGCAAAGCCTGAAGACTCCTACTACTTACAGTGTAAACAAGCAATTTTATTACATCCTTTTTTCTTGATGCCTCAGAGATATCTATATTGCTCAATGACAGCTGATTCACTCTGATCAAGCAGTTTTACAGTCTACAACTGCTACTGCTACCTCTACTGACAATAATAATGATGCAAATATTAATGATAACAATAATATTTTTTGTGGATATTTTTTTATATTTTAAATTTTATATTATACTGTGTACTATATGCTATTTTATGTTTGCAACAGTAGTAAAAGTAGCACTGTTGTAGCAGATCTGCTTTGGGTAGTAGTATGGGCCACACAATGTAAGGTTAATCCACTTTTGTATTGCCTGCAGTCCATCTCTGCAGAGCTCTTTTTAGCAAAGTTACAAAGTGCTGTAAAACTAAATGAACAAAGCATATCCAAAACCATCAACAATCAGCTGGAAGATAGGGAATGAATACATGAATATGATTACCATCTTTTCAATTGACATCTAAAATGATTAATGCTGTGGGATTCATTAAGCGTCTGAATAATAATTAGTATTTTGGGTCAGACCACACAACTCGTATTGCTGTATTGTCACTTTTGCACATTACCCTCTGTGATTTGTATGTGGTTCACTGGACAGCCTTGGTCTTAGCGAGTGTATCCACATTTTGATCAATATTCTTGGTGAAGCAAGCAATAGCTCATAATAATAACATCTTGATCATATTGGTAAAATGACAGCAGTATAGCTCTGAATTTGCAAATGGAGGTCTCAGAGGAACACACTCTCTATCTCTCTCTGTGCCATGATCTCTCTCTCTCTGTCTTCATTTCTTTCTGACAACAAAAACAAATGCCCCACCAACGCTCTTTGTCATCAATAAGTGATGAACAGTGACAATGCAAATTGAGAGTTGAGGTATTGAGACATCAAGGTGGCTTACTCTAAGTTCAAACGAGATCAGTTAAACATCTCCGCTGACAGCAATGACAGCAGATTGCAAACTCCGACTGAACCCACTGGACTAACACCTCATTGAAGTTTTGGTCTGTAATCAAAAATTCAGTTTGAATGCTTTCCCCGTAAATATTTTCTTTTCCCTCTCATTCCAGTGCTAGCAGACATCCTATTCCCTGTGCTTGGGGAGTTGAGGCTGATGGTTTGCAGCATCTGCAGTGGGCTCCTGTGGGTTTCAACCTGACAGCTTGTCTCCATGAAGGCTTGGTAATGAGAAAGACTGTGTTCCCTCTGTCTACATGTGTCACAATGACACATGCACAGTTGTTTTTGGAGCTTGTGTACACTGTGGTTTTCCTTTATCATCGCCTTGACAAGTATAGCAGGAGTAACGCCAGACATTTATCCACACCATCCATTTGTATAAGTTATGAAGTTACCATCAGACGCTTTTTAGTTGTCTGTCGAGGAGGTTTATGGCATGTAATTTGACAAAAGTATGGTAGAACAAAACAAAACAAACAAACCAAAAAAATCCAAGGGGCAACTTTGTTGGGTCCAGTTTTCACAGTCTGAGTGCTGCTGCTGCAAAACTGACTCCAGGTTAAAGGTCATGAAAGTTATGAAGTTGCAACCCAAAGTTTCAGGATGTTGTGTTTACTTGACAAGACACAATAAATATAAAATGACACTTGTGGTGTTGCCAAAAAGTTTTATCCACCATAAAGTCAAGGCCATAGACTAGCTGACGTCTCATTACAAACAGACAAAAAAAAACAAAAAAAAAAACATAGATGATTAAAAAAAAAAAAAAGTCATGTGATAAGTGACTGGAAAACAAAGAATTGAATTTGAATTTGACATACATAATAATAACATGTAGGATTCTCTTAATTGTTAAAATGTGATCTTTTGATTTTCATTAAAATAATAATAAAAAAGAAGCACTCATTATTGTTAAATAATGTTTAGACAACCACTCAGTTTCATACATGTACTTCTTCATCTTATTGTTAAGGATGTGGTGGATGATACATGCAGATTTAGCTGCTAAGATGATGATGATACTCAATAATTATTAGTGAATATCAATAATAATTCAATGTAAAACACTGCAAAGGAACCCCTGGTAATCCTCTTTGGACTACTTTGGCATCATCACAACACACACTTCATTAATTACAGATATTACAAGAAAAGAAGCCATAAAGCAGCGTGGACGTTGAGCATACGCTGCAAAGATGAGCGCTTTGCGTGTCATGTGTCCACAAATGTGGGATGTGGTGGAAAGTTCTTGACATAACTCAGAGGACAAATTTCTCTCTTTTCAGGTGTTAGTAAAAAATAATACAACCTGCCTGTGTTGTTTTCATGATTTGATTTTTTGTTTCTTTTGTTTTTAGGTAGAAGATGACTTCAAACAAAAGAAAACCAATCCAAATGTAATGTAAGACACTATATGTGCCAACGCTGGCTAGGCCATGTCTCATATTGGACACATCTCCAAAGTTGGCTCAAATCTCTTCATCTTTACCTTGACATTCACAATGTTCCCTCTTAGAACAGGCTCTTTCAGTTTTACACGACTTCACTGTATTTAAATCCTGACGGTCTTTTGAAGTCATTTTACCTGTGCTTTTTTCATTGTGCCTGAGCTCCGGCACGCTGCCATATCAATGCATGACCTTGGTGTTCGCTCAATAGCTACTCAGTGTCCCAGCTTGGCCTAACAAGCAGAAAGCCTTTTAATTAGTCAGCACTCTCAGAGAACACAGCTCGTAACAAACTATTAGCACTTAACTAACTGCCACAAGTATTCACACTGTGTGCATAAGGGGCGAAGGAAGGCCAGACACCAGCATCCCTCCCCCTATCAAGCTCTGCAGCTCCCAGCGGGGAAACTGTTGCTTAGAAACAGCATGGCTTCATAGCCACCAGTTGTGACCTGTAGTATTTAAGGATGAAGCACTCAATCATAGCAAGGGTCAAACGGGAAGGTTTGCAGCTCAAATTCCCTGGTGGGATGTAATGAGAGGCCAGAAGTTGTGTGATACAGTCTGAGGATACTGTCTGGAAGCCTTGGAAACTACAGTATCAGTGCGTCTGCACACTTGCCCTCCACATAACACGGATCAATTTGTCCTCCTCCTCTAATGTGCTTGCCTTCTCCTGGCATTAAAAGGGGAAAGACATAAACAAAATCACTCAACGCCACTCAGTCACTATGAGAGAAAGGTATTTATGGTCTCTGCTAAATGGATGGCAGACGACACTGATCTCCAGGGAGTGCAGGGACATCCTTGGTGACACTGCCTTTTCTAGGAAGAGGGAGGCAAATGGCTCAGCTCACAAATGGACTGGAATAAAGACTTGACATCGCGGTAGATAGTTCATGCTTCAGTGTAGAAAATCTGTCCAAAATGCAAGTCTGCTCCACAAGGTATTAATAACCTTGCCTGCTGCCATGCAATTTGGCAACATCTTCTAAAATATGCACCACTGGGAGGAAAGTGTTGCTGTTGACTGTGAGGGAAACACTAGTTAAACTTAGTTCAATTTAGTTAATCACTAAAAGTGTGTCTAAGAGTGAGTGGGTGAGGGGGAGAGAGAGAGAGAGAGAGAGAGAGAGAGAGAGAGAGAGAGAGAGAGAGAGAGAGAGAGAGAGGAATGTGTTTAATTGCTTTCTTCCAAATGAGTGATCACATTGAAGTGTTGTCGTGTTTTGAGTGGTTGTAGTTCTGCTGATGAGCTGTATTTGTATATTTGAGTATTCCATTTGTTTTATATGTTGTGGTGTCTTTGCTACATATTTCCATACATACAAACACATATCTTTTCTGTTGTCCTATAATTAATTGAATAAAAATCTCGGCCATGCCAATAATGTGAAGTGAAGTGAACTGAGGGACAGGAAGAGAGAGGAAGGGGGTGTAGAAATTAAATCCCCTGCAGATGATGATACTTATGCTGAAGATGATGTGATTTTCTCATGAGGGCTTCTCATAAGGCATTATCACATGAGGGCTTGAGCTGTCAAGTGTTATTCAGACCAAGTGATCTATCAGGTGCATACCTAAATTAAAAATCCAAATGCTGGTCAATATTTAGGATTTAGGATTTCAATTGTCTTGCATCAAGTAGGTTCTGCTGTCTTTTGTGCTGCAGTTTCTAACGTCTACACACATTGAATTGTGCTAAATGGGACATATTCTTGGATATATATATATATTTTTTTTTTTTTTAATCTCTGGCTATTGTAATGCTTGTCGCACCCAACAGGAATATTACAATCCTTCTTGTATTGCAAGATATTAGAGAGAAAAAGTTGCCATTACATGAGCTGTAGGTTACAGTTGTGTAAAGGGATAGTTCACCGAAATATGGAAAGTTAAATTTTACATGGTACCCAAGATGTAACATTCTCAATCCTGACAAAAATGCTATTTTGTTGTTACTGAAAAAAAGTAATTGACTATACAATTATTTCTGACTGTATTTGAAGGCAGCATCTGCTCGCCTATCTACAATTGCTATGGTGCAGAACAAGTATGAAAAATCTGTTATGTAAATGCACCAATCTTTGGACTTTTAGATCTACACTGCAAGCATCTGGCTTCAGAACACTTTTAGGATTTTTTAGAGCTGTAAAGAAACAGCCTCCAAAACATGAGAACTGTTGTGTGATATACTGACCTGCAAAACCTCACAAGTGTCTCAGTTGACATGAGGATGGGTAGATGATGATAAAAATAGTAATTTCTGGGCTAGCTAATGTTCTAACAAGAAAGCTATAGCTGCCCTGTGTAGGATGACAATAGCCATATGTTGTACTCATTTTTTTTTTTTTTTTTTTTTTTTTTTTTGTAAGCTCCCCCGTCGGGATGCTCACTCAAAATACCAATTACTTGCACAAATATTCGTTCCTCCTCTCAGTGAGGTCTGCTGGATACAGTCATGTCTTGCTAATGACACTGTTGTTGTTACCTCTTGTTTTTCCTGTTGTTATTCCCAAAGCATTTTTTTTTTTTTTTATCACATTTCAGTTATTCACAATGAGGTGACTATAGATAAAAGTAACATCTACTGTGGAACAAAATATTTCACAGTGTAATTTTGAAACAATATTTTGCCATGTTTCATTTTGTTTCCAAGATACTAAAATAGACCTCTACATTTCAGCCCCAGCAAGGAAAGGTTTGCTCAAGTAGCCCAAGTAGAAAATCAAACTAAACTCTCTGGATGACTGAATAGTAATGAAGCTTGCATGGAATGTGCCCTCTCCCCACACCAGAAAACATTGGGATCTTGTCAAGTTGTTTTTGTCCAACAGCAGTCTAATCTCAAGGTCTTCTGAGTGCTTCTGAGAAAGAGGAAGAGAGAGAGAGAGAGAGAGAGAGAGAGAGAGAGAGAGAGAGAGAGAGAGACTAACTCTGACCTTAAGGCTATTACTTTCAATGTTTAGCTGCCTCCTCCTACCTGTAACCACTGTGTCTCAACCTTTGAGGGACAGGCATCTGCCTCGCTGCCAGTTTGGCACGGTGGCTGACATTGGTACTGCAACTACAACAACAACAACAACAAAAATAAATAAATAAATAATATAAATTAAAAAAAAAAAAAAAAAAAAACATTTTGTCTAGAAACCACCTTTTTGTCCGATGAAGAGCCTGGGCACTCAAAACGTAACAGCTATAGCTACACATATCATTTCCTCCATAGAGGGCCAATCGAAAAGACACTTTTCTACAGCTCTAACTATACCTTCCACATGCCACCAGTCTAAAACTTATTATGCAAAAAGCTAGGTGGAAGGCTATTTGTGTGATGTCATCTCAGCGCACTCAAGTCTAATCATTCTCCATTCTGCTCCACATGCACGCTGCTTCATGCTCCTCCCCCTGCGAGCCAGACTTTCCTGCCTGCAGGCCCACACCTGACCTGAGATAGCAGCTCACACGCTAGTGAGAGTGGCCCTATGTTTGCTCTTGCGCACTTTACTGTTTGTGGAAATATGTGAAATGGACACTAATGTGTTTACTTTATAGGCCAAACAACACATGGTTTCTCTCCAGTTTGTCTACCATGTTGTGTTATGTAATTATGGAGGAGAAAGCCACACGAGAAAGGGTTTCAAATAGTTTCAGTGAGATGTAATTATTGCAAATGATAGTATTTGTTACAACCCCTCACTCTTTCCTTGTACTTGTTTTGAAATTATATTCTAGTTTCAATTCTTGGAAGAATACATCTCACTATCTCACAACACAGGATCAGTTAGTAAGTCAGATAATTTCAGAAAGTGTACAAAACATCCTCTGAAATTTTGTTATCAGTAACTTTGATTATTCAACTGTTTTCCTAAACCTATTATTAGAGATTAGTTTCATAAATTCAAACTAGTCTACAAGACTGATAGAGCATCATCTGTATCACAGTTATTACCTCCCAGGTATTTTGCATCTTCTCTGCCAAAGTCTGTTTTCACAGAGGTTGAGAAGGCCATCTCTGTCGTGCATGAACCCAACGCATAAAATATTCTCCCTGTGTCTTCCATTCCATGTTGTGGAGGTGCAAGATCAAATTTCTGACCCCTTAAATTTCAAAATCCGGTCTGAAGCATGATGGTTGATCTTCTGCTTAAGAAACCAAACTTGGATCCTGTTATTTTAGTTAACTAAAGACATATCACCGGTTTTGATTTAGACTGCTTCAAAGCACTGGGACTCAATTTAACAACTGACAGATGCAACTGACTGTGCACTTTTAACTCTTTTTTGCAGCATTTGATGCAGTTGATCACTGCTGGCTGATTGGGAAGTATGAAGGTTCCTGACTCACAAACCATTTGATAAGAGGTTAGTGCAACATGTAAATTTCTGTATAGCAAGGACTTCAATCTGGTTGGACAGTGCAGACAAATGGGGGCTGGGATGACCTAATGGGAATAGAGTGAGCACCTGTAGAAACGTTTTCCCTCTGGTTATATCAGCATCACTAAATGGCGTCCCAAACACAGCAACACTGATCACAGGAAAATAGTTACACTCATCCATACACACATGATCTTTCACTGTACTTTGCGAAAATATTGCCAAATATGCGCAGGTGTTTGATGTTGATTCAGCTGGTCTCCAGTTGGTGGTCTCCCTCTCTTTCGAACTCCATCTTTGCAAATAAATAAACTTGAAGTCGCTATTGATATGCAGATTAGTGCATGACATCATCTGGTAGCTGCTGGTGACTTTTGGAGCAGCTAGTTGCTACTGGTGGTAATACGGGCCTGCAGCTTCTCCAGCATGGTGTCAAAGGATTCTGCCTGGTGACAAGCATAGTGATCATAACATCCCAGGTTTAGTGTGACCCCCTAGATACATAACTGGACTTCATGTCTCCCCAGATCCACCGTGAGGTCCAGGGTCAGAGACGTCCTGTCTGCGCCCCGGTCTTGACTCAAGACCAGAAGACGCCAGCATTAGGGTCAATATGGAACAACCTGTTTGCAGAGATTAGGCTAGCTAACTCATTTCAGTCTATTTAATGGCTTTTTTGGTTTCTTTTATTGTTGGCTAATGTATTTCTGTATTTTGTTGGGTTTAAAGTCTTTTTTCTTTTCAGTTGGTATGCTCTTATGCTCTGTCAGGCGCATCTCGAGCTAGTTTTGAAAAGAGGCTATACAATAAAAAGTTTGTATTATCAGTACTGTTATTACATCTGCATTCCTTGTGTGCTCAGTTGCACGCACGTGTTGGCCTTGTTGTCGTTTTGCGTGAATGCATGGTGACCGGATCACGCAATTAACGCTGCTTCGCCTTTGTCTCTGTGTCAGAGGTCGCATGCGGCTCTCTCAGGCAGACAGTTCCCATTTCCATCATTTTCTTCAATAAGATCAACCTCTTTCAAGTTCTGTCTTTCAAGATGAGGCCGGTGATTTGGCCCCTTGTCAGACCTATAGATTACGTAACAGCGCTGGATTACACTTGACTGTGGCATGTGGAAAACCTGGCATGGCGCAGGGCGAACAAAGGCTGTAGCTTGTGTCCAGCGAAGCATGGCGGTATTACTCAGCAAGGAAAACATGTTTGTGATCAGAGTCAATCTGTGTTGTTAATCGGCCTTGGCTGATTCCCCAGGGCTGCAGCTGGAATTGAACGTGTGAGGGCTGACACCTAATTTTAAGCATATTAACAAACGACTAGAATTAGTCATTTGTGAAAAACAAAAAGTTTGAAAATATATAATTAACTAATTATTTAATTAAATAGAACTTGATTACCTATGCACGTTTTACTCTCTGTGTTTATTGGTGATGATAAATTTTCATGCTGTCTTATGTTTGTTTTGGTGTCTACAGGTGGCATGTTGATGTTTCAGCTCCATATTCTCCATTGCTTTGGATTTAGGATGACATGTTAATATAAAGTAGCTTTGAATTGCAGCAGCTGAACACTGAATAAGCAGTGAAAGAGCTACAGCACTTGGTCATTTTAGTGTGTATTAACAACGATAATGACACATAACTGTATTTGTACTATATACAGTATGTATATATGTGACAATATCAGTATGTGGCTTATTCTGTTTTTTTTTTTTGTTTTGTTTTGTTTTTTTTGTCTTTTCTGTCATTTCTCAACAAAATTATGGAGAACATAGAATTTTTTAATAAAAACAAAAAAAAAACAAGCAACTATTTGAACAATCAATTTTAATTACATAATTCAATTTTTTTTTTTTTTTTTTTTTTTTTGTACTGTGCAGTGTCTACAACTCTTTATACATCATTGCACTGTATATTTTTTACATTTCAGATGAAAATAAAGCCAGATGTTGCAGTGTGTTGTGCAGGCCAAACTCATACATTTGCAAAGTAACAGGTTCAGCTCATGTTTAAACATGGCATGCAGTCATAATTTGCAGTTTTATAAAACATCATGTAGAAAAAAAAAAAAAAAAAAAAAAAAGCCAAATGAAGACATTGCAGCTCAAAGTAAGACTACTCTTGTAATGAATTATTTAACTTGAAACTAAACAGCCAAATCTGAAGGATGATTCTCTAATCAAACAGTGCTCATACTGTATCAACAAACATTAATTGACTCTACTGTAAATTAAACTCATGCAAATCTGAAGAAATAAGGCGAGCTTTTAATTAGTAAAGAAGGGCCTCCTCTGATGTGTGTGTGCCTGGAGGTGCAAATGAAATGGGATGCAAGAAAAGAGCTAAAGATAATAGAGAGTAACTGTTTTATAATGATTTTTTGTAGCTAATTAATATTCAAGTTTCTATACTAGGCAGATTCAAATTTCAATATAACATGAGTTTGCCTTGTAGTCATATTTATCATTGTAAACAAAACTGTACTGTGCTCCATGCATAATTATTAAGTTATTGTAAGATAAATTCAAGGTGCCACTGTTTGCTTTGTTATCTGCTATGTTGACTTTCTTTGTTATACTTACTTGAGAGTCTGTAATTAAACGTCGGGCATGTCTCTGGAAAGGAATTGTCCCCAGGCTTCTGATTTGGAGTGAAGTAGACTTTTGTATTATACACGACATTAAATTGCTTCCCGAAAATAGATGAGATGCCTGGAAATTTGGAGAAAATGTGGAGGGAGCTAAAACAGATGAAATAAAACTTAACCTAGGCTACATTGTTTTCTGTTCTACATCACACATTTTATACGCTCTGACTGTATTGTCAAGTTGTTTTGGATAAGGCAAAAGTGCAAAGGCATACAAATAGGCGTAAACCAGGAAAGTATAAAAAATGAATGATTTGAAAGCATAACTCCTTCTTCTTTTACCCCTGAATAACACGTCTAACATTCATACTGAGACTAGGAGATCATCTGTCTGTGCAGGGCCATTGCCCCTTGGGCCCCCTTGGCCCCCTGAAAGTACACTTTTGTGGGCCCCCACCCTGACACGTTTTCTTGTCGAAGATCAGCATCATGTTCGGCATTTTGCATAGATAAATCGAAGACTGGTATGTAGTTGTTTGCAGTATGCATCCATCACATTCTCACAGCATTCCTCCAATTTGAAATTCTAGACCCAGCCCAAGGTCAGCAGGCAAAGCATCTGAGGAGAAGTTAAGCATTACCCATCTCCCAACTTTCAGTCTTGTTGCACAAGAAAACAATCAACCTGGACCATTCAGGTGTGGTAAGGGCTGCCGAGATGCAAGAGATTTATATTATTAATGTGTGGGGGGGGTAGGTTTAGGGTTGGTGGTGGTGGTGGGGTGGGGAGGGGGTGGGGGGGTGAGGGTGGGGGGGGTATGAATGTTTGTTTTTTTCACCCTCCTATGGAAAACAAACACAGGAGGTCTTACTTTATCTAACCCATTACCGTCCCGTGTTGTTTAATGGCGCCGGTGCGTCAGTGGAAACAAAGCTAGATAAGGAAGGCATTCATGAAAAAAGCTAGGGCAAAGGAAGAAAGTCACAAAATAACAACAGAACAAAAGACAGAAAGAAATAAAGAATATTGGAAAGAGGAATAGAAAGAATAGAAGAAAGAGGACAGACAGAATCAGCCTATTTTATTACCAAAACTCTCAACGTGTTTCTGTGAGCTTCAGATTATCTCAAAATCTGAAATCACCTTTTTCATTTTCCCCTTGACAAATCTGTAATGACCTGAGGATTACTGTATGGCCATAAGGGCCATGGAGGGCATAACAGGATCTTTTAGACAATTATTAACTCACACATGCACAGCCTCCTGAAACTATTCAACCTCAGGGGGAATGTCCTCTCAAACCAAGGTCACCTACAGGCACTGAACGTATCACTGAGTTTGGAAAAACACACCCATGATGTCTTACAGTATTTGTGACTCAACAGACAGCAGCCTATGTCATTAATGATTGTTATTGAGTTACACAGTTATTAAGTACTGTGTAAAATGATGAGAACTATAAAAGCTGAAGTTAAAGGTGAAGTGTGTTGAATGTCTGGTGACACCCAACTGACAAAAAAAAAAAAGTGGAATAAGCACAAAATGAATCAGTGAGTTGGCCATCAGTCATCAAATGTCATGACTAGTATGTTAAGTTTTTTTGTTTGTTTGTTTGTTTGTTTGTTTGTTTTTATCAGGTGAGTCTTCACTCCGGTCAGCCCTCTGCAGTTTTGCCACCCAGCACTCAGTATAATGCCACTGTTGCACAAATATACGCAAGCAAGCAAAACTTTATTTCGATAGCACATTACGTTTGAGGTGGAAGCACAATGTGCTTCAGAGAGTGTGGGCTACCCCGAATGTTGCAGCCAAACAAAAACTATGTGGATAGTGTACAAAATAAAACAATAGACATACATAAAGACAATTAAAACAAACATATAAATAATACATGTGAGTTAAAAACCATTATGAAGTATGAACATAAATAAATAAATAAATAAATAAAACAGTATAGTGACATAAAATAATAACCGACCAGTAAAAATAAGCTAAAACTAAAACTAATAATATTATATAATAAAAATAATAAATAAAAAAGTAATATAATAAAAGTAATATAATAAAAATGTAAAATAATAATAATAATAATAATAATAATAATAATAATAAAATGATATCAAATGAAAATTTTTACTCATGAGTTAAAAACCATTAAGACAGGTAGGAGTGAAATAAAATAATAATTAAAATCAGCCAGTAAGACTATAAACAGATATAAGAGCATATCAGAAACCCTGATAACCCCAGTGCACCATAAGTTATCATAAGATTATAATGAAGTGTTCAGGTCCTGAAGTGTATTTTAATAAGGTGGTTTAATAAACCCTAAACATAACCCTGAACTCTGAGCTGAAGAAACTGGACAAGATAGGCTATACCGTGAATTTTTGGTTCCAGAGCAGCAACTGTACTTATGATGAGTTCAGTCAACTGAGCTGACTGAGGTGCTTCACACTGAATTTAAAAAGCATTATCTGTGGAACACAGGTAAAAGAGACACACTTCTCGAATCGGTTGTTCCAAAGCTACCCTACAGGCGTATGCTAAGAAAATAAAATTTAAAAAAAAAAAAAAAAAAAAAAAAAAAAGGAACTGCAAAAGAGCTGAGTTGTGTGGAGGGTAAGTGCTGACCAGGTCAATACAGGAGTTTCACATACGCAAGATTGACATATTACACCATACACTTCCTCTTCAGTTGTGTTGAGATAGTGACGTTACACTTTTTCTGTGTACCTACTGGGATTTTGATTATGTAGCAATGATTCTTCTAGCCCAACTCATGCCATTATAGCAGACTTTCTCAACCCTCCTCCTCTCTGTCCATAATGAAAGACAAAGCAAATGAAAAAGGGAAAATGGGGGAGGATTAATATGTATTAATATGCAAGCAGAACAAATAAAATAAGAGCTAGAATTAATCAAACTACAGTATAAAAATATTCACAATTTTAGCACTACAGCTAATCTAAAATTACTTCCTAACTCCTTGCAAATGCCAGTGAGAGAAACCACAGTTGTAACTTTTTGGCCAATTAGGAAAGCCAGGCAAAATTTTCTAACTAAGAAAATGTTTACTGTGAATAATTTGAGCTTCAGTGTTGACAGGATCACAAAGAGGCAGCTAACAAACCCGGGCTGGTCAGAAAAACCAGCTTTCTAAAATAGCCCTC
This sequence comes from Myripristis murdjan, assembly GCF_902150065.1. Classification (NCBI taxonomy): domain Eukaryota; kingdom Metazoa; phylum Chordata; class Actinopteri; order Holocentriformes; family Holocentridae; genus Myripristis; species Myripristis murdjan. Next base: position 20,469,972 of record NC_043996.1, on the reverse strand, counting down.
GGTGCTGAAAAATCAGGAGCAGTCTCATTTGCTCAAAATGTAATTGCAATTATTATTTAGTATGTTGCTCAAACTCAACCTGAGCCAAAAATAACTTTTTTAAACTTTTTTTTTTTTTAGTCAGAAAGATGTTTGGTGTACGCAGTTGCATACAGGACCAGGAGACAAATAAATTTTTCTCACAACGTGTTGTGGCATCAACAACATGGAGCTCAGATCTTTGTGAATTAAGTCAAGGTGCTTACTCCACATGATGTACACATGATCCACGTGGTAGGTAAACACAGAGTCTATTAATTATTTTGCAGAGCATAACTTGGTCAAACCAGCTCGCCACAACCTTAAAGGCTGAATTATGCTTCCGCGTAGGAAGAGCGTACGGAGGTTGTACGGAGGTTGTACGCTCTTCCAACGCTGAAGCATAAGACACAATGCTGTAAGGGTCAGAAAATCATAAAACCAACAAGTGACTGGCAAATCATGATGGCTGGTTCCAAGCAGTCTACATTTTGCATGCAACTCTTTGACCTTGAAAAACAAACAAACAAAAAAAAAAAAACATCCTCTAGTAATCACAGTAATGAGCAGTTTCTGTCAGACAAACCCAGACATTTGAGCAGTTTGTCCAATCCGCTGGAGTGAATACCACTTGAATTAGAGTACAATGGAGTTTAGCCATTGTAATTATTAATACTGATAGCTGCTTTTAGCAAGCAGCCGCAGTACGACATTTCAGTTCTGAAGTTAGTGTGACACACTTTATGGTCCTACTGACATGCACCATCACCATAGAAACTAACCGCAATCTGCATTTTATTATGCAGCTTCCAGCCAAATGACAATGGCAACCAGTTCCAAGACTGTTCACATTCTGCGATTCAATCATTCATATTTAGTCAGTAAACTGAAGTGCAGTTGCATGAAAGGGATAATTGATGGGCTAGTCTTAAGCACAGTTAATGAAGCGGTAGTATCCACTGGAGAAGCTAAGAGGTTCCAAAAAAAAAAAATAAATAAATAAATAAATAATAATAATAATAATAATATGTCAGCACAAGGAGAACAGAAGGTCATTTGTGCACAGGATATTTTCAAGGCTACTTTTTAAGTCAATACATCTTTTATGCCTGTGAGTAAAATAATTCACAATCACTGTTGAGAAAATATGCACCATGCACCATCAAAATATGGTAAAATATATCCATACGGTTCAAAATATTTGGATATTTCACTGTTTCCAAAAAAAAAAACAAAAAAACTGCAAGCCCAATGACAATTACTAAATAGCAGAAAAACAAATTGTCTGACATGTTTTGGATGGAGTAAAAAAAATGAGAAATTGGTTCCTGCATTTTAGGTATTCTGTTCCAACTTCATATCTGAGCTCATTCAAAAGAGCCTTGAAGACACTTTAAGTAATGCCAGGCTTCTGAGCAACAATAATTTAATAATGTTTCACTGGCACTTGAAAATTGGTGAAATTGTCTTTCAAGGCCTCCAAACTCTGTCCCAGTGTGTGAACTCCTGTTCTTTTCATGTGTATGTTAAGCATTACTGAAGGCATTTCACGATTAGATTTTATTTATTTATTTAAGCATCACTTGTTTGCTTGCTTGCTTACTTATTTCTTTGTTTGTGAGATCCCAGTCACCCCAAAAGTCAGGTTTCAGTGATAGGTAAACATAATTACCAGGAGGGAGGGTCACTTCTGTGAGCCTGTTCATGCAGTAAGGATAACTTCAACTAACATGCTCGCCATAAAGATAAGATGTTTATCTTTCCCTTAATACCAAATACATAACTATTTGATTTCTTATTCTCTCTTTTTATCGTGGATCAAATGATGAGGAAAACCAGTGTTTGCACGTTAGGTCATGGGCAAATACTTAATCACCTGATCTAGATAAAATGTAGATGTGGAATTTGATCTGCTTTCTTACCAGAGAAGTAAACGCATGCTCTGTGGTTTTCAAGTTATATCGTATCCTCTACGCGGGATAATGTGGATGATATGACCAAAGATCTTGGTAAACCATGGCCTTTGTTGTGGTTAATCCCCTGAGCCCCCACCTGTTACTCAATGACACGAGTCTTTACCATCTTCAACAATAAAATGCAATCTTTTGCAATCGCCACAATGCTCTGAAGCACATAATGCCACAGGCAAGGGGCTTTAATTGTTTATTTTATTTCTTCCTCATCTGCTGTAAATGGAAAGAAAGAAAGAAAGAAAGAAAGACAGAAAGAAAGAAAGAAAGAAAGAAAGAAAGAGAGACATTGTATCCTTATAATGTTTCTCCTAGACATGAGTCAAGTTGTAGTTACCTTATCTTAACAAATCTTTTTTCTTCATTCTATAATATTCCAATGATATTCTTATAATATTGTGATAATAACTGCTAAAATTGATTTAAAATAATTGATTATTTTCTGTAAGGGTGATTTTAAAGGAGTTTACAATTTCAGCTGGTTACTCAATTGTTATGCTGACTTGCATATTTAATACTTTGACGATCATAACTCATGGGATCAGGCATGTCCACGGTGTGTTTTCAAAGACGACGAGTGCCTCTAAAGATGCTGATGCTGACTGACTCAGGTCTGCGGTCGTCTTTTCTGCAACATGCAACTGGTGGGGCAGCAGGCAAACCCCCTGACTCCTCCCACTGAGCCAGGCGGGTAATTCCCGTGAGGTGATGTCCTGTTAGTAACTTAATAAAGCTCCTGGTTGTGATCCCGGGCCACTATGTGTGGATCATATTCATCCGACAGAGCCGCTCTCTGCTCCAGCCTTCCGCTCAGACAGCCTTCTTGCCTGTAAGTACTGTGCCATTGCCACTCCTGTGTTGTGCTGAAAAGAGAGGTGACTCTGCATGCACTCTCACTCTGTTGATCAGCTCACCTGCACTTATGACTGCGGACAAATCACATTTAACGGGGGCAGAGAGTGGGAGAGCCTGTAATTGCATTGGGTAAGTTTTAGGAACGCTCAAAACAAATACTGACAAAAGTTGGTTGTGAAGTTTATTTTTTTTCTCCCTGCAGATTTGCTGGGGAAAAAAATGCAGTTAATATTAAATAATTAATGTTGACAGATTTTCAAGATGTATCTCACAGATTTTTGAATTGCTAAACTTATTTTCTACTGTCTGATCAAAAGGGGTATTTTTTTTCTGCAGATTTCACAGAGTGACAACATTTAAGGTATATGGTATATGCTATGACATGAGTGCTGTATGAGCCTACTATATGCACCATGGTTAAAGATGGCTCTGTGTGGCACCTTGTAATGGAAAGTCACTGGCTTAAATCCCTGGTGGAGATATAAGTGTTGTGCCCAGAGGCAGCTGTCCTGATAGGGTTCAGTACATTTCCAGCCACATGTGCAGACCAGAAATACATAACCAGGCTAATCATTTTGCTCATTATTCTTTTTGCCAGGAGGTGCCTGTCCTTGTATAACTGTGAGAGCATAATGGTGGCATTTAAAGGGATCTGGACCAAGGACTTCTGGAGGGCTGTGTCTGGAGAGTACCTTGCCACTCTAATCTTTGTTCTGCTCAGCCTGGGCTCTACCATCAACTGGGCTGCAGGCGAGGAGAAGCCTCCCCCTGCTGATCTGGTCCTCATCTCCCTGTGCTTTGGCCTGAGCATTGCCACCATGGTGCAGTGTTTTGGTCACATCAGCGGTGGACACATAAACCCAGCAGTCACTGCAGCTATGGTTGTAACAAGGAAACTGAGCCTAGCTAAGTCAATGTTTTATGTGATGGCTCAGTGCCTTGGGGCTGTTACAGGAGCTGGGATCCTCTACCTTCTCACACCTGCTGCTGTTAGAGGGGGCCTCGGTGTCACCCAGGTAATTATCTAACCTGACAAATTTATAGTTGAAACTCTAAAGTGTATAATACATATTCCTGCAGTTAAGAAAATTAAATGTTCATTATGAGAAGTCATTTATCAGTAATTTCTTCTGTTTCCAAGGTGAATTCTCAGATCTCTGTTGGACACGCCCTTGTGATCGAGCTCCTTATAACATTTGAACTTGTCTTCACTGTCTTCGCCACCTGTGATCCCAAACGCACAGACCTGGGTGGTTCTGCCGGTCTGGCCATCGGCTTTGCTGTATCCATTGGTCACCTGTTTGCAGTGAGTATCAGCCACTAAGTTAGTTTATGGGCCACATATGGAGTAGCAGATTGGGAACTGAGATTACAAAAACATCCAAGCCCTCTTTTCACATTTATATAAAATACTTGCATTCTCAAACACATTTCAAATGCAAACTTGTATATCATGCACATTAAACAAAAAAACATTTTAAAAAGAGCAGGTGCATCAGTGCATGGTTTTCTTCACTGTGCAATTTTGTACACATCTCACTGATTCACACCCACTTGCACATCTTTATTGGAGACTGCCATTGCATGGCAACCAATCCCTGGAGGGGGGACTCCTTGAATCCTGCAGGCAAATAAATGCACAGGGAAATTGATGTTACCTCTCATACTGCTCACTGATTTTTCCCTGCATCTGTGCAGTGCAATAGACATTTTCCTGTATCATGATTTGTGCAAGAATCTGTAAACTAAAAGATAACCGCTTTATAAATGAATGAATAAATGAACAAATGGTTTATTTTTGTGTCTTTCCAACAGTCCAAAGACACAAAAAATAGAAATAAACAGTACAAACAGACTCTACTGCAAAAAAAGAAAAGAAAATGATGAGACCTTTTAGCAAAAATTCCAATAATAAAAATAAAAACTATTCTTTGTCTTCTAGATCCCTTACACAGGAGCCAGCATGAACCCTGCTCGTTCCTTTGGGCCTGCAATGATCATGCTTAACTTTGAGAACCACTGGGTAAGTGACAGCACAAATTGAATTATCTTTCTTGCAGGTGGCCCAAATATTGCCCATTTATTGGCTACTTCTATTTTTTGACACTGACTTAGTTGGCTTGGCCATGCACCATTTCCTGTATTTATGGCAAAGCAAACAACCCTTTGCAGTCTAGTAAATCACACCGGTTAACTGGTTCAAACTGAACCTCAGTTTGCTGTGTCAAAATGCAATGAAATATTTATGCCTTGCAGCAGGTCATGATGATATTATTTTTAATGTCCCGAGGGGGGCAGGCTGTACTACAGTAAGCTAGGTATGGTATGCTGAAACCTGGTAAGGTCACAGTTAAACCACCACGTCAGGACAGTGAAGACATATGTGACCTGGTGGCACCATCAAGACAATCTTTACTCCTTTCCTGTCTGACATGAGGACTCCAAATGGAAAGAGAGAAGCATCCTGGAATGCTGTGCATGCCCATTAAAAACTAATGAATTAATGATTCCATCAAACAAGAGTTAAGTCCCACCAAATTGCTGATTTATGACGTTGCTTCGTAAAAATAAATAATAGGGCACTGGTTAATGCGATGGATAGCATGAAATCCCAATGGCAGCATAGCATATTGCATTTCCACTCTTTTTTTCTTTTTTTTTCTTTTTTTGTATCCAGGCAATTATATCCACTGACGCATTTGCAGACAGCAGGGTATCATGCATGTGAGTGTATGTGGTGGGAGGGTGTGCAACTGGTACTGTCGCTCCTGGTATCATGTTCAGATTGGCTGTCTCTTGGTAGCAAATGCTTGTCGAAGCGGACTCTGAGCTACTTGGCTCCTGTCAGGGTCATCATTACTAAAGGTTTGCCCTCTTTTCCCATCTGTTCTCTAACAGAGCAGGACAGTTTCGTCGGAGATGCCACTGCTTTATTATGTTCAAACAGTTCCCAAGGACACAGATTATCCAGGTGACTAATTAACGTGTTTGCCTTTTCCTTAATGGTAGGTGTATTGGGTGGGACCCATCCTGGGAGGCATCCTCGCTGCTGGACTGTATGAGTACCTGTACTGTCCCGACCCTGAGATCAAGAAGAAGCTGAAACAGGTCTTCCAGAAAGACTCGTCGGGGAAATACAAGGAAGTGGAGACCAGCGTGTATCTGGGAGAGCCGGAGGACATCGCCATCAAGTCGGGCTCCATCCATGCTATTGAGGTGGAAAAATCGGAGAAAAAAGATCCATTCCGGGACTCGACGGGAGAGGTGCTGTCCTCTGTATGACTATCACGTGCACTGGAGATGGAGACCAATCTGTAGAGCAGATTGGTCTCCATCCATCTTGAACTTGTCCTTCTCCAAAGACTCTAAAGCAGAATATGGCTTCTGTCAACGCCTGAGGTTTCACACCATCGCCAGCTGTATTATATTAGCCTAGAACCAAAACTCAGCAATGTGATGGCAATGAGACAGCACTGCTCAATCTGACTGTTCGAGTAGCCACAAACATCTCTTGTCTTTCTAATCCTACTCCTCAGGCCCACAATGGTTCAACAGCTGTGTTGGCATGTGGCACACTGCAGAATGACAACCAGCAATACACTGTGGCAGGGAAATATGTGTAGGGTCAACCAATTACGCAGGGTCATTACGCTGAATTTGAGAAGTAGAGAAGAAAATGCTGCCTTGTTATTTTTGGATTAGTGTCACATTCGGTCCATGTACTACACATGTAATAACATGAGAGATTTTCCTTGGGATCATTAACCACATTGCAGGTCTTGTGCTTATTAGCAGGCTTTATCTGTTGTATTAGAGTGCTCTCCATTTTCAGAGCACCAATCAGGGAAACATCCAATCAATGTATTATGCAAACATCTTTGTAAAAGTCTATTTTGACTTTCTATTGTGTGCTATGTCTATGACCATCTGGTGATATATTTTTTTAATTCTATACTGTGATATTGTGCTGTTTTTAGATTTCCTTTTCTAGAAGCAAATCAGTTCTTCTGACACACCTTTTTTTATTGCATTTTATGATTTTACTGTGTTTTCATAATCAAGTGTTTAATTTATCTTTGATAAAATAGTTGGCTGATCTGTCCTATGCATGACTCTGTGTCCAGATGCTCTTACTCACTACTGGATTTCATAGCTGGAATGATCACAGACTGGAGGTAACATTTAACATGCGTGTGTAAGAATTTTAAGTCACCACAATAAACTTTTTTTTTCATTTGCAAGTCATTACAAAAGCTACTTTATTGGCATGTTAATTAATATGTGTGCAAATGATTGCAGCAAACACACTAATGAGATATTGCCGCAAAAATACTGCATGTCACAAATTCACAGTGGGCTTGTGATTTTACATTAAGGCCTTCTACATGTTTTGTCGCTTCTTTCTGGTAGTAAAAGCTCGGCAGTGGGAAGAGAAAGACTGAGGTCAGTGATGGATAGTCTCATCTACCTTGAGGTTGTGTCTCCCAATGGCCAGATAAATGTCCATGGTGTGTGTTCCCTGTGAGTTAAGTCTCTGAGAATAGCTTCATGTAATCTCATTCCATCAGCAGAGAGCGCAGGAAATGGTACCACTTTGTCATATGAAATAGAGGTGATCTGTTATATCTGTACTTTATTTCCTTTGCAAAAAAGAACAGGTGCGGTCCCATATCCTTTCTGTAATGGCGAGGAAATGATGGGCGCCACTGATCTTGCCGCCATTAACTCTAGTCACCTATGTGATGTAACTATATTGTGTTTGCAGGGCTTGAAAGACAATATAATTCAGATATTAAATCAAAATTGTTCTTACTCCTACGCACCACCACCACTTTACCCCATCCTCAGATCGCCGTCTTCCCTAACTGACTGCAAGTTTTACATGTGACAACAGCATCACCTACTGGCCAAAGTTACACACCTACCGTATAATAACTTGTATGTTTACATTTCTCCAGGGGAGGGCAGCCACGAGCCTTGTATGCGAGGGTTACACTGTGGATGTGGGCAGGCCTCAGAAACTATAGTCAGCTTTAATCATAAGTCTATACCACATTTCATTTGAAATTAGTCCAGGCCCAGTCATTAATTCAACTCTACACCAGAGGATTAGGGATCACAAAGCCCCATGACAGGGAGCCAGTTCTTGAATACATAGCTTTATAATTGCCAATCTGAGTTCATTATTGGGTTTTCAAAAGCATTTTGTCAATATTCCCATAGTTTGGACTGAAGTAAATCAACACTATAACATTTGCAGTATAACACGTTAACGTTTTGCAAAAAGATTAAAAAGTCGCTAAGCTTATTTTCACAAAAGGAAGAAAGAACTGCACTTTTTTGCATTATAAAGTTGCTGACACTTTCCATGAATTAAACTCCTAAAATGCTATTATTATATGAGTTTGCTGCAGTCCTAATGAATGCCGTGCTTTCAGGGCAAGTCTTGAAAAGGGACATCAGGGAAACTCTGAGCAGCACTGTCCCTTACCTGTGGGCACGCTGCCTGAATCCCTGAAGGCATCGGTGGCTGGAGGCCAGCACTCTCTCAGCTCCCCTTCATCATCTTTATAGCCCAAATAAATGAGTACATAAATCTGATGTTCCATGCATCGACTATTTCCTCTTGGGACAGACAGTAGGGAATGGGCACTCGGTTTTGATTTATAGACCTTGGCTCATCTGGGGATTAAATGGAGGGAGACAGGAGAGAAGAGCTGATTGGATTCTGGCTTTGTTCCAAATTTAAGCTGTTAACACTGTGGCCAGTAGGTGACAAAAAGTAAAATGTTGGAGATTAGGAAAGTGGTTGCACGCGGCGGCCCTCCCATGGTATCTGTACACAGCAGGATATTGTTGAAATTTCTCAGGATTTATTTTCACACTGCAAAAGAACTCAGTGCAACGCTGTCAATCACACACTGGAACGTTCTCAGAAAAATGTCCTCTCTGCCTACTGAAAAACTTAAAAAGCTTATGCCAAAACAAATACAAAGTGACAGATAAATGACTTAACCAGTTCTTTTTCAGCAGTTTGGTTGTTCACATCACAAATGGCCTATCAGCCAGTTGTTCAGCATAAAACTGATATAGCACTAGATATCTCAATTTCTATTTACATTCATAGCATACACTAATAATGGATATTGTCACAGCTAAAGCATCATTTGCACATCATACAGATGCGAGCAATGTATATCTCAAGCTGCATCTTATGGCTGTCCCTTCAAGAACAGATCTTCCTATGTCTTGTATTTTCAACTTGAAAATTTGGATGCTAAATTCCCAGCATACAACAGAAGGGGCAAAAGATAAAACACACACCTTAAAGATCATTAGCAATTAATATTTGGGGATTCATGAAGAAAAACAGCGTTAAACACTTGTTTAATAATTCATACTATAAACAAGAAAGTCTCCCACTTCCTTAATAATTTAGACGTAAGCTAATGTTGATTTATTCAGGAAGGTCTCTGCCACCAGCACCGCCTGGAGTGCCCAAATTTGAATTAAAGTAGGACAGTAGCAGGCGAGTCTGTAATAACATTTGTATAATTTTATTATTGCTCTGGGCTCAGTTCATTTCCTCCTCCAGTAGCTGCGTGAAATTGTTTGATTCTGGAAACCGCCTTGAGTCTGCGGCTGTGGGGTTGGAGGGTGGTACAGGAACAGGAAGGCATGCGACACACTCTCTGTCTGATTCTCTGTCAGACACATAAACACAGGCACACAACCACATTCACACACACACACACACACACACACACACACACACACACACACACACACACACACACACACACAACCATACATGCACACACACATACACACACACACACACACACACACACACACACACATACACATACACACACACACAGTGAGAGAGAGAGGGAGAGAGATAAATAACTTTGTTATTCAGGGTTTCATAATACTGTTACATTGGCTCACTTAATAACTCAATCTGTCGAGAGAATATGATTGATATCCTCACTCACCTTGTCGCTTATGATAAATATTTTACTGTGTTTATGTGAGGTAGCTTGGAAACTGAATAACCCAGGCATTCATTACATTATCAAATAATGTAAATATGAGATTTTGTGTTTGCGTCCCATTTCAGCGGGGACGTTGCCATTCCTAGTTAACATTAGGAAAAGATGTCCCTTACACTTCCTGTGGAAAGATATTGTGAGGCACCTGAGCTGATCAAATTCCAGCTTTTTCTAACTTTGACACTAAAATATATTTCATTTCATTTGGCCTGTGAGAAAGGAAAATAAATAAATAAACAAACAAACTGATTATCATTTGGAGGTTTACTAACCTATCAAAACTTGGTGGTGTGATTTCTAGTTTGCGGTGCTCTAACTGCATTGCAATTTTGTTTACCAATGATAGGACTTTCATTTCCAAAATGGTAATTTACAAAACTCTGATTACTCTAACACAAACAATCAAGTTTAGGAGGTATTAGCCCATGTAACACACACCTGAGACCCCGGTGGCTTTGAGACAGGAAGGGAGGGTGGAGAAGTTCTGATTGGTTTCCTCAGGGCTCAGCTTCCAACTTCCCACCCCCACATTCCCTCACTGCCTCACCCCACCACCCCTCCTTCAATTCCTTTATGCAGAGCAGCCCAAACTGCAGTTTGATGAAACACATTTGTTTGACTTAACTCTTCCTTCGCCATCATGGCCAAATCTCGAAGGCCTGGCGCTCGCTGTAATGTGGCCCATCAGCAATTGGGTTAATGAGAGGATATATGTACAACTGTGGGACTTGACCGGAGGAGCTGTTTTCCATTTGGGTTTGGTCTGCCCGTGTTATTAGGGAAACCTTTATTATTGTTGCCCTCTAGTGGGAACCATATAATAGGATTACATTTTATTAGAGCCTTGCAGCATTACCCAAGCAGCCCCCTCCTCTTGTCTCTCTTCCCCTCATAGTAGTGTCACTGGCTCCTCTGTCCACTGTGGGTGGGGTGGGTGGGTTCAGGCCTTAAAGGGAAGCCAGTGAGAGGGGATGCAAGTGGTCCCATGCAGCTGGGATCCTATATTCATCTGAAGCAGTGAGGTGTCAGTGGAAAGGCTTATTTTCAGATTGCTTGTGTCAAATTAGAAAAGTGCAACTATTTTGGTTGGCTGAAAAGAAGCAAAACTGTCATGTGCACCAAGTTGCTATATTACTGTAAGCGTAATAACACAATTGAAATAGAACAGTGACACTGCACTGAGTTTGCACGCTGGAAGTTTCTGAAGTGGAACATGGACAAAGACACTGCGCCAGCAACTTTGATCAAATTAATGCTGGTTTCTTCAACGTTACTGACTTTACTGGATGAACAAAAACTGTCCTCTGTCATACAACGCTGTTTTTAATGGTTCACCTTCCGGGGTCATACCTCGTGGCGTTGCCGGATGAAAACTGCAGCTATGGAGACATCCCCTAGAGTTTAAGTGAATTGTGCCAAAGATAATATTTGATGAACGGCTATGGCTTAAAACTGTTCAACCCTGCAGGGCAGATTGAGTCAGGTTCTGGAGCAGTTTCAGCACTTTCCCTTATCCATCCCACTCTCTTACATAACCACAGGCCATTATAGGGGAGTGGTGAGTACAACAGCAGTCATTAACATGATCCCAGGCAATACCAGCATGTCTCATAGCACTCACTGACTTACAAAGACGGGGTAAACCAGTGTCAATCAGTAGAAAAATAGAAGATAAGGCTTTGTAGGTGCAATGCTTGTGACTAAATGAGGATGAAGTCATCACTGTTCAGATGGTTCACCCACTTAAAAATGATCTGGCACTGAAAATCATGATCGGGCAAAACAGTATCTCAGCTCTGAATTGTATGCACACTTTAGACAGTGGAATACACATGGAGACAGCAGAAAGCCTGTATTATATTTAAAAAAAGAGTTCCCCTCTCAGATTCCAGATGAAAGAAGTGGCAAAAGAGTTAATTAGCAATGACATTTATAATGGCTCCTTATGTATTTGTGAAAACGATTGCTTTTGGTTTGTCGAAGTTCCAATAAGTTAAACCAGTTTTCCAGAGAGTTGTAAAACTATTCCTCTCTCCTGCAAATGCATTTATAGCCCGAGCTATGATGTCATTCAGGCAGTTTCTGTTTGGGGCAACTCACATCTGCAACCAATTTGGATAATTTGTCCACCAAAATGTGGTGTAGTCAGTGCTTGCCTGCTGTTGCTGCTGTAGCAGCTAAGTCTACATCCAAGGAAAATACACTCCTTCTGCCACGGCGTCAGAACAATGGCTTTGTTTCTGGTCTCAAACACCAGACGTATTCAAAGATCTCCACTGGTCAGTTTCAACAACATCTGACGCATATTTTGAATACTGAAGACAGAGGACCCCAAAATGAATGGGCTCCATTTGTGTGGAAAATGGATAACGTATGGGATTTTAAGGCCTGGGGTGCTCTCAGTTTGCTATAGTTTGTCAGCCTAACGGCACAAAACTGTGTGTGTGTGTGTGTGTGTGTGTGTGTGTGTGTGTGTGTGTGTATGTGGTTGGGGTAGGGGGTGGGGAGGTGGGGTAGTTGTAATGCAAGGCTTGCTGTTTGTGCGCCAGCCGGTAACCTCCAGGGCAAATAACTTCATCGCAACACTTTAATCCTGTGTTTGTTTTCCTGTGGGACATGGTGGTCAAACAGTGGAAAGTTTAATAGTCCCTGGATTGGATGGACAAGGGATAGCCGGCCCTTCCTCGAAAGCAATTTTTGTTATCTTCCTTGTAACATGCTGTGAAAAGCACACTCTTTTGATGACAAGAAGTTGAACATGCTGTTGCATGCATGCATACATTTTGAAGATATGCATCGGTCCCTGGCCCCTTGTAATAGCCTTTACACTGTATGTATAATACTCATTACTGAAGTAGGCATCATTTAGACTCAGTTTTCTCACATGAACACAGCCCATATATAAGTAATTGTTTGTGTGTGTGTGTGTGTGTGTGTACATGTACATATATATATATATATATATATATATATATATATATATATATATATATATATATATATCTTATGTCTGCTACAATGTTACAATGTTACAATAACATGACCAACATAACCAAATAGGTTTGGTTTGCTTTCATAGCTCTTGTCAAAAGTTGATGCACTCAGCAGTAGGGGGCGAAAGAGTGGGTGCATCAGCTCTATCCATGTTATTATATGTGGCATGTTAAGTTAATAGTTGAGTCTGTGAGCAAGGGATAACTGTCTCAGTTGTGTGACCAGATGTGCACAAAACAGCACTCATGACTCAAGCAGAATAATTAAGCATGTTCTCATTTCACCTATGAAGGAATTTTAAAAGAGGAATGGGTTATAGCCTGCAATTCCTTCACTGTCTGTATCCCCCAAGTGAATCTAAAAGCCTCAGAAGTGCCTCAATCTTCCTGAAATCATGCATGGTTGAACATTTGAAATGAGCTCGCACATCAGCCTCAGGCACTGATTCAGACTTGATTGGGGCAAGGCAAGCTGCAAGTGCTTATTTATACAACTACGTCATTTGGAGGTTGGCCAAAGGGAGGAAAGAGGCAGAAAAGATTACAAAGGAAAAAACTACACTGTGAGAATTTCATTTACCACATTCCATTAATTTAATAAGTTGACTGTAGGCTAATCAACAAGTTGTCTGATGCTCATGCAATGTGCATGGCCTGTGTAAGGAAAGAGTCTAAAAGATAGGTTACCCGTTTGAGAGGTAGAAAAAAAAAATCAAAGGACTCCACCAACAATCTATATAATTATCATCATCTGCTGCTTTTCCTCCCTGGCAAAGAAACACTCCATCCATTTGTAGAAATCGCCTGGGGGAACGTTACATCAAAACTAATCATAACGATTAAAATCAGCCTCTCTCTGCGAGAGGGAGGCAATAGGCAAGTTGGAGGCAGGAGTGAGGGTGTTGTAAATGCAGAAAAAAACTACATTTCTTTATTCGATTTTATAAAACATAAACTCAACAAAGACCGAGGCACTGCTCTGCTGTGATCTCTCCCTTTGCTCGGAGTTTTATTCTGCAGATTGGTTTAGACTGGGGCAGAGACATGAGCTAATTGTATCCTGATCTTTGCCTTGAGGGGTTTCGGAGCCCTGAAGCAAGTATTCTCTGTATTTTGTTCTGTCTACCTTAGCCAAGCTATTGCATTTCTCACTGGTGTAGGAAGAGAAGCAGATCGTGGGCCAAATCGGAGGGAAAAGGTGCACAAAAAGATACTTTGTGCCGTTCTATGTTCCAGGTAAGCGGAGATTTATTTGGTTTGCCATTATTTCCGAGGCTGGATAGACTGGGACATTGAGGCGCAGCCGCTTTTACGCATGTGCCAGGCGATTCGAGCGGTACAGTTCTTAAAAATATTTAACCACTTCCTGGCTATTGTTCCTTAGTAACTGTACAAATTTATGCATGTGACTATGTTGTGTCTATGTTGAGGCTCCCCTGAATCTATCAGAGTAGCGGATTATATACGATCATGTCGAGCAAACACTCCAGTTGTCACCCGTGTGAATTCGCTCCTGGCGCGTTTCAGCTCCAAACACATTGCCGTCTCCGTGTCCCTGTTGCGGTATAAGTTGCCCGTAACTTACTTAAACAGCGTTTGTCGTCTTCATAAAGGCGTTCCCCGACTCAGTTTTGTCCTAAAACAGTTTCATTTCCTGACTGCCCCAGATCGTCTAATGAAAGACGCCATTGTGGAGTAATTTTGCCGGAGGGGTTTTTCTTATTTTGTAAGACAGGAGGTACCTATTCTACACACGTCAATGCAGATTCTGTGAATCATCTATTAATACAAGCCGTGGTTTTGTTAAGGCGATCATATCTAAGCAAAGTAAGACAAAAAACGGAGCAAATTTTGTCCTCTTGTGTCTCTGACCTGTAACCGTGCGCAATGAAACTCCAAGGTTCAAATGCGAGACTGTAGTTTTATCAAGTGCAGGTCTGGATTTCTGCTGGCTTATGTGACCATATAGCATGTATATACATTTACAGCGTGTACTGTGTATAAAGTTTACAGGCTAAATTTTACATACTAATCGAAGGATGGGTAGATCATGTAGGTTGGTTACTTTATTATTTCCCAAGGCACTGTAGAGCGGGCTGTCTTGTGCAATTTAATGCTTAATACAAGCATTTTTTTTTTTTTTTTTTTATTTAAACTAAAATCATGTAATCCTCTAAGTTCGTGTCACCTGTACTGAAAGCCAATGCTCCATTTTAGCAGTATGAAAAGGCGCACGCATCAGTTGGGTTTGACTGAGATGTTGGTTGTAAGGACTGGACACTTGATGGCGCTGTAATCGCAAAGCCACAATCAATTTCTTTTCACTGCATCTCCTTTTTTTATTTTGATGTCCAGATATTTTTTTTTTTTACTGACACTACACTTTACAAAATCGTTCTGATGTAGCAAATATTTATAGATCAGGTCAGTCATATAAAATGTGTCAGAGTTGCTAATCAGTCAGAGATGCCTTGGTAGAGGCGTAGTGTAAAATTTGTAAATCTTACAAAGAGGAATATTGCTTTCTTTCAGCTTAGGGATGTGGATTTGCTCTGCCATAGGACAGTTTGGTCTGTACCAGTGAACATTCACTACTGTTTCCCACAGCCTGAAGCAACAGAGAGTTCATCCCACCTCCTAATCTGTGATGTCACGCTGATGTACAAACTACTCCACACAGAGTGATTTTGAAGAGGTGGATGAGGTGACTGACTCTTTCAGCAGGCTGCTTGTAATGATAACAGGCTGTGATTATTTTTCTGTCTCAGAAATGTGAGAGCATTGCTATGATAAATTAATCACCTCGCAGTAAAAGCTGAAACTTTGTATGACTTTAGAGAATTGGCCTTTTATTCATAGCTAGTACCACCACCACCACCTCTTCAACGTTTTTGTCTAAACTGGTTTAGTGATGAACCTGGGGTTACCGGAATGCTCTGAACGTTGTATACATTCCTGCATTTGTTATCACAAACATGCTTAGCTGCTTTGATCTTACTATAACTGAGAAATATGTTAGGCTGTAAATAAATGAATGCACAGATACAGCCAATGAAGTTATGAAGCTGGCATATAGTGGAGAGAGAGAGAGTGAGAGAGAGAGAGAGAGAAAGAGAGAGAGAGAGAGAGAGAGCGAGCAATAGTTTCTGTGTGCAAAACCATATTGACATATTGAGTAACAGCTTGTAGTTACATATATATATATATATATAGACTATTATATGGTAATAATGTCGTTTTATTTATATATAGTATATTATAATGCATTAGTTAACTTTGGAGCTGTGTTTTGGCACTTAATGCCTAATGCCCATTCATAAAATAATGCAAGTCCCACCAGACAGTCAGAATCCAGTATTCAAAGCCATAGTGTGATGACAATTGATATCCGCATTACTATTTTTTTGGCACATTTTTACAACCTGCAGTGAGTAAAGTTAACCGAAAGTGTGTGTGTGGACATTTGAAACAAATGGCCATAGGCGACGAAGCAGAGACAACCCATCCAGATTATGTAAATACCAGTCTGCCTGCCTCCAACTGAATGTTAATGCTCTGATCTGAAATGCTAATGGTGTCTAGTGTGATATGTCGAAACACTGAACAGTTGCATTGTGGGATGGAAAATTGAAAGCTAGTTGCTGATGATGATCCCAATAGGCCCTTGTATTATTGCAGTGTTGGTAAAGCATAAGCTGATGGGAGCAGATCCTTATAGTACCTCTTACTTTTTGAAGCATTACTTCATTAGCTTATAGCTCCATGTCTGCTAGAGATGTAAAGGAAAACGTTAAAATGATGATTTTGCATACAAGGCTTACCATTAAATGATTTCAGACGACTGGAGGAAAACAACAGGGGTAACTAGAGCAGCCTAAGAACTTGAGGCTTTGATGCACTGTGCCTGTTTTGGATTTATTTGAGCATATTGTGGTGTGGACGCCATCAACAAAATTACACAAGCTGGGTAAACAAGCAAGCCACTAAATACTGAGAAGTTTCAACTTTGTTTCACAATAGCTGGGGACCTGGGAACATAACTACACACGCAGTCACATGTGAGATGCCTCGCACACAGATTTTGCAGCACGGTGCCAAGTTTATAATGGCAACAGGTAGGAAAGCATGTAACAGTGGATGGTCTACAGTGCACTATGTGCTTCCTGATAGATGCTAATGGTGCACTGACCTCTCAACTGTCCTGCAGGCACTCAAATGTAAATGTATGGGACAGAAATGTGATAAGTTGTCATCGGTCCAGGTAAAGGTCCTCAAGACATGTATCTTTACTCCCATCGAGCCAGAGTGATCGCATGATATAAGACCCCCCCCCTTCCAACACATATACACACACATACACACACACACACCAATCCACCCACCCACCCCCAGTTCTCTTTCACTCTGTCTCCCTTCCTCTCTTCTCTCTCACACAATTTTCCATAATGCCTTACAGATTTTACACTCAATCCACCTTTGCGATGACAAGGCTTTGAGGAAATCCAATTCCACCGAGCTGTTTTCAGAACTTGCTCTCCACAGACACACACTCACTCACACTCATGCACACACACCACCATCTCCACAAATTAGTCAGGGAACAAATTACCTGCATTCTGAGTGTGATCCCACGCACTTTGCCGGCTGCCTTACACAGGTCCCCTTTTGAAGAGCAGCCATGTGATTTCTCTCTCTTTTGCCCTGCAGGCCCCTTTGCCTTCTGCGAGGGATTCTGGAGTTGAATTTTAAAACTATGTATGGCTGCTGCCTGCGCTTATCAGCGCGTGCACAAACGGCATGCAAATCAGACCAGGATCACACACCGCATTGGAGGCCTACACTCAAAGGCAAGCTTAATTGCTAATTGGGTATCTAGGTGTGAAACTCACACTGCCAACGAGAGTAGAAATGTGGATGTTTTAAGGCCAGTGGTTGAACTAATTAATTTTAATCTGAATGTTATTAAAAATTGTGGATTCCCTGCATTTTCTAAGAAAAACAGCCCAAGAGAGTGCTGTGGCAATACTTTGAACAAGGATTGGACATATTGTTTGTCTGGTCTTGTATTCCATGATGTCATTAGTGTGGTGTTTTGAAGTGGTCATGTGGTCATCAGAGCTGGATTACACACTGTAATCATTTCACAGTAAATAATAGGTTTGTCTTTCATTTTAGAGACAAGAATAGCCAGTGGGATATCAATTAAAAAGTAGATGTTCCAGGCGCCTCTGTCTTCTCTGAGGGCCAGATTGCTGTTTTGGGGGATGCGTGATTTGGTACCTGGCTGCTGATGCTTATCAGTCTTTATTAAATCTACCACTAAATGGTACTTAAGGGAGAGTGTTCATTTTTTCCCTTCAATCTGTAATCAATGAATGCAGATAATTGCTCAGGGAAAATGCTATTACTGGTCGCTTTATGTGAGTGGAGGGGTTTTGTGATGGAGTGTGGAGACCAGTTCAGCTAAGGTCTGAGAAGAGGTCAGGGGAGTTGATGATATTTTTTTCAGGTGAGTGGGTCTAGTCTGCAACAGGAATGTGCTGTTTTAATGGCAGCCAGTCACTGAACATGTTTTGTATCCTATACTGGCACTGGACTTTGTGCTTTATGGGACTGCTGAAAGAGTGAATGAAGAGTGAATGGTGAATAAGCTGCTGCTGCTGCTGCATCAGATCCAGATGAACAATGGATAGCAGCAGCAGGAGGAGGGTGACAAGGCGCAGAAAGACTTCTTCAAAAGGGCAAAGGCCAGATGGCAAGTCCAGATGTGCGAACGTACCCGACTTCCAAACAACCCACACTAGCACTTTTGCGTAAACAAAGGCGCAGAGCGTTTTCTCCTAATTCTGAAAATGCGACACACAAACCTGCCATTGAAACAGCGACAGCCCAAAAGACCCGGAGGCAGTACAATGCTAATGTTGTCGGGGGCTTTGACTTCTCCCAGCCATTGCAAAGAAGCTGCTCCGTGTGACAGCCACGGCGCCGCTCTTCCCCCGGTGTGCGCTGCCCGTTTTCACGCCTCTCTAGATTTGTCAGGTGTGCCGGAGAGCCGACCGCGTGTATCTAACCTGAAGTCTGCGCCGTAATGGACGAAACGGATATCATGGACTTAACGCATCAGAAAGCGAGAAAGCGACCGCGTCCAATCAGTTCTGTGGATGAGTCCGTACACGCTTCCCTCAAACGACTCCCGATACGAGCGACGGAGTGCAGGGAGCCCTCGCTGATGTTTGCAGTCAGAGGAGATCCTGTACCCGCAGCATCTCTCAAGCAAAATGACCATTCTGTGACTTCCTCTCCGACCACAGTAATGCCAACGCAGGTAAACGCGCAAAGTCCGATCTTGTCTGGGGAAAGAAAAAGAGAAAGAAAAAAAGCAACAACAACTGAAGCCTAGTGGTCGACCTGTCACTTTTACACAGGAGCGAAAGTGAATACAGACTTAGGTTGTATTGAATGCAATGGTTGAATAGATGGTTTCCTGCCGATCTCAAATCCAGTGTGCACATAATTCACATTATGTTTCCGGGCATACACACTCTTTAGTTTGCTGCATTTTATTCTGCTTTAAAACCTAGACTTATTCTTTTTTTTTTTTCTCAGTATGTGTGTAAGTGCTTATACAATATGCTGCATGCAATATAACTTGCAGTCTTCAGTGGCTGAGTTGTAAGAGAAAGAAACGTCATTTCTGAATATTCTCTTCCCCCCTCCTGAAACTTTGTCAGTTTGGGGAAAAGACAATTTTGTTCTGTGGGCTTTTGCAGAGATTGCCTGCTAATTGTGTTTTTAGGTTAACAGGAGAAAATTCCTCTAAATCCTATTACATTATTCAAATCTAGACTGATTATTGCTCATTTACAATGGCTGTGAGATTGATGCTCCAAATTAATTTGGTTTTGGAGATTATTGCCCACAGGAATGAATGGCTGTGGATTGTGGCAACATTCAGGTCAAGGTCAGGCTGCTCTAACTTGCAGAGACAAACCTTCTGTTCCACTCCTGACTATGGAGTGTGTTACACTCCAGAAATTCTCAGATACAACAAATCTTCATTTTTAATAGGATCTCATATATCTAATAATGGACAGTTTTGGGAAATGTCACATGGCTCAGAAATTTCTTCAGCTTGAATGGCACATCTCGATCTGTATTTGAAAGGACAAATTACCATTCAGTTTGAATTCCATAATGTGCATTATACCTGTCTCTCTAAATGATGTGTTCCCTTTGACTTGTATTGTTTTGCAAAAGGATAATCGCTCCAGCATGTCCAGGCCCATGATCACGCGGTCACCAGCGTCTCCCTTGAGTAACCAGGGCATCCCAACACCTGCACAGCTCACCAAGTCCAACGCCCCTGTGCACATTGACGTGGGCGGGCACATGTACACCAGCAGTCTGGCCACCTTAACAAAATACCCAGAATCCAGGTGAGTCTGCCTTTAGCTTTAATGATGCGCTGTAACCAGTATATCTTGTGTACACTGTGTGGTGGATGTGAAGTTCATGAAGTTTACAGAGTATCTTGTGCTTAAATTATGTGGTATAGTGTTGTGGATCAGTGTCAAGTGCCTGTGTCCACTTTTGCTTGTATAAGGGAAAATTGTGGAGGATCCAGTGACTTACAGGGAATTCATTCTGCATGAGCCAGATGTGTTTATGCACATCAGTAGAGTTGCATCAGAGTTTCCTTGCTGTTTCATTTCTCTGACAGCACAAGCAAATTTCGAATCTCATCAATCACACAAAAAAATTCATGGGTGCACTGGATGGGAATAATTGCAAATTAAAGCAGGACTGGGGTCTATTTTGTATATTCAGTGTGTTTACAAAATGTTTAGTCGACATATCCTGAACGTCAGCGATATCAGTTGCTTTTGGATTTATCTGGTAGTAAGCACAAAATGGCTCCTTGTGATGTGAAGCCCATAGTTATTTTGAGCGGTAAACAATTTGTAGAGGCTTCAAGTCCAAAATGCAGAGCACAGACAAAAGCAACTCGGTTATTCTGACAGATGTCACAGCAGCAGTAAAGGGCCAAGGGGCATGGGGCCATCTGGAGGCTGGGAGGCCGTACTGTCGCCCCGAGCCCAGCCCTGAGGGTGGCACCCTGCCTCAGGCAGCCATCTACCAGCTGGCCCTGACCTCTGCATCAGACCACCTCCTCTTTCAGCTATGTTTGTTTGTTTTTTTCTCTCTTTGTTTCTTTCTCTCTCTTTCTTCCTTTTTTTCTCTCTTTCCCTCTTTCTTTCTTTCTTTCTGGATGGTGTTTGCAATGCATCAAGCTCAGTAATGTGTGCATGTCTGTGCAAAGGTGTGAAAAATATTTCAGAGCTTCAGAAATTGAGTGAGTCATACCCCTCTGCACATGCTCCCACCTCACTGTACCCATATTGCCTCTCTCTCTCTCTTGCACACACACGCACACACACATACACACACACATACACATGTACTCACACGCCCACTCTACAAGGTGCAAGAAACAGAAGCTCAGATGATGCCCATGACTAGGATATTAGATTCCACTTTAAATAATGTACCAAACATTTGTCCCATGCCATGATCAACAAATGCAAAATTCTTAATGTTAACATGATATATCTCTTCCCCTCCAACTCTCTTTCTACCCCCTCACCCCCACACCTCATCCCTCTCTGTGGGTAGAATTGGTCGTCTCTTTGATGGCACAGAGCCTATAGTCCTGGACAGCCTGAAGCAGCACTACTTCATTGACAGGGATGGACACATGTTCCGCTACATCCTCAACTTCCTCAGGACGTCCAAGCTCCTCATCCCAGACGACTTCAAAGTGAGTGGATGACTATCCCACAAACTGTTAAGTCCCATCATCAGCCAGTCAGCATTCCCACAACTTGTACATACAATGAATGCTAAGGCCGTGGAATGCCTTTGGTCACTGGGGCTCTTTGAATCAGTGTAAACGGTTCCCATGCAGGAGTCAAAATAATAGGCTTGTTCTGAACAAAGCTCAATCACCAGGATATCCTATCGTTATGTATTTTTTTTCTCAGCGCAAGCATGGGCACTCGGGCCCCTCCAGCTATTAGTGACCAAAGATCCTTCAAGATATGAAAGGGAAATCTAGACAGCGTAAATAAATAAATGGCCCGGCATTCATGGCCACACTGCATATGCTAGTTTTCTGAAGCTTTTTCTCGCGTGTCCACAAGAGGACGGGGTGATTCTCACTGTATCTGACACATTTGCATTCCGTTCTTCTTACTCTTATATGTCATTTAGTCTGTAATTACTAAACTTGCCCTGGGAGAAAACAAATAATCACATTATCTGATGGACTGTCCACAGTGTGACTCAATCAGTGGAAAGTATGTCAGCTAAAATAAGCAAAGACAAAAGACAGGCTCAAGTTCAGGCTGAGGCCAGATTCACATTGAGGAGATTTGGAGAAGAGCATGAGAACAGTGGAATGTGGTGTGATTTTGGCCCTGCAGTCCTCAGAGTAAAAGAGCTGCTCCTCTACCCTACGCAGCCCTGTGTTAGACGTCGTTCTGCATCTCTTCTACTCTGCATCTTTGCTAATTTTGCTGAACGAGTGTCTTGGCTGGGCTTTAATGCTTGTTCATGGGGAAGTGCAGTGTATTTTTGCAACCTTTTTTTTTTTGCCCCTTTTGCCGCGGATCCACATGAAACAGAAAATCACACCCTAAAACTAATTTGTTGTAGGTTATTCTGCACGCTCATATAGCAACGCAGCTTTCATGTTGTTAACCTGTTATATTCAATACAGTTTACCTTTAGGGGCTGGGTGAACCTTTTCCAACACATACAACAGAATTAGTCTCTGAAATATAGTGGCCGCTTAGAGTGGCCACTAAGATATTCTCTTTATGATCAGTGGTATAATAGTGACATGCATGGGAAAGTCTGTATATCAAAATATTTGCATTTAAATATCTGGTCTAACTCAAACTGGAAAGCCCTTTATAAATATTATATTGATATAACTTACATTTCATGTTGCAGAACCTTTCCATTTAACATCTTTTTTCAACTTCTGACCTTATGACCCCACAGCCATCACATAATGCTTTCAGTGTCACTTGTAATTTTGCATACATCATTTAGATAGTACTTAATCTTTTAAAATTGTACAGGTTTTCTGTCGTAAATATACTTCACCTATTCAAGTCCACTGTTCATTTGCTGGATCTTTGCTCCAGAAACTTCTCCGACAAACAAAATCAAAAGATTCACCTCGTCAGATGCATTTAACCTTCAATTAAAAGTGATTTCTTTTGCAACTCTGTAGACCCAGTTTATACTCCTGTCAGTTTATTCTTTGAAGCTGCAGCACGTTGACTCAGTTAGGCTACAAGAATTTTGTGTCTCAGGACTTGATATTTGAAAGATCTCGCTCTTACGCCTAGTGGCCTTTCGTTTATTGTTAATGTTGTTCACCAGTGAGCTATGTATTTCAGCTTTAACTTAGACAGTATTGATTCTTTAAAAAACTATTTCTAAATTACTCTTACTCTAGAAAGCTAGCATAATGAAAAAGCACTGCAGAACTAAGCGGCTTATTCAAAATATTTGAAAATGTGTTAAGTAAAAAAACTTGAACCTTTTTAAGAATGGTAGCCACTCCTTTCTCTATAAATTTTAGCCATGTGTTTGGTTTTACGAAGGTAAGGCTTTAGATAAGGGGGCAGTTTTCTCAGCATTGAGATGTAACTGCTTGTCCTAAGCTGCCACTGGTCTTTCTGCTGTCCCCTGCAGGACTACAGCCTGCTGTACGAAGAGGCGCGATATTTCCAGCTGCAGCCCATGCTGGCTGAGCTGGAGCGTTGGCGCCAGGACCGGGAGCTGGGCCGAGTGTCGCGCCCGTGCGAGTGCTTGGTGGTGCGTGTTGCACCTGACCTGGGAGAGAGGATCTCGCTAAGCGGTGACAAGGCCCTCATTGAGGATGTCTTTCCGGAGATTGGTGACGTCATGTGCAACTCTGTCAATGCTGGCTGGAACCACGACGCCACCTATGTCATCCGCTTCCCACTCAATGGGTACTGCCACCTCAACTCTGTCCAGGTAAGAGGAACATTTGGCTGCTCTGCGTGTATGGCAGTTTATGCTGTTATCACTGTGAGGCAATGCTGTGTGCAGCATCTCTAAATACGTATAGACACTCAAAAGTTAGGTAAAGTAACCCTCTCCTGTGATTTTTTTCTTCCAACCAAGTCAAATAAATTGACTAAGGTGATAATGTGCTCAATTGACGTTTTTCATCTTCTCTTATATTACAGAGTTTCAAATTTTTACTGATGACTGATAGCAAAGTCTTGGAGACTATCTAATCTTTTTTAATCTAATCTAATCATAAAAAACAGCCTTGCAGAAAAATGAGTTCTTTGATGAGTTCATCAAAGCATGGATTTAGCAAGCCATCATTATATACCAAGACCATCTTTACTTTTGCTGGGATCTGACTGGAATAGTGATTTCTGCTTTGGCTCCAGAGCTGACAGATGGTTGGCATCAATAGTTTTCATCCCCTGCGTCCCTTTGCAACACCCCTCGGTCACTCAAATCTTAACCACCTGGCCTGTGTGTCCCATGTGGGTGCAAAGACACACAAACACCAAGGTACAACCAAGATGAAGATGCCCACCAACACCCTAGTTTCCAACCAGAGGGATGATAGATTAGTGCTGAATTTTAAAATCTAGCAGAGACTTTTGTGAGCAAAATCAAGCTTTTGTATTACTCCCCCACCTCCCTGCCCCCCATCCCAAAAAAGCATATAGACAGGTAGATGGAAAGATGTTGTGAAAGTTTTTGTTCTAGAGCGATAAAGCTATGTTTTCAGAAAAAAAGGAGACCTGAAAATGAATTTCTCCTTAGAACTGAAGTACAGTTTACACTCATTATTTGGATGCCTTAACTTTTCATCAATGGTTCTTATGTATAATGGATTCCACACAAATCCATACGCTGCACAATCGCTGCCTTTTTTTTTTTTTTAAGCTTCTGCATCAAGAAATCTTCTGTGTTGTACCTGTAAGGGTTCTCTTGTTGCCACAAGCTGAAGAATCCATAAACTTGTTGAGCTGCACTTCTATATTCAGCCTGTACTTGGCCATATTTCCCCAATTATGTATTGATATTCCACTAATTCATTGATGGTAAAATCCTCAGATACACATCAATAAATGAAAGACAAGAGGCATATTTGAAAAGATTTCTCAATGATTTGGACCGTGTCTGCATTTGAGGAAGTCAAACCATCTATCTCCTTCCCCAAAAACACACAAACAAACCCCTCTCTGAAGTGTGTGAGCTGTGGAGAGAGAGCAAGAGTGAGCATGCTCCCTGGCAGGTTGTCCCCAGGCAGGGCCCATAATCCTGTTTGGTTATTAAAGCACGCCGGCGGTGGATGCTGTATCTGCGGCTAATGGAGGCAGGGCGGGGGTTTCGGGGAGGAGGAGGAGGAGGAGGGGGGTGAAGGGGAGCGGGAGGGGGGGGGGACACGCAGAGAGAGCTGCCAGCAGTAGGGGGACCTTTGTAGTTTTGGCGGAGGCTTGGGCCTGAGGGCTGGGGGAGAAAATGGGGAGAGGGGGTTTGCTGAGCAGCCCACACTGAGCCAAGTGGCAGGGAGAAAGCCTCGCTGCTCCCTGGGGCCTCTTCGATGGAATGTGATCCTACAGGCCCCCCGGACACGTCTGTAGATGTCTGCAAGGCTGCGGGATCAGGAACAACTACACACACATGCACGCACACATGCAGAGAGGCACACACACACCCGTGCACATATCCACCACCAGACAATGAAAACGAGGCGCAAGGCAAAACGAGGGGTTATTGGTTGGTTGTGAAAGGGGATGCATATTTTTTTTTTTTTTTTTTTTTTTTCTCATCCAAATTCCCATCACAGGCCGTATGTTGCAGCAGCTCACTCCCGGTGCTACTTCCAATGCTAGACTCAACGACATATTCACTACGGGAGTTCTGGCGGCACTCCAAATTCAATGCCTTCCATCTATGAAGTGGTACACAAAATGTTGCAAGGTTGCACTCATAATTTCCCACCACGGTTTACGGTGATTAGAAGACCTGGCTGACTTGTTTACTCTGTCTCTTGACCCATAATTCACCTTTGTTCTGCAGTGTGAGGTAAGGCTGATATAGCTGACGTACGCTAGGCACTGTCACCCAAATCTGTCGTGGAACATGCTGGTGAAGTTCTTCCCTCTGACGATTACCAAGTAACATCACTGACATCTTTCCCTCTCACTTCTGCTCCTCTTTTCCCAGGTCCTAGAGCGCCTGCAGCAACGCGGCTTCGAGATCGCCGGCTCCTGCGGGGGAGGCGTGGACTCATCCCAATTCAGCGAGTACGTCCTGAGGAGGGAACTGAGGAGGACAAGTCAGCGAGGACCCAATTCAAACAGGATAAAACAGGAGCAGCTGGACTAGAGACCTCCCGATCAGTAGGAGGTGCTAGACTTTTCTGTGGCAGCCGAAAGCTCAACACAGCAGAGCTCTGTGGACTCTGTTTATCTTTGTTTCCTTGTTGATGTTTTTGTTTTCTTAAACTTGAGAACCATCTAGAGAAAAAAAAAAAAAGAGGTGCAACAGGAGATTTTCGCCATAAGAAGATACAAGACATTTGATAAGTTGAGATCTCAAGGACATTTGTGATTGTCTAGCCCCCATAAACCGATTTTAAAAAGGATTTATATACGCTGGACCCCCAAATGAAGTTTGTTTTAAAACTTGGAGCCTACATTAGGTTGAATATGGTTTCTGTTCCCCCCCATATAAATTAAAAAGGCTTTATTGCTCATGTAGTATGTTGCATAGCCTGTCACCAGTGATTTGATTTTGTTTTCCCACTGGTGCATCGGCTAAGTCTGTTTTTATCTCTTCCTGTAAAACAAAAGGTCACAAATGTGTTGCTTACAGTACGGAATGTCTCAGTCGTCACAAATAATGCATTTCGACAGAAAAGTATCCATTTTTTTTAACTGTTTTTATTCATGATTAACATGATGTTGAATATTGTGATACCAATGAAGTGGTTTTTACTTTGATGGAAGTTATTTTATTGAATTATGCTATAAGATATAATTCACATTAGTATCATCAAACTTTTATGTAAAAGACCGTTCTATTCTCAGTAAAGAAAATACTTTAGTAAATTATTATGTCACATCATTTGCCTCATCGGGGAGTATGAACTACTAACCCCCATGTGTTACCTTGGGAATTATTTAATTGGATCATAACATCCCACTGAGTAATGACCTGTAAATTCTTTCTGTCATTGTATATGTGTTTGTGTTTTTTTACATTGAATCTTTTTAAAGCTAATTTGTTGCCTCAGACATGACTGAACAGATTAAAGCTTATTGTACTACCCAAATCCGAGATCACTTTTACTCTTAGCACATATTGATATGAAGTTGGATATAAAGTATTTCTAACATGACTGACCCACCTACGCTCCCTAGATTTGAATAAAGAGGAATGTAGCACAAAAAAAATGTGAAATAAATCTTAAACTAAAGCTCTTAAGGTGACTGCCTTTTGACTGTTTTTGTGTCGCTGTAGAGACCGCGTTCACATTGCTATAAATATGTCTGTCTTTCATCACATTTGGAGCATGGCTTTGACTTGTTACATGTTACATATTGATTCAAGGTTTTGTAAGTATTTGCTTCGTCTATTCTACCTGGACATTTTTTTCCCCCTCTGAATGATGTACACTCAGTGGAGAAGAATCATAAGAAAATCTTTTACATTATGTAGTGCTTTAGCTCTCTACAGCCAGAGAGGTAAAGCTATCCTTACCAAGGCAATAGTGTACCTTGGAGGATTTATGCTGGTGCATTGGTGACTAGATGGGGCATTCTTTACTTAGTTATATTGAATAAAGCCGACTTCTCCACGCAAGTCCTGTCAGTTGTGCTTCCACATATCCCTGCAGGGCCAAAATCCAAAGTGAAATCCCACACGGAGCCCTGTCGTCTTGTCTTCATCCCTTTTGGCAGAATCTCCACTTTCTTTGGCTATCTACGGTTTATGCTATATGTCTCCCTTTCAGCCCTCTTTGCCCTAGATTCCCTTTTGACTGACTGTTATTCTCATAGGCTAGAGGTACAACTGTGAGTGGTACACAGCAATGCTCTCGCTTTCAATCACAGAATCAGATTTTCAGTGCCTAGGTAGAAAGTAATATTGAAGGAGCAGTACATATTAAACCCATCATCACTCAGCCAAATGCATTAATAAAATGCGTGCAGCTTTGAGATTTCACTTTTGTAGAATGTGTTCATTTTTTGTGTTATTTTTTCAAACAGAAAAAAAAATCCTATTGAAAAAACTGCAATATGTTACATGAGAATCAACCAAGATTTTCAGATTTAATGGCATACACACAGAGACCTTGAATAGCCAGTGTTCTTGGTTGGCTACATTGGCCCTAATGGAACGATACATAAAAAAAAAGGTTAAAACCGAAATAAAACATTATTTTAAGTGTGTGTTCGTGTATGTGTCAGCATGTGTGCTCATTTTAAAATTCAGAGGTACTTTTTTGTGCACCCTATGTGGTTTTTAAGTTTCTTACCTGTGGGGCAGCCTGGGTATAATGAGACCCTGTCCAGCCCTATCTCTTCTCACTTCCTGGATACAGACCAAGTTGAAAAGGAATTAGAGATAGCCTCCTCTCAGGACACAGCCTGTCGGAGAAAAGATGAATGGTATTAAGAAACTGACTTCCAGTCCTTTAGAGGACAGGGGCTTTTTTTTTTAGGAGAATAAAGCTAATTTGAGATCCTCCTCTCTTCTGTGGCGTGTCTGTGATCATGTCTCTCTCTCTAGTGATTATTTCAAGTCATCAAAAGGCAGAGTGGGGCCTGGAGATACTGGCTGTGGCCATCTTTCCCGCACTCCCCGGGCTCTGCTTACTCACCACTAGTGAAGGTCAGTGGATGGACTCATTCACCTCATCTCCAAATCATCAGCCCTTACAGTGTTTAGTTCTACAGTACCGTGCAAGCAGCAGCTACTGTTCCTAATGACTATCCTAGCTGAATACACTGATTAGATGATATACTTTGTTCTCTGGATTTAGTCTTTTTTGCCTCATTCTATCTGCTGTCTTCCCTTCTCTGTTCTGTGCTGAACTGTAGGTAATATGCTGTGTAGTGTAGGTGCCTCCTACCTTTATTGAAAAAGCCTTTCGGCTATTTTATGCCAGCAAGATAATTATAAATGTAACCCTTGGCAAAAAAGCAAAACACAACTCCCACATCTCTCCCTCTCTCTCTCCCTCTCTCTCTCTCTCTCTCTCTCTCTCTCTCTCTCTCTCTCTCTCTCTCTCTCTCTCTCCCTGTGCCCTCCCTCCCTTCCCTCAGCCTCAGGAGCTGATTTCAAATTTTCAAAGATATCTCATACTGGGACTAGAGATTGAAACCTCATAAATACCTTTATTATAATATAATGGCCACATATTTCTAGCCATTATTTCTAGTGGAAAAATTAGTTCATCTACGTGATGAATGCTTCCATAGTCTTTGGGGCTTTAAATGTTCTCAAATGGACATTCAGCAGTAGAATAATATGTCACAGTGAGCTCTCACTTGAGTTATAGAAATTCAGATCTTACTGTGTAGTAGATTTACCCTCTAAATAAAAAAAAAAAAGCCCAGCTCAGCACCTGTACAGCTTCTTTGGCTTGGACCAGTTTGAAAGATTTTCAAATTTTCAATGCAAATCAGAAATCTTCTCCTCTGCACTTACATGTGCATGCTGACTCTTTGCAATATCGCAGGTCTTTTACTTTGCAGCAGCCAAAGGGAACTTGTATTATTCCAGTTTTAGTTTTAGTTTAGATCTGAATCAAGTAACCTTTGATTACCTCTGTGCTCAGCTGAGCCGTACAAAATATTTTGCACAGTAGCTCAGTGTCTTATAGTGAAGCAGTAATGGTAGTGGATGGTCAGTGCCAATGGCCAGCAAAAGCAGTAACACAACGGATTCTGCAGTTTCCTACCAGGCTAATTTCTGAGAGTCCACAAGAATCATTTTTCTTTAATAAAACACAACATGAAGGGAAATCCAATGAAAAAGTGGTGACCTCTTACTAATTTTGACCATCAGATTTTACAGATGACGGTGACTGGGCCCCTATATGTGACAATGCTCCAAGTGGAAGATCTGGGGTAGTGCTGCTCAATTTGCTTTGCTTTCCATTGTTTATTTATCAGTCAGGCCTTGAGTTATGGTACGCTTGCAGTGAGGAATTTTAGACCGGACTATGGTCGCTGCAGGCCCCTTGGCATACACTGTACACTGAGAGGGAATCATTTATATTCTACTCCAGAGGTAACAGAAGAACATGAGATTGGGAAACAGCTCAAACACCACTCTGCTTGTGAGGCTTTAGGCACAGAAAAGCCAAGCAGTGTTAGGGCTGTGGAGCATATTTAAGCAAGTTCTGTTTATGTTTTTTTTTTAAAATATAGTTTCTCCAAAAATCTCCTAATATGTATGCTGTGCTCATATACATACCTCCATGCTCGTACACTATACACTGAAAGTATATGGTTCGATGGGGATGTGATGGAATGCTCACTTTGGTGAAATTTTCAGCAGCGGTGAAATCTGACCACTGAACCTGTCTGCAAATGCTATAGGTGCTACACTCAAACCTGTATTGAAAAAGCCTGGAGGGTGTTTTAAGCCACTGAGATAATTACAAATGTATCCTTTGGCAAAAAAAAAGAAAAAAAAATCAGCAAACTTTCCCCCCTCCCTCACTTTTTTCCTCCTTTCTCCTCTCTCGTCCCTTCTCTCTCTCTCTCTCTCAGTTGAGAATTAATATGGGCTACCTAGGCTTGATTAAAAGGCCTCGACTGTACTGTATTGCTCACCAGTAGCACCTCTCTCTGCACCAGCCTTTCACATGGGTAGACCTGCATGTTAGGAGTGCTCTAATGATTCTGGAGCTTGCCATTCGAGGGCCACCCATCCATCATAGTGGTAAGGCCAGAGGCTTTATTATAATACAGAGGACAGACGTGCTCTGAGGCTATGTGGGACACAATAGAGGTCTTTCAACAGACCTATAAATACATGATCTGTCAGAGTTGCTGTCCTGAGGGCGCTCTCAGCTAGGCTCTAGCCCTCCGGTTGGCCATCACTTATGCTAAGATATGCGCCAGCCCTCGGGCTAAGGCTAAGGCTCAGTTCATTTCAGCCCCTCATCAACCACCACATTCTACCTCCAGCCATGAGAATAAATAAGAACAAGATGAAAAAAGTGATTCATTATGATGGAGAGCAAAACCTTAACAAAACAAACAAATGGAGGGACTGAAAACAAACAGCGATAGCTTACTATTGACTCATTGGCAGCGACATGTAAGGAGCTGTTGCTGAAATAATAAGAGGATTCTGATATAACAACACACTTAGCCTACACATGAGCATGAGGGAAAGCCTGTCCGTACTGGTTACATGCTGAGACATCTGTTTGTTGTTGGTATGGAAAAACAACTGCGTTCAAAATCCTGACATGTAGAGGTTGAGGTGATGCATATAGCAAATAGGTCTATGCACTGCACCTGCAAGAGTGTGCGCTGTGTACTAAATATCAGAAACGCCTTGAGCACTAGCGCATGGGTCCCAGTTAGGAAAGTGTCTTTAATCACAGGAAGAAGTGGAATATCACTTTCTTCCATCAGCATTTTTTTTCCCCCAGTATTGTTTCCAGTGAATGTGTTTTAGGTGATATATGCAGCCCCTGCTCCTCTTCCTTCTGCTCCTCTCCTCACCTTATCTCAGGTGAGAATCTCCTTTCACCGTTGCCTCCAAGCCAAGATCAGCGATCCGGGAGTTGGGTGTGTTCTTTTGGAGATTAGTGTGGTGGGGGGGCTGTCGCATGTTGGAATAATAAACAGGTGAACACTTTAACTCTGCATAATTCCCTATCTCTCCACCACCTTAATGTATTAAAATCATATTCTTCCTCGGGGCAGAAAACCAGCAGCAGATTATGTCCAGGGCACGGTGAGTGGAAATCCAACGACAAATCCCACCACTCGCACAACAATGATCACCTGGGCAGAAGGTTGGTATTTATCATGCTATTTGCCAAACGCTGGCGTTTTGAGGACGCGGGTTCGATATTTAGCTTTCTGAATTGTAAGTGTTTCTAACGTGACTGGCGATGAGGTGGGCTAATGGCACGTTTTTGCATGGGCACACACTCCGATGTATCTACAAATAACACTCGCATGCACCGTGTTCACACATACACACACACACACACACACCACCCCCGAAGTTCCTCCTGTTCCCATCCAACCCAAACCCACTCCACAAGCCCCCTCGTCGTGCACTCCAAGGGTTATTCCGGTCCCCTTGACAGTCAAACCAGGTAGGGGGTAGTGTTCACAATGGCTGGCATGCTCAGCTTTAGATTAAGACACCCCCCTCACCCCACAACCCCCATACACACACACACACACACACATACACAACACCCCTGCACCAGTCTCCTCCACCCCCCCACCCCTGCTATGCCCCCTCCTCCCCAGCTCCCTCCTCTTCTTCTTCTTCTTCTTCTTCTTCCCCCAGATCTCTCTTTGCCACAGCTGCTGCCTCCTGGCCTTGCCCAGAGCCTTCAGGAGGCTTCCCAGCTCCCTCTCCTTTCCCCTGCAGCCAAGAAGGAAAAGCGGGGGAAAGGAGGAAAATAAAACTTCAGGCACACCACGCAAGGCCATCTGGGTAATCTTGTTCAAAAGGCTTGAGGTGATAGCTGCAATTTACACAGGCAAAAAAAAAAAGCAGACCTCATTTCCATACCTAGCAGCCTCAAGGAGATGAAATTGAATAAACTAAGAATTAGAAAAGAATTACACTAAAACCAATACGGAATATTCAACATTAGTTCATTTTGTCCGTGTGACCCCCCCCCCCCCCCCCCCCCCCCCCCCCCCCCCCAACAGACACACACACCCCAACCCCCATCGCGCACACACACACACGCGCACACACACACTCACACACACGCACACTCGCACACACACACACATACACACACCAGGCAACATTTTCTGATTTACTGAGCGAGAGAAGAGTTGGGCTGACATGAAGGTGCTGTGGACAACTAACGTGAAAACACACGAGCATGCACAAACATGCACACACATTTGCATACACACTCACACACACACACGCCATTACAAACGCAAATACACACACACACACACACACACACACACACATACACACGCACACAGGCACAGACACACACAGCCAAGGGGGGAAACAATATTTGTGATGAAAGCAAATCAAACTGAAATCCAACACGTTAAAGTCAAGTTGATTAGTGTGAAAATGTAAAAGCATCTTCAAGTGGCATATCCCACAGTCATACAGATATGTTAATTTGCAACTTAATGGCTGAAAGCATAATTTTTGCTTATATAAACCTTGAAACATGCTGCATTTCTGAAATGTGCCTTAATTTAATGAAGTAAACACCACCACAAAACAATAAATGCCCCAATTAAAGAACAGGCATGAAGAGAAGTGTCTATTTCCCATTTTGCCCCTGCGGACATATGTACCCAAGCGTGTCTGTGCATTTACCCACATGCAGAAGCATATGCATCATGTGCGGCTTATAAACATCATGCGTTCACGTTTCACATTAGCATATGCGCCTTGTTGTTTGAGATGTAGGTTATCTGGTGTGAGATCCAGGCTACATGTTTGTGACAATATAACTGAATGTGTGTGTGTGTGTGTGTGTGTGTGGGTGGGTGGGTGTGGGTGTGGGTGTGAGTGCAGGCGTGCTTGCATGCCTCGCGCCTCAGTATGTGTGTTTATGTGTGATGGCATGGTCTTAGTACATAATTAGTATGTTAACTGTATGCACTTAATGTTGCCATTCATAATTGCGTGCATGTTATCGGAACATATTGTGCATTAAAGGCAGGATGTGCCAGCCTCTATTCTTCCTTCCTTCTTTGCCTGCCCCTGTGTGTCTGTATGTCATCTGGCCTGCTTCGCACCCCTGGGGGGCATATCCCATCAGGCTCACTGTGCTCCAATGTGTCCCGACAGACCTGATGTGATCTGAGTGGCTGACGGGTTTGTCCCTGCTGCCCGCTGTCTTTTCTCCTCCCCGCCTCGCTCACACATGTGCTTAAGAAACACACAACCTGATGCAGGCTGACTGGAGTTTGCACCTCCTGTGGAAAGACTCCAATCAGTGCATGTGTAATTATCTGCAGTGTGCCTGCTTAAAATGTGTTTAGCATTTCAGAGTCATGTGTGATACCATCCAGAGTCACCGAGATGTGAGTTTCAATTTTGCCAAGGTTGATTCAAGTGTTAAGGAACATGATTACTTGCTTTACTTCTACTTTTAGTATCCTTGTGAGTGAGTGCATAAATGTGAGGGTTCGATTATGAAACCCCACTGGAGAGAAACAATGCCCTCTTGGTTCAGTAGCCAGCTTACACACACACACACACACACACACACACACACACACACAAACACAGGAGCCTGGGGGGATGCAGAAAGAGTGGGGGTTGGATACCATGAGACTAGGGCATCAAACTGGGGCTTAGAGACAGAGATATACCAACCGGAACCTTATACCTACAGGGCGTGTGTGTATGTGTGTGTGTCTGTGTGTGTGTGTGTGTGTGTGTGCATTTGTGCACGCCCTTGTGTGAGCACAAACTCACACATATGGGTGGAAGCAAGTGTCATTTAGGGGAAGGGAGAATGCTGCATGGCGGAAGACAGTTTGAGTGTGGAAGCTGTGTATGTGTGTTTGAATATAATCTAATTGCATACTAGTGGAGGAAAAAATTGTATTGCCTGCAGGTATAAGTATGGGTGGTACAGATGAGAGCTGGTCTGATATCTCAATCTACCAATCAGAGATGCAGGAACACACCACAATCTACGTCTCCAAACCATGCGTTAAAACTGTGTACGTCATTACAGCATTTCTTCCTTCTGAGATGTGATTATTCTATTTACCTTTTTAGATAAAACGGAGAGAGAAGATGGCCTGTAGTCTGCTTTCAAACACAACAGTGACTGGGAGCATCAGATGTTTAGCCTGTAATTTAAAATAAAAATCAAAAGATCAGGGCGATTTTTATTGATATTTCTCTGTACATCTCAGTCATAGAGGTATATTGTGCCCCAAGTCCACAGTAATGTTTTCTTGATCAATGATTAACTCCTTAAGACTTAAGGAGTCAAGATCTTAGATCACTTGGGTGACATACCTTTAGGTGCTCTTCACTTTCTAGTTTGTCTTGTGGCCATAATGAACAGCAACAGGGAGGAAATGGCTGCAGAAATGGCTTAGGGAGGACGGAGACGAAGCAATGTTATTATCCTGCTTGTGTCCATTCAAGCATTACGACTCAGTATTCACTTGAGCTCAGGCAAGCGGTCCAACAGGACAAGTGCTTTTATCACTAATTTGCTCTAAGTGACTGTTGTAAGATGGATAAAAAAAAATTTAAAAAAGTTGCCGTGACTGGTTTTACAATATTGCCTAAACTTTTTCTATATGAGCAATAATGTGTCTTTACTGCTTTAAGATGACACATGAGGTTGCCCGTTTCTGATGTGATGTCTTGACACTGTCAACTCCGTAAATTCTTCCTTCAGAAGCCCAAGGACATTGTCGCCATTTTGGGGGGGCACGTGTGACCCTCATGCTGTCCGTGATCAGTCTAGCCAGCTCGCCAACAGGAGTGGGGGGGCTGCAGGGGGCCAGGCAGGTCAGGAGTCACTCAAGTCATGTGATCACCCCGGGGGATTTTGGGGAGTGACAGGGAGACCGAGGAGCAGGGCTGTGGTGTAGCTGCAAGCCCACGGGTGAAAAGGAGGTCAGTGGCCACAGGAAGCAGTGGAAAAGTGCCCGGAGCCACTGTCCTTAATGAGAGCACATCCCCTGGGGTGTATTTCCCAGCAGCCTAACTGCCACATGAAAAACTCCAATCTATATAGACTGCTGCAGGCACAAGCAAGCAGCCATTTTCATGGTCCATTCCCTAAGCCAGGAGCCATCTTGTGAGGTAAACACACCCAAATACAAAGATGTGCACCTCGGTGTGTGGCCATCGCTGTCCCATCATTCACACTGTATTTCTATGAGCCCTTGTCTTGTAATTTGTTTTAAAAAGGTCTTGAATACTCTCTCAATGGAGGCCTCCTCCAAAGCATTGCAAATTGATTTATTAATAAAGTTTGTGTGCCACTGAAAAACAGAAGCTAATAAAAAACAGAAGCCGCACAGGGTGAGTGGGAGAAACACATTTGAAAATAAACTTTGAGTAACTCATTAGATTAAGAAAATTATAAGAATAATAACCCTGAGCGCTGCCTGGGGAGGGAAATCTCATTAACAGGTTTTTCGATTCCTTCTTTCAATACATTTGTTAGAAGTGCCAGGGAGCGTTCAATTATCACCCGCCCTCTCACCTCCAAGACATAGGGTGACAAGAAACCCCAGAGAACCCTGCAGGGCCAGGGAGGGGCCGTGCGTACATGTACACACGAACACATGGAAGCGCACACACACACACACACGCACACATACATACACACACACGGTTTCACTTCATTCCCCCCTGAGTAATGGGCTTTCTGACCATTTGTTTAACACTGTCAACAAACAAGAGAAGAGCTGGAGGGCTACTCAGGCAATGCAATCCCACTCTTGCGTGAGTCAAAGCACATGGAAACATGATCATGCCTATATCCGTGCATATGCATACAATCAGAAAAAGGAGGCGTTTGAGCGTATTGCAGCTTTTGACAAAAATATATATGCATTTAATTAGATTCTATTCTAAGAAAACCGCATTCGACCAGCTGGGTTTCATAAGAGCAACTAAGAGCCCCACCTAGTTTTCTTGCTTTCATCTGTTTCCAATCTCCCTATTGGCCTGCAGGGTACATCCTTGAGGCAGGAGTTTTTGGAAGGCTATGTTTGCTCTGGAAACCGTTCATTGTGCCCTCCCTCTTCTCAAGACATGACACAGAGCTGGAGGTTTGGTGCAAGTCGGCCCACCGAGAGCGCTGCGTCCCCGCCCAAACCCCTGCTGGTGGCAGCCGCCAGCAATGTGTGGCACTGGGTCCGGCCCTGTAGGCCTCCAACTAGAGCAGCTCCTTGGAAAGACATCACCTCTTAACAATCTGGAGACCAAGATTTACTAATACTCGCTTCATAACATGCCCTGCATCGCGCAAAGTTGAAAAAACAGAGCATATGTGGCTGAAACTGGAGCAGATCTATGTTATGGCTACCACTCATCAAGACAAGAGGTGAAATATAGAGAAATATAGAGGTGCCTGTTGAAAAAGTAGCTTTGCTGTATTTAGTGAGTGCACCTTGTACTGTTTTGATGTTTATTCCTGAGACTGAATGGCTAATCATTAACTTCCCTGCAGTGACACCAGAAGATAGGACATTTGCCTGTTTTATGTTCCTCAAAATAAGCTTCCAGGTCCACTCAAAGAAGGGCAGAAAAATGGCTTGGTAATTATAATAGCTATGAAAGCTGAATATTTTCCTCATTTGAAAAAAAGTAAGACAAAAAGTTGAGCTACCTTAAGCTATCAGCTAGGCTATCTTATGCTCTGGACCAATTTATCCATGTGTAGATTCTGCAAAATGTTCCCTGGCACAAACTTTTTAAACCGTTCTTTCAACATTTCGGGGGCATTTTGAGGAATATTGAGTTAGGGCATGTGCCAAAATATGGAGATGCTGCACAGGCTAAAAATGATGTATTGGGCAAAAGGGAAAAAAAAGCATGGAAATAATACAACTTTAATTCTGTTGCTTCTTTCTAACAGCAATTTTGAACCAATTTTAACATAGTGTGAATACAGAGAAATACCCCTTATATTTATTTATTTATTCATTTATATTGTCTGTCTAAATTGTATATGATTTCCTATGTCTTTGACCACAATAAAGCAAAATTGTCTGTATGCTGCCCGTTTGGAGAGTATAGAAACAGTGATGGCTTTGAGGCGGTCGGTAACCATCTTGTTCTTAAATAAGCCCCGAATCGAGAAATATTGATGCAAACGGAATGAAAACCTCAGAGAAAACGTGAAATAAAGGCACATGTTAGAAGATACGGGATGTGATTAAATAACGCCTTGTGTTCGCAGATGTATGGCTGGTATATTTACACACACAGCCCATATAGCTGCATCTGTTCTTATGTAAAAGAGCCCAGATCATTTGTAGATAGGTGGAAAAAAAAAAAAAAAAAAGAAACACAATGTCTCATAGCTGGAGGCAACAGAGTAGTCATTTCTTTTCTGACCCCCTAGCTGCAAACCTGGCTTCATTCATTTCCATTTCTCTGCTGCCTATGCGACTGTTGAAACTGCAGCAAGGGGCTCAGCTTGTTTCATTTTATATCCACTGGATTGGCCTTTAGTGTGAGAGAGGAAAAGAGAATGAGGGGGAAAAAAATCAATCCTTTGAAAATGGGTTTTCATCAGGGCTATCGTGTCACTGCTATTGTGCTAAGTTAAAAAAGGACAAATGATGACCTGATGAACTATTTCTTGCTCTATCTGTGCTGCTCCAGAACAATTATTCCCCTATCTAAAAATATGGATTTATTTTAGTGAAAATAAGGTAACAAGCGAAGAGTAAACAGAGCAGTAATTTGAGAAATGCAGCACTCATGATAGAATGTAGAACAGAAAACATACGCGCGCGCACACACACACACACACACACACACACAAACACACACACTCACACAGCATGCACAGTCAAAGTTTTAGTGCTTAGTTTTGATTCAGCTCTTCATTAGCCACAGGGCCCAACTCCGGTTAGCTCCAGTATTAGGCTCAATTAGAACAAGATCCAATTAGAGGGCTCCTTTCCCCTGGGGCAAGGAGAGGCAGGAAATGGAGACTGAGAAATGTATAAGTCGACAACATGCGGACACAGCCAACGTAAACAAACTTACTTTGTTGATCTCTGCTGTTGCTACGCAGGAGTCCTCTGGGAGTTGAAGCCCTGCTAGTCTAAGCTATGAGATAAAACAAAATAAAAAAAGCCCTGCAGCAAAACATGAACTCTGTGAACACAAGGGCTCCGACACCATGAAGGGAACGTCTGGGCCCAGAAAATGAAAAGCCCACAGGCGTTTTCCATTTACAGCTAAAAATCCAGCACTAGCTCCTAGCCAGGGTTAGTATCAGACTCTCAAAATGAACACTTACACTACAGGGGGAACAAATGAGTAGCTCTCTGTTGTCGCTCTATTAAATCTGTCGGTTAATAGACATATACCTTACTACTGACAGAAATCAATAATGTACAATAATACCTAAAATAAAATAAAGTAAGGGGAAAGAGAGAGGAGGGAAGAAAGAACGAGAGAAAGAAATAAAGACAGAGAGTAAGAAAGAAAAAGACAGAAAGAAAGGAAAAGGACAGATTCTGAGCTCAATATTTCTGTCCTTCTACTCCTATGGTTAGAGGTGGTGATGGCGGCAATGTTGTGTGAGCTGTTTGGGCTTGCCCTTGCCTCAGGCCTCCAGTGTTCCTCCCCCAGGCGGCGTGTGAGGGAAATGGTGTGTGGTGCGAGGGTAAACCTTGACCTGCCTGCCAGGAGGCTGCACACGGAATGAAATGAGCACAAACAAAGCGGGGGGGAGAGTTAGGTTGGGGGGGTGGAGGGGGTGGGGTGAGGGTGGTGGTGGGGGGGTTGTTGGGAGGGGCCATCCGACAACAGTGGAGGAGGTACACACTCCTCCTGCATCACCGCTGCAACTCTTTTGTTGTTGTCTGATGTGAGTGGCGGGATACACATGTTCCATCCGTGCCAGGACACACATCGTATTGATTGGGGGGAAGTTGGGGGGAGGGTGGTGGTGGTGTTGGGGGGGGTGGGTGCTCAGGTGTTGTGGGTGGCATCCTGGTACACAGCGACTGGCTTGCGAAAGATGGAATGTGAAATGTTGCATTTTTCCTTCATGCACTGCCAAGTTCGGTTTGGGGGCAAGATGGAAATCCCATTATGTCACATGTCTAACTTGGCCCCATACAAACTCTGAAACTCATTTTTGAAATTGGGTTCAGATCTTAATGAGTTGCAAAGTGGTTTGATCTTAAAAGTCTGCAGAGGATTTATTTGTTGAGACGTCAGAGGGAGTGAGGTTATGTATCATGATTTTAAGCTCACTGTGAAAATAACCAATTAAAACCACTGGTGGAAAAAAAAAAATATTTAGAGTGTACTTTCAGTGACTATTCTATTCTATTATATTCTGTGCCATTCTATTCTATTTTAGTCTTTCTTTAACCTTTATTTGTTTTCTGTTCTGTTCTGTGACGTGCAATTTTATTCTATTGCTAAAGACATTTACATAGTTGTTATATTTGGAGGTGTGAGGATTGTTTATGTCTTTATCCAGTGAAGATGAGATGAATTTAATCTGCTAATTGGTACAAGTCAGGGTGTTGACAGCAAATACCCCCAAATGTCTGTGTGCCATATCGCTCTGCTTACCTGTGAAAAGCCCGGTGAAATCCATTACATACTTTAGAGACGACTCATAAATGGAATAATTAGCACAGCATGCTTTCCGCCCGGCTGGAAGTCTCTCTCGATAATGAACAAAGGAAAGGAAATTAGCTTTTGTCTCATAAAGTCACAACTTCAAAGATCCCTGCCATTGCATTAATACAGCCATAGCCTGCAGCAGCATGGAAGAGAATAAAATAAGCACTCTCACTCAGACCCCATTCCTATCAAGGTCTTTCTCAGGACAAATACTGGGCGCTTGGCTCTTATAGACCACACACACTGGATTGGATCAGTGAGAGAAATTAAGGGAAAAACAGGGTGAATGCAAATCAGTCCAAGCCAGTTCACATAAAAGAGTAAAATGTAAAATTTTCCTTGCATTTTTTTCCCCCCACTCTGAAATCTGAGAGAAAACATGGTTTGCATCAGTAAAATCCCCTCTCCAGGTGTAAGACTACTTCTATCTATTATCCCTCCATGCAGCTGGATGTACACTTAATCACATCAGGTCGACATTGTGGCCCGGGGGTTCCCAGCTGTGGCCTGGCCTGGGCGACCTGCGACCGCCGTCTCGCCTAACTGCTGTTCCATGCAACTGCCCTCAGGAGTGTGAGTGGTACACTGATCTGGTGCTGGGTCATCCAGCCTGGCACTACTACATTACAGCACATTAAAAAAGCCTAAACAGCCCAGTGTTTGTGGCCCAGCTGATATGATTGATGGTGACTGATACAGTTTAGGTCACAAACCAGGCCAGCGTTGACTTTGTGTGTAATATAAAGAGGTTTCCCCAGCACTGTACTGTACAAAACATCTGTGCAGCCTGTCATGCACTGAAAAATCTCCATTTTGACAAGTATTGAGCATTTAGTCTCATGATATTAAAATCATGTTTGTCTTCAAACAAGTGAAAAAAAAAATCTGCCTGTGGGATGAGATAATCCCACTTATTTCCAATGCTAATCGACTTGTTTCCAGAATTTTCTTGAATAAAGTGTCATTTTCTTGATATAGGTGGGGCTGATCTGCCTTATTCTGCCTTGTTTCAACATATTTATACTTATTTCCAGGAAAATTCGTGAAACAAGTAAAGCTACAGTGGAAACAAGTGGGATTAACTCATCCCACTGGTAGATTATTTCACTTGTTTTAAGAAAAACAAGATTTTAAGAAGGAGACTGAATGAATTTGTTAAAATGTTTTGCTCATCATCATCATCACCATGTTCGCCATACTCTCAAAGCTAAAGGAAGTAGCTATGCCATCAGTCACAGTGACACAGGCCAGGTGAGTATTGGCCAAGGCATTCTCTCCTCGCCTATCTGCTCCTTTATCTGCCAGGATCAGTTGTTAGTGCTGGCAGTTTTCCTCTCCTGTCCTCTGGAGAGAGGTGGCTCTCAGCTGGAGAGAGGTGCCAGAGGCGATGCACTGTCTCCATTGTGTGGAGAGACACACGGAGGACATGAGAGACTCAGTGCAGGTGCAGAGAGGAAGAGCGAGAGGGAACACACCTGAGGGGGCATTTTTTCTCACAAAAGTCAAGCTTGTTTTTGAGGGGCCTTTTTTTAGTGTGGGGACATTTGTTGTCAGGAGGACAGATTTACTGGAGGGACACCTTACTGCAGGAGGGGTAAAAGACATTTTGGCTAGAAACTACACAGGCTGTCAAGACAAATAATATCTCATGGAGCGGTGAAAGTGGCAAAAATATTCAACAGTAAATATCAGTGTTAAGCTGCCAAAAGAACTGAATGAATACAACAATTTAAAGTGCCATTTGTGTCGTGGATATACGCTGTGATGAGGTGTGACCGGTCCATGTGCGAGGTCATACTCCTCACCACTTCTGAGGGGCGGGTTTTCCTGTATGGGCAGGACCAAGCGGGGGCGAGCTGATGACCTCACCACAGACTCGGAGGTTTCCTGTGAAAGTGATCCTTTTGCTAACTGTTTGTTTAAAAGCTGACAGGCTACAAGAGTCTCAGTGACAGCAGCTATTCATCTCAGAGTGTCAGACAGAGAGAAAGAGAATGTGAGAGGTGGGGGAAAGAAAGAAACGGAGTGAGGAGGCAGGCTAAGCGAGATGGCGAGGGAAAAGCCCAATAAAGACTAAATGGGAGATGGCGCTGCTTTGCTTTAACAATAAGATAGATTCACCTTTAGCTTAGAAACATCTTCAGATCATCTCAATAGCAATTTCAGAAATTCATCTGGCGAGTGACTGAATGAATGCTGATGTTTTCATCACTTTGGTTTTAATTATATGTCTCACTCAGCACAGCCTTCCTTCTATTCGGCTAATTTAGATTGAGATCCTTCCAGGCTTTCCCCTATCTTTCATTTCCCTCCCCTCCTTCTCTCCTCTCTGCATCCCATCAGCCCCTTTGTAGAAAAAAAGAGAGAGGAAAAAAACCTTCATGTCTGTGACTTTCTTGCCCTCCAGCGTATGAAGCCCTCTTTTATTTTGATCATCGCAGCACAATGGATTCATGCCATTCTGGCAACTTTATTCAGTATCAGCCCAAATTTACATACTGCTTAACAAGTTTGTGCGTGACTGTTGATGCCTCTGATCAAAGTGCTTTTGGAAATCTTTCTCATCTGATTTTTTTTTTCCGTCCTTCATTTCAAATGCATGCTGCAGACAGGCATCTTTAACTCAGGGGCAAAAAAAAAGGTAACCTTAGTGCTGCACAAGCCCAAATGTCATCCAACAAGGAGGGTTCATGTCCCGAGGATAAAGATAATGTAATCTAAGCAGTATACAGTGTGTGACTGTGTGGCTTTGAGTGTGTGTGTGTGTGTGTGTGTGTGTCTATGCTATCCTCAGTGTTTGTTGGAGGCTGTCTGTACATTGCAGGGTTTGGGGGCGGAGGGAGACAGGGGATGACAAAAGTCAAAGCAGTCATGTGTCATTTTCGGTGCTGAAGGGCTGGGACCTGCCTGCAGGGCTGTCCTCTCTGTCAGACGCACTCAGATATCTGCACTGAACTCTCTCTCTCTCTCAGTCTCTTTTCTTTTCCTCTCTCCCTCCTTCTCTCTGTCTTTATCTCAGGCATACATGCATATAAGCATGTGAACACACACACACATTAATCCCAAGCTTTAAATACTGTGTTATTAAATGCAGTAGCAAAGTAGCAGCCACTTTTATACAATGCAATGCATCTAAGAACAGAGAAACCACAAATATATTCCTTTACATAAACAGATGCTTGCCATGATTTGGTTCATATTTCCATTCATTCCATCTTGACTACAGGTCTGCCATTAGAGCGTGACTGGGAGGGACAAGATTTGTTGCATGACCAGTGTTATGACATGTAACCCACATCCTTGTGGGGGAGCATATGTGTAAGCTTGGAGAGGCTTCTGACAAAAAATCAGGCTTTAAATCAAGATATCAGCGTCCACACCACAAACCAATGGCCC
Source organism: Myripristis murdjan (assembly GCF_902150065.1). Taxonomy (NCBI): domain Eukaryota; kingdom Metazoa; phylum Chordata; class Actinopteri; order Holocentriformes; family Holocentridae; genus Myripristis; species Myripristis murdjan. The sequence continues at coordinate 20,426,043 of NC_043996.1, read as the reverse complement.
ATAAAATTCCCATGGGGAGAGAGCAGGAGGCTCGCAGAGAAAATGGTAACAGCCCCCGTCGTTACAGTGATACATTAATAACTTTGCTTGGTTACCGGAGCAAACAATACCGCTGAAAACATTAAATAACAAGAAGGAAGGGAAAAATGGATTCAAAAATACAATGAAAAGAGGGTGTGGGTGGAAAGAGAGGAATCGTGGGAATGCAAGATTGCACCTCCCTCAGGCAATCGAATTATCCTATGGGCCGATGGTTCCTCCTTATGCGTCGGCTGACATTTTCCTGTAACCCCATCCCGAGTAATGCTATGTGATGTGTGTGACTGGCTTCTGCCATGGCCCTGAGAGGCCATGGACCCCCGGGCCATTTGCTTCTGGCCTGCAGCATCCTGGGAATTGTTTATTTTAGCTCTGTCTGCTCCTTTTTGCCTCTCTCCCCTTCTTTCTTCTCTCATTTTGCTCCCTCTCCTTCCATGTCTCTCCTGCTTTTCCCCCATCCCTTTCTCTGTATCTGGCTCAGTGGTATCCACTTTCAATTAGAAGAGGATGCACTTGTATTCTTCTGTGAGACAAAACCCCTGACAGGTGACTCTTGAGGGGTAACTCAAAACCATCCTTTTAGTCCCTTCACACAAACTGTTAGTATTCCAGCACCATTCAGAGGACACAAAGGTAAACGGCAGCAAAAGCTGTCGGCTGTATCTATTACTCAACTGTATATGTTGCTCTGTGTGATGGTGATAGTTGTTGAGGGTGTGTTCAAGAAGCAATAGTCAAAAATCAAGATGTACTGGGTTGTGTGCATGCATCTGTGCAGGAGGGAGGGAGAGAGAGAGAGAGAGAGAGAGAGAGAATGGAGATGTAAGACAGCTTGCAAAAGATGCGATGTCTGATATGAGATAATAGAAAGATATACAAAATGTATCCCTAGAGCTACAAGTTAAAGGAGAGCATATTTTGATTGCTTATGTATATGTAAACCAAACTTTGCTTCATACTGCAGCATCCTGTAGGGCATGAGCAGAGGCCAGCAGATCAGCTAAACCCAGATAATGGCGTGTGTATAACTGTCAACATGTGACAAGCAGAAAAGGGACAGTGTCGAGAATGTAGCCTTTTATGACCCAACACACTTTGACAGCTTGGCCATCGCTCGAGGACACAAGCGATGTTGCTTTTTCATCTGACAATTTTAAGCAAAACAACTCTCCCTTGGTAATTCCATTGTTCAGAGACCCTTTGAGGCCATGCGCTAAAGCACAGAGACAAAAACATGTCAGTGGCCAGTAGATTCTGTTTGCTGTTAGCTAGAGGAGTCACACTGTCAATCTGTAGGACAAAAAGTGAGATGAAAGTGTAACCGATATGATGACAACTCTGCTTTTATGCAACACTGCGCCCTGCTGGTAGAAGGTGATACAACCTTAACTAATCTCAGCAGTGGTAAAACACTCTTTAACAGAATAGTAATGTAACCTAAGCTCCCCAGGGATGTCAGTGTCTGTGTGTTTTTGCCCTTGAAGCGATTATCTTATTTAGACCTGAGGACATTTTGCACTGACAAATTTTAAACATCCCAAGAGGGGCCTACTTTGAAATATGGCCACAGGGAGGCACATTACAATGACAAAAATGTAGCTCCTCAAAGTGAAATCTGCCTATGAATTGGAAATCAGCTCAAGAGCAGCAGGGTAATGGATGTTTCTGGACAAAAGTCATACAATCAGTGTTATATGGCCAAACCACACATAAGCACATACAGTCCCTTCTCCCAGTATTTGTATTCTATTGACTATACAACATAAGAACACACTTTGCCTTAAGTGTCTGTGTGTGCGCATGACTGATCAAGAGAGAGAAAAAGACATTTGTGCATACTGTTAAAAAAAATCTGTTGTGTGTACACATTAATATAGAGTCTTCTATGTGTATGTGCAACTGGCCTGTGAGCTGTCTGTGTGAGTGTGTGAGTGTGTGTGTGTTTGTGCATACAAACAATGCACTCAGTCGACAGCCTGCAGCAGTGTGCATTCTTGCTTGGAGAGTACATGTCCTCAGGCCTCGTTCCTCCGTCGATGACCTCTGGTGGAGCCATTATTTTCTGCATTAATGATGAGCAGCAGCCAGCGATGAGAGAGATGGACTTTGTCCTGAGGCACAGTAGCGCTGATTATGGGCAACAACAACGCTGGCAAAAAAAGAAAGAAAAGAAAAACTCTTCCCACAAGCAGTTCAAAAGACTAGGAGACTCAGCAGCAGCACAGAATAAGCTGCTCTTGCTCTATTGACAAGATGGATCAGATAACCTCTGTGGCTACAGAGGATTAGCCAGAATAAACTTTCTAAAGTTTAGACATACCTTGTTTTGTCATCATTTGAATTCAGGGTCTCTCTGTCTGTACCCTAAGCATCCCAAAAGAAATGGCTGTGACAGAACAGACATCTGCCTGATTGATTTAAAATACATGCAGTCAGTGAGTTGCAATTAGTGTGTGGATTCCTAAACAGCTAACAGTAAAAGCAGCCATATAAATCCTATAAAACTTGCTTTCATGTTTTATTTCCTTCCCAGGTTTTACTTGCATCATATATAGAAAACAACATCACAGCTTAATTGATCTTCTGACATGAGCCAACAGTCCAACTTGTAAGACTCACAAACAAGACAAATTGCAGACAAAGTGCAATTGCTCTAGCCAAGACAGCCAGGGCACCCACTCAGGAAATCCTGGCTTGGGGAGATGACTCTAAATGAAGGACTTTACCATTCACCATTATGTCTTTGGTGAGAGTCAGAGGGACCCCCCGGGGGCTCTTCAGCACAGCACGGCACAACTTTTCAAAGGGCTCCAGATTAAAGTCACTGAAAGTTCCCACTGGGGTCTGAGGCCAGGATCCCATTAAGCAGCCCTACCACACCGCCGGCCATAATTGTGTCGTTGAGAATTCAGAGCAGCGGTTGCTTGATAAGCGAATTTAGGGTGAAATAAAAGGAAAGAGAGGCAAAAAGGGGTCTCGTTGGGCCACCATTAGACACTCCTTTCGCTCATCACTAATTTGTTTTAAATGACTGAGGGAGAGGTGAGCACTCTATAAAGCAATCCGAGCTACTTTTTCCTTTTTCAATTCCAGGTCTGTGCCACAGAATGCTGATAAATGAAAACATTGCACTTTATGGACACTCACAATACTGCCTCTGGTGGAGTTTTAAACTGTAGTTATCTTTATATCGCAGTGCTTGCCATTGCAGTAGGATAATCAATAAAAGAAAAAGAAAAAATCAGTAAGACATCAGTACTTTTGCTGTTTTTACAGCCCCCCCCATTTTAACTTTGAAGAAATTGGTTAGCCCATTACTAGTAATGACTCATTATTAATAGCACTGTTGGTAGAAACTATCGCATCAAAGCCTTTAGATATGCCAAAGTATATCCATCATCTAACATAAAATGGAAGTTGCTTAAAATGCAGTTTTGTTAATAACACGCCAAGATGGTACAAACAAGGGAACTTTTATTTAGTATATGGATCATTACGATTCAAAATGTTACAACTAGTTTATTTCAACACTGCTAATCCATCACCATTAAAGCAGGTTATTGAAGGAGATACAAAAAATCCTGGAACCACACATAGTCTGAGGGCTGAACCCTAACTTGACATCTACGTGCCTTCCTCAATGTGCACATCAGTCAGTAATTCATCAGGTGACAGTGATATAATTTGACTGCTTATTCTTTGCAGCCAATATCACTCAGAAATGTGTGCACAGTTTTGAGCAACACAACATGGATATCAAGTTATGATTCAGTCTACATTGAAATAAAAGTTGTCATTAGAACCGTAAACTCTCTGAACCTTACTAAAATTTGCAACCCAAATATGCTGTCTTCCTCCAAGTGCAATAAAGAAAAACTGTTTTGATTAACTGCTTTAAGTGGATTTTTTCTGCTTCTTCTTCTCGGCCTCCTCTTCCTTCTCCTTCTCAATTTCAGCCACCAGTGTCTCAATTTCTTTAGACTCCAATATCTGCGAACAGCCAAGAAAAGCAATTATTAATAAGCACATGACAATAATTGTGTAGTTGTGGCAATGGAGACCAGCTGAATTTCATCACCACTGTCAACAACACTGATTTGGTGAACACACGGTCTACATGGTACACATAGTTTACAGTTGATTATTCAGCCATTAAGAAAAGGAATGAAACATAAAAGCCAAAGTAAAACTGGGGTATGAATACCTTCAGGGGCTGATTTCGCCTGATAACAGCAAGTTCAATATTTTTTCCTCCTGACTGGACGACCTGTTGAAAAGAGGAAAAAAAAAAAAAAAAAAAAAAAAAAAAATCAGGCTATGCAATAATTTGGATATATATTTAAAAAATTGCTGATAGTCATACACTCCTGCAGTTAGTTAAGATTATAATCAGTAATAATTTAATAATGCAGATAGTAATCATTTATTGACAGTCAGAAAATATAACCCAGTCAGTGAATGACAAGATCCGGCACCAAGTCCTCATTTTCAGGATATTTTTTCCCCACATGTTTATAATCCTGCAGTCCTGAATTGGCCATTTGATAGAGGCTGTAGGACTGAAATGTGTCTTAGTTTCAATCAAACTGCCTTCATTCAGGACACTGCACGTGACCTTTTCATTTGTTGATATGCTTATCCTGCATACATGTCAAGAAAAGTGTGCAAAAGCCGTATTGATAACAAAAAAATAGTGACGAGATTCTGCCTTGTGCTTCATCAACAATAATAAGTCATGATTATCTGAAACAATAACAGTCAGAATAACTGAAGTATACACGCCAAAGGCAGCACCACAGAAGCATGCAAACTCTATAAAAACAGATTTGTAATTGTTAAATTACAGTATAATCCCTATATGAACTATAGCTAGTGCTGCAGTAGTGTGCTCTGTGCAAGCCTTTTACTATGCACTTAAAGTAAAACCAAAACAAAAAAGCATGTCATTCTATAGGTCTGGGCGATATTTGGATATTGTGATATGAGACTTGAGAGCTAGGATTTTAGATATTGTAATTTTTGTCTTTTCCTAGTTTTAAAAGATGCATTACAGAAAAGGGATGTAATTTTCATTGATGACTGATGTAATGACTTTGTCATTTGTCTCTACCTGCTTGTTCATCATATCGACATTTCGAATGACCATTAATATCTTCTGGAAGCAAAAACAGTCATCCTATAATGTCATCAAAATGTCGATAGAGGTATGCAGTCAAAGATGTGTTTGGTCCCTATCGCCCAGCCCTATCAATGCATGATGTACAAAATGTACAGAAAGACTGCCCATGCAAACACTGAATTTGGTCTTACCTCAAGCAAAGCCTTGATGGCCAATTTGATTGCTTCATTGTCACCAGCAATGGCTTCGTCTGTGTAATTCTTCTCCAGGAACTCCCTCACTGTCTTTGCACTGCGTCCAATTGCATTTGCCTGAAAAAGTTTTGATAAGAAATGACTTGATACATTTATTTTCCTTTGTTGAAAATTTGCAAAAAAAAAACAAAAAAAAAACACAAAGAACCATGTTAAATACGAAGTAACTGACCTTCCAGGCATGGTAGGTTCCTGAGGGGTCTGTCTGATACAGCCTGGGGGTCCCATCGTAGTCAAAGCCAACAATTAAGGCAGAGATGCCAAACGGCCTGCGTCCATTGCTCTGAGTGTAGCGCTACAAATATTACCAACATACAGACAGATATAAGTGGACATCCTCATAGAGCCAACATAGAAAACAGCCAACAAGCAGCAAGGAACTGTGGCACAAAACCTGAAACTGAGGTTTTTACCCAACAGATTTGAAACAGACATACCGATTTAAACAATGAGTACCTGTTTGAGTGTAGCGATGTAGCGCGTTATGTATTCTACTGTGACTGGGTCCTCAACAGTTAGCCTGTGGCTCTGGCACTCAACCCGAGCTCTGTTGATCACAATACGGGCATCTGCTGTCAGGCCTGGCAAAGATCACAATTGGTAAAATGGTTATTCAAAGTAAGAAAAATACACAATAAAATATCAGCTACAAAATTCCAAGGCAAGGTCAAAATTTCTGTATCACAAGAGAGTGTGCTTACACAACAACATCGTGTGTAGTCAGTATTACATAATTCATGCCCTTGTTCATTGATTGTGTTGTATATGTTTTTTTTTTTTTTTTTTTTAATTGATTGATATCAGCTTGGTTGTTGTGGTACCTGCAAATGCCATGCAGACGTGCTCATCAAGGGCACATATCTTGCGGACGGTCCTTTCCTCCTGCAACTTCGCTACAGATTTCTTCTCAACGCCGAGGACCACAATGTCTTTACCTCTTATCCCCACCTGGATAAAACAGAGTGTTTGAATCAACTTCTACTAACATCAGTAAGAAGAAGATCGCTGATTCAATCCCAAGGGCTGGGAATTCAAAGTAGACAGATATTTACTTATGGATGAACGGGTAGAAGTCGCAAATAACAACTTCTAAAACTACTGGACAGATAAGGAGGCCCTTTTAAGTTAAGCAGTGACCTCTCTAACAAGTACTAAACCTATGTCACATACTGAATACTCTACAAGTTCACCTAATGTAAATTCATAATACATCAGCACTACATTCAACTTCCAGTGCACTTCATACATTGAGGACTACAATACCACAGTATTCGCTGGTTCATACCCACTCACACCCACTTTCACAGGTTCAAACCCAGCTATTTACTTGCACTAAAGTTATAGCATTTTCACTATCCTCACACACTCTTTTTCATAGTTCAGTTTCAAGTTGCATGAGATGTCCTATCTGTTGAAATGTTAACAGTGAGTGTATATGCATTAACTCTGATAATTAGTGTTCAAAAATCCTCAACTTAGCATGCAAGTTAGCTTCACATTAGCTACGCTTGCTGCAGCAGCACAGGGGCCAACTTCACTGTTGTACAACATACAAACTGGAACTAGGAAACCTAAAAGTTACAAATTGGCATTGTTTTTCGTAGATAACTTATGATGTTTATCTAATTATTAGGAAAATGTCGCAAAAGTTAAGAAAAATAATTCACTACCGGTTTGCCGGTTTTAATCAGCGTAATTAAGCTAGTTTTTGTCTAAGATGAGCAATTCTTTTAAAACGTACATTTATACTCGCGCTTACAAAAACTGGATGCAATGTTATGCTGTAAATTGACCTATCAGCACAAATTATCTTCAAAAATCTATCTAATTATTGGCTTGTTGAAACTGAAAGTGCTACCAGAGTGACACAGCGACAAAATGCTTGCTAGCCGCTAGCCACACCGCCGTTCCCTACTGTTAGCCTAACGTTAGCTTTAGCATTAGTTTCATTTTGGGACTTACCGCAGTGGAGCCTTTCTTCACGGCTTCTTGTGCGTATTCTACCTGAAAAAGGTGACCATCGGGAGAGAAAACAGTGATAGCTCTGTCATATCTTGCTGCCATTATGCCGCAAGACACTTAACAATCACAAGGGGAAAAAAAACAACCAGATGATTCAGCTAGTTAGTTAGCAAGCCACTCAGCCTGGGATGCTGCCGTGTGTTGCGTTGGCGCATGCGCATGACCTCTGGAGTCGGGTGAAACCAAAAGTAGGTTTACCAGAAGAAAACTGTAGAAACAGAAAGCTCATAATTAATCAACTGTGTATATTATATTTCTTTATTTAATATACTGAATTTAAAGGTTTACATTAAAATTGTGTCAATGCATATAATGTATGCTTCACCCAGAATGCGGTTACTTTTTACTGATCGTCAAAAGCCGTGTGTGATGAATTATTAATACTGTATATGAAAGTTAATATAATGTACAATCATCAGATGCTTGGAAATGCCTGTCATTTACCTATATATGACATAAATATATTTATGATATAACGAGGCTATGCTGTCCCCTTTTTTGTAGAGCAGTCCATTTCCCGTGGCCTTTCGGATTGAGTTTGGACTGTTCCATTATGCGAAAAAAGGGGAAGAGGGTAATTCCGTGAAAACAAAATGTATGTTTTTCTGTTAATGTGTGTAATTGTATGAAAATTATTATTTTTATATGTAAATAATTCAACGTCGTGTCTTTGCGTAGTCTCACACACTAAATAAAAAAGACCATCTGTGTTTTCAGCCGTGTTGCATCCCCCCAGTGGGTCATTGCATCACAAAATAGCATCCTATTCTAAGCTGTCTGATCTGAGTTCTACCGAATGTGAAGTGTCTTATTAGTTACTTATACCCCTTTTCCACCAGGGCTGATTCGGAGCCGGTGCCTGATTTAGCACCAGTTTTTTGGTTTTCCACTGCCCAAGCAGGGGCCAAACTGGTTCCAAACTGGTTCCAAACTGGTGCTAGGCAAGCACCGACTCCGAGCAGGGGCTAAACAGGAGCCAGAGAAAGAACGCGGCCCACCGCGTCATTGGTGGGCGGACAAACGGGAGCAGCGATCGCTATAAACGTAAAGCTAAACATACGCTTTAGTTTCCTCGTTTCATAGCCTATCACCATGTCGGTGGCGTTTGCACCTCACAGACAGCGTGGGAAAGGAGATATAACCCCCGCTGGAATACAAAAGGTAATTCATCTTTTTTTGCGCATCACAGTATGGAGGCTACGGCAGCAGCCGCTGTTAGCCGTTTGGCTAACAAATGTAGCATTGGCCATCCAAGTCTTCCTGTGAATAGATTGGGAAAAATGTTGCAGGGTCAAAGCGCGGTGAATATGAACCTCGCCGATGTGAGCACGGCGTGTGTAGATGATGAATGTGAAGTCGATCTGCCCAACTAACGTGGATTTATGTCCCGAATGAATGAAGGCCTGTGGTTTTGTTAGCTGGGAACGGTTAGCAAGACGCGTCTTTTGTTAGCTTGACACGCATACTCACACTTCTCAAAACGCCACCCCCCCTCTCCCTCTCCCTCTCCCTCCCCCTCCCCCAGTATGGTGCTCAAATCAGGGCGGGATGACCAGCCAATATCCTAGAATAAACTGTATTACTTTATGGCAATGCTTTTGAATTTTAACTCATTAACGATAACACAAACTCCCAATTAACCACTGTGTTTTGCTACCCTGCTTCAGTTACTTGATGAGAACAACCAGCTCATCCAGTGTATTATGGATTTCCAAAGCAAGGGCAAAACAGCTGAGTGTTCACAGTAAGTGCTGAAATCTTATTTCTGTCTGGACCTGTCTGTAATGTAATCAGTTGTATTCTTTGTTTTGGTTTCAGATAATGTCTCATGTCTGGGAATTGCTTAGTCTACTGGCATTATGGAAATCTTAGTATCACTTGTCACTGTATTTTCTCATGGGATGTCTTTGTTCAAGTTCAGATGCATCCTACGCTTGTGTTCATAACCCTGCACCTTTTCCAGGTATCAGCAGATGCTGCACAGAAATTTAGTTTACCTGGCCACGATAGCAGACTCCAATCAGAACATGCAGTCTCTTCTTCCTGCTGTAAGTATTTGTTACAGCTGGCCATTTTTGAGCAGCAAGCTGTATGTAACTCTGTGTGTACATTTTTTGTTGTAAGTAAATGTTGAAGTCGGCATTGTTTCAGATCAAGGCCAACACTTGGCAATGAATCAGATAGCATGATTTTGACAAGGACTCGTAAATAGTATGCAGCTCAGGAATTTAAATGTGCTGAACTTTTAAGTCAGTATAGGAAACTTGAGAAACTCATTTTACCCCTTAATCACAATCGGATAATTGTACTGTATTCTATAAACGTCTATGTAGTTTCGAATTATTTCTCCTTTTCATTATTCTCTGTATACAGTCCAAACCTAATTCATTATTACACTGCATCTTGTTTGGATGTTCCTGATGGAAGCACAACCTGTACAAGCTTGGACTGTGCCTCTATAGTTTGCAAAAAAGAGACTTGGCTTCATCAAGAAGTTTGTTCTCTTAACAAGTTTGACTCCCCAACCATATGTGAAACAGCAAGGAGCCAACAATTATCTGCTAACTGGGGCACATATCAATGGATGACTGATGTTATATATATTTTTTTTCCTTTGTTATATCTTTATAGTCTCTGCAAGCACTCATCTCACTCAGATTCTTTTTTTATAAAATTCCCTCCCTTTGGTGAAGGCTGTAACATCATGCAGGACCACTTATTTTGTGATAGCAAATGTATTTTTTTTTTTTCTCCAAACATGTCTTTTGCTTCCTTAATTGTGCTTGAATTGTTAAGGTATATCACACCTACACATGGATTTATTATTTTATAGTTTGACCTCAGGCTTTAACTGCTCTTTTCTCTCTGTGTTTTCTTGCTTGCATTGGCTCAGATGGCATTTCTGGTACAGTTGATGTGTGTTTTTGTCTCTGTGTTCTCTGTGTGCCTTGCAGCCGCCCACTCAGAACATGCCCATGGGCCCTGGTGGGATGAACCAAAGTGGAGCCCCCCCCCAGCCTCCCCACGGTCACAACATGCCCTCTGAGGGTATGGTCAGCGGTGGCCCCCCAGCCCCACACATGCAGAATCAGATGAATGGACAGATGCCTGGTAAGTGACCCACCTCTACCACTCCCTTTCCTCATCTTTCTCTCTTTTTCCCTATTCCCGTCTTCTCCCTTGGTCCCTGTCTCACTTGGGTTGCCTAGCAACACCACAGACCTGCAAGGGAGGTCGCTCTGCTGAAGGATGATGTCACCCGTTTGCCAGCTCTGGTGGTCTTGGACTCTTCTTCCCTGTGATTCTGGTTATTTTCTGTTTTGCATGTTGGTTTGTTTTAGTGTGTGTGCTTTTGTTTGTTTTTATGATTGCAAATTTATATGCTTCACCATGTTCTGTCAAAACATTAACACAGCTTTGAATCAAAATAAGTAAACCGTTCTAATTATTTTACCGTACAGTGATTATAAATACATTTTGAAAGAGCCAACATTTATGGAATTACATCTAAAAAATAGAAATACTGCCATCATGATTTTTAAGCATCATATGTGTGTTGAATAGGTAAGTGGTTTGCAAAGGGATGAATCACCTCTGCTGTTGTTTTCCAGGGCCTAATCACATGCCCATGCAAGGTCCCGGTCCAGGCCCCAACCAGCCTCCAAATATGCCCAGTGGCTCCATGAATATACCCCCCAGCAGCCACAGCTCCATGGGTGGCTACAATCATGCCGTCCCTTCCTCCCAGGGCATGCCAGCTCAGAGCCAAATGAACATGACCCAGGGCCAGCCCATGGGAAACTACGGCCCTCGGCCAAACATGAACATGCAGCCTAACCAGGGTAAAACAGCCCATTTGTAGGTTCCCACTTTGTCAATGTAAATTCCCCATCACATGTATACCATTCACATGAATTTGAAAAAAACATGTTCTGACTGTAATTGGGGATTTGATGAACATGTCCTCTGTGCCGGTTCCCCTCAGGCCCCATGATGCACCAGCAGCCCCCCTCCCAGCAGTATAACATGCCTCCTGGTGGCGGTGGGCAGCACTACCAAGGGCAGCAGAACCCCATGGGCATGATGGGCCAGGTCAACCAGGGGAACCACGTCATGGGGCAGAGGCCAATGCCTCCATACAGACCCCCGCAGCAAGGTATGCCACTCTGAGCAGAGTGGGCAAGCTGTCGAAAACAGAGTGCTACAACCTGTCCTCTCCTTAATCCACCCTGCTGCATTTCTGAACTCTCTCGCTCCTCAGATATTAACTATCTTCTCTGTTGTTCCTCATGGACACTCTTGGTGCATCAATATATACTTTGAAGCCTCAAGAACTAAAAGCTAGCCGAGTGACCAGAAGGAAGCTTTCTAACGAGACCTAGTGGCAAGGAATCCATCCCCACCTCCCCTTCCCCTTGCACAGAACCAGTCATCCCAACAACACCTTGAATCTACTTGTGTGTATGTTGTGTGCTGTGTGTATGTGTATGTAGGACCCCCTCAGCAGTACCCAGGGCAGGAAGACTACTATGGGGACCAGTACAGTCACGCAGGACAGGGAGCTTCAGAAGGTAGGAGAACCCTCCAACCACTCCTGGAAAATAAAAAAAAAAAAAAGAAAAAAGAAAAAAAAAATCATTCACTCAGAGGAGTTGTGTTGAAAAATGGAGGATGAAAGGGGACTTTAGACAAAACCACAAACAGTTCAGCTTATTCATTGTTTTGTGGGGAACCCGAGTGTCTTCTGGCTCTAATGAAGGAAAGGAAAGGTTTCTAATTATGAAGTAGGATGCACTTTAGATGCCATGGTGCACTACTCCTGCAGTCCACAGCCAGGTCAGCATTCACACTGGAATTAAACGTCATACCACTCATTTTAATCTTGCAGAGCCATTCCCTGAGGTCGTGCAAGCCACTCCACCTGTTTGCAGTGATAGAAAGAGCTTGGGCAAATAGTCGTGCATTAGTCTACCATGAATCTCATAAGAATGTATTTAAAATGAAGCTTCACAAAGCTGCAGTTTTCTTTGGTGCCATAGTTTAGTACCGATCTAACAAGGAATCCTGGAACAGCCCTTAGATCAGATTTTATCATCTTTAATAAAAAGGAGCATGTTTTAGCTGAAGCCAACAGCGCGGATTTCATTTATAACTTAGTGCAACAAAGACATTTAATTGAGATTGGCTAGGTGAACTTTAGCAGGAATTTTAAGGTTTAATATCACAGTAATGGCCACATTGATGGATTGATTCATGATAAACAACTCCCTTTATCTGTCTTTGTCCAATTAACATTTGCATCCGCTGTTTTTTTGTCTGCTGACTACACTATCTTCCTTTTACTTTTCAAAATCTAGTTTCTTCTAAGACAGCACTTAAAATAAAGGATGTATTTGTAAAGTGGCTTTGAACTTTTTAAAACATGTGAAATATGTTGCAGAAAACAGCTACCACAAAGATACCACATCTTTGAAGTCATTAATGTCATGGACTTTGAAAATTAATATTTTTCCATCAAGATTATTTTTTTTGCCTCATGTAATTGGTATGAATGGGAGGTATTAACTTATTTTTCTTTCTATGTTGAGTTGATACAGATCATAATGATTAGTTTACAGCCACCATATCCTGAAGAAAGCATTGTTAGGTCTTATATTCATCACATTTCTACCATGCAGGTATCTCTTCCCATACACATGCACTCTTGTGACAGTTGACTGACTTGCATCTCAGGAATGACTTATGTTAATAAACAACAGTGTAGTATTTCAAAATTTGAAAAACAAAATGCTCAAGTACATTTTAATTAATTTAGCCTACACTTTACACTTGAAATAATTTAGACTTCATTTTCACAGGAGGTAAAGCAGTAAATGTTTGCTAAGTTGTGCTGGTCAAAACTTGCTTCCCTCCTTTTCCTTTAATTTCTTCACTGCTATGTGTTATCTCAAACTCATTTTTGATCAATATTTTATTGTATAATGCTATTCTATTTATTTTTCACAGCATACATGCCAGGTAAGGTTGTGTCGCAATAACAACAGGTGCATCCAAAGTTCCTCAGGATAGTATCCTGTTTTGCTGCCAGTTTGTCATTATGATTCTACATCACCTCTTGCTTTGTAAGTGTGAATATTCAAGAGCTAAACTAAGAAGCCATCCAACAAACGGTGGAAATGAATCTTCCAAAATAATATGTTTTTGAAATTTGCTTTTTAAATGTCTGCTTTCCTGCTGCACCGAGGATGTTAGTGGGTTACTCACAGCGCCTGTTGTCGCCCCCTGAAGGTAATGCCCAGTATGGCCAGCAGCAGGAGGCGTACCAGCAAGGCCCTCCCCAGCAGCAGGGCTACCCTCCTCAGCAGCAGTACCCAGGTCAGCAGGGCTACCCACCACAACAGCAGGGCTATGGTGAGTTTCCTTCCCCTCAACTGTGGGCACATATTTGTCCTGTAGGAGGCACTATCTGCTCTCTTTGGCTGCCTCGTACTGTTGAATAATCATGCCTCCAGTCCACAGTGAGTTAGTGGTTGCTGCCCCTTGGAAATGTAACTGTGCCAAGTGCATGTCAAGACACCATCAAGAGCAAGGAATGAAAGGGCTACCTTAATGAATGGTTGGGGGATTGGAGCTTGGTAGAAGAGATAGAAATTTAATCAGTAGTGGTGGCTGGCACTACATTAGCATTCCTCCTGGTGCTTCAGAAGCTGTTTGATATGACATCCCTGGTCTCAGAGAGTGGGAGAGGAGCTTTGGCTGATGGGTATAGACCCTGGGCCATGTGTACAAGTATGGAAGCTCCTGCAACTCTTTGCTCTTTTTCTTCCTCATCCCATCTTTCCCTGTAACTTTCCATCCTTCACCCTCTCTGTCTGAGCCAGAGGCCTTTATCTCATGTTAGTAATGAGCTATCGCAGAGGCAGAGGCTGTGAGGTGGGATCCATCTGGCACACACACATGCTTCTCTCGCAGGCCCCCACAAGGTTATGCTCACCAGCGTCAGACATTACAAGCGCCTAACGATGCTGCGTGGGCCTCATTTGACTTCAGCCCCAGTCAGGCTTTGCTCGGCCCTTCAGAGCACCCGCATGGCTACAGTATATGGGGGCTGATGAAGTGATTTTTAATGAGGCTTGCTCCTTTTAATGAAGACCAACAGAATCTCCTTGATGTCTCCTTGCATTAGGGAAGCACCGCCCCGGCCCCAGCCTGACTCGCTCATTCTCATTCATTACTGAGCCGGGTGATGTGGAGCCAGCCTAAACAAATGGGTCTGAGTCGGACTGAGCCACCGTTCTTTCTGTCATGCATCAGCTTTTTTATTGCAGGCCATTAGTGATAGTAAACTGGCAATGATTGCCTCGAGTTCTCCGGCTAACAAGTAGGAGAACAGAAATGGTTAACAAGTGAAACTTTGTTGTGTTGCCACAGAACATGCTTTTGATGGAGGTGTTATGGAATGTAGGGTAGCGCGTGAATCAGGCCTGATAGTTTGAATCCAACCCAAATGTGGTTGAGAATTTTTTTTTTCCAACCCAGCCCACCAACCAGAACAAATACTGACTCAAAACAGTGACTGAAGCCCGAGAAAATTTTGACTGAACCAAACTACCCCCAGCTCAATAGAGCCTCAATAAAACCTGACATTCATATTGTAAAATGTATCTTTTAGACTACTAATTAAGTGTAGTCTATGTAGTGCCAGCAACCTTCCAGTTTAAATAGATAGATGGAAAAACTAAATTTAACATCAGGCTATAGTGAAATTCATCAAAAAACTCAGTCTAAAATTAAATTTAAATGCCACTTTAATAAATCCTTTCATCAATCCATGCTAACACATGCATATCCAATCACGGTTAAAAATTAAAATAAGAAGGAAAAACTTAAATTTGAAACCCAAGGACAAAAATATGACCCAGTCTGGCCCATGCTCTTGCAATATCTGTCCTGTCCAAACCTGACCTGGCCCAACAGGAACAGATGGGCCTCTTCAGGTTCAGGCAGCCATCCCAAGTGCAAATCTAGAGTTTGTATTGTCTGTGCTCTGTAGCATTTCATACAACAGTCGGTTCCGGTGTTGCAATCTGATTGGACAAGGCAAGTCTTTAAAGTGTTAAGATCTCTTAAATTCAGTGTTATCAACGTTGGGCCTTCAAAGTCATTAAATAGTCTTAAATTTGAATCTAGTAGGTCTTAATTTATACAGACATTTTTTTCAAATTTCATTCATCAATCATTTGTTCTCTTGTCAAAATTTATCAAGCTCTTCTGTTGCCAAACTTTAAGCCTACCGCTGAATTTAATGCTTTCTTTAAACTGACGTGCTGCACTTAACCCACTTTATGCTTCCTTTCCTTTACATTTACATGCATACAGAAACCAGATTCTTCACTTGAGCATCTGTAGAGAGAAATTCACAAAAATCTGTGAACTTACCTGTCCAAAGTTCTGTTTAAAAACAACAAAAAAAGTCCTGGTTAGATTTATTCCAGCAGTAGCTGCTATGTAAGCAAAAGGAGTCTGTTGGAATCAGTAAACAACCACATTCCTACATAAAACTGACCTTAGCATGTGACCAAATAAAGACTGCTTATCTTTACATTTACATTCAATGTATATTTGAGTAACAAAACTGATTTTTCCAGAAATGACTCTTCAGTTTGGTTAAGATTTGTCTTGAGACATCTCTAAGACCAGCTGCGATCATCTTTGCTGCTCGGCCTGTGGCCTCAGCTGTGCCTGTGCCTACGACCAAATCACAGCCGTGCGGATTTTCAGTATAACACAACTCCCTCTTGTGTGATATTGATTAATCGAAATGCATTGAGATTTACTGAAGTCACATACCTAATTTTAAACTAATCTCAATCTTTGTCTTAGGCCCCTCCCAAAGTGCCCCAGGACAGTATCCCAACTATCCTCAGGGGCAGGGACAGCAGTACGGGGCCTATCGCCCCCCTCAACCTGGACCTCCACAAGGCCAGCAGCAGCGCCCTTACGGCTATGACCAGGTCAGTATGTCCACAGCACTAGACGGACGTCAGCACTTGTCCATACGTGGGTCTTAGTGTGTCCCTTTTGGTGTTTATTGCAGGACTTAGTCTTAAATTGTGTAGATCTTAATAAGGCCAGAGTTCAGTGTCAGCAAAGTTAGAAAGTAGTTATGGTACAGGGTATCTTGTGCATGCTGTCATCATGTTCGGGGGTTTAAACTGTACTTCCCAAAACAGTTTGATGTTTTTAATTCAGCTGTAGTCTTTCACATTTTAGCTCCAGTTTTGAGTCATCTGTCTTGGGAGAACATTATCAGTCTGTCCTGGCTAATATGGCATGCCAGTCCAGTGAAATATGAGGGCTTTAAGCAGATTCTCTCCTTAAACTTGATAAAGACTGCTCTAGTGTTCAAAGGGAGATCTACATGTTGCCCTGTATTTCCTGTGGTCTTATGTGGGGGCCACAGCTACACTTTGATATCTTTATCTTTGAATATTCAGGGACACATGAGGAAATAAAGACCCAGGGATTTGAACCCCTGACTAGCTCTGTAAGAAGCAAAGGTAATGGTTGCTGTGAAGACCTCAACGTCCAATCTAGACGTTTGACCACCTAGCCTTTTTTTGCATTTGTTATGCTTCTTCTTCTGTCTTTTATGTCTTGATCTTTTTCCATCTTTCTTCTTTTTTCTTTTCTTTTTTCTGTTTTTTTTGTTTGTTTTTCTTTTTCTTTTTTTTTCTTTTTTTGTAACCAGGGGTCGAATTGTAAGCCATGAGGTCCAAAAACACAGCATGCATAGTCTGCAATGAAACAGCAAAAAGATCACATGTTTTAGTTGTGTGTCCTTATTCTATGTGGTTTTAAACAACACTGGTTTCTGAGTGTGCCAATGTGCTTGAGATAAATTTCATACAAAATCAAAGCATTTTCTACATTAAACAGTTTAACTGATTGTTTCTTTCAAATGCAAGTTTCTAAATTTGTTTCCAATGTGTTTTCGAGCAATACCAAACGCATACTTCGACCCCTGTTTAGAAATACATTGACTATTGCTGTTCTTACACTGAATTTAGACCACATAAACTTCGTATCTTGTAGTCAATAAGGAGTATCTTCATCAGCCATGCTGCTGCAGAAACCTGAGGTGTCAAGTTCTATTTCACAACTCACAAGTTGTGAGGCCATGCTGCCACCTTCTGGTCAAATCCAGCAAATGCAGCCAAGTTGTAAATCATGTTTTGCAGTATGATATGGTTGAAACCACAGATGTTTCTTGTTTGCATTTTATTAAGAATTGTGCATTTTACTCTGCCTTTGTGTATTTGTTGATATGAAAGGTCAATAAGATAAGTCCATCACGCTTCTCTCTACAGGGCCAGTATGGAAATTACCAGCAATGAGAGATGGTCACAGCAACCCACACAGCCCTTGCTCTGACCTCTGTCTGAGCTTTGACCTCTGGTCAACTGCTAAGTAGACTTACATGATGGCTGCAGCTCACTGAGACACTCTCAGACACTTACACACACACACACACACACGTACACACACGCACATGCATAATAAAAAGACACGTTACCCTGTTTCCCCTCTCTTTGGGCTCTTGTCCTTTCCTGTAAAGTGTATTCTTTTTATTGTGAACATTGACTCAATAATCACTGATTCTTGGGAATTGGGATAAAACAGGTTTTAATTTTGGGAAAAAAAGTGCGTTAAATTACAAAATCTGAAGGTATATCATTATAGGCCAAGGTCTTGGCTGTTCAGCAATGTACCAGTGCAACCTCCTCATTTTGCATTTTTTTCATAAAATAGGTTTTTCCATTTATTAGGCTACTTTGTTTTTGTCAACACCGTCACCATAATGTTTTTTTTTTTTTTTTTTTTGAAAAACATTTTTGTATTAAAGAGACTATTACTTTAATAACTCAACAGCACCAAAGAAACATATTGTAAGCATATTCATTTAAAACCAATTTAACTGCCTCTGACGGTGGTGACACTTATCTGACGGTGGTGACAGTCGCCTCATTCAAACATACATTTCCAAAATTTATACCACTCAAGTCAATGGCTTCTTGCTTAACAACTTTGTTTAACTATTTGGTACAAAAAATAACAATCCTGAGCACTGTTATAAGCATTTTTCAGACTTCAGTCATCACCGTCAGACAGAAAATCTGACGGTGGTGACGTCTGACGGTGGTGACAAAAACCTGCTCTTTCACATGATAAGCATGAGTTGTTCACATTAGCCAGCTTGTTTTCGCCCTGTTGCTACCTGCATCAGACCTCTTCTTAAAAAGTATACATTTATTCCATAATCTAATTTAATATTTTTTATACAGAAGTGACGGTGTTGACAATTTATGGTTGTGACAGTAGCAGTGTCCAAAAATATGAAGAGATTTAAGAGAAAATAGAAAACTCACAGGAGCCTGAGTGGTCTTGAAGCATGCAGTAGAGCTAAAGGTTTGAAAAGGGGTCCTCAGAAATGTAATTGACCTTGTAGTTTTTTTTATTATTATTTTTTAAATATATATCTGACGGTGGTGACGACTATCTGGGACACATTTTGAGCAACCACAAAATAATAGTAAATATTGTTCAAAACACATTGTTTGTAGTTTTTAATACATATTATGATGTACTCTTTCATGTGGTAAAGATATTATTCAATGAAATTATTACTTTTTGTTGTTTTAATCAAGTTGAAATGATTATCTCCTATCCGAGGACAACTGGTTTTGTAGGCCATGGGCCAACATATAACCATTAAATTAATACAAATTAAAAATAAACCTATAAAAGAACCTTACAAATGTGCAAAGGACCCCCTGATTATGCCATTGATTCTTTTTTATTTATTAAAATATTGTAAATTTCCATCAGAAATTGCATTTTTCTCAGTGGGACGTGATTTATCCAAATTCTCAAAAATCAGTGTAATGTCAAATTACATGACTCACCTTCTGGTCCAGTATGTCTCAAAGCAGCAATGCCTTAAAAGAAAAAGAAAAAATGAAAACAGAGCTGCCTTATCCTTTAGCATTGCAGATTGTGAAAGGGGCAAACAAAATTTTGGGTATCACAGATGAGTTAAATGTACAGAATTTCAATCCGGTGTGGTGCATTACTTCTCTATCCTTCAGCTTCCCGTCTATAAGAAGCAATAATGCCAGCAGTAGGGAAATGTGTGGGGGCTTAGAGATGAGATATTGCACCAAACAAAGTTCCTGCTAGGCCATGGTACATGTCATGACAGTCAAAGTATGTGATGATGTAAAAATGTATTTTATGCTTTTTAGATGGAGCTAACTTTGTATAAGACTTTGAAAAGTAGTACTAAATGCTGTGTTGTTTATTTCCTGAAGTGTATGTGTCAATGTATTTTTTTAAATCTTTTTTGACTATCCCATCCAGCACAATGTGTTTTTTTTTTTAATCCCCTTTTTTGTTTGTTCCTTTGTTGAATTGTGTAACTGTTATATTGGATCTGCTACGTCAGTGACTTGTACACCGTATGACTGCTTTGAGTAAAAATGAAGACTTCATTGAGATGCACAGAAACTCCCTTAAGGACAGATATAAACAGAATACCTGGAACTAGAATATTTGTTCTGGAAAATGTTTAAAATCTTGAAAAGAAAAAAATACAGAACAAATAAGCATCTAAAGAAGGCTGTATTTGGTGTTCAAATGTTTAACGGAAAATCATAAAATAATTTTTTCAGTGTCTATCATAAGCAGAAACTCATATTACATTTGCTATCAGAAAAATGGCCATTACTCTTTCTGGACAAACATGGCCAGAGAGGTAATATGGAGCAGACACTGCTCAAAATTTATAGGCCAATCTGATTTTTCTCTACAGCCTCATTTTCCAGGATTGAGGAAATCTTGTCCATTGACTGCAAACTGGTGAATGGGAAAGATAAAACTTGCTATAGTAAAGATTTCTCACTTTTTGTTAGTCTTGAAAATGCTGGAATACATATTTCCCTTGAATAAACTTCTAAGTTGATGTCATTCAAATAGTGTCGTGTGTGTATAATAAAGATTGTTACTATCAAATATGTAACATAAGATGTGAAAATAATGTTCTGAAATGGATTCCTTAATTTCACAGTAAAGACTGGTTGTGCGGTTTTATATCACTGGCTTGATATCTGTTTTATGGTGCATACTTTATTGATCCCATATGTACAGTGACAGAGACAAGAGGAATTGACACTGGCCTCTGATATTGTTTATACGGCTGTTTTAATATTTTTCATTCTACGCCCCATCAAAATGGTGGTCACAGTTGTGTCATTGCAATGTATAACTGTACATTATAATAAATTGGAAAAATCTTTAATATACTTTGGCTTGTTTTATTTGCTGCGTTTGAGGATTTTTATTTCTGAGCAGATTTAACATGCAAAATCATTCATGCTTAAAAACTATCAGAATATCACTATGTGCACTCTCGGCGCTGTCACAATCTGACAGTATGATATAATTGTTTGTCTTCATCTGCTATCTGGTAGTCAGTTTCCTACTGATAATGACCCTACCCCGCTCAGCAGCATGTCTGCTCTGTCCAGATGCATCCAGAGAGGTCCAGAGCACATTTACACCCAAAATTACCTTCCGTGTCCCTCTCTCCCTCTCTGCTCCCTCCAGAGAAGGAGAGGGACTACCTGTCACATTGGGGGGAGCGATACAGATGGTACACCAGATGTGTGGCCGAAGCACGTGATGGGAGAGTGGTGATGGTGTTAGAGGGCTACTGCTTGGGTTGCCTTGGTGCTGATGATGAGTGTGAGTGTGTGTGCGGATGTCAGTGAGTGCTAAGGATGTGGTGCTTGATTATGCTGTAAGAAAAGTCAGGAGAGGTGTGTGGATCTTTCAGACTTTGCGAATTAACATTTCCACGTGCTTATGTGTGCATTTGTGTATGTATGGATGCTCCCTGCTCAGGTTTAGTGGCATCTCCCAGTCACCCCACCATCATGCTGCTCCACAGCTGGCCGCCCCACCCTTCCCAGCTGCCACTGGGGCTCCCCTTGGCCCCTCCGCTTGGCAGAGCTGGCGTTTTGGGCGCTCCCCCACCAGTCCTCCCTGGCAGCTGCTGCCCTCAGCTGCGCTCTCGCAGACGGTATTGGGGTCGGACAAAGTCACTCCTCCTGTGACTGTGTCTGGGGCCGTTGGGTGGGGGGATGAAGGGGTGGCAAGGAGACTCTATCTCTCATGAAAGATCTGTTTTCAGCACTCATAAATTTAAATTGATGGGCATTTATGTAGAAATTAAACACTGAACAGTGATGGAATTCTGACTTGAATATGGATATTTGTGTGGTGGTACTGATTAGTCGCTCGATAGTCCACATGGTTAAAACATCTGCGACAGAAAAAAACAAGGGAGTTTCTTTGTAGCCCATGAACATACATTTACTCTGTAGTTGTTAATGAATTATTGAGAAAGATGGCAGGAGACAGCATTACTCCATGCAGTGTGATCTATGATGGGAAGGCAAACAGTAAGGTGACAGTATCATTTCAGAGGATGATTATCTTGTTCAATATTTTGATAATTATAATTCAGGGCACCTTTCAGAGGAGGGTTCTAACCACTGAGGGGAAAATGACATTGTGATCATAGCTGGCAGGCAAGATGTGATCTCTCTCTCTCTCTCTCTCTCTCTCTCTCTCTCTCTCTCTCTCTCTCTCTCTCTCTCTCTCTCTCTCACTCACTAACTCTCTTTCACTCTCTCATACGCACACTCTCAGTGTGACAGAAAGTCTATGGGGAGGTATAAGAGGTAGTTATGGGGGGAATGCAGCAGCCTCCACAGTTTAATTGGAGATGTGTCACACTAAATAAATGGTGCAAAAACAAGCGCTGACTGGAGGCTTGAGGGAGGGGCCCTGGGGATGCAGCCTGTTTTATTGGGCAGGAGCTTTGCACCGCTCCAGGGTGAAACGGGGCTATGCTCTGCTGAGATACCCTCCAACCACCAAACCACCAGGCCTCCCAAAGACTACTGTGGAGGAAAAGACAAAGGCATTCATTTCACTCCGCAGAAAAGCGTCTTGTTGGTGCAGAGAAGAAGGTACTGGTGAACTTAGTGACCTGATTATTCTTCCTCTAACCAGGAGGATGTTGCCTTCCTCATCTGCAATTTCAATTTCTGCGGGCCCACTAACAAATCCATAATTGTAAAAATCCTCAACAAGCACCGCCTGCTGCACATCGCTGCTACATCTTATGTATGTCAATTTATGTTTTAGAAATCTGCAACCAGTAGCCCTCGGCAAATCCTATTTCCTTGTGTAATCCATACATGACCTCCAAGTAACCAGAAGAATGTGTTTTCCAATATTCCATCAATGTTGATATAGCTGTTGTCTTCTGAACAACCTTGCCTTGCTCATGCAGTGTGTGTGTGTGTGTGTGTGTGTATGTATGTGTATGCATGTGCGCACCTTGGATTCCAGAGTTCATGGCACGAGTTTTGATTTACCTCTACAGTGTGCAGCAGTAATTGGATGTGACACCATTCTCTCTGCTCTCCCTGGGGGATATAACAGGAATCTTACTATTATGGCCTCAGTCATGAATATGTCACAACGGCTGCAAACAAAGGCCCATGATTTGGATAAGACTTCTCTCTATGTCGTCTCTGCTCTGATATATGAGATAAAAGCTGCAAGGGTGAATTAGTTTTCTGTGAAGCAATTTTCGGTGTTTACAACAAATGATTAATTGCCATTGTTTTGGAAAAAAAAAAAACTAATGTTGCGACAACATATAGTACTACATGTTCATCATTGTGCCTGCCAAAAACATACTTGCTACACAGACACTTATGTAAGCTATTATATGTAGTTTCAAAACAATTGAAAAGATTTTTTGGACCTGACATACACAAACAGGGTGATCCCCTAGAAAGACTGTTTTGCATGCATCTGATGTGCAGTGCTTTGTTTAAATCCCATCGTTTGTTAAGGGTTTAGCCATCAAATCAAATTGAGTGTGCTGTTTTGTATGTGTTGTAGCCTCATAAAAGTAGTCTCTGGGTGAAATAGCAGGTACGCTGATATCAGTATTCCCACAGCCTGCATAATTGCTGTAATTTGCTTTCCCTTTGGGTAATCTGTAAACATGGCTGTTTTGATGTTTTTGGCATCCTCCATTGGCTGGGCTCTCTACTCCTCCAGTGGAGCCCCCATCCCAGCCCAGGGTGACACAAATAGATCCTTCCCCAGAAGGCGCACGTAGTTCCACATGGGCACAATCAATACAGCCCAGTCGTCACTAGAACAGTGGCGGTATTAAAAGCACCCCGTGAGCTGCTTCTCACTATGTTGGCGTTTTAGGGAAATAAAGCTATTGATCCTCCAGGGCCTCTGGCCGAGCATTAACCTGGGCCCACAAATTAGAACGTGCTCATCTGGACACATCTGCCTGCAATGTTCCCAAAAAGCCAGTCCCAGGGAGAGAGGAGGGGGGCTGCAAGGCCTGCTGCTTCCGATGATGAGTAGAGCCCTACTTGACGCCCCTGTCGGAGCGGGGGAGGTGTCTGGATGCCCAGGACTTCCATTAGAGGCCCAGGATGGTGGCATGGGTCGATGTGGTAAGGTTTGGTTGGGGGTACTCCATCTCAGAGCAGTGTGGTTCCTTCCCCCTGATGTAGGGAGAGAGGGGGCTGACCCACAGTAAACCTGAGCTCCTGACTGGAAGGACAATGAGGGAGAATGCTGTTGCCTCCATAGCTTGTCCCTGCAGTATCAAAGACTTTTCTGGAAAGGAGCCTCTTTTGTGCAATTTTACCACACAAACTGCAATGTACTCCACAGTCATATTTCCCATGGCTCTAGAAATACCTCGATGAAGAATCCAACTTTCTGATTTTTATGTAGATCCTCACTCTAAAGCACAGGGCAAACAAATATGTATTCACTGATTTATCATCTCATTGGAAATATTAGATAATGCAATTCTTGGATTTAGTACAACAGTAAGCTGCTATTTCCATTTTTCAGATTACATTTTTATTTGTCTGCAAAAAACTAGAATTACATAACCCTCCGTGGACACCATGAGGCTATATGAGCCATTGATCCAAAGTGTATCAGTTGCCGGGGTGAGCGTGTTATCATGGAAATCGGTAATTATATTTGACTAGGAGATCAGACTGTGGATACACAAAGACAGACAGAAACACAAACACTGTTATGTGCATCTACGTGCAAAAACACATTATTACTACAGAAATTCCATTAACAAACTATCCTTTTCTTAAACTTATTTTTTGATTGTAACCCTTTCTCATACAAAATATGATTTAAAAGTGAATTGTCCAGCTTTACCAAACAAGTACAGTCAAATTCATGCACTAACTGGACACCTGAGAGCAGCGGCCTGCGCTGTCCAGGCAACATTAGCATGATCAATGTTTTTTGGTCATGACAACCCGTGTATTTCTCTTAACAACACTTTTAAATATCCACATTCAGACAGACAGAGACAGTTTGGAAACTTTCCCTCTTTTGCTCAGCCTGCCCTAACAGTGGGAAGCTTGGAAGTTCTCTGCCCCAGTTCTCCATGTCCTTGAGAGTTGTGCCTTCGGGCCGGGGCTGGTGGGGTCCCGTGGTGCACAATGTGTGCTTCTCACTCAGGCTCCCGCTGTACTCCGCCGCCCCTGCGTGGCTCTGGAGAGTTGCCAAGCTCTGAGGGGTTGTCCGTGCGAGTGGGGGAGCGTGCACGTTACCAAAAACCCGCTCTGCACATCTCCCTTACTTCCCCCATGTCAGTCGACTGGATATAAATCACTTCACTGGATTGGCCAACTACAATGGGATGCCTTGGAAGATGTTGTTATGAATAATCAGACTAATTACAATAAACAGTGTGAAGTGATGTGAAAATGACGGAGGATCTTGTTTTTCACAACCTGTTTTTGCAAAGGTTAAACCATAGGGTAGAGTTTGCATTGCCAACATGGAGAGGGTAATGGGAAAAAAAAAAGGTTATGTCAAATTGCACAAAATAGGAAGTAACTTGTATCCGCTATGAAGGGCATCATGTCCATGTGCTCTTTTATCTAAAACATTTCACTTTTATTTAGTCATCAAATTAACAGCATGAGAACAGGCAATTACAGAAGTCCACACAGTTGTAGCTTTACATGTCGACAAATCTCTTTATATTTTATTCAGTACATATGCATTGTTTCTTTGCAATTAATATGGATAATGGCCAAGAGCAAAGATAAAGATCTATTTTCTAATATTTTGTCCTTGGATTGTGCACTCGGGGAATTCACTCCCCTTTTTCTCTTTCTTTTCCCTGGCTAAGCCATGGGGAATTGGTGGGATGAGAGGCTATTCCCTAAATAGCCCGTGGCAAGAGGTATCCTGATTAGCATGCTGCCTGCTCTCTGGCAGCAGTCCTCCAGGCCACCAGCGCTATCACTTACGTGCTGTTTGTATTTGTAGTTGATAGTGTGTGCTGTTATAATTGGAATGAGCTCAGGAACCTCGTTTGCTTTTGATCCGCTGCCAGCCACTCAGAGTGCTACTGGGCCACAGCTCTCACCTCAACACTCCCAGAGGATTATGGGAAACTGCAACGCTTATGTTCTAAAAAGCGCCTGACAGCATCTCATTCAAGGTCGAACAATACAATGGTAAGTGTGGGGAGTAGAGTGAAAAAAGATGGAGGAAAAAGTTGAACAGATATTTGATGTAACACTGGGGATCAGGTTGGAAACTGGGAAATTGGTATTTCAGACTCATGAAACCAAGAGGCAAATATCAAAGGACCTGTGTGATTGTTTGGGGTGGTTTCAATAACATAGAAGGATATGTTGAATTACTACTCTCTGAAGACCTTGTGGAAATCTGCATTTTCAAGAAAACAAGCGGATAAACATGTACAGTGTGGTCCTGTACGGAAATATCGTATGAATACAAGAACATATTCCATTACAGTGTATCGTAAAATATCCCTCTATAATTCTGTGATTCAGCAAAGAAAACCCAAGTTAACTTCCCTCCACAGTGTTACTCATCTGGACCTCACCAAGAGGCATAAATGAATAAAGTGAAGAGGATTCCTCAATGATGTATGCTCGTGGTCCATTTTTTTTTTTTTTTAACTCCATGAAATGTCCACAGAACTGTTCTGCTTGCTCAGCACTTTTCCAAAGAGGGCCAACTCCAGGGACTTATGGGAATTCGATGCTCCCTCGCTGCCAAATGTCAGCAGGCCAATGAAAAAAGATATCCTAAAGTCCCAAGCTCAATATTTAATCAGGCTCTCGGTTACATTTGCTGTTTGATTAGGTAAGAGAATTCCACCTCCTAGTGACTTTGATTGCTTTAAAAATATTTGGACAAAAAAATTAATACCTGTCTTTGAACTGTGAGAATCTTAACAGGGGAATGACTTTTTCTTTTTTTTTTTTCATTTGTCTTCTTTTCCTTTTGTTATTTATTTATTTATCTATCGCGTAAAGTAGCAGCAACTGTTCAGCCCTTGTGACGGCTGATAATTAAGTATCACTGTTACTGACAGATGTGACCTGTATGTCATAGGTAACACTCACTGAGTTATCATTATTGTGATTAATATTATCAGTAGTAGTAGCAGCAGTAGTATTGCTGTTGTTGTTATCATTGGTATTATTATCATTATTTTTATTTACCAAAGGTTCATCATCATCCTTATATTTTGACCATCTTATCCTATCATAATCACCCAGGACTGCAGATATTCACCTGAGAATAACCCTGATGAGCTTGTTCCAGGAGGGCATTACCACTGGTTAAGTACAAACACCTGCTAAAATATTGGCAATTAGGACATAATTAGCTGCTAATGTATTTCTAATCCGAAGCGGGCCATAGATTTGTCTTTTTTTTGCGTAGACTCCCTTTTTTAATGTTCTCCGTTGTTATTGTTTTCCTCAGGTATTTGTATCCTGAGAACATTGACTAAGTGCCCTAGTTCATCATATGCAAATGACTTATTAATTACACATGCATTATGCCCGTATTCAGAAGACATCAAAGGGCCTGCGAGTCTTCAGATGGTCCCCCTCTGTACCACACTCAGGTTACAAATGCCTACGTGTGCACTTTCCTGCATGCCTTTTCAGGCAGAATAACTACATCCTCAATTAAAAATTTTCACAGGAACCTCTCTCTTCTTGCCTCATAATATTTTAGAAACACCTCCGGTGGTCTGTGGATGTTTGTTAACTGCAAATTGCAAATAATCATTCCAGCCTAGATCACATAGCATTATTAGAAAGCAGTGAGACTGTGAGTACGTCTTCGCAGCAAAGACAAACTAATATTTGTGGTACTAAATGAGAAATCCCTATCGTCATTCAGTGTATGACCTCAGTAAGTAGTACTCGATGTGTTCAATTGATCAGATTGTCTCTGCCAAGACTCTTCTATCACTACAATGGCATTTTGGTATCAATACGGCCCAGCCTCAGCTCCAGACAGTACTGTGCTGTGTGTCTGAGTATGCATGTTTATTCTATCTATCCCTCCCTGGTGAATTGTCTGTTAACGACCCATACAGCAGGTGTCAGAGTGTGATTTATACAACCTATAATGCCTCACATTGATTAGCAATACGGCTCTAATGGGATGCCAGCTCTCAAACTCAGGTTCAAAAGCCCATTGCGTGCACGCCACACCCCTCTTAGTGCTCCACTATACCATTATGCATCCTATTTTTGCATGAATATCAGCAATATAACCTGTCCAATGACACGGTGTAGAGGGGGATGTGTGCTGTGTGCAATCACTGTAACCCTGGGCAGTCCTCTGTTATCAGTCTCTGGTGGGCTGCTCTGACTGGGTGCTGCTAGCATAATTAGCACAGCACTCGCTTTGATGATAAAATGGGTAATAGAGCATTCCTTGCCTCCCCTGCCTACCTGATTTTACCATCGTTTATTGATCTAATTAAAATAATTCAGCTGTTAATGGAGCTTTTTTTTTCTTATGGAGAGGAACCTTTGATTAAAAACACTCGTGAAGATACGGAGACACAGAAAGCCATCGATTCTGATATTAACAGTACAGATAAATCCAGATGACGTTTAATCTGAGCTAAATTTCTTGTTTCTGTTTCTGAGGGTAAATGTGTAAACCCACTGCTGAAAATAAATGTCTTTTGAAGCCATTTTGAAGAGCCAATCCAGAATGTATAAAGCAATTTAAAGACAAGAAAATAGCCATAAATAAATAAAAGGTTCATGGAAGATATTTTAACAGTATAGCAGTGTGAATATTCACTGATATAGATGTGGTTCAGTACTGACTTCCCATGTACAGGAGCATGCTGTACATCAAAGCCACCAGGTGGGGCTCATTCTTTCACAAATGAATCACAGTCTTGGTATTTTTGGCAAGTATCACTATGGTAAATGCTTAAGTGAGGTGCTGTTCTATGGCACTTTTGTATGGCACCTCCAAACCTATCATTTCTCATTAGGAGACCAAAGTGTTTGTGGCTGTCCTCATTACTAAAAAGGTAGAGCTCTACCCCCAGAGGTAACTTCATCAACACCAGAGACAAATCTATCTTAGGTGCTCTATTTATATTTCTGACTCACTGCCACAAAGATTTATTCTGCACTCCTGTCAATCCATCTCTCTAATGGGCAATGGCATCCTTTTTAGTTTAGATGGCTGGTTTGTGTGTGTGTGTGTGTGTGTGTGGTGGGGGTGTGTGTGTGCACATGGTTCTCAGCTCTATACATCCACTCCGATTTGCACACAAAAACAGCTACCTCGAAGTCACATGCCCCTCTCGTCTCCAAAGAGAGTCATCTTCAGATAGAGAGCTCAGATGTCATGTAATTAAGATGATAAAAAAAAAGTCCATTTGCACTTGCATGGGTTATTAATGTGGCCTAATGATGCTCAGATCAACTGTAAGATGTCTGCTAGTTATGGGGTTAATCTCCTCATTCTTGCAAGCCATAAAGATAAACATCTTTACACACAAATGGGCTCATGAAAGTCCCCAGAGAACTGCATCGCAACTTCACAAGAAAAGTTTGAAGGACCAAAAATAAGACCGATGCGCAGCGTCGCACGGTCATCTTTGCTGTGATCATTTTGAAATAACCATTTATGCATTTTTAGTGAAAGATGCCTTGTTTGAACCTTAGAGTCTGGATAAATTATCCATTAATAGACACAAACAGTGTTTCAAATAATGTATCATTTGTCTAAACAATACCTAAACTCTTATGTTATTAATATGTAATCACAAATAATTAAAACTTAACACTCCAAAGTTGTAGAGAACACAAATGCAATGCTTTCTTTATTATCTTTATTTCTTTATTGGTATTATTCTTAACCATTTTGAGGTAAACAAGCACAAAATCTCATTTGAAATATACATATTTGCAGTAAATATCTTATACTGACCTTAAGTAAGTATGATAAATATGTAAACTTATGATAATGGGTTTTTGTTGCTGAGCTCTCTTTGTTATCACCTTGAATTTAAAGCTTTAACCACTATTAATGTTCTTCTATCACACTAATAATTTCATGATCATGAGGTTCACCTCGAGCCCACCTGGGTGTTTGGGTGGTGGAATTCCTCCTAATACAGAATGTGTAAATGTCATGGCATCTGATGACTTTATCATGAGTCTTCTGATCATTACAATGTCATTAGTTGGCAGACATGGTTGCACCTCGTTAATGCACACAAACAATCCTAGGAACAGCAGATAATGTTGTGTGGTGGTGGTGCTTAATGAGGGGACGCATTTGCATACTGGCCTCCACCCCCACTTGCATTCCCACCCCACTCTCATTTATAAAAATAAATCACATTAGAACATCACCAGCTAATAAAGTCGACTCCGGCCCACATCCCACGTCCCAGTGATGGCCAAGTCTCAGTGCAGGAAATACACAAAGCAGTCTCCCAGGATTAGGGAAAACCTATTATAGAAAATTCTCATATGGTTATGGAACATTCCTCATATTAACGCCGTGCTGCTCAAGTAAATTATGCCAGTTGTTTTGTATGTTACAATCAGATAGTCTATCAAGGCATCTCCTCTGAAAGTTCCAGTGAACACTGAAAGTCAACTTATCAAATAATGTAACCACTTAGAGAAGTCAGATTTAATTAGATATCCCATCAGTGAAAATAGAAGTAAAATAGAAGCGTGTTTGATTTTGAAGTTGTTTGTAATCTTGATTGCATATAATTGTACAGGATACCACCTGAGGCGAGCTGGTTTCACTGCCTTTTCTGCATTATTGAAAAGCTTTGATTTCCTTAAGAAAAGATTGCACTTTGATTATGAAACAAACATGATTAATGAATATAGGAACACTTAAAAGTTTGAAGTCTATTAGCTATGTCCGCTTAATATGCTACCATGATACCATGTTGTGTTGGCTGTATGCAATACTATCCAAACAAGGGGGGGGTCATAAGCTGCAACCTTGTAAGTGTGCTTTGTCTTGTGTCTGTGTGTCTGTCCATGTGTGCACACATTTGTGCCCCCAAGTCAAAACCCCCTAAATAAACACTGTGTTTCCTGATGCCTAACGGTGTGTACGGCCCATGCACCGCTGATGTCTATCCACCAAGGACTACCAGTGGCCCCACTTCGCTCACTTACTTACTTTTTGGCTCACTCCATCCTTCCTTCATGCTCAAATTGACACTTGGTGCAGAGGCAGGCAGACAGGGGGCCTCGCCGCCCCGTGCCTCCAGAGATGTGGCCCAGCTGTCAGCCGTCTAATCCAGTCCAACCTCCCCCTGAGCCAGGCAGGAACTCCAGGCTGCTCCCCCTCATCCTCACGCCTAGAGGCACAGCAAACAACTCAGCCCTCTTCAACGCTACACACAGCAGGCCGGGAGGGGAACGCTTTGCTAGTCAAATCAGATTTGACCACTCTTCATAAATCCAGCACAATCATGTGGCAGTGCACTGGAAAAGGCTCAGTGATTTATTTTGTATGCAAAATATGAGGTTTTATTATGATGCTTTGTTGTAATCTGTTGCTTCCAACTTTAAGTTAGTTTTGAAGCCAATTCGAGAAGAGATACAAAAAAAAAAAAAAAAAAAGAACAATTTTGGCCATTTTTTGTGGCGTAGACTGGTATTTTTTTGCAAGTAGCACATCTACCAAAGGGCTGTAAGACCTTGCCTACCCTTTAATTGTTCTTGTTTCCAATCAGCTCTCACAGCCTGAACAAAGACGTCCCCTGGCCATACCGTCTGCTTTTACATCATAGGTGTCACTGTTGGCATTGTTACTATGGAAACAACTGTACAGAGAAAAAGGCAAACTTAGATGTATTCAGCATGAATGACATACAATATCTCATACCCTGTTCCCTGTTGTTGAGGTACAGTAATTTGCCCTAACTTTGCATATCATATACCCACTTAAATATTTGTGTTATAATCTAAAGTCAAACCTAAAGGCAGCATATGGAGAATAAAGCTGTTCTGGTGTGGTTTGCGAATGTTTGTGGCACAGTCGTGGGGCATGTGTGTTTTGAGGAGTGTGTCTCTGTGTATCTTTTGTGTGGCTCCCCGTGGCATTCCCAATATCAGTATTCCTGTAGATGTGTTTGATGTGTTTGAAGCCACGTAGCATACCTTGGAACATGACAGTAAACATGGCAGAGGCTCTCCCTCAGTGGAGCAGTGAAGCACGTCACCCCTCAGAAGTGTGTGACGGGTGTACAAACCAAACCCACCGGGCCACGTTGTCTCCTGGGATTCCCCCGTACTACGCTGCACTGACTAGTTGCATGCTGCTCAATGCAAAGGTGTTCAGAATAATTCCACCCTTGCACTCCAAACAAAAGAACAAAACCAAAATGGGAGGAAGGCAAAGAATAAAAAGGATGTGGACTTTACCGAAGTGACAAGTTCTGGAACCCGCTTAACTGTTTATCTGACCCAGTAGCAGCAGATGTCATGATATATCCTGTCCTAATGTTTTCCCTGTGTTTCATCCCTGGAAAATCACTAGTGTATGTTTCCTGCATGCATCCCCGGGGAAATTAAGAGGCACACTATGTACCTCGGGAGGATTCCACCAAGAATGAGAATAAAGCAGGCAGCATGAAAGACGAGTGCTGGTGTGAGGAAGTTATTGGTCTGGCAAAGGGATTGCCAACACATCAAAATAGAACGGGTGTTGAACAAGACAGCAAAAACTTGCACCATTTACACCTGCCAGAGAGAGCGCCATCCTGACACAGGAAATTTCCATAGCCACACACACCTTGCATGATGTGAAGTGTACGAGCTGAAGCATCTTGTCAGTCTGCATCTCGTGAAGTGACATGTACTACACATCCACATCACAGAGGAGCTTTGAGTGTTGTTTTGGGGTTAGTAAGATAAGTCATTTGTATACAGTAACGGTTTCACAATGTCACACAGGCAAACCTCTAAAGGTAGAAGCCTGTGATCTGGGACAGTTTAGTCGGGATGCGTGTGTGTGCACGGGCAATTCTCTCCCAAAACTTATGGAAAAAAAAAATAAGTCAGTACTGCACTGTGAGATGTCATCAAGCTTTTTCCACATGAAGTTGACAGTGAATGATAATTCTGTGGATGCCAACAACACTAAGAGCGATTTTCTTCTTTTAACAGTCTCCTGTTTCTTGTTTTTATTCAGTTCAGTTCAGTTCAGCCGAGTTTGAGTTTGAGTGTTTGACATTGACATTCATGCTCACAGTTATCAGCCAAATAAATGTAGAATTTACGTGATACAAATAGAAATGTATTGGATTTTTACATCATAAAAATAGAACTCGGTATAGCTAGATATAGTACATATATCTACATAAATATACGCACACATTCAGTGCAATTCAGTTAAATTCAACAACCTTTATTTATCATAAAGAGACAATTATTGAGGTAGGCATAGTAAAAACAGTGAAAACAGTGCTGTAAAGCTCTTTGTAAAGTTTGCTTGCTTTGAGACAAGCACCACATAAACAACGTTTTCTCTTCTTCTTCTTCTTCTTCTTCAATGTGAAGGGTTTGCAATATTTTGAACTGATAATGCTATGAATGTCTTTGTATACTGCTACTGCTAATACTGACTGCATGAGATTTGCACTGATCATTCTTGATTTGTAACGACTGATCTGGTTTTACTTATGTTAATTTTATTTATAGGAGAATTGTCTAGTTTTCCAAAATTAGAAAGAAAGAAAGAAAGAAAGAAAGAAAGAAAGAAAGAAAGAAAGAAAGAAAGAGAAAAAGAAAAAGAACTGAGGGATTGAGACACGGTGTAGGAGGAGGAGGGGTAGTTCACCGGGGTCGGGATGACAGTAAAGAACAGATGAGATGAGGCTGCTGAGGAGATTTTCGTAGGTGGGATGTTGTAGGAGGAAGGGTGAGGGTGTGGGGGGAAACTAGGCCAGTGTCCAGACTCAGAGCACCAAAGGCCCCAAGTCCCTGGATGCCCTGTGTCAGCCCTCTGACAGGAGAGATGGGACTTTAACACAGAGGTTGTTTTTTTTTTTTTCTACCACCAGACGCTCCCCATCTCCTCTGAAGAATACCCCTCCTCCTCAACACACTCACCAGTCAAAGTTTGAGGAGAGAAATGCACTCGTTACAATAAGGAGGGCACATGGCATGGGACCTGTGACTTTGAGTGCCGCCTCCTCCACGCTCTCAGCAGAGTTGGGCTCTTTCTTACAAGTGCTGTGCATTTCCAGAGCTGATGTGCAGTAAATAGAATTGTTGAGATAAGTTTATTCAACTTCATACAGTCACAGTCGCTAGCTATATTTAAAAAAAAAAAAAAAATCAAAAATCAAAAATCTTCTTGGGCATTAATCCACGATCCTCTGAGATCCTTGAGAATAGATGCATTTAAATGCTTCTACTCAGGCTTTGAGTTGTGCTCCATATGATGTATTAAAGCTCACTCCCCACCCCCATAGATAGAGTAGACTTATTGTCAGGCTTAATCAGGTGGTCTGTTACCTTGGCAATTAAAGCCTTGTTAGAGATATAAAACCTTGAGACTCAAATGGAGAGCAAGTCCCTGGCGAGTCAAACCACAGAGCAAATCCTTAAACCAAACAGCCTTCCAGTGGGAACACTTCTTCTCTGAGGATGGATGTGTAATTATCTCTGCTTGTTTGGGGGAAAAGGAAGAAAAAAAACTGTTTCACTCCCTCTTGTTTGTCTTAAAAGCTCATGAGTGTTTATTGGAATTAATTTAAGTGGCAATCACTGTGCAAAGTTTGATTGTCACGATGTATTGACCTGTGATGGCGACTGTACATAGACATTTTGAAAGGCTGTTTGCAAAGGAATTTACTGAGAGGCTAATTGAGTGCATTGTTGTGCTCGCTGAATTCGCTGCACAGTGAAAGCAAGAAGCCACAATACAAAGATTAAATCAAGCTTTTTACACATTCTCTTAAATGAGCTGGCAAAAAAAATCCAGACCAATTACAGTAAAATTAATCAAATTTAGAGTTCTTAATTTACTTTAATGAATTAATCTTTAAAATATCCCTGCTAAGCCTGATCCATTTATCATTTATTCCCAACTGATGCAAAACACCTATTTCAATGTATGCTCTACTAAACTAGGCCATCTTTTTTCCCAAATGAATGTTCTTTTTGAAAATAATGTTACATATTTGAGCAATATGGAGTGATAATTTATCATTATTTAATGATCTCCCACAGACAGTACATCACACATGGTGTAGTCAGCGACAACAGCTGTGCAGAATCTTGATGGGCTAATTCTCAAAGACACAACTTCCCTCAGCGTTCAATCCCACCTAACCCCTTACCCCTTGACCCCATCTCTGGTGTCCAACATGCTTTTTTTCCCCTCAAAGTGACCATTTCACTTCCTCTGGTTGTCTCCTTTCATCTCTCTCTTTGTCTTTTTCTCCTTACTTCTCTGACATACTCCCCTAAATGGGTCTGGCATGCGTCCCACTGTTTGACAAAGGTGTGTGTGTGGTGTGTGGGTGGTGTTTGGGGAGGTGAGGCCTTCTCTGGGACACACTAATCAGCTCCAAACCGAGGCCCAGGCGGCGAGGCACTGGACAGGTGAATGGAAACACTCGCTACACCCCCTGGCTGCTCTTTAGTGCGAGGGTCAGATCGGCCCCATCCTCTTCGCCCCAGTCACTCCTTCATCCTGGTGTCCCCTATCACCTGGCTTGCATCCCCATTCCCCCGCTCCCCTCCTGGAGGCCTCAGAGGGAGAGGATGCTGAGCAGATGCTCTACCAAGGGAACCTCCTCAACGCGCCTCCTGCTAGCCCCGTGTGTGTTAACCTTTTCCTTTAATTAACACCGTCCCAACTCCCAACTCCCGCCACCGTGGTCCGGAGAGAGGTTCTCGGGGCTTATGCAACTGTCAGGAAAAGTAGGGGAGACATGGGGGAACAGGAAGGTGGGGGTGGGGTGGAGGAGGGAGTGATGGAGGTGAGAGGGGTGAGGAGGAGGAGGAGGTGGGATGAATAATGCCTGCATGGCCTGGGAGTGAGGGTTTTCCTAATCCTTCAGAGCCGTCTTTATCCACATGCCTTCACAGAACCACAGCGCACCAGTCATTTTACACAGCTGCCTATTTTCCAGGGACGATCCAGAAGTAAATTGGACATGCTGATGAGAAGATGGTTGTTCTTAATTTGCACCACAGCTCATTACTCTGCATGAGAGTCAAAAAGCTTTCGTCTGCACTCTAGTCATTGACTACACATTTGCACGCATTCTAAAAAACTCACAGTGGCTCCATACAAGTTTTTTCCCCCCTCCTGTTCACATTGGCTATGCATTTCTGTTGAGTTTTATCTTTGGCAGAAAACGACCTTGTGCATCCGTGTTCTTGGGGATATGGAGTGATGTGTGATGTTCATTTAATTCTGAACAGCATGCAAAAGAATTAAAAAGGGTGATCGAGCTCCACTGAACCCGTTTTGTCAAGCACTGACACTGAGGCCGATTGTGTAAAATGCGCAGAATGATAAGAGGCATGAGTACATTCAGTAACTTTGTTAACTGTACCAACGTATAGAGAGGTGAGTAGGCCATATATCTCAGCTTGAAGAGAAGGTCTCCTAATGAGAGAGTGGTAATGAGCAAGGGGGGAAAAAATCACTCTCATTTCTGTGGAAAAAAAAGTGTTGAAAGGTTTGCTTTCTTTCTCTTTCATCTTGTGTGGCAGTGCCAAGTGGAAAATGTCCATCCTTCACTTGGAGATTTTTATGTCTGTCTTGGCTCATGGTAATGCCTCCGGGGGATCCTCTTTCTTGGCATGTTCATAGTGGTCACCATTTACTGGAGATGGGCCGTGGAGGTCAAAGCCATTGTGAAGGACATAAAACCCCCAGAATGATTCTTGATCGCACTATGAAACCATCCCCATTGTGGTTAAATGGTTTCACTTGATGCCAGTAACACATCTTTATGAAGATTTTTATCATAACTATTAGTCGAAGGTTATAAATCGATAGATATATGTTGTGCTGATTATAATAATGCAGGAAGTGTCAAAGTTTTAATCTAACTACAGTTCTCTGAGGTGAAATGCCTTTGCATGTTGGAATCCTGTGGCTCAGGTGATAATATTGTCACCAAACCCACAAATAACATCCTACACCTTGGGTCATGATGCTGCATGCCAGAGGCTACGTTAGTGCATCATCTTGTAGTCTGGGTTATATGATGGAGTAAGTAAGGGGGAAAGCTGCCAGGACCTTCTCCTCATGAAGACCCAGAGCAAGGGCACTGTCTCCCCAGCCCCATAGATCAGCCAGCCCTGAATGTCAAACCGCACAGCAGCCACTGCAGTGCCAGGAGTCCCCCTCTCGCTCCCTCTCTGGCCCGTGATCTGCTGTCTGGTGACACCACTGCGCTAATGACCCGGTTTGGGAGTTGCTCCATGGGGCTTCTTGGCTTGGGAAGATGGAAGTTGTGGATATCCAGCTGGAAGGTCACTGTTGACGAAGACCACCCGCTCCTTGTTCCCTGTACTTTGTGACATCTTTCAGTTTACAAGGATGTTGAGACAAGGAGCCTGTCAATAACCTTTCCTTAAACAAGCGTGGGAAGTTATTGGCAAAGTGTTGTTGCTGGTAGGTATCTTACGTCGTTCTCATCCTTTTTGCCATTGATAATAAAAGTTATATTTATTAATACTTGGTAGTTCCTTTCCACTCTTTTTTTTTTTTTCTTTTTTTTTTTTTTGAGCAAGACCCAATATGATTATTTTTCGCTCCAATGTTTAATTGCTCAACAGTTTTGGATAACAGTGAAGTTGGAAAGCAGCAGACTCTCGCCTTGCTTGCCAACTCCGAAATCAGGCTTCTGATTGTTAGCTCTCCATGTTGTTTTTGTTCTTTTTTTAATCAGTTTACTGTGAAAGTATGCCTCACTGCTCAGAGAGGGCAATGTTTTCAGTCACTCCCCATCTTGATTTTTTTTTTTTCCTCTCTCTCCTCTCAGCCTCAGGAGTTTGGCTTGTTGGAGCATAGTGTAAAGTCCCCGGGGAGGGTTCCTCTGGTGATGGGGGCACTGCCTCGACCTCACTCATGCCTGGTGTGGGTGGCATTCAGCTTGGGAGACACACAGTGGAGGGCCAGAATGAAGCTGGTGAGTCTTCTGGTGGACTCTCCCAGGACCGAGCCTTATTCTCAGGGTCATGCATTCCAGCAATCTCTGTAATTATAAGCAAGAAAGAAAAAAGTTGAATCTTCTGCCTTTCGCAAAATGAACGTGCCCCTCGCCTCAAGGGAGACATTCACATCTCTGAGTTCTAGTAGCTGGATTGGTTTTAATGAGGCAAGTCAAGTGTGTGTGTGTGTGTGTGTGTGTGTGTGCGTGTGTATGAGCATGTGTGTGTACAGACGTGTGTTTGGTGTGCATGCATGTCTGTGTATCTGCCCCCGTCTAACGAGTGTAATTGACCGACTATGCTTTTAAGCTGCCGTTTTTCACCATTTGCAAGAGCATTCTACTAAATAGCCTTCAGTGATTATTATTTCTACAGGAGACACTTCTTTGGGATTAAAACTTTTTGCTGAGTTTTAAAGTAAGTTGTTTTTTGGACAATGTGCCTTTGGAGCCAAACGCATAGAGGGTGAGGGGGTAGAAGGTCAGGAAGAAAGGCTACAGGATCCCACCCCTGAGGGCCACAGATTCCACTGGGGAACATTTCGCCCTGCTGAGAGGCAGAGTGAAATCTCAGATGCTCTGGCACGCACACTTGCTGTGGCGTCTCTGTGTCTAACTAAAAGCTATGGTGCTGGAAAAATCAGTAAATAACTGCTCAGTTTTACTACAGATACTGTGATAAGAAGCTGAGGTGATCTGAAAACAGGTTGCCTTTCTGTGTTCAAGAGTGTTTCAGAGTCTAAAAGCAGCATTTCTGAAGGACAATACAATCAAAAAGTATTTTTTTTTTCTTAAATGAATAGATATGACTATGAAGGGTATCATGTTAGCCTACCAAATCAATCAAGGACCTAATTGTGTCATGTTATGTACATACATGCTGAATGGTAATATCCCAACTGACTTTTTTTTTTTTTATTGCAGCCTTCTCACTCTTTTTATTTATCTTTGTTTGACTCGCTTTTCTCCTCTGCTCAGAGGCTAGACTTAAAACAAAAGCACTTTTGTTGATTTTCATTGTGCCTATTTGTTCCAGAAAATTTATATTTGATTCTCCTTTCCATATTTATAAGGCTATCCCTAAGGGGCAAGCCATGTCAGACAGTTTTTGGAGCATCATGAGCAACATTCCTCACATGAGGTTTCTTCCACATGAAGGAAAAAAAACAACAACTTCTGAGCAGGAGTCTACTGTAACTTGGAGACCGAACTGTGCAAGCACTGAGCCAAGTCAAGCCTTTTCCCAGTTACTTTGTCACTAATGAAAGTAGCAAAGAGCCCTGGAGGACTGAGGAGCACTGTTTGTTTGTGTTTGAGAAAGCATTCGAGAGATACAGGGGGAGGCAAGGTGGTAAAACTCTGGGAGAACCGCCTGACAGAGCGCTGAGACAGAGAGGGGGAACTTTGGAGCATTGTTAAGATTGAAGTTTAAGGCAACTGAGACCTCCTGACAGATTCCAAGCACCTACAAATAGATGTTTCATATGTGTGTGTTTACCAACTTTACTGTAGTTTGCGAGTGCTTTGAATTCACCAAAGCACATCATATCAATCTGTGTCATTCTTTCTTTTATTGATCTTTTGCACACACTTTATGGCAGCATGTGGGTGGGGAAATGATTTGAAAAGCAAGAGGTTAGATTACAAGATAGAAAATGAGCTAAAGCAACAAAAGTCTCGACAATATGTGGGTCATAAGTCCCCACTTATTATGTTCAAGTCTTACATCTAGGTAATCACAATTGACAGGAACAAGAGCTGTGAAAAATAAGGCTTCTTCAAAATTGGGGGCTGATAATGATTGTCAGTCATCAGATCTTTTTTTTCTAGTTAAGAATATTTTGTCACATTTATATTGTGCCAAGTTGTTGTTTACACCAGATATCTGTTCCAGTACCTGACCTCTGTATGAACTCCAAAGTAAATGTTACTCTATACAATAAAAGCAGCATTATTATGCAATCCATAATTTGACATGGATTAATGATTGATTTGGTTAATTGCCCATTTTAACTTTGCACAGTTCATGAATTTCATTTAGCAAAGTCAGACTTGGTGTGAACCACAGCAAAGGTTATCAAAGGTTTTTGCTATTAATTTTCCTCTGCTATACCAGTGCATGTTTGAGAGTTGGCCTATCTGCTGCCTCTCTGCAGCAAAAACCTTGCTTTTCCGTGCCTCTGTGAATCAATCAGAATAGAAATGCATTCAAAGAAAGCAGTTGTGTGACTGTGATTTTTAGATGAGGCCCCTGGCAGAGGCTACCTCCAGGCTGCAGAGGGAAGAGTGCAGAGTGAGAAGCCCACTGCAGGATTCCTCTCTGGATCTCATTTTCACATAGCAGGGGTATGGGGCCTGGACATTCACATGCAGGTGAGGGTGTATTATAATGCACCGTTGTTTTGATGAAGGGGGAGAAAGAAAGAAAGAAAGAAAGAAAGAAAGAAAGAAAGAAAGAAAGAAAGAAAGAAAGAAAGAAAGGCTCCAACTGAAG
Source organism: Myripristis murdjan (assembly GCF_902150065.1). Classification (NCBI taxonomy): domain Eukaryota; kingdom Metazoa; phylum Chordata; class Actinopteri; order Holocentriformes; family Holocentridae; genus Myripristis; species Myripristis murdjan. The sequence goes on along the minus strand of NC_043996.1, from coordinate 20,385,430 downwards.
CTTTTCTTCTATCTAACAATCAAATAAATAAGTTCAAATTTTGCAGGTGAAAATACCTGTGTTTAATGTGCATTTTGCCACTGAAACTGTTGCTCCACGTGCAAAAGACAAAATGACAAAAAGGGAAAAAGAAAAGAAATGAAAATAGAAAAGAAAAAGAGCGAAAATAAATATCACTAGGATAATCTTTAAGGAGCGGATCCTTTAATAAGTTATGGTATATTCCGTAGGTGAAGGAGAAAATGTTCCCTATGTCTTAGTAGAATTAAGTCGGAAAAACTACATTTTTCTCTCCATGCGGTGTTCAAGTAATTGGGGGTTTAAAAGAACATGTCCAATTTTGTGGCGACTACAGAAAAAAAAATGAAAAAAAATCTCCGAGTACAAATCAACTGCCCAAATTTCTATGCGTGCCGTTACATGACAGATGTATGTCAACAGCCGCACAAAAAATGTCTTTCTGCTTAACCATTTCTACCAGAAGGGGGACCAGTCCGTCTGCCGTAGACGGAGAGTGGCCGACGGCGAGCCGAGACAGAGGAGACGCCAGGGTGAGCAAGCCGACTTTGGGTTTAGAGTTCGACTCCGGATCCGGGGACCAGCAGATCCAGCAATCCGCATCTTGCCATGATCCCTAGGATTTTAATCATGCCTCTCTGTCTGTGTGTGAGTGCAGGCAGGCTGACAATGATTTCCTCAGTGATTACGTACAGAGCGAGTCCCTGCGGGGTAGGGGCCCCCTCTGGAGCCATCCTGATGGCTTTGGGGGCCTTGCTTCCATTTTCCATTATTATGTGGACTACCGGAGCGACAGCGCAGTCCAAGACCTTGCAGGTTTGTGATGAGGAGGGAGCTTCCATCTTCTCTCTGCTTCTTCATCCTCTTTTTAGAGCAATTTAGACGTAGACTTAGATCAGATTCCGAACCTAATCCATGATTAGCTAACTGGAGTGAGAAAAGGAAGAGTCTATAATAGTTTTGATGCTGTTAGGTGGATATGCAGTGAAAAGTGTATTTATCTTTTTTTCCCTTTTTTTGGTTTTGTTGCATTTTTTTGCACTCTCACAGGAGGCGTTTTGCTGATGTCTTTCTCACGCGAATACATTTGAGATCAGAGGCGAAAAACAAATATTCCGCTTTTATTCCTAAACGAACATCATGCCTACACGCGTGTGTGCTTTACCGGAGAATGGAAGCGTATGACGGAATTACTATATTCTCACACTTTTCCCGATACCCAGCTCAACTAAATAGAGTCGCCTACCGATTGGGTTAATTGGATTTTATCATAACATCCACCTACTCATCACAAAATAATAGCAAACTCGTGTTGTTAGATCGCACGGCAAGGGCTACATCTCTCTGTAATGGTAAAAAGGCACTCGCGGTTTTGGTCAGTGAAATTTAAAGAGAATTTTATTCCGCCGTGCACAAATTATCAGTCAGAAACTGAGCAACTTCAGCGTTTTCTATAGGATGTCGCGCCGCAAGCAAGCTAAACCAAGATCACTGAAAGGTAAGTGATAAGCTTATGTTGGATGCCTCTAAAAAAGATCTTATTCCAAGTCTAGCCCAACATGAACTGAACTTATGGCTTATTGAGATGTAACTGTCTACCCTTTTCGCATTTGTAAGTGCTCTTCCTGTATTTTGCGCATGGTATCGACTGCATATAGGCTACGTACTTGCACCGGAGAAATGTTCGGCTCACACAGGATTGTAATGATAGTTAAGTGCAAGGGCAGGGCATGGATAATTTAGAGAGCAACAGTGTAGTGCGACGCTGAGAAACATCTGGATGTGTTAAAGACGCTCCTGGTCGGAACTTGAGCCGTCTGATGGAATGGGGTGCAGAGTCACGTGACCCCGTCTGAGAAACTAAGGAGGAAACATTTTATATGTTGAGGGGGGGAAAGGGAGGGCTGAGGTGTGTGTATGTGCGCGTGCGCGTGCGTGTGTGTGTGTGAGTGTATGTGTATGTGTGTGTGCGTGTGTGCATTGTTAAAAGTACTCTGGTGCAAGCATGTGCATACATGTGTGCATGTGTGCATGCGTTGTGAGTGCCCATGCAAAACTGAAAGAGGGAAATTTATAAAGGTAAACTCTGAATTTGACCTCTTTCTTAAGAAGTTAAGGCTAAAACATCTGGATAGCAATCTGTCAGGCCTGAATATAAACCCTGAATATAAATTAACAGCATGATGTTTTAATTTAATACAAACTCCTTGCACAGCATGCCTGGAAAAATATATTCAGAGTTTTTTTGTAGGTGTGTTTTTGTTTTAAATTTTGTTTTACTTTTATTTTCTTTGTTTTTTCATAGTAAGACTGAATGTAATTTGATCGTGTATTTGTGTTTGTCTGAGTGAGTGTGTGTGTGTGTGTGTGTGTGTGTGTGTGTGTGTGTGTGTGTGATTGCATGTGCATGAGACAGAAAAGACACACACACACACACACACACACACACACACACACACACACACACACACACACATTCACACACTACTTTTCTCTGTAGCATTTTGCTGGGGGAGCCGCTGGGTTTCGAGGTTGAGCTCCAGTTCATCTGGCAGGCATTGTATTTTGCTCAGCAAATAATTGTCCACAATTTCACATTCCCAGCTTGTGGTCTGTGGACCCCTTTCTCTCTCCCCTTTCGTTCTCGGAAGTCTTCATCTCAAAGGAAGATTACATGGTCTGCGGCAGTACATTCATGCAGCCACCATTTTAAATCAATACCCAGGAGAGGGTGGAAATGTGACTGCATGCACATCTTGCAATTGTCATGTTCTGTTTCTAGACTTGCACTGCTCTATTCGCAGTAAACAGCTCTATAGATAGATTTCCTATTTTCCCAGACCAGATTGGCATTGACTGTTTTTTGTTAGTTGGTGTGACATTTGCTATTCTCAAAAGACACATCACTTATATATAATCTTCTCCTGCCAGCATGCTACATGCTACAAGTGTGTATGTGTGTGGGAGTGTGTGTGTGTGTGCGTGCGTATGCATGTGTTTGTGTGTGCGGGGATGTGCAAGCGTTCAAAGGAACATCTGTTTAGATTTGTGTACGTCTGTTTGTGCGAGAGAGTGAGATAGAGAGTGAGTGAGAGAGAGGGAGAGAGAGAGCGAGAGAATCAGTATGCAAATGAAGTCAGAGTGATGACATTGTTTGTTTTGTTATTGTCACTGAAATTTAAATTGGAAAAATGTGGTGCACAAAATATCCCTACTTTTATGTCTTCATTCCGGCTGCTCAAGCAGAGCAGAAATGCAGATACGTCATAGATATTTCCCTGTTTTTGGATCAGACCCAAGGAAGGCCAGGCAGATGTTATTTATTGTTCTTTGTCTATCTCTTTCCTTGGGGATGGAGCTACACTTATACAGATGTCCACAATAACTTTCCTTGTCATTTTTTAAAATAGTTTCTGTAGACAGAATTCTTCCATATTGTTGGGGAAAGACAGAATTATAATTTTAAGTGCAGATTTCTTTCATACATTTTCAACGCCAAATTGGAGCCTCTTCGTGTGTGTGTGTGTGTGTCTCGGCGCATTTGTACGCGTGTGTTCATGTGCACTTGTGAGCGTTTGTGTGAGTGTGTGCGCATATACAGTTTGTTTTCTGTGCAGAACGTGGCTGCAGAGTTCAGATTTCACTTTTATAGGTTGTCTTTTGCTGACTTGAGGCAGTGGTCAGTGTGGACGGAGCTTTTTTTTGTGCAGAAAGAACACTTTGTTCTGCAGAGGGGAGAATCAGCAGAGGTGCTGATTGAATTTGGAGGGAAGGTAGAATGGACATCATGTCTGGAGTTTGAGGGACCGTTGATGGTAAATGGACAGAGAGTGTGTAAGAGGAGATGACAAAATAAAAGCTCTGACAGTTGGACCCCCCCACTACCCTCCCTTGGATGCACCCCCCATCCCTACTCTTCCTCAGTATTGGCTGCTTGTGGGAGTCAGAGGTTATGTTTTTGGTCCCATCGAGGAAAAGGGCAACGTTACAAGTCCCGTTTCAATTAAGTCTGAGAGACAGATCCGGCTACGTTATTGCTTGGGGGAATAAATGGCACAGGACGAGACCATACATCATTCGCTTATATGCAAACACTTCACCCTAGCCACTGACATTTACTCAATCCTGAGCCTTCTACATTTCTCAACTGTGGGCACATTGTAATTTTGTTTTGATGTGCAGAAGCTTTGGGTCAGCACATTGCTTCAGTCAGTGGCGTGCAGCAAGGAGGAAGGAGAATCTCGCTCCAAATCTTGTGTGTGATGACTGCCACGTTGCCTATCCTACAGCACTTCCTGCCTAATGTGAGACTGGCTTTATATATTTTTTTTTATTTGGAGCACAAATGACACTCTCAAAGTCTCAGTCTCTTATGTGTTCATTGGCTGAGGAGGAGGTTTCCAGGACTGTCATCTGCATATGTAAATACATTTTCTGCACCATTTACTTTAAGTATAGCGGTTGTCATGAAATCAGCACTGCGCCTTGTGCACCTTAAATATTTGATATTTTTCAGGAGCCGGGTTTTGATGCCACATAAGTGAACTCTGAAATTTTACTTGGCATTACATGAAAGGATGTGTTAATTTGCTCTCTAAATATAGATTGTAAAAAAAAACAGGTTGATTCAAAATAAAATTGTGAAAGACCCATTAAAAAAAAATAATGATGATCTGTAATGTTGAAGTTTAAATGGTTCTGCTTGTTCTCAGATAGAGCCAGGTTTAAGTTGAAGTATATTTATATTTGCTTTTGTATCAGGGCACTGTTAATAAAAATGGATGAAGGGTGACTTGTGAAGGAAGACTTGAAATAGTAATAGTTTAAAATACATTGCGGTTGAATTTTCTAGCTTTGTTTTTTGTAAAAGACCAGCATATCTGATCATATTTATATGCATTTAGATGCTTAGTCATTCACTCATATCTGACCGTGTCCATTAAGCCCAGGGATGCATAGCCACTCCCCCTTTCAGTGCTTATGTACAGTATATAGGCCTCTGCCTCACTGACAATAAGCCATGACTGTTGGTATGCAAGTTTAGGGATTTTTGTCTTAAAAAACAATTTCAAAACAAAATTTAGCTTTAAATTCTGAAATCACATAATATTTAATATCAAATGTAATAAAGGCCTCATGCTCGGATTTTGAATAATTAAAAGTGTGGAGATAAATTCTGCACTTTTTTTCCCCCTCTGTCTTGTTAAAATGTCTAATCGTCCAAGTGTTACTGCTAGTTTTAGGAAGCTGCATTATTCTAGCCCGTTCACAATTAATGACCTGTGGCATAACACCCATTAACACTTTTCTAATGTGACACAAAAATATGGTTAGTATTATCATTAAGGAAATTATGATGGAGCCGTGGAAAAACCCATTAGCACGGCTGTCAGTGTTCTTGACATGCGGCTCAGTGTGTTGGACTGGGTGTCGCGGGAGCTGGCCGATATCTCCTCTTATTTCATGGCATGTGTCTCTCCTGTTGTCATGGATTGTCTGCCACATGCAGAAAGACTCCTGATTCACAGGCAGTGATTGATTTCCACCACCGCTACAAATGAAATGATATGTTACTGCCTTTATTTGCATCTATATTCTGGTTTGTCTGTGCTATTAATACTGCATGGTATTTTTTTTTATTTATTTTTTTTTTTAGGAAAGCCACATTTGCAGCACAATCTAATTGTGTAATAGGATTATTGATTCATAACGTTATGTCAGTGCTGCATTTTTTTCAGAATAACTATTCCTGCGACTTGCTTACAGACAGTACATGGCGATATATGAAGGATTACAAATATTATGCAACGTGATTAACATGCTCCTCCATTGCAAATTATTTATGACACTAATCACCAGTTCAAATAATGCTCATTAAGAAAGTTATTCATGTGCAGTGTGTGTCCTCCTCCCTCCCTTCCCAGCCCTAATTGAGGAGGGTTGACCTCCTGACCTGAGCTAAATTGAGTTGTAGTCCCTGTGGCGAGCGTCTCCTTCCCGGTCAGTCAGGGCGGATTACACAGCCATTGTGTTCGGCACTGTATCGTCCAAGCTGGCTGTAACCAAGCAGATGAGTCACGCATATCCAGGAACACACTCAGGGCTTTTTTGTGTCTGAGAGGTGCTGTGAGATACCCATACACATAAGCATAGTGCATACACACACATGCACAGCCATAAACACACACACACACACACACACACACACACACACACTTGAATCTCAGATCTCTTACACAACAGGAATTCATTTGATGGATTAGGAAGGGTACAAGCTGCTGAGAGTTTGTAGTGTTTTGCTTATTCATGTCTATTCAATTCATTAGATTTATGAGGTTGTTATGTCATATGGATAGTGCATGTGGTGAGCGATCTGTTTTTTTTTTTTGTTTTGTTTTGTTTTGTTTTGTTTTAAGTTTTTTTTTATTATTATTATTATTTTATGCCACTGTATCTGTAGAAAATTAATTCATCCATAGAAGGAAATGTCCTGTCTTGGGGATTGTCAGTCACAATATAATGGCAGTCACTGTGTATTTGTTTTCGTGCGTTAACTAGTTTGTTAATTAATGGCCTTTAATGCTGTGACACTTGTTGGGGGATTTTGTTATTGCTGCTCCATTTTTTATTATTATTATTTTTTTTTTTTTGAAAATCAAAGGAGCAGTCCTGATAGGGTCCCATGTGTGTTTGATATTGTATCAACAAAACTTTGGAGCGTGATTACAGTGTGTCACAGGCAGATACAGTGTACCTTGTCAAGCATTAATTAACTGATAGCTGTTCTGCAGAAACAATAATGGTGATGTGTTGAACTGAGATGTTATTCATCTAAGGTTACAGTCATTATGAGGTGATCATGAGCTTTAGAGTATATTAATTAAAACTGTCAAGCTTTTTTTAATTTGTGTTGACTCAGTTGTGACTGCAAATCAAATGTCCAGCTAGTATGAAACATCAACCCTGAGCTGACAGCATACCTGCTATGACCCCACCTAGGCAGCTATCTATTAATTATCTAGCGGAAAGGTGCAAATGAGAAATCCTTTACACTAGAATGAAAGTTGTTTACTTTAAATGACAAAACTTTTAATAAGTTCACTGTGGTGACAAATCATCACAAACCGCCGCAATGTTTAAGTTCTGATGGCATTATAAAACAGAATTTTCTGCCTGAATTCCCTCATCTCACCAACAGGGATGGTAATCAAAACAAAAAGTCTAGCTCACACCACCAATCTCTGATAGAACCATGGGGGATTTATTAGGACCCCCCACCCCCTCTCATCCCTGCCCATTTAAATGATCCTGGATGCAAGGCGCTCAACAGCGCTGGAGAAACTCATTTAACTCTCAGGGCGTCAGTCACTAAGGCCTCCTTCAACAGGACAAGGTTTCTGTGTTGGCTGGATAAAGCCCTGTTTGGTTGCTCTAAAGGAAAAACCCCTGCTGTGCCCAACCTCCTCTCTTCCATCACTTTTAATTGATTTAGCTAATTAATTGGCAGACCTATGACCATTTATTTAACAGAATATTTTCTGTTTACAGCAGTTATAACAATCTCTAAGGCATATATTTCCAATCAAAGACATTCTTTGTTTATGTAAAGAAATATTACTGTTCCTGTAGGTTATTTTGAATAAAAAGCTTTGTATGGGAATTCCATCACATATGGCCAGTGTTCAGTTTTGGCCGGTCAAGGCCTGGCAGCAAAACACAGTCGCTCCGTCTTTTGCCGTCTTCATAAGAAATAGCTTGACACTTTTCCTCTTCATTTTTCACTGATGTTTGACACCCTGCTTGACATTGACTCCTGCTCCCCTGAGGGAAAGGCTTCTGCCACCATAGGATCCTGCCTTAATTATGCAAAGTACAGGATATTTTGTGCGATTTTAAAAGTGCGCCAGTTTCTGCTTTGGCAGTCACTGCCACACTCCCCTACTGGGAGGTCCTGTCAGACTCCCCCTTCCTCTTTGCCCAGGAAAATGAAAGGCTAGAAAGAAAAGACATAATGGAGAATGCATTTCAACTGCAGGGGTGGAACGCAGAGGCGTAAGAAGTCCTCAGTGAGACCCTCATTTTACATGGAACAGGTGGGAGACTCTTTTGTTCTCTTCCCGCTGTTAAAATCCATTTCGTTCCTTGTACTTGACATGCCACAAGGAACTCTCACCAGTTCCAAAAAGGCTCCAGTATAAAAGGTTCCTGCATTTTTACCAAACAGAAGTCATGTTTGTCAAGGCCAGTGCTGCTGTCAAAAAGTCAAAAGTGGTTTGGTTGCCATGTACCTAATGAGGGACTGTGAGTGCGGATCAAGCCATCACTGTTTTGACAATCGCAAAGTTAAAACCAGCCAGAGCACTTCAAAGGCACACATAAGTTAGGGCACATTGTGCGAATACATTGTAATGGAAAAGTTGATATATTTCTAATTTTGTTATTTTTGCAACTGTGCTGCTAAGTTTCCCATTGCACTTGCAGTTAGGATTAGGCTCGGTTTTCAAGGAAGCTTTGGATTTATCCTGGAAGTGTTCTTGTTTGATAGCCACACTGTAGCGCCGTTCACCGAGGAACTGTACAAACCTTACTAATGCAGGCATCAAGGTGTTTTTCACTTGGTCACTGTTGATGTTGGGGAGATGTTTCATGGGAGACGTTCATAATTCATCACGTCATTACCCAGTCCAATATGTTATTTACGTGGGTGGCTGTTTGCCTTGTTGCCAAACCTCATACATATGAAAGGCTTTCGTGGATTCCCAAACCACAGGTTGAGCTGTCGAAAGCTGTTGAAATCTCTTGGAGTTTCAATACAGAAAATCTCAATAGTAAATAATAAAAAAGAAGGAAATCTCAATGTGTCTGACTTGTTTTTCACTGTTAACTGTTTCTTCCCCTCTTTTTCCCCCTCTCTTTTTCTGGCAGTAGAAGACAATGTGACAGAGGACCAGCACAGTCCCGGGCAGACTGCCATTCCGAGCGGTAATGCTCCATTTCATATTTCATCATTCTGGGCTGGAAAGTGGAGTGTGTGAGTGTGAGTGTGCATGCGTGTAAATGTGCACGTGAGTGTGTCTATCTGTCTGTGAAATGTTTGCTGGGTCCAAAATGAAATGGAGTGTGTTCAGTTCATGTTTTACCTTTATTTGTGTTTTTGCTGCATGCATGTGTTCGAAAGCTGCGTAGATGCTGTGAAATGCATGCACTTTGTATTTTAGCAGGCCTATGCAGGTCTTTATTTGTTCGTGTGTGTGTGTGTGTGTGTGTGCATGTGTGTTTGTGTGTGTGCATACATGCAGGTGTGAATATGCCTGCCCTTGTGCGTCTGCATTCGCTTCTGTGTGTTTATTCCTTTTTTGTGTGTGTCTTTGTCTCCCAACCCCTCTGTATGATGTAGAATAGAGCTACCCAGATGAATGTGTCCTGTCTCCTCGTGTGCCATTCACGGTGGCCCTCCAGGAACAGAACGGTAATTCAGGTCAGGCTAGCAGAAAGCCCCCTATGAATGAAACCTGCTCCTGATGCACCACACTGTATATTTTCATTTCATTTGTCTCTGGTAAAGGTTAAGTCTCAGGCGTGGTTATTTTAAACCCGATATGGATGGCTTTGCCCAGCAGGCTGGGGACCCTGGGTACTCCTAGGCTGCCACATTAGTCCGGCGTTTACCCACAGTTCTCCGAGCCCCCTCAAAGAGAGACATTCCTGTGCAAATCACTGTGACAATAGATCCTGGCTTTTCTCAGTTGCTTATGTATTATTATTACAGTTTTTTCCTGAAATTGCAGCACTTAGCAGGTGTCTACAATAGGGCTTGGAAACATGGACAAAATTAAATATCACAATAGCTTTTACATAATACCTTGATATTGATATTGTTACGATATTGTAGGGGTAACTATTGGCGCTTTCATAACATATTTGTGATAAACAGTCATGATTAATACTGGTATGACGACCAAGCAGGTAGAGACAAATAATTAAACAGCGAGAACAGGCTGACACGTTCAGATAATGGCCTCTGTTTTGTGTAATGCAGCCTTTAAAATTACGAAAAGACAGCACTAATGGCGACATGATATTGGTATAATGTTGTTAATATTGTAATGTAACCCAGCCACAATTCATATTCAAGATTCTTGAGCTCCATTACAGATAACAGTAAACGGAAACACATCTTGCTTCTTAAATGGGTTTGACCGTATACCTTGTGCTCCTAATGTTGTGAGCTGGAGTCCAGTTCCTGAGCTTTGTTGCCAACCCATTGTCTTGTTCTCGTATTTCCTGTTGCCCTTCACTGCGTGCTATCTAATCGGGCAAAAATGCCATAAAACATACCTAAAACATTCCTTACATTTTCCGTAAGGAAGAGTAATGTCCGTCTGTGGTTGTGTTAGTGTGTATTGATAGATATTGGTGGGTGGTGCTGGGGGAGACGCTGCCCTCTTAGCCCCACTAACCCCAGCTCAGGGGTTGAAGGGCTGGGCATAAGAGGCAGACTTGCCTCGGAGACCTCCTGTCATCCAGAGCCAAAGCAGAGCTAATGAGTGTGCCTGATTACAACGACCCCCTCAGACACATGCCTCTCCCTCTCCCCATCCCTCCGCCACCTCCATCTCCAGAGTGAGGGGAGACAGCCGCCACATGATCGATGTCTGCCTGTGGAGAAATCAAGAGGGCGCACAAATTAATTTCTCACTTTCCTCATTTGACTCCGTCTGACTGATTTATTTTTTAACCCCCTCTCAGGATGCAGCTTGACGAATGGGCGACGATAAGAGAGTCGTTTGCGGCTTCAAACTTTAAGGTGCTGAATGTTGGCAGATTTGTCTCACTATTTGGGGAATTTGTCACCTTCAACTTTGAGAATGTTTCGCCACAGCTTGTACATCACACTAACGACGGCAATTTGTCCTTTGCGGTTAAACCACTGGCCCAGTAAGGTCTTTTTTTTTTTTTTTTAACGTCAAACGGAAAGCGGCGGAAAAGCTTACCTGCTTTTCATGCATTTAGCACTTTGATGGACACAGCTACAATAGCCATTAGCCTCCTGACAAGCTTGGGGCTTAATCAGACATGGTGTCGAGAGCTGCCTCATAAGTAGACCCCCAGTTGTGCTCTTCTGTGAGCCTGCAACCGTTCTACAGGTCCTGGATCCTATTTCTCATTCATGTTTGATATGTAGCAGAGGCAAAGGAGAAATGCTAACAAAAGAGGCCCTATGAAAGATAGACAGTATTATACTTAGTGTAGAGGGGCAGGAACAGTGTGATATCTGAGATTTAATGAGGCAGTGCGCTTTTTTTACCCGGAGAGTGTCGAGCAGGCTTAAGATCTGCAGCTTGGCTTTACCACTGTGCTGCCTGTGTGTAATTATAACCACATGCTCCTTGCTCTTTCTTCTCTCTTTTATATATACGTTCCCTTTCTTTCTGTTTTTTTTTTTCTTTCTTTCTTTCTTTCTTTTTTTTTTTTTTTTTTTTTTGCTCCTGGCTGTGTCAGGTTGGGGCTGTTTTTCAGATGAGGGTGTTAGCTCTGTTAAAGTGGAGTGGACTGAGGCAAATGGAAGTGTTGTGGAGATCTGAAGGGGTGTCTGGGTGGCAAGGTGCCGTATTGTAGAGTAGTGTAGCGCGTACAGTGGTGCGGTGTAAGAGATGCTGGCTCTCGCTGAGGTTAAGGCAACCCACAGATCAATGTACTGCAGGGCTCACTACAGCAGGAAGAGGAAAGGACTCTTTCTCTCCAGCACTTCACAAAATCATATTCTGTATTATTCATTTCCTTTGTTGTTTTACTGCACTAATGGCATAGCAAGGCGCTTCGTTCAATATTATCACTCCCTGTGAGAGAGCGAGTGAGACAGTATGACAGAGAGAGAGAGAGAGAAAGAGCGCGCGAGGTAGCATTTGGTACATTCAAATTATGTTTCTCATTCAACTGTTTTGATTTCCATTTTTCTTTATATCCTTATATCCTTTTTGCTGCAGATATTTTAATGGTGAATCATGCCATCTGTATACCTGTGATAATATGTGCTGCCTCCTTCATGTAGTGCTCTCTGTGTTGTTGTCGTTGTTTGTTCTTCCTCCTCCTGTAATTGTTTGGCACCTTTTCTCTCACCGTACTACTCTATCTTTATCTCAGCATGCATCATAAAATTTTCATAAATGTACGGCATGTTGATTTGTAACATATAACAAGCTTGGAAACAACATTTCTATCAACGTGCGGGGGTACCACTTGAAGCATGTAATGCGTTTAGCATTTTAAGAGAAATCACTTTTGACAAACACCTCTCCAATTTCAAATGCATCAAAATATTAGAGAGTAATTAGTGCCTAATTTGATTCAGGGGGGCTTGAAGCAGATAAATCAAATTGCATGCGCAGACCATACGAACACAGACTCTCCCCATGCAAATGCTTGACGATCGTTAACAATCTGGCAAGTGTCAAGCTCACAGCCTTGTCGCCGGATCATGACATTCTTTAATGATGGGGGATCAGTGGATGTGACGGGCTAAGTGGAGTGCCCCAAATCCCATCCACATAGAGGAGGATACACTCGGAGGCACATGTGGCATTAGAATGTAGTGTGACCTATATATGGCGGGTGCTCGGCAAAAGTTTTAGATTTTTAAATAATGAGGTGCCGGCAACCGTGTGAAGGTTATTCAATCTTAATGTCCTCCTATTTCTGACAGCCTTCCTCACTCTGATAAAGGAGCGTACTCACCTTTGATCAGGCCCGCCGACATGTGTCGACAGAAGCTGCTCGCTGGTTAAAATAAATTCTTAATTTGAACTTGGGGGTGGGTGGTGGAGGGGGGGCTGCCGGGGAGGGGGCATCATAAGATCAGGATCTCTGGGAAATGATGGGGAAATGAAGAGATGGGTGAACTGGTAATGATGTTTTCGACACCAAGGTCTTTCATTGCACAAAGAAAGACTCGGGCGAAACCCTGATGGAGCTAGACATATCTACAGGCAAGTGAGAGCATAGCCCTCAGTGATTTCAAACTCAGTTTTCATGCTCAGTGTTTTGGACCGGATTTGAATGAATTTCAGTTTGAAACCGCTGACATTCATCCCATGTTGCATTTGAAAAAATAGCTGGGTATCCAACAACAACTTTCCGCATATGAACTTTTACACTCTCCTTCTCATTCTCTTTTCCTTGTTCTTGGCTCTCAACACTTTCTTTAAGGGTTAGATGTAAGGTCTCCAGTGAGGTTAAAGACAGGGTTATTGTGTTTATTATTCTTTTTTAAGGTGAAAATTAGATGGGTATCGGCCAGCCTGTTCATTTTGCTTCCTCCTATTTATCCTCTCCGTATTCCTGTTCTTTCATGCCCTTCCTCCTCTCCCCATGGTCAGTGTCTCCACCTGTCTCAGTGTGTGGGCCAGACAGTGGGGGGACGTGGGTAGGTTTCTCTGCTAGGGACCGCGGGTCCCTGGTGGGGCTGATAGAGCAGAGATGAGAATATCAATTAAAACGTTATAAATATTTAAGAGCAGAAATATTCAATAATATAAGGGTGGGGGGTCCTAGGGACTCCTCTCCAACTCACAAGATGAAAGTTGTGGTATGATAAATGTCACCAGGCACCATAAGAGACAGGAGTCTGCATGATGGATGGACTCAGGCACAGACAGATATTACACAGCTCAACAAATGTCAATCACCGTTCACATTTTCACCTTTTTATGAGTTCAATACCAGCGCACTTTACTGTAAAGACTGGAAATGAATTTTTTTTTTAAAAAAATAATAATAAAATGAATTCCACCCTCAAATTTTAAATTCATTCAGTTCAATTTAATTCCCTCATGAATAATTAAATTTTGCTGATTGAACTGCTATAGCCTTACGTTAAGCTTACTTAATAATTTTCTTATCACAATATGGATCAGTGGTCAATAGAGCTCCCCCAGTGACCTTACTTACTATATCAACATTGTCAGCCTGATTAACAGAATTAACATGGGTGTGAGATGAAGATGAAAAATTCTCAACATGCCAGACATCTCCCGCTCTATATTCCACATGTGATTGTCAGCCATCTTAAGCATGGTGGTATTGATCTGCTGTCCAGCCTGTAGAGACTGGTAGAGGAGGATGTCCTGATCTGATGGATTACTGTATGAGGCCCAGAGGCACAGGAACCTCAGTATTGACGTGGCTCTTTAATCCCAGGGTTGGACGTGACCTTGCCGTGTCGAGACCCCCCACCCCCCCTCTCCCCAACATGCAGCAGTTTACACTTCCAGCGGTGCATCACAGCAGTGCGCGAGAGGTCACCCGGCTCGACCTAAAACTCTGTCACGGCTTTGATTCGCTGGAAGTTGAGCCCTGAACTTGTTGCCGTGAACAAGAGAAAAAGAGGGAAGGTGTAAAAATCTAACTTACAAATGAAGCTCTGCTAGGACTTAGGGGTTTGTTGTTTTTTTAAGCAGCCATTACAGTAGACGTATCGTCCCGCAAACCATGTGGGATCATCAACTCAATATGGAAAACAGAACGAAAAACCATCTGGGTATTTTCCTGCACTGAGAAATGTATTTTATTAAACATAGAGCATAAAATGTTTAAATGTAGCCGTCATTTGTTTCCTATGACAGGAGTACCTGAAATATTAGGTAAATTAATGATTCATGAAGGCCACTGGAAAAAAAATATTGGAAGTCTTAACCACCAACTACTCCACAGACACCCCGTAAAAGGACATGAAGTTTTCACATTTCAAGGCATATTGTGGATTCTGCGTCTGTGTGTGTGGATGAATCATAAGTCTATATTGTGTGGCTTTTGGCCTCAGTCAAAAGCGTCCCCCCCAGAGCAAGAGAGGCCTGCATCTGTGAGGATTGGGTTGGGATTTTCATTTTCTTGAAACACCTTCTGTTCTGTTCTGCATGGTCCCACCGGGGACCAGAGTGCTGATATTTTTAGAGGGCATGTTCCGAGAGCCTCCGTCGCCAAGAGGGAAGGACAATGGAGGGTGTGATGTTACATCAATACTTGGCGGGAGTGGGGGAAAGGAAAAATCCTGGGTGGCCTTGATGAGTTCTGGATCGCCTTTCCTCGAGGAATTTCACACTGTTTGAGAGCACCCTACAGAAGGGAGGACTTAAAATGGCCGCCCATGTATACATACACTCGGCTCCTTGCCAGATTCTGCCACACGATAGTGCAGCACACTTGTCCTCAGGCACTGTTAACTGTGTGATAGGCAAAAAAGCAGACTTCTGCCTAACGTTCCCCTCCAGTTTTAGGACATGCTGAGGAGCAGCAGTGGGGCTCAAAATGGCTGCCGGTGAAGTGCAGGGCTCCTTTCCCCCACAATGCTCTTAGAGCGTGTGACAGTGTGACATCATTGTTTGATTGTGAGTATGGCTTTGTAATCAGTCTTATTGTAGTGAAGTGTGATGGTCGCAGCAGGGAGAAAGGGGGCTGCAGGCCATGCCTCCTAATTACAAGATGTGTTGCAAGCCATGCACGATTTTCTATTCTTCTGAATGAAGACGTTTAAGGTATGCTGCGAGTGAGTAATGTGAGATTTGTTGTGTTGTCATAATGTTTTAGCTTCTCATGTAGACCTTTGTTCGGATTGGACTGGTAGTTTGAAAGAAAATGCCTAGTTCTGGTTCAGGGTAGTCAATTGCCCACCCCTGGCACTGCTGCAGCACAAAGCCAACAAGAGACAAAACTGCAGATGGATTGAAGAATATTGATGTGCGCGACCCGCGGCTGCCTGCAAGCAAGGCTGAATAATTTAGGGAAGTGTGTCGTGACGACAGTCTAACACACACCAATCTCAGTTTTGTGTGTGTTACAGTGCGATGCTTTATACACCCACAGTTCTGGCCTAGATGTCTAGATTATATGGCTAAGTCTTTCTCCTTTGACAGACGCTGACTGATGCAATTCAGCACTCTCTGGTGGAATTCGTATTTCTTTTGTCCAGCCAAAACTGCAATCCTGGATTTATTAACTACAAATATTCCCATCAGTCTAGTTTCATATACTGGAGTTTTGCTTGGGTGAAGCAGGGCAAACACAACGTAAAACCATTTCTAATAACAGAGGTGTGTGTGCTGGTATGTGTATGTGTGTTCATCGTGTGTTAGATTTGTGTGCCTGAGCATTGTGCCATCTGAATGTGTGTGTGGGCTTGTATATCTCTTACACTCACCTGCCCAATAGTTCTGTTATGGCGTGAGTGGTTGAGTTACAGAGGCCCAAATTGAACCTGCATTTTTATTACAGCTTTTATTATTGTTTTTATTAAATCCAGAGTCTAGAAATCCATTTTATTGTCACCCAGAGGAAGCTATAGCACCTCACTGTGTGGGTCACCCCTCTGACTATGTGGCACTGTCATTTCCTGTGGCTCGGCAGATCCAGAGTGCGCCCTCGAGAGGGCGGCGGAGGATGGTGAGGCCGGGCGTCTGAGGAAGAGGCTGCTCTCTCCAGAGGAAGGGGAGGAGGGAGAGGAGGAGGACGAGGAGCCTGCGCTGCACAGCTGCGACAGCTGCCGGCAGGTGTTCGAGTCGCTGAGCGATCTCACCGAACACAAGATTAATCAATGCCAGCTGACAGGTAAACAACGCTCAGCCCACCGAGCCTCCCTTCCACTCTGCCACTCAGCTCTACTCCCACTCCCACTCCCACTCTGTGCCTCCACCTGAGAATATGCTACACTGTGTGTGTTGGGTGCACTGCACCAAGGGGAGCACAACACCAGACAACCATCTACCTTGGTAGATATCCAACACACGCAGGCACACACACACATAGCACATTATTTATATATGTTCATATATATCTGCAGACATGACAGACCTGCATGCGTCCCGATAATAGATTACTGTATATGCAGTCTACAGTATGTGTATTTATAGTATGTGTTTCGTGTCCTTGTCTGTGTCAGTGTACCTTATTATACAGTATAATACAAATTCTCACACAATCTCAAAGTGTTACAATGCAAACCAACAATGAGATGCCACAGCAGCCAGACCACCAACTGGAAACAGATCCTTGCTCCAGGGAAGTCCCTCCACTAGTACAGATGCTAGCAAGCTAGTAATACCTAGTGGGACTGAAGAGAAGGGTGCCATTGGCAGACTGTGTCATTGACCTGCTGATGGATGAATAGGGCTATAAATACCCTGACAAGGTGGCAGACAGGACTAATGATGTGAGCTGAAGGTTTCCATGTGCTTCTCCTGGACTTGCTGTCCTCCTTTACATGTCCTGATGGGCCCACATTGAGAAGCGCCATCTGACACACATTTCCCAATGTTTGGGCACAGACCTTGTCTGTCTCTCCTCATCTTTTGGAAAAACAGCAAATTATCGGCTAAAATTTAATGAGCCTGTTTCTAATATGTCAGAGAAGCTAGCTTTTTAGAATTTAAACACAAATTCAGAGCACTGTCCAACAAAAAGTCAGCATTGTCTCTTCTCAGTTTACATTCAAGCATAGTTTGATTTCATATTTTGCAACCCATAATCAACAAACCACAAATTATATGGTAGGAATTGTTCTGAGTGGTCTCAGATTTCCAAACAACCAAAAGATATCCCTTGAGTTTTGCAAAGATTTTCCATTAACTGAGCGCCAGTCTCACCCAGCAAGTCCAGGGTATACAGTATATGTGTGTGTTTGTGGTTGTATGTGCATCCACATACACATATGTCTGTGTGTGTGTGTGTGTGTGTGTGTGTGTGTGTGTGTGTGTGTGTGTGTGTGTGTGTGTGTGTGTGTGTGTGTGGGTGTGTGTGTGTGGGCGTTTTGTAAGCATGCATATTTACAGTCAGTCGTGTGATTGGTAACATTTTGTGATGCCCCAGTTGGTGTTCATTTATATATAAATGCATGCATGTCCGTTATGTGAGTGTTTTTCCATGTGCATGGGTGAATGTGTACATGTATGTGTGCTCCATGTGTGCTCATGTATGTGCTAATTCAAGTGACGCTCAGTCTTCCGAAGGTGTGAAAATCAATTTAATGTTCCCTTTCACATTTCTCTCATCCAACAAAAGCATTCCTTGGTTTGAGTGGAAGTAAGTGCAGAGCACCCTGCCACCTTTTTTCAATACACCCACCAATCCATCAAACCAATATTGATTCAAGGTCATTCTGTTTGGCATACCAATGAAATAATAACACAAAAGCTATTATTTAAGACGGAGGGGGTCAGGTGCTAGCGTTGCTTGAATCAAAATTTTCGTACACTTTTTTGTAGTCTAATAGGCACTAAACAGACAATAAACACCCTCTAATGCCCTGAGAGTTGTGTATGATTCAGGGGGCAGGCCTTTTATGTTGAACACCATCATAATGTGGTCATGACAAACTCTGCCATATTTTTCCTATAATTAAGCCAGCCCTTTATAAATGTCAATCTTACGGACAAATAACTCTTAATTGCTCAATGGTGAAAAAAAAAAAAAAAAAAAAAAAAAAAAAACACCGTTTGGATAAGAGCCCCCGTGGAAACCAAACAAAAGAATCTAATTGCCATTAGGGTATTGTGATTGTGCAGAAACACTCTATTAGTATTCAAACACAGTGGGAGAAAAGAAACTTCTAGATGGCATACTAAGTACTTGGAGTGTGTGTGTGTGTGTGTGTGTGTGTGTGTGTGTGTGTGTGTATTTGTGTATTCTCCGGAATATGGGAGGAGATTTCCTATGTGGCATTATGTAGACATCCATGACCAATTAATCTGCCTTACATCAAGTCTCTACTCACAGATGGATCCTTTATTAAAACCATTTTCTAATCAACCACCAGCACCTGCTAAATTCTCCATTTCTACATTTTCAGACATTTTATTTTTGGTAAACAAATTTCAGAGCTTGACTGGAACCAATCCACGTGTGGAGATTTGCTTGCCATTCCCTGACTAAACTCAGCTCTTTTTTTTTTTTTTTCGCCCCAGCTGATGTCCCATAAGTGTATGTTTCCACAACTCATAAATGGGCATGCATGTACACAGTCACATATGCACTCACCACACGGCATGCAGTCTTATGCCAGGCCTCTTTTACTCTATATTGCACAGTGCAACAAATTATCGCAACAATAGTGAGAAAAACAGACTAAACTAAGTCTAAACAGACTCCGACCACGCCCAATGGACAGAGAGAAAGAGAAAGATGTTACATGTCACCCCGATCAATGGTAGCCATTGTCTCCCCCCCGTCTGGCAGAGGTATAACACCTTTCCATGCACTTAAGCCGTGACCACTGCAGTGCGCTAAGGGAGCGCATGGGTATGGATTGCCTCGTGTCCCCAATGCGATCGGTGCTATCGATCGTGCTAATGCTGGACTGCGGAGGAAGGCGAGAGCCTGAGAAAGGGAGCGAAGGAGAAGGAGGGAGAGGGGGGAGAGAGAGTGCTGCAGGAATGCGTCCCCAGGGAGCCCGTCTTGGGCTGGGGCAGGGCTTCAGGAATGCTCCCCAGGAGACCCCAGTGAAGGCTGGGGCAGGGCTGGAAGAATGCTCCTCTAGAGAGCTGAGAGTGGAGGCTGGCTTGGGCAGGGCTAGAGGAATGTTCCCCCAGAGCACCCCTCTAACTCTGGGGCAGAAGTGGAGGGGCTCCGCGGGGGGAGTGCAGTCCCCCGTCCCCCCTCCGGCTCCAGGATGGCTGCGGATCAGGTTTCCGTGTGGGGATCAGCATCCTGCCGACAGGGCTTTAGGCTGCCCTGGGGAGGAGACAGGAGGCTGGAGGCACTGCTATTCCATAGGCCTCTCCAAAAACACTTCACAAATGCTTTGTCTCACTGTCTCACAGTATTGTCTGCACAGGCTCGCATTGTTACTCATTCTTCTTAGAGACGGAGAAACAGTGGAGTGTCTTGTAGCTTGACTTTTGTTCTCAGTTGGCACAACACATGTTCATATGCCAGATATGAGATTGCAGCGGTAGGCAAGAAAACATGTGCTCTAGATATGTTCGCCCAAAGAAATATCTTGCACCTCAGCTCATTTCCACTTCTGTTTACTAGCCCACATTGTAAATAAAAATAACACCTCTAGCTCAGAGTTTAATTCAAAAGATTGCATTTTCACAAAGCCTTTCAGAGTCAGTTCTTCTAGTCCATGTCTCTGAAGGCATTTGAATAGCCCAGTGCACACATGGACTGTCAGCCTGGTGGCCATTCTTTCATTACGGGTCCAGCTCCCTTGAGCAACACCTTTTCTTGTGTCCTTCACTAGAGGAGGGGCAATGCTGCTTCCCCCTAGAGAGATCTGTGCCCTGCTATTTTAACCCTCTGTGAGATGACCTTTTTAATAAGTGTCTTTCTCTGTTTTCCTGCCGGCCACTGTGCGAGCAAACAGAGCATGTCTTCTGCTTCCCTCAGATAAAGGAATCAATCAGAGAGTGCTACAGAGAAAGAAAGAGAGAGAGAGAGAACTGGCCCATATATGGATTTATATTATGTAGATTTTTCCCCCTTCCTTTCCCTGTAGATATTGCAAAATATGCTCAGCTTCAATAAAATATGTTTCAGATTTATGAGAAAAATACAAATGAGATACTAATACTCTATGAAAAACAATAAGATCTCACCACAATGCAGAGGTCGGTAATGTGATTGAAATATTGTAGACAGACTTCTAATATGAATGCTCAAATCGGTTTTCTGACTTGAAGTCAGAGGATTTTTTTTTAATCCATTGATATATGTTTTCCTCCTTTTACTCCTTACCACGACATGTTTATTTGAAGTGTTTGTTTCATTTAGATCAAGTCTTTGGGTCAGCAGCATGGAAACATTCAGTAATACCCTCAACTATGAACAGGCTCCTGGCAGCTCGTGTTTTCTACTAACTGTTTCCAACAGGCTCCAATTGGTTGTGCTGAGCTTTTTTTTTTTTTTTTTTTTTTTTTTTTTTTTTCAACTAACTTTGTGTATTGATCCAACAGCTGCTTTTTGGCTGCCAAGAAGAATGTGCCAAACTGCAAAGACTTTATTTGCTTCAAAAGGGCTCACATAAGAGGAAGGCGACATGAGCAAGACCTGATTAGCCGAACTCTGAGCCACTGCCGTTCATCAGAAATTCTGCTGCGTTTTTGCCGGGGCGTCTTGCGACATCCTGGTACAAAGAGCAGCACACTGATTACAAGGCTTTGAAAGGGGGAGAGGCGGTCAGGGGAGAATAGCTACTTCTGGCACAACGCAGCCACTGAAAAGAGACCTCATGCTAGAGTGAGCTCTCAGAATTGGGCTCGAGTCTTTCCTGTATGTGTTTGTGTGGGCGCGTGTTCTTGAGTGTGTATGTGAATCCCTTAGAAAGAGAAATAGGGGGAGAGAGAGAGAGATAGAGAAAGAGAGCAAGAGAGAGTATTAAAGTAGATGTGTTTGACTCCTTGGCGTAGCATCCCCATGCGTTTGCTCTCTGCGCGACAGTGCCAGTAACGTTAACAGGAGTGTCATTAGGAATTCAAAGCATATGCCCTCGTGAGGACGCCCTCTTTCTCTCTCCCCTGTGCTTCACACCGCACACATTATGCACTGTATAAAGTATTTATTGGTCTTTGTCAGACGAGGAGTGCATTTTCTGCGGAAAAACAATCAAAATAAGAATAGAATAGCTTGTGTTTGTTTGTGCTTGCACTTGTGTGTGCGTCTGAGGCAGAAAAGGCAGCAACAATGGACGATCGGCTCTGTAACTCTTCGCCTCTTCCGTATTCACATCCCACGGTATCTCACACACTCGTTCTCTCACTCATTTGCTTGCTCAATCAGTCATCCACCTAGCTAAGCAAGCACGCACACACGCGGTACACACACTCACTGGCACAGCACCTGCATGCTTGCGTTTTGCCTTTTAGACGACACATAATTCATCGCCCAAAGGGCTAAACACATGCTGCGACTTCATCCAGTTGACCTCTTTCTTAAGTAGGTAGCCACCATAGCAGGGATGACATGTGGACACAACACAGATAATCTCAGGGACGCATCCAAGGCTACATGCGCTGGGTGAAAACCTGATATCACCGACACTGTTGTTATTTCGCCCCGCTATGTCTCTTCCTTTTGAAAAATGTGACTTCAGTGGTATGACAAGGGCCTGGCCGTGGAGCGGCTGTTTCTGTTTCTCTTGCTCTCTCCGTCTCTCCCTGGCCCTGGCTCTGCCTGCTCTTTGTTCACCCTCTTCCTCAGCCTGCAAGTCTTTTTCAGCAGCATAGGCAGAAGAATGGCACATTAAATCTTAATAGGACTGCGTCTGGCCGTGTTGAATTGCAGAGCGTGTTAAGCCGGCGCTTTCCTCCCCCTTGGCACACGCTCGTGGAAGTGGAAAACAATTGAATAAAAGAAACCGCTCCCTCCCTCTGTAACACTAGTGACTTTGCCTGCTCTGCTGAAGCCATTGAGACTGAACTGACTCTGGCTCACAAATGACTTAAGCCCTTACAGAGAAACTGTAACGTAAATGACATTAGTCTCTTTCACAACCCCTAGATATACCTGACCACCCAGGCGGAAGCTGTTACATATTCCCTGCCCGTTGACAGTAGTAAAATGCAGCCCGAAAATACAGTGCAGATAGTCTTCAAAATATTATGTTGGCTCAGACAAATAAAATATAATGAAAGAGCTGCAGAGTCACAGGGTAAGGGTTGGAGGGAGCCAGGAGAAAACTAGAGAGACAAAAGAAAGGTAGTGAAAGATGGGAAGGGCAGCGAGACAGGGGAAGGTTAGAGAGAGACAGGGATGGGCAGAGAAAGACAAAGAAGTGCAGAGAGACACAGTCAAGGTAGGGGAGAGCCAACCTTAGCAGCAGCAGCAGCGGTGTGAGTCCAGGCCTGCTTTGTGAGGCAGTCAGAGGTGGTAATTAGCCAGTGATGAGTTGACTGGTTGTGTGTCCAGTGCACGGCGCTGCTGGGTGGGGCTGTGGGAGGCAGATAAGGCCAGCAGTGGGCTTATCTCTGAGAAGGACAGGCACCAGGCCTGCCAGGCAAATCCACCCACAGACCAGCCCCATTTTATTAACAACATCATTAATGCCAGACAGGTTACGTGCGGCGACTCGGAAGAGAGACAGAGAAAAGTAAAAAACAAAGTCTCAATTCCTGCTCGGCCGGCCAGTCATACATAGGAAGCGGTTGATGTGTTTTGAAAGCGAGGAGCTTGTGGAGATGTTTACCAGGTAGGCAGCCAACGGAAGGGCACGGAGAGCGAGCTTGGATCTTACCTCTGGGCTTTGCTCACTCTCCTCTGGGTCCCCAGAATTCAAATGATTTTCTTTTTTCTCTCTCAAACGTGGTACTGCTCACCAGAATAATGATGAAGCAGATACAGAGAAACACAACTAGGCTCAAAGAGGAGGCAAAAATGTATCCTAAAAACTTTATGGACAGTCTGACCTAGGATTCCTAATTTATGCTCTGTGAAATGTTGATTTATTCTTCACACCTTCCTGAATCTGTCTGTAGTTTTATTTTAAGTGTACATGTAGGTGTGTGTGGTTTTGCCTTTCATTAGCACCTTTTTGGTTTTGTTTAAGATACAGTTTTCATTTATGGCAGAGGTGAATATTTAGATTGTGCTCAAAAATGCCATTTTACCATGAGAGTGTTTTTTTTTTTTTTTTCATAGACATTTGTTTGTAGTAATCCTATTTCCTTTGATCAGATGGCACCCTAACAGGTGTCTGGTGTGTTTGTGGCAAATGAGTGTTCACTCACTCCGGTTTGAATTAATAAACAATCGTGTGAAGTGTGAAACACGAACAAACACTTGGTGCGTAATTAACACTCTGTATTAGCATATCAAATGCCAAAGAGCTTTTCAGAGGCCTGTGTTTTCCTCAGATAATGTACATCAGAAGTCGACAGGACATAACAGGGCTTTTAGACAAAGAAGAGTTCACCAAACAACCTGTGCCTAGTTCCCAGACACCCTGTTCTAAAAGAAACATGTATAAGCTTTTGAACCGTAATACTCCCTAATGAAAAGGTCAGATTTTTGCTTATGTCTGCATGGAAATGTACTGCACATTGATCCCCATAGGGCTTTTTCCTTAGATGGCTTTTGCCAAACTGGCCAGTAGTGCGGTGGGAGGAAAGGAAGGAGGGAGATGGAGGGTGGTGGAAAGAGTGACCAGTCGGACAGGTTTATGTCTCCCAGCAGGCTGCGCTCCGTGGAGCAGGCCCACAGGAAGGAGCGGAGCCAGCTGTGACGGCATCCTGCTAGCCACAGTGGTTTAGGAACTTTGGGGCTACACTATCACCGGCTCAACATTTCCCCCCTCTCCACTACCCCTCCCAGGGGTTGTTTTTGTTGGCCAGGGGGTGGTGTTTGGGTGGGAGCTGTGGGGCTCAGTATAGCAGCCACTCCTAGACTTCAGGATATGGGGAGTTCACCGGCCCACAAGGACAGGGATTCTCAAATATCACATGAAGTAACACATTTGTTCCTTAGTGCTAATTGCCATTTTCGAACTGGAAGGTGGGTTCATAAATTTGGTTTTATGGGCAGGATGGGTGTTGTTTCAGGTCTCCAAGGCCACCAGCTGGACTGAGCTTTGGCAGGGGGAGCGGTGTATGTCTGTACAGAATGTAATGTGGCGCTAAAATCGTGCTGTCAGGTAATACAGAGATGTCCTCTTAATGTTAAGAGCAGTGGACAGTGGGGGGTCCTGCACCGCTGAGAATGTAAAGGTCATCTAATCTATTCCACCTCCAACCTGACTGGCTGATCGATCATCCAAGAGGAGTCAATCGATTTGATCAGAGAGCCTCTCCTAAGAGATGGCCTCCCAGCAAGTGGCTGGGATTCTGAGGAAGGCTGCAGAGTGCCAGTTTTGTGCGTGTCTCTGTGATAATCCAAGACATTAACCCCTTGAACTCTGATTTTCCCCTAAATTTCCCCTTAAGTAGCTTAAAAGTTGGGTTTTTTTTCATATCGTACAACAGTGTCACATACATTTTCTGCATCTGCTGGTTGCGGCGCTTCATTGAAGCTACATCATGTTTATACTGAGTAAAATATTCAAACCAAAGATGTCATTGTTTTATGGCCATAGCTTTACATCAAATAGAAAATATCCAGATGTCTTGTACATCATTTTATGCACGTTTCCCTGTAATTCAACTGCACATATCTGGTATATTTGGAAACTTTGAGATCTCTACGAGAATTTAAAGTAAAGTTCTGTGGGTTTGAGCAAACCTTGACCACACAGCAGTGACAAAGCCTCCTGTGGAAGCAGTGGAGTTGAAGAGGTTAAAATACCTGATTAAGCGGTTACTCACCAACTGTGGAGGCAGTGTTTTTAGACGCAGTCAAGAATATCTACTGTCACCAACATCGTGCTCAGTTAGATCACATTCATTCTATATGCACTGGATGTACACTAAAAACAAATCAGATCAGCAAAACCCTGGAGGACTTCTGACAGCCAAAAGAGATTGGACTGTAGTAAACAGAGCGGTAATCTTTATGATTAGGACATTGTGTGCCCCAAGTCAAAGCATGATGCATCTTGCACATTGTGGGCTTGGTTTGTAGAACATACCCCACAAATAAAGTCAACAGACAAAACCATTGTGTGATTGGATTTTAATCCAATTGCATTATTATTCTGGCCTCCCATTGGCCATTCATTACTCTCACATGGAGCTTGTGTGGGCTGTTATCACCCAATCAGGCGCAAGACTGTATTCCAGAGAGCATGCATTCGTTTGCATCCTTTAAACCCTGTGAGCCTTCCCTCTCTCTGGGCCCGCCAACGGAATACCTAATTCCAAAGTAAACTGATTGCTCTCTCCAACAAGATTACTCTGTGATGATGTTAGCCAAATGAGACTGCTATTCGGATGCAACCAGGGCGGGCAAGGATGCTTACCAGAAGATGACTGATCAGCATGTTAAGAGAAACAAGGTTGAAAAAAAGAAGGCAAAAACGAGGGAGAGAAATCGAAAGAGTGTGAGAGAGTTGTGCGCGTGGGGGTAAGCAGAAATGTAATTTGCTTCTCACCTCAGGCGACTGGGCTCTGAGGCCAGTAAATATGCAAACAGGCTGAGCCTGGCCATCAATATGAAGACCCTAGATGATTACTAATCTCCACTGCAGAAGCTGATTGAGGTCTGTTCAGGAACACCATGCAACATGAGGGGGAATAGGAGGGAGGTCGAAGGCCCAACTACATCTCCACAGCAGCCCTAAAATTATGCCCAACTCAGAATAGTGTATACTTTGACCTTAGAATTGAGAAGTTGCATACTATTTATGATGCATACAAATCAGCAATATCTTGCAGCCTTATTCTGTCTTAACCCATACTGTAGGCGTTTTGCAAGGATACGTGATAATATTAAATCATACATATAATGCAGACCCCAATGTCACAACTTCTCAGTAACTTTGAACCTCATTCTCAAATTGCCCTGCTGTTTTTATCATGGAAAACTCCTTGTCTGATATTAGCTCTCAGACGTGAGGCACAGTAGTTTACAGCCTATTGTCATTCCCCATCCGTAATCCGGGATAAAAAAACCTATGGGACATGGACCAGGCTGGAGTCATTAGGTGTGTGCGTGGCTTACCCAGACAGCCAGATAAACCAGATGCCTCGGGATGGCCAGGGGTCATCTCTCTGTGAGAACACGTTGTTGATGTCCTTGGTTCTTTCTCTCTCCGTCTCCACCTCTATCCTTCCCCGCTCCTTCTCTCTCCTCTCTTCATCATTCCTCCTCTTGCTTTCTTTCTCTCCCTTGATTGCTCTGCACAGTCATCACAAACACAGAGGTCCGTGTTGGAGCTTAGCAGTCGAAGAACCTGTCAGCTAAAGGGAAGGAGGAGAAACAGACAGGGGAGTTGTCTGTGGCCCTAGTTTGAATGCCTGAGGGTGTGCTACGTGAAGAGGATAGTTAGTGCAGAGGACGCACCACAGTCTGCAGGTGAATCCTCTCATTTTGGGAGGGTTAGCGCATTTGAATCATCACCTCTAGGGGGGACTGTGATGACTTTCTATTGTAGAACTAGCCCTGATATAAAATGCAGCAAAAGTTGTGTTACTTTTCTATTTCTAAATACAGCAGGAGGGCTTTGCAAAAGGAATATACATTCTAAGAATGTCTTCCCAGTCCTAAACATAATTGACTATTCCCTGTATTTTAGAGTGTATTTCAAGCATTGAGCTTTACCCTCTGCAGTGAGTGCACAAGGCTTGAGGATGTTTACCTGGCATGGTGCCTGTTGTAGCTGCCCTCCTGTAGAGGAAAAGCAGGTCAGGCTACAGCTTTGTATGTGTTTGTTTGTGCATGTGTGTGTGTGTGTGTGTGTGTATGCCTGTGCATGGGTTTGTTCCTGAGCGTTTGTGTATATGTGCATGCCTGTGTATATGTGTGCATGCGTGGATGTGTTTGTACAGTACGTGTGTGTGGAGGAGGAGCTCATTAGGATGGTAAGGGGTCAGAGAGCATACTACATTCACCCACGAAAAAAAAGCAAGATGTATCTCCAATGTAAGCATTTATTTTTCTGGAATGGATAGGGTGGGCGGGTATGAGGATGGGGGGTGGTGGGAGTCGGGCGGGGGTGGGGGGGGGCAGGTGGACTTTCAATCCAACTGAACCATCCATCTGCTCAGCCATCAATCTTCTCCCTCGCTCTATCCCTCTGTTCATTTACTCATCCAGCCATTTATCCATCCTCGCCTGTGGCCAAAGGGCCATGTCTCTTTGTGGCCCTGATAATCTGGACCAATTTCCTCTGCAATTTATTTCCCAGCCAACCACCCACCTGGTCAAGCAGCATCAGGCTTCTCAAGGTAGAGCCACTCATCCCAGCAAGCCCCTTCCCACCAATCACATCCTGCTTTTTTTTCCACCAAAAGCCTCAGTTCTTTTGTCTGAGGTTTCAGTCCAGGAGTGGGTTATACTACCTTTTCTCCTCTCTTTTTTTTTTTGGTAATCTCTGACACCACTCGACAGCAGTTGTTTACCTCTCGTGTCCTATCCTTCCTCTTTCTTTGTTTAGTGTTATTCATCCTTTTCTGTTTTCTATATCCATAGCTCCCCCTTACTCTCTGCTGCCTCCCTTCTTTTCTTTCCCTCTCTTTCTCTCTCCCTCCCTCCATCCTGTCATGGCTCCTCAGTATTCTGCTGCTGTCTTGTGTGGAGTGATTTTGCCCAGACACGTCTGGCTCTGGGTAAAGTGTGGTCCCCAGAGAGCGCGCTCCGCAGCCCCCAGGTCGCCGGCACCATGAATACATTATGATCCCCATTTCCATCCTGTTGCCACGGCAGCACTTTTGGAGCCACAGGGCGATTAAGACGTGTGCTGTCGATATCCTGATAGGAGCAGAAGTTGGATCTGGAAGCTGGCCTTTGATCAGATTCCATCCTCTTCGCCTGCCATTGGTGGCTGCAGTGCAAGGAGACAAAGAGTGGATCTGGTGGGCTTTTTATTAGTTTGACAAGCTCCTACTGTATATATAAGCATACCGTGCATCCATCCTCGAGCTCTTTTTCCCACCTCTCTGTTTTATCTCTCTCTACTGCCTGAAACCATTTCCCTCCCTTATTCTCACTTCCGTTGCTCCTCCCCATCGCCGCAGTTCAGCTAAGGCAGCATTATACGCAGTCTCTCTCTGCTCTCTGATATTCTGCTTTCCTCACAAAGGAAGCGACTCCCTTACCTTTTTATTGTTTCCTTTTTTTCTTTGGGGGATGATGTATAAAACATGGCGCCTCAGGTAGAGGATGTTGGGTAGGAAGCCATGTCCCCCTAAATGGCCAGCCGTGTGCATGCGCCTAACACTTCACTGAGCAATCTGTCAACATGTCAGCAACACATGTTTTGTAAAAAGCCTCTGGTGGGAGCCAGGGGAAAAAAGGCACTCCTGCCAGACCAGAGAGGAAATGCTTTTTTTCTCCTCTATGCAGTGGATTTTCTATTGCTGGTGCTCAGTCCCACGGGCCCCCCACCACCCTCCCCTCCCCCCACACATACACCCGTTGTCTGCACTTCAGAAATTTGAACTGGGGACCCTCGAGGGGGTTTGCTGGGAGGGTGGGGGTAGGTTGGTAGGGAGGGGCTCCCTCTTTTTCAGAGCGTATGAAATTGTGAAGGTATATTGTGGCAGGTCCCCAAGCGGTCTTTTCTAATACCTGAGTTTCTGGCGAAGCTGGAAATTACCAGCGGCTCCCCCGAGGGACGGCTTTATCCACACCAGGAAGGGGAGCAGAACTCAGTGGGGAGGTTGCTTAATGCATGGCTGAAATAAAAGAATTTCTGAGAGACAGAGGCTGAAAAGCTAGCTTTTTTCTTTTTCACCCCCCCTCACTCCCATTCCCTCTCCCTCTCTCTTTTCCTCCCCAGTAGTATAGTTTACTACTCTTTGCCTTCTCTTGAAGGGTTCTAGTTTAATAAACTTTCAGAGGATCCTGCTGGTGCAGACAGCTAGACAAATACCCTTGTGTGTTCTCTTTTGTCGGAGATACAGCTTTTTGTTATGTTCTTGCAAATTTGATTTCTCCCTCTGTCTTTCGTTTTCTCTCCCGCCCTCTGTCTCTCTCCCTTTCTGCATTTGTCTTCATATCCCTCGTCCTCTTGTCTCTCTCTTTCTGTCTGTCTCCCTCTCTCTCTCTCTTTCACACACACACACACACACACACACACACACACACACACAAAGTCAAACTCTGTCTCTTGTGGTTGAGTTTATTGTTTGGTCTGTCTCCTCGTTCTCCCCCTCTGTGCTCCCTTTTGTTTTCTGTATGTTTTGTTGTATTGTGCAGAGAGGCTGAGATGCAGATAGAATACAGACAGTTTGCCCTGGGTGAAGAGTGTGCACAATCAGCCATGGTATCTATTTAACAAAACACATACATCTATTTGCACATGACCAAATATACAAAATCCCACCTACTGTTGGAGGAGAGTGCTACTATCCATCCATTTCGATAAACAGATTTTCTGCATGATATTGGTCAAGGCAGTTTACTACGTATTTTAACAAATGCTCCTATTTTATAATTATTGTACACCAGTACGCCTTTTTCTTTGTAACCCAAACCCTTCATCTGATGTCCATGGAAAATTAATCTTATCTTTTTTATAACTTCAGATGCAACATAAAAATCCTGTTCCATGTACAAAGTGCCTGTCTCTCCCTTCCCCTCTCCTCCTCCCTCCTTCTCTACTGTTGGTAAATAATTCAACCTTTTCCCTGTAACAAGCATTGGCCTTATAGGAGAGCAGTACCTGTAGTTGGGATAAACAAGGCGGCCGGCCGCACCAGTGAAACAAAGGGATTTGGGCTTCATGAGGGCAGAGGAATAAGTCTTTTCCTTCTGAAAGGCAAAGAGTAGACTGGCTGACATTAATTAAACCCTATAGGATAAAGGTTATCTGAGGCCTAGCAAAGCAGAGACTGTGCGTGCAGGATGCTGTGTCCGACGAATCCTAATCAAGACCTCTTATTAAAGCACCATGTGTAAGCTCAGGCATGTGTAATATGTGCGCACTGTTATGTTGCGACGTATGTGTGTGTGTGTTTCAGAGGGCTGTTGCTGCACAGCAGTGCTAACACTTCAGACAATAGAAGGAAGGCGCTAATATTACTGACCTTCCTTCGGCTCAGATGCAAACCGATAATCCAAGTAACCAGCGCTCAAAAACATGACACGGCTAAACAATCCAGCTCCCGCCTCCCGCCGCTGTTCAGCATCGACTGAAAAAATGGCTGAAGCAAGTGCATGTTTAGAAAACATAGAGCATAGTGTTGCCCACCACGCTTTACGCTGTGAGGTGTGCCTACTCACCAGAGATCCTCCTATGGTGCACCTGTGACTGAGTCACCTGACCTGAGCCTCAGCAGGGCGCCCAGGTGCCATGGCTCATGTTTTACAAATTACCCATGGGGCCATACACCACCTCTGTGCCCATATTTCCTCCCTGCTGTATGCAGAGTGCGTGGGAGTCTATTCCCCTGTCCAACTCCTCCCTCAGACAATGAAGAGCTGCAGAGATGACAGTCACCTCACTAACCCGGGAACACTAAGGAAAATACAAATTAAGGAAGGGAGAAAGGACCGCTCTGACCTATTGGCTTCCTCTGTTTGTGCTGGATGTACGCTGGTAAAAAACCCCAGCATGGATCCTGTTACCGAGCGGATAGGGCTCTATGTGTTGTCATCAGGACTCCAGTGGTAATCTTAGAACATCTCTCTCATACATCCCTCTCTCTCTCTCTCTCTCTCTCTCTCTCTCCTCTTCTGTTCCTGACTCGTCAACTTATTTGCATGCCAAATTTAATTAAAGGTCACCTTATTTGTAATTCTCCTGGTACTTAAAGTAGCTAAGTAAGATAGCCATTGCAGGAGTGCCATGGGTTTTATTACCATGCCACCACATTGTATGATGTTTCTATATTAGTGGTACAGTAGCACTGCTTCTGCTTCACATTAATACCATAATAGTAATGTCTCTCCTTTCATAGACAGATAAAGGCCGGTGTCCTCTCATCTATAATAGCCCCATGAAAAGAGTAATTAGCTGATATGGATGTTGCTGTCAGTGATAACTGATATTGGGGGACTATTACATTCACTCCCCTGAATGACGAGCCTTGAAATGGGTTCATCACAGTAAGCTGCGCGTTGTGATAGACGTGAGATTAGCCCATGGAAGAAGGAAAACTCCCTCTTACTGCCACAGAATTGCATATGTCCATATTCGAGGTTACCTGTGGCATTAAACAATATCCACAAATAGAATTGTCTACGAATGTGCTTTTGCGGTGTTGAGGATAAAATGTTGCATGAGGCTCATTTCTCACCTCCGAAATCAAAGCAGATTTCAAACGCGAACCGACACTAAAGGATCTGAGATCTTTCCTCAAGTTCATCAGCATTCAATAACGGATGATCGTTCATTTGGGGGCGTTGGTTGGCAGTCATACTGAGTTCCTCTCCTGAGACAGACAGAAATAGCTTCCCAGGTGGTGGTGTGTAACTAAGTAAATGGTTACCAAGCCAATGATTGCTGGGTCTATGTAAATAAAGATAGGAGGGAGGTATCCTCGGATAGGGGTGGGCATCAGATGGGGTGTGGGGGGTGTGGGGTGGAGGGGTTGCAAGGGTAAGATGAATCCCAGTACCTTCTATAAGAGATTTTGATTTGATACAGTGACCCTGAAAGTTTTCCACCAAGTACGAGTGTGTCAGCATACAAACTTTTTAGCAAAACAAGCTAGGGGAAAGTTTTTTTTTTTTTTTTCAGCTGATAAATAGATAAACAGGAATAAATCAATGTGAAGTGATGGATGAATAAGTAAAATGCCCTGTAGTCATTTGTCTGGTTGTATTCAGGCCTCATATTCCAGCCCTGTTCTGCAAATGAGGATGAGGGCAGTGCACGCTCGTGTGTGTGTGTGTGTGTGTGTGTGTGTGTGTGCGTGTGTGTGTGTAGACATTCTCAAAGTACTTACTAGCATTAAGATATGATGATGAGCTGCCTGGATACCGGCAGAAAACAATAGAAGGGGAAACAAAGCAAACCCCTAAATCTGTCTGCCATTTGTGCTCACATACTGTACACACATGTCATGAGTATTCTGGCACAGTTACTGGGCCAGGGAAGTGCTGGTCTGGGGCCTGGCCCATCCTCCAGAGACAGCCCCCCCCCCTCTGTCCTCCCTCCCTCTCTGCCCCTTCCCCCTTCCTGTGCAGTGTGTGGACACAGTCTGAGGCGACAAGGTTGCACAACAGCCCACAGACCTCCACATTACGAACACGAACATAAAAACGCAGCCTGCCATTAGCGATCCGTTAAGAAGAAAAAAAATAATTAGAGGGACTGTGATAATTGTGTCAGGGGGGAAATAGATCAGACGAATTATGGGAAGAACCAGAAAATCTTGCCGTGGCTTTGTTACTTTGCTGTTGGTTCATTTCGACATTGATCCACCCTTCCATCTGTCCTCCTTTTCCTCTGCTCCTTCTTCTGCTCTCCATTTCTTTCTCTCCGTCTCTCTCTTGGATTTGGGAGTGGAGGAGCCTTCTGGCTTTAACGGAGAGGGGATGAAGATGTTTATTCATCTGGAGGGTATTAGAGCCATGATTAAGGAGAGGAGGGAGTAGTATGGCTGATGCGACGTCTGCAGCACTCGCTCACAGGCCGCCTGTCGGATTCTGGCCAGCACACCAGGAAAACAAAAAATGAAAAAGGATGAAAAAACTTGTAGTGAAATTTGAATCTGCTGGCAAAGGACAGAAGTTTAAATTTTACCCGTCTCCCTCACTCTCCCGTTCTCCGTCTCACTCCCTGTCCTCACGGCTAAGCTAATTATTAATGAATGCGGTTTCTGTTGAACCTTGGAGAGGTGTCAACGCTCCAGTCACTGAGGGTTAGGAAATCTTGACATTTAAGACAGGGATGCATGAAAATACATCGTCTTGCTTGAGTTGATGCTTGTTTTTCTTCCCCTCCCTCTCCCCTCTCCAAGATGCATGTTTTCTTCTCCCTCCTGGGCTGTCTCCAGTTGTTTTACCACTGACAAGCCGGGATGGCATTGAGGAGATATCAAATAGAGCCAAACTGTATTAATCAGGGGAACCAGAGGTCATGGGTCAAGAGGCAGGGTCAGCCTTTTCTGGCGAATGCTAATGCTAAAGCTAACACTCAAGTCTGTTGATAGGCCTTTTTGTTCATAAGGCATGTGATTCTCTGTAGTCCTCCGCAGCGAGAAAAAAAAAAAAAAAAAAAAAAAAAAACAGGGGCGTTTAGATAAGACTTGTTTTCTTTGATGGACATTTGGCAGATACACTGCCCTTTTTATTTCCTCAGTATGCTAATCCAAGCGTATGAAGTTATCCTGAAAAAGTGGAATCATTTTCTGTTGAAGTCTTGCCCAAGTTTTATGGGTCACAATAAGGTAGTTTGATTAAAAAGAATTAGACCAACTTCTTTTTCCCATTCAGTGAGTGCTGTGCTTGGTGTTAAGTAATGGATAGTGCCTCTTGAAACTTGCAGAGCAAACCCTATTTTAATGAAGCAACCATACAGTAACTCAGCATATTTCCATGGCACACACAATTTTTTTCTTTTTCAAGTTGATCACATAAATCACATTTCCGTGAGTAACTAAGAGTGGGGAAAATAAAAACAGCATCCAAGTAAACTCTCGACTAATAAAACATATCGGTAGAGCAACAGCAGAGCACAGCACAGTGCTGCAGCATCTCTCACAGTGGCTGACTGGCTGACTGGCTGGCTGAATGTCTGCTGGGTCCTGCACCTGGTCTGCCGCAGTGTTGAGGGAGCAGCATACACACACATACACACACACACACACACAGTCTCCCTTGCCTACTGAAGCCCAGCCCAGCCCAGCCCTGTCCCGCCTGGCCCAGCACTCCCTCAGAGCCAGTGCAGTGAGGCAGGCGGTGAAGGGGCATGCTGGGGGACAGATTGTCGTCCTCCTCTCTCCCCCTGGGAGGCCCACTGTGGCTGCCGGGCGAGCCAAGACCTAGGGAAGAGCCTCCTTCCTGTTTGTGCCCTAGTCTACCTGAAATGGTCAACTGTCCTTCCTTTCCACACCAACAGCCTCTCACTTCCACGGGAGCCGCTCAGAATTCTGGGCCTCGTGACAACGTGTCACCTCGGACCCCCCGCCCGTCAGACCCACGCTGTCCACACCCACGCACACTGCACCACCTACACCCAACAAACAACTCTACCATCTTGTGACCATCTTGCTCTCCAGCACGTTGAGGTCTCACTACTGCCAAAGCCTAATAAATGCTGCCTGTTTGTGGATTAGGAGTAGGAAAACCTAGGGCTTAAAAGCATTTTTTTTTTTTTTTTCCAAGCAGAACCAGTATTTCATCGTTTCTGTTCCAGCATTCCCTTCCTCCACTGTAACATTCCTCAAGAACAATTTTTTAAATACATTTTTTCTTTGCATTCTTGTATGCAATAACCCTAAAATACTTTATTATTTCTATGAGAAGCTAATAACAGGAAATAGGTGCTATAGAGGCCTGGGCTAAAAATAAATAACATACTCTGTGTTGGTTTGTGCTTTCTTCACATCAGCCATATGAAAATGTTTCACCTCCAAATCATTTGAAGAACAACCTTAACAAAACAAGGTTAATTGAAAAGGCTGTATATACCTCAGTAATAATGTGGCTTCCTCTTGACTCTACTTTATGTTCAAAAGGGTAGAATTAGCTGGTGAAGTCCTATGTTGAGTTAATATGTGATTAAATTAAATAAAAACAAATAGTAATCTGTAAAAGATGAGCTAATATTTGCATATGATTTATTTTATCAATATTATGGACACACACAGACACACACGCACTACAAAAGGTGCCAGATGACAACACCTGCAACAGCAATCAAGAGCACTGTGCACTTTAGAAAGAAAGCAGACAAATGTTAGTTTTTTACAATATCCTAATTAATGTTTTAAGTGTTGTATCTTGTATCTGTAAGTATTGTATCCATATTTATCAAAATAATTCAAACAGATTCTGTAAAGAGACGATGCAAAACAACGTGTATGAGATTTGTCTACATTTATTATGTTAATGCAAGTGCAGAATTAGCTTATATATATATAGTTTCAGATGCTGAGATAATGCAGAGCGACAGGCACTTATCCAGCAGTAAATGAACAGCTGCTAAGGCGACACATCATGCCACTGCTGAGAGACTTGTTTGAGGAAAATTTATTTATTTATTTATTTATTTACTTAATTTCTTGTCTTTTGTTTCCCCGTGTTTCTAGGCTTAAAAAAATAAATAAATAAACTCACATCACACTAAGCTGGCGGAGGAGTGAATCCGCCCGGACAGTTTGGCTGAGTTAGAATGAAGCCCTTTTTACAGAAGGTCAGCATGAGCCATCAACGTCTAGACTCTGAAATGTAACCTTAACATGGAAAGTAAATGCACCTGTCTCGCTGAACAACTGTGTAATTATCTCTCTACTTTTTTCTCTTTTCCCCTCTGAAACCAGACTTAAATTTTAGAGACGGCATGACATCACACTTCAGATGATTTCATATCTTTTTAACTGTCTCTTGCTGCTTTATGCGTTTCTCCTCCTAATGTGATAGAGTTGTTGTTCTCGTGGAAAAGATGCAAGAGACGGTGGGCTGAAATGGGTGAAACCATTTTTTTTTTTTTTTTTTTTACACGGGGTGAGAAGTCATTGATATTTTAGGTGTGATGTATAAACGGATATTTTTATGACATTTAAAACAGCATAACATAAACATTATTTTAGCGCCATCAGACAGGAAAATCTCTAAATCATGGCATCTGTTTCCCTTTTTCCACCATTTTTGGCACCCACATTAAGCTCACCACTCACTGTAATACTGTAAAGTGTTTACTGTACTTTATGGGTGTGTGCAGTTGACCTTAATGCCTTGTAATACTAGTAGCCGGTTGCTTATGACGGGGAAACAACAACACATTACTCATCAGCATGTCATCTCTGGCATGCTTTCAGGCTTCCAGCGCTGTAGTTATGGGCTGTTACTCGATGCAGATTTTCTTAAGGAACACAATCAGGCAAGTCCTGCGCACGGCGCCGACATCCTCCTTGTTTTTACAGGCCTGTAAAACACGAAAAAGAGAAGTCATCATTCATTTCAATTTGTCCGTGTCTGTGGAAAGACGTCACTGTAGCGGGGGCACAGCCCTGTGATAAGTAATGGAATTCCTCTCTTCATTCTGTCTCACTATCATGGAAAGAAAAAGCCCAGTAAAGGATGACTGGCCGCCCTACTTTTCCTCTACTGGCCCTCCATTTGTCTAACTTTCCTGGGACGCCACTGGGGCACTGTGATTTCTGGGACAGTGACCAAGTGCTCCTGTCTGAGCTGGGGGACGTGGGTAATGTGGACAAAGTAGTTGACAGTTTGCCGCTTCCCCACGGTTGAGAGACAGAGCCATGAGGGCCAGAATAATGGACACCCAGACCACAGACGCAGGATGTCACTTGATGTTCCAGCTCTGCGTGTCAGGCCCTGTGTGAAAAGATCCCCATTGACCGCATTTTTGGTGTGTGAGCGTCTTAATGTGAGCCGCTGTTTTTTTTTTTTTTTTTTTTTTTTTTTCTTGGTCTGCAAGTGTCTGCATGGATGCATGTTGTGCTGTGTTGTGATCAGGTGTGTCGCCGTGTGCTGTGTGAGTGCTGTAGCGCCGATGGAAGCCTGGGGAAGTGTATTTTTTTTTTTTATTTCATCCACTCTTTTCCTCGCTTATCCAGTAACGGATCACATCCTTCACCGTTCCGTCCAGTCGCCTCACACATCCCGTCCTCCTCATCCTGTAGCATAATGGACTTGATTGATCTGTAGCAGGCGATGTGTGGGGCCTGACATTTCTCAGTGATGTGTAAAAAAGCATACTGTGTTTGCAAAGAGAAAGACACAGCCTGAGTATACAGACACAGACACACACACGCATAGACATACACATAAAGGTAGATAAATAGATACATAGAAAAATAGATACTCCCATAGAAATAAATGAATTAAGTTTCATTACCAGCGACTTTTTTTGGATTCATTGGGCCAATAAATATTGTCGACCCAAGCTCACATTACCATTGGAATGAGTAGTAATAAATAATGACAAAATCTTTCATTTAAGGTTTTTTATCAAGATACAGCCTACAGCAAGGTCCGTAATGGGTCTGAAAGCACGCGACAGTCTACCGCGGCCCAGAAGAAGGCTTATCAGACAGCCAGCCAACTGCACGCTCTCAGAATAATGCACTATATGCGAATTAGCTTTCCCTGACTAATACAAGCACTTGAAGGCACATTTTGAATTCGAACTTTCTGAGTCATATTTACCACTTTGCTGGCGCATTCATGTGTGCTCAACTGATCATTTCCATATTTCTTACATGACTGAAGGCAGGATAAGAGCAGGGAAATCTTTCAGGAGATGCTGTGCCGATAAAGAGTTTAAAAAAAAAAAAAATGAAAAATGTGTAATGCAGTAACGACTTGTCCGTTAGTTTAGTTTAGTTAAGCTCATTATTGTCGCACGTAATTTTAAAAAAGCGCATAAGACAAAAATTAGACATAGTATGCAGAACCTAGATTGGGAAGAGGAAACAGTAACCTAAAAACCCATAAGGGCTTGTCGGGTGGCTTGCCTAAAATGAGACACACAACATAGAAACTTACAAAATAAAGTCAGCTAATACAAAAAAATATATGAAAAATATAAAGAAAAACAATGTGTACTAAGGTGTTACATGTGTCCAAGCGTCTTAATTGAGTTTAGATTGGTGAAATTTCTAATGTCTGGTAAGCGGTTCCAGCAGAGGGGTCCTCGGGGTGTAATAGTAAATTTGGAAGAGGTTGTCCTGAAGACTGCTGGGTGGAGATTATTGGCTGACCTCGTATTGTAATCATGGATTTGGAAATTGCACTGAAATAAATTTTGAAACCAGACCAGAAGTAAGTTGTGAGTAGACTGAAAAACAAAAAAATAAAAAAGCGAAGATTGGGAGGATTAGTAGAGACTTGTCTGTCGCGTTGATAAAGTGATAAACTAATGCCTCACTTTACTCAGTTACAGGAAGAAATAATGGGATTAGAGTGACAGATTACATGCTTGCTTCAACACTGAAGACTGGTGCGAAAAGTCACATCTGGCCATCTGTCACTCTCACTGAGAGCCATTGAGAAAATTCAGTTGTCCGTTTTGACTGGACTCGCCGTCTTAAAAACTGGGATGTAGTTGGACTGGGCGAGTATGAAGCCCGGCACTGGGACTCTTCCAGTTTGCGCTGTGTGAGTGCAACTGGAGTCAACTGAACAATTCAGTCATCTGAGAAAAGCTGGAATTAGCCCCACAAAACTGAAGCCCCATCTTCTCAGTCCGGAAGATTGGAGTCTTAGATAATGTAAAGTCTCTCTAGCCACCTTTTATTAGATCTTAAGTGGTTGTGTCACGTACAGCACCGTACATGATATTGTGTTGTTCAGACACACATTGCTATTTGGGCATCAGAACAGGAAAAGCGTTGAGATGACACATGCATTGTCCCAGGGGAAGGGCTCACTACTTTTCCCAGTAACTGTAAAAAAGATCCCCTCTCTGAATATGAAGTGGGGTCATAGTGTTACATCAGACAAGTTGTCAGCTTTTTGTTTATTCAATGAATCCCCAATCCCCAATGTGCCACAAATACACTCGCACAAACACATCTCTTATGACAACCTCTATGTACAGATCTCTGGTACAACACACAGGAAGATAGGGTTTGGCGGCTGAAAGCACAGCCATCCTTTGCTTTACTGGAATGGCTTTTGAACAAAGTGTAGCTCGCTGGAGAAGTGGCAGATGAGTGATAGCAAAAACACTCTCCTGATAAGATAAGGTCCTGGACCTGGATAAGAGTTTGGCTTCCTAAATAGGAGAGGTGTTCTCTATTGCTGTCAGGCAGAGATAAGCCACCTTGAACTGTCTCCAGGACCTCAGACACAAAGGCCCGGGTGCCAATAGTGAGTTATTCCCAAACCATGGTCTCTGTTAGGTTTTAACAGGATGTATGACCGGATGAAAACAAAACATTCACATAAGCCCGTCTACTAGAATTAACTATCATGTTTAACAGTGAGCTCAGGGCAAATGCTACTGACAGATGGAAAATAAGTGAGTCACCTCTTAAGGTCAGGCCAGAAACAGTCAGCATTGTTTTCATCCATCTATGCTGAAAATATACATGTAACAGCTCTAGCATCTGTGGTTTTGAAAACTCTTCTTTAGAAAAATCTGCATTAATTACCTTAGCGCTTTTACTATGAAATTTATTAGTTTCCTCCTTTTGTGAAGAGAGCTGTATCTTTTGATTGCTGTCGGCTTTTCACAGCATTCAAACAATGCAGTGTATGGTGAGCCTGAAGTGTGTGATTAGAGTGAAACACTTGAGAGAGTACTTATGCTGAAGCACTGTAGGTAAATAAAGTTGTAAGGTATGCGCTCATGGGTACTTGGACCATTTCCATTTCCATTTTAATGATTTTTTATGTACTCCACCAAACTTCAGTCTAAATAAAATATATATTTTCTATCATCAAATGCAATCTAATAATTAATAAAACAATTTTCTCTGAATTTTTAACTGTTTGCACTCACACATAATAGGTATATAATTAGCTACTAATGTGTGTAAAAGTATATGGTGTTTCCAAAAATCAAAAAATCATCTTTGTTTCAAGATTCACATGAATGTGAAGGCCATGATTGGCTAGTTTATGTCCACAAAACATTTAGTTCTAATTATTATCCCAGAAACATGAGCCATTTAAAACGGCACATCAGCTCAGTTGGATAAGATGTTTACCATGTGAATGTGACGTCCTTGTTTCTAAGCAGGGACCTTGGACACGTCATGTTAACTCCCTTTCTTTTCCCATTTCCTCCCTTGCTGTCCACTGCACTGCCCCATAAGGAGAAAATGACATCAAAATAATATTTTCAGAATTAAATAATTCTGAGCATTACAAAAGAAATGTGACAATGTTAGTCATCATATTATAGCACAAATGACAAGTCTTTGGGGAAATCATTTTGATTTTTTAAAAAATTATTAAAACAATTTTACATCATTATTTAGATTATTTTTCTTACTTATTACTCCATATATAGTACACATTTTGCAAAGACATTAATTTCCTAAATAAAAACATACTTCAAGGTCCTTGGGAGCAATACCTTTGTTTACAGAAAGAAAAACTGTACCTGGTCCCGACATTAAGGATCTTATTTGAACAGGAATATTTACGCTGGCAGAGACCGCTATAAATGAACGAAGAGGAAGTGGCACACAAAGAGTACTTCAGATTGGCTTGAAGGAATCAAGGACTTGCATGTGAAAGGGGGAATTTTAGAGGTTACTTTCATCATAAAAAGAAAATACGACTGGTGTCGCATAGGGTTGTTGTAACTGTCTCCATTAGCCTTACATATTTCAAATCCCTAAACTGAAAATCCAAGGCTTATTTCTTTAATTAAAAAAGTCTTTAATGTACTCTAGCTGAGGGCTAAAGCAATCTCTTAGTAGTAAATCTGACTATAATGCATTTCAGACTGTCCGCTATATGTGCACTGCAAATAAGTTGTTTTGTTCCACATAGGAGACATTTAAAAGAGAGAGAGGGAGGGGGTAGGGAGAGAAGTCCCAGAGAGGGACAGGCCTTAAGATGGAGGTCTTCCTCCCAGGACGTGACAGGCTGTTGGCTGGAGGATGCTCAGGAAGGCCTTGGCAGACCAACAAAGACAGCCCTTCAGCTGCAGGGTGTAGTTTTTCAGGCCCCAGCATCCCCTTTGGCAGCAGCACAGAGAGTGCTGGCGTGCACAGGCCCCCGGCCCGAGAGACAGGGAAGTAAGGCCCGTTCTTTTATTTACTCAGGCTGCTGAGGCCTGGGCATTTCTTGTCTGGGTGAAGGAGGAAAAAAACAAGTCTCTCTCTTTCCTCTTGAGGTCTCTTGAGGAAGCTGACGCTTTCATCTGCAGTTGTTCACACACTTGTCTCGGCTATGTGTTTATATCAATGTACCCTATGTGTACATGTGTGTCTGTGTGTGCACATATATGTTTGTTACTGTGAGTGTATGTGCAATGCGTACGCACATGCACTCTTGTGTTCATGTATGTTTGTTGTCACTGGGCATGTGTGTGCGAGACAAACTGTAGTAACTTCCAGTATATGGGACAGTAGCAGACCTCAGGTCTGACTCTGAAAGCTCTGAAACAAATGAGATACACTTCGATTTTTTTCCAGTATTTATGGTCATCATAGTAATGCTGGGAGGTGTTAGTAACCACCTGTTCTAAAGGTGTTAAGCCCAAACCATTAATACCTCCTGGCTCTGGATCCAAAACAACACAGCTAACACATACTGAGAATAGTAATGCAACAAGAGGTATAGCAGGTGTAATTTAAAAGAGAATGTGGAGCTCTACTAAGTACTAATAATGTCTTTTGGAACGTTTCACAAACAGAGCAATTTTCTATTTAATCCATTAATATAGTTGCATTTATGTCAATTCATGTGTTGTTTATGCTAATTTACACCAGCTGAACCCAAGCTGTGGTCCATGAATACTGTTGTGCATGTGACCTCCACATGTCCCCCACAGATGTGATTTTATATATGTGGCTTATTGCAGTAAAGGCACTAAATGAATAATATACATCAAATAAACAAAAAAAAAACATGCAATGAGGTTGTCTTGACAGCTTCGTAATGTCTCAAGGCAAAGACATCCTCATTTAAAGCAGTAGAATTTCATTTAGCCTTGTATACAGGCCCATTTGTT
Organism: Myripristis murdjan; assembly: GCF_902150065.1. Classification (NCBI taxonomy): domain Eukaryota; kingdom Metazoa; phylum Chordata; class Actinopteri; order Holocentriformes; family Holocentridae; genus Myripristis; species Myripristis murdjan. Next base: position 20,343,069 of record NC_043996.1, on the reverse strand, counting down.
TGTTTGTTTTATACTATTGTCTCCAAGCCAATATGTTTGACTGTAAGGCATTGGCTGAGGTCATTTTTCTTGTGCTGTCTTCTTCTCCCATACCATGGGAGGCTGTGTGAGAGAGGGCAGATCCGCCCCCTCTGTGGAGGAGGGCATAGCACTGAGTCACCCATCCTCCCTCCAACCAGGGAGAGAGAGAAAGACAGAGAGAAAGAGAGAGAGAGAGAAAGAGAGAGAGAGAGAAAGAGAGAGGGAGAGAGAGAGAGAGAGAGAGAGAGAGAGAGAGAGAGAGAGAGAGAGAGCACTGAGACATGTATGAGATAGATAAAGTAAGTAAATCAGGCAAGGTTTGCTCCTTGAGTGAGATGTGTGTGTAGAGTGGGCGCCTTGCCAGGGGTGGGAGGTTTCCGGGAGGGCCACGGTGTGGAGGTGGGCTCTCAATGTGCCGCTTTCAGCAGTTTGGAGGGGCAAGGGAATGGCCTCCGACCCCATCTGTTTCCTGAAGATAGGCCCTGATGGGGGTAAGTGCTCAGAGAGGGCATGTTATCCTGACAAAGGGCAGATCTCCCAGCAAAAACAACAGAAAGAGGGAGAGAGAGAGAGAGACTTGGATTTGTCAGCTGAAGTAGAGCACTGAGGTTGGATCCTGGAAAGAGCTTCATGCTTTTCCTTCATCCCTCCCATAAATCTTTGCAGTTTCCTCTTGTTTTTCCCATTCCAAGTTTTGGCCTTTTGACACATTTTTTTTTTTTTTCTGAAGGGGTTGGGATTACGTTGTTTTATTTAGGTAAGGAAGTTCACAGCACTTAGAATTCGGCAGCGGGAAGAAGTGGTCTATAACCTTTTGAACTTGTGGAAAGTGGTGTTCTGTGTTTTCCATTCATATCACTGTACAGAGCATTAGTGGAATGGAATGTCGGCAAAGAAGCGATTTGAATAGGGACACATTAAAGTAACTGTAGTGGAATCGGGGCGTATTGTCAGTTGTCTGATGTTCCCTGGTTATTCTCTGCACCTGCTTGTCCTTGAGTGAGGTAGTTAACTGTTCTGCTCTTCCCCTATCCGTTTCCCTGTGTCTTCCTTGCCCCCCTGCATCAGCACATGACACATTCATCTATCCGGTATCGGTTGCCTCACGGCTTAGCTCAGACCATGCTGACAAATATGGTAATAATGCATATTCTATAATCTGATATCTATTGACTGATGTGCTGAAGGGCCCATGTTTCATGGAAATCATCTATTTTGCAGGGGAGGGATCCTAAAGGCTATGCATATCCGTGGCTTAAATTGCACATTTAATCTTCGGTTTTAGCCTTGTGAACTGCTTTTCCATGCCTCCTTTCCTTTGTTTTAAGGTCATTTTAAGGCATATTGGTTTTCAAAAAATATTCTGGTAATTGTTCAAGAATAATAGAAATGTTCTAATTTACCTCATGCTGAGCTTACATCTTAAAGCACACCCATTGTCTTGTGTTGGCTTTAAATGTCAAAGAGATTGCATTTTGAGTCACAGTAGGCTAAACCATTACATGGCCACATACAAGGTTAATTGTAGTAAAAGTATTTCCACTTTTCCCTTTCCCTAATTATACTTGAAATTGCATATTTAAATGTAACTTTTTAGATAACACCTAAGGAGAGGTATCGTTTCTGGTGAAGAAAAAAGATCTAAGTTGCAAAGAATTTAAAATTCATACACCATTACCTTATAATTAAAATGACGATTAATACCAAAGGGGTCCACCTTTTCTATTCATCAGAGTGAAGACAAATGAATTGCGAATACAGTCTGACAAAATCTTTTTTTCTTTTTCTTCCTCTCTCTTTTCTTTTTCTCCCTTCATCTGTCTATTTTCTCCCTCTGACTTGCTCTTGATTCATGCTTTTCTCATCCACTTTCATGCTCTCACCTTCTCTGTGTCTTTCTTTCTCCTTCTTTCTGCCTTTTTTGTGCAGATGGTGCTGATATTGAGGATGACCCTTCATGTTCTTGGCCTGCATCATCTCCGTCCAGTAAGGATCAGACTTCTCCAGGACACTGCGAGGACTATGATTTTGGCGAGGAGGAAGGGGGTCCTGGACTGCCATACCCATGCCAGTTCTGTGACAAGTCCTTCAGTCGCCTAAGCTTCCTCAAGCGCCACGAGCAAAGCCACGGTGATAAACTCCCTTTTAGCTGTACTTTCTGCAGCCGCCTGTTCAAGCACAAGCGCAGCCGAGATCGGCACGTGAAGCTACACACCGGTGACAAGAAGTACCACTGTGGAGAGTGTGACTCTGCCTTCTCCCGCAGTGACCACCTCAAGATCCACATGAAAACCCACGCCTCCAACAAACCCCACAAGTGCCCTGTGTGCCGCCGAGGCTTCCTCTCCTCCAGCTCTCTCCACGGCCACATGCAAGTTCATGAAAGGGGCAAAGACGGTGGCAGCTCAGGCCTTTCCAGAGCTGATGAATGGAAGTTGAAAGAAACACGCAAATGCAGCCGTTGTGAAGAGGGCTTTGATGTCCCAGAGGAGCTCCAGAGGCACATTTCTGAGTGTCACCCTGAGTGCTCTCCGTCGGAGGATGGTGGCCTGGGTGCCACCCTGCAGTGCATCTACTGCCATGAACCCTTCAGCGATGAAGGCACCCTACTGACACACATCGACCAGGCTCACAGCCGTGACAGGAAGGGCCATACCTGCGCTATCTGTTCTGAGCACTTCATGTCTGTTGAAGACCTCTATGCTCACATGGACATCCACCAGCTCCCAGAATCTAGTAACCATAGTAACAGCCCCTCCCTGCTGACAGTGGGCTATACCTCCGTCTCTAGTACCACTCCTGATTCCAATCTCTCTGTTGACAGTTCCACCATGGTGGAGACAGCCCCTCCTGTGCCCAAGACAAGAGGGAGGAGGAAGAGGGCTGCACAGCACACATCTGACATGGGAGGACGTTCCTCCAAACAGCCTAAGATTTCCTATAGTTGCATCTACTGCAACAAGCAGGTGTTCTCCAGCTTGGCTGTGCTTCAGATTCATCTGCGAACCATGCACCTAGATAAACCAGAGCAGGCTCATACTTGCCAGTTTTGTTTGGAGGTTCTGCCTTCTTTATTCAATCTAAATGAACACCTGAAGCAGGTACACAATGCAGAAGACCATGCTGCTCTGCTAGCCAGCTTGCCTGATGCCCTGCTTCAATGTAACTTCTGCCCTGAGGTATTGAGTGACCTCAATGCCCTTCAGGAACACATCCGCTGCTCCCATGGCTTCCCCAGTCCTGTAGCCAAGGAGAGCAATGCCTTCTTCTGTCCCCAGTGCTTCATGGGGTTCTTGACAGAGGCCACCTTGGAGGAGCATGTACGTCAGACTCACTGTGATGGGGGAAGTCTGCGCTTTGACTCCCCCTTGGCTGTAACTCCCAAGGAGCCTATTGTAGAGGTATACTCCTGTTCCTACTGCACCAATTCTCCCATATTCAACAGTGTTCTGAAGCTCAACAAGCACATCAAGGAGAATCACAAGAACATTCCGCTGGCATTGAACTACATCAATAATGGAAAGAAATCTTTGCGCACTCTCAGCCCCTCTTCTCCAATATCTGTGGAACAAGCTACCTTGTTGAAGCAAGGTAGCTCAGCCCCTCGCACAACCAGTGAGTTCATCTGTAATCAGTGTGGGGCAAAGTATACCAGCCTGGACCTTTTCCAGACACATCTAAAAACTCATCTGGATGGCCTGCAGCCTCAACTCACCTGTCCCCAGTGCAACAAAGAGTTCCCCAACCAAGAGTCCCTACTGAAACATGTGACAGTTCACTTCACTATTACCTCCACTTACTACATCTGCGAGAGCTGTGACAAGCAGTTCACCTCAGTGGATGACCTACAGAAGCACCTACTTGACATGCATACCTTTGTGTTTTTCCGTTGCACACTGTGCCAAGAAGTGTTTGACTCCAAGGTGTCCACCCAGCTCCACCTGGCTGTGAAGCACAGCAATGAGAAGAAGGTGTACCGGTGCACCTCATGCAACTGGGACTTTAGGCATGAGACAGACCTGCAGCTGCATGTCAAACACAGCCATCTGGAAAACCAGGGTCGTGCCCACCGCTGCATTTTCTGTGGGGAGTCCTTTGGAACAGAGGTGGAGTTGCAGTGCCACATCACCACCCACAGCAAGAAGTATAACTGCCGCTTCTGCAGCAAGGCCTTCCATGCCATTGTCCTATTGGAGAAGCATTTGAGGGAGAAGCACTGTGTGTTTGAGGGCAAGGCCCAGAACTGTGGGGCCAATGGCTCCACTGCAGGAGGAGGGGAAGGCCAGCCTAAGGAAGATGTTGAGCTGCAGGGCATTTTGACCAACAGCCATGGTACAGGGACAGCAGTAGGATCTGTGGTGGAGTCCCAGAACAGCCATGATGGAAGTGAGGAGGAGGTGGACACTGCAGAGCCCATGTACGGGTGTGACATCTGTGGGGCATCTTACACCATGGAGTCACTCCTCACCAACCACCAGTTGAGGGACCACAATATCCGCCCTGGTGAGAGTGCCATGATAAAGAGGAAAGCAGAAATGATCAAGGGCAACCACAAGTGTAATGTCTGCTCCCGCACCTTCTTCTCTGAGGCTGGGCTGAGGGAGCATATGCAGACCCACCTTGGGCCTGTCAAACACTACATGTGTCCCATCTGTGGGGAGCGTTTCCCATCCCTACTCACCCTGACTGAGCACAAGGTCACTCATAGCAAGAGTCTGGACACTGGCAGCTGCCGCATTTGTAAGATGCCTCTACATAGCGAGGAGGACTTCTTGGAGCATTGCCAGATGCACCCTGACCTGAGGAACTCCCTGACAGGTTTCCGCTGTGTCGTCTGTATGCAGACAGTGACCTCCACATTGGAGCTCAAGATCCATGGTACCTTCCACATGCAGAAGACAGGCACTATGTCTACCAACCACCCTATAGGCCGCAGTAATGTCATCTCTCAGAACCAGCAGCAACAACAGATGCAAAAACTCTTCAAGTGCGCCTCCTGCCTGAAGGATTTCCGCTCCAAACAGGACCTGGTGAAGCTGGACATCAACGGACTGCCATATGGCCTCTGTGCAACCTGTGTGACAGCAGCTGGTTCTAAGAGCTCCAGCCCAACTGTGAATGGTGGAAGGCAACAGCAGCAGCACCAAGGCAGACCTACCACTCCAGCAACAACTACAGCTGCATGGGCACAAGGGGAGAGTCTCAGCCCTGGGGAGGGAAAAGGCAAAGCTGCCTCTTCATCATCTTCATCATCCTCCACATCTTCATCATCCGCTGCCAAGACACGATGCACAAGCTGCAATGTGAAGTTTGAGTCTGAAGCAGAATTGCAAAACCATGTCCAGACAGTGCATCGGGAACAGACTGGGGACAGCAACAGTGGGCAGCTCAGGACGCCCCAGGTGTCCCCCATGCCTAGAGCCAGTCCCTCACAAACCGAAGAGGTATGTATATTTTTTTTTATTTTCTTAGTATTGGCTTAGATTCATTAATGCATGCAAAAGACTGAGGTTTGATTTATTGTTTTGTATTATGTTAAAACTGTAGTAGGATTTTATTTTCAGAAATAATCAATTGTTCATTCTTAACAGTTATTTAAAAAAACAAAATGGAATTTATTCCCCTTATGTACAGAAGAAGACTTACCAGTGCATCAAATGTCAGATGGTGTTCTACAGTGAATGGGACATCCAAGTTCACGTGGCCAACCACATGCTGGGTAGGACATTACTCTATTTGTTTTATTTCATTGTGGCCCCTGTTGCAGTCTTGCAGTCATACTCTTCATATGAGAGAGTTCTAGACACTTACCAAAATAGTTTGATAATACAGAGTAATATTCAATTCAATTTGGCTTTTTAGGTCTGTCATGTAAAGGCTGCAGTCAATGATTTTTGTGTCACCAATATACAAATTATTTAGGAAAATTTGGCCAATTTTACAAAAAAAAAAAAAAAAAAAAAATATATATATATATATATATATATATATATATATAAATTTTTCAAACATCATTTGTGCATAATTTTGGACATCAAGCCACATGCTATGGATGGAATGTTTATAATATTTGACCCCATCTAATTCAGGCACACAAGTACCTGGATAACATCACTAAACAGGTGGAATTTTAATTTAAATCATTTTTCAGTGTTTTGACTGCCAACTGCATCCTCAATGTTATGCATCTTATAAACTGATCATTTCCATTTTTGCATGCACATGAATGGCACAAAGGTATAGTAGTTGTGCATGTTTGTGCAGCTGAATCTCTCCACTACAAATCGGAGCAGGTGTAGTTTGAAGTACTGGCAGCAAACAGATTTTCAAAATATATTTAAATACTGGTAAAGTGCCTTCATTGCAAAACTTGGGGAGTCTTATTTGTGTATAAAATGCTTATAATTATAAACATAATAAAAATTGGGCCACAGTTTTTTTTAACATTGACTTTTTTTTCTTGTTTATTTTGCCTTTGGTTAATTGATCAATTCAGATGTAGATATGTAAGATTTTGCTGCATGTATTTCTTGATTTCTGTACTTAAAGTTTTGTCTTGTCAGTTAAAAAAGGGTTATTGAATTTATTATATTCATCACAGAATTATTTAAAATTGCTCATTTCTTTCACAAGATTTCTAGTGTGTGCCAGACTAACACTAACCTCCACATTTTCAAAATGTCTTCACTTTTGGCTGTCATTTGTATGCAGCCAGAATAATTTGTTGAGAATAGACAATTGGAAAACAGGTTTTCTTGCCTGCAGTAAGTAGGCGTCTGAATTCCGGTCTCACCTTCCTTTATTCATTCATTTATTCAGCTCGTTTGGCGGCTCTTTCATTACACTGCATTATCTGTTGTCTTCAGTGGGAGAGAGACTCATTGATCTGGAACCAAACCGCCTCTCTGTTTGGGACACGCTTCTAGGCGCAGGTGAATTTAAACACGGTGGGCAATTCTATCAGGACCGGTAGGCAATTCTATCAGGGACACACTGTTTGTGCATAAACAATCAGAGGCATGTGATTTGTGATTTTGATGCTGCGGTGTATGTGCAAAGGAGAGAGACGGGCTGAGAGTGTGTAGGTGTGTATTTTGTATTCATCTTTGCGATCTGCTCTCCCACTATTCTACTGGGGGTGCCTAATACAGTACCATGCCAGCATTAGTCCTTTCTCTCGCAAAGGCAGGCACGGAGCACACTGGGAGGGTAGAAAACAAACCCCCCTACTGGTTATTTTATGTCTTTCAGGCACACAGGCACACAGTTCCCCCATAATAGTGGAATTCAGACAGCTTAAGATAACAGGAGGATAGGTGATTGGGTTATGGTCTGATGTCTTACTTCTCTGATATTCCATCGTTTTATTTTCAACATGATCATGGGTTTCATCGATTTCCTCAAAAGGATTTCTGTCGGCAGCATTTGTTATACATGTGGCATGTAAAATAAGTAGAAAAGAAAATTCACTGAAAAGAAAACTCTTCAGAAAGACAGGTGAAAGGTTCAAGACGTTATCGTATTTTGTGAGAAAGAGAATCCCAAAACAGAGACATCATATCTAAAGTAGGTATAAAGATACATGTAAATAAAAAGGGAAAAACCAAATGCATCATGTTGGTCATGACACCAATGTCGATCTGGTTTGTCTTGGAATGGTTTTATGCTGAGGAATCGCAATTATTCCTTCGTTGACAATGGGGTTAAATTTGTACCAGCCTATAATCACTGCAAAGCCAATTTGGGCCAAAAACACAGAAAAAATACTCGTTTGGAAAAGCTCTAAATACCTTCTCTCCTGAAAAAAGGGACACTTTCTCCTTTTAATGGCCATCTGCACAGGAGAGGGGAAACAGGGGGCTGGGGTCATCTCCGCTCAGCTGTCAGCGTTATTAGCGTAGGTAATGGAGCAGACGCTGGATTCATAGGGGTGTTGTTTTCATCCATGCCCCACTCCATGGTGTCAGTTCACACTGATAACTCTATATATAGTGATGTGGCGTGACATAACCATAGTGCTAAGTGTATGGAACAACAAAACCTGAGCCTGTCTCACCCAGACAAGTCCATCTTAGCTGCCTTTGTAATACAATAGTCTCCCTAAGCCAAGTGCACTCAGCCTCCTCCCTCTCCTCCTCTCATTGGGCCAAAGAGCTTGTGGCTGCCTCTTCTGTATGACTGCCAGCACATTTTGATGCATGGATATTACACTCCGATGATGACGGTCCTGGTTCAGACAGAAAGCACAGCTCTGGTGCCTAGCTACTCGACATTTAGTATGATAATGGAGGTAAATGAAAGGGAGGGAGGTGGCTATGGGTGCAGAAGGGTGTGTAGCAGACCAGCCCTAGCCAAGCCTGTGAACGGCCCCACGTGTCTTAAGATGGAGGCCGCAGCCTGCTAGGGCCCAGATGGATCAGTACACATTTGCTGTACAGCTGGTCGCTCTGTTTGGGGACCTGGTGTGATACTCCTATGGAGAAAAAAATGATATCGCCACCATCCAAGGAGCAATTTAATAGCAGGCCAGAAGACAGCTGGCCACTCTTTAGTTTAGAGTTTTTTTGGCATGGCACACTTACAGAATTGAGGGTGTCCGATTTTTCTCCAGAGACACACAGATTTATACAGCTTTCAGCTGTTGTAGTCGCTATCAAATCCCTTATTTCTATTTTTCTTTGTTTGAGATTAAAAAACAAATCCTTCCGTCAATGTAAACTATTTGCCATCGTCATCTGTTGTAATTGCAAACGACAAAATATTTAAAAGCAAAGTGCTCTGACAAAGTTTTCTGTTTTTAAAGAGAACCTTTGAAGGTCTTTCATTGTCACAAAAGCCTGTTTGGTTTTATCAGCATGGCGTCATGCCACCCCAGCGCTTCACTTTGACCCCACTGTGAACTATGACATTTGGAGCCTCATGGGGGGTACGTTTGGCCCATTTATCGCACTGTTTCAAATATCCCTGTGTGGATTTTCAGAGCCCTGACATGGTTTGAAGCACAGGCTCTGTCTTAGAGGGTTTTAAAGGTGAAAAGGGGTTTTTGCTTTTCTGTTATATCTGCTTTCAATCCGATTCTCAGTCCATTCCAAGCAGCTACGGCCAAGGTGGCAGCGCTCAGAAGGACAATCATAAACAAACAAACCAAGCACATCCCAGAAAGTGGTTTTGGGGTCACCTCTACGGATTTTTGGGTTGGTGACAGCACTGAGCCTGAAGCCAAGTCAGGGAGGAGCCTTCTCTCACAGAGAGGAGCCGGTGGCCTGGTCGGCCCAGGCAGAGGGGGGCACTGGAGGGGTGGAAGAGTTCGGGGGCGGAGAGGGAAAGGCACATTTGCTGTACAGCTGGCCGCTCTGTGTGAAGCAGGCACTGTGGGCCGTTACAGAGCTGGAGAGGAGGGCGAGCGAGAGGCCTTTAGCTCTCCTCCAGTTTCTCCTCCTCCCTGCTCTCCCTTTCTCCTTTCCTCTCTCTCTCTCTGTCCACCATCTCTCTCTTTTCCTCTCGCTCACAATCTAGCCCTCCCATTTTCATATTAACCTAGCTCCAACCTGGCAGCATGCACCGTGCTGGCTGTTAGTGATGAAACAGACCAGGAGGCACACTGTAACCGTTTTTGAAGCTAAAAGCCTTGTTTTGTTGCTTGCTAAGGGCCGCAAATTATCCTTGACACATATCCTCTTGTTTAGGGCCCCTAGAGCAAGTTGGCCAGTGTATGTTGATTACATGGTTTCCGTCACTGTCTCTACCCTGGTGGCAACACATTTACTACTCCATTAAGTGCTTTTCTTCTCATGTGTGTAAACAGAATATGCCGTTTTTATTCTTTGTTTCTCTTCCTGTAATCCTCTTTGATTAGGTATGTCTGATGGTGTTCCCTCAGTTTCTGGGGCTCATTCATAGAGCACATACACATGTAATCTGCTAACAAACATGGCCAACACTCCCCATTTGACTCCTAGGGGGCTGGATCAGAGTCAGAACTCAATAGTCAACACGGCAGAGGAACAGGATCAATTTTATGAAATAAATAAGAGAACAGGCTTGGACCAGCCAGTGGAAACAAAGGAAACCATGCGTGCCATATACTGAGTGTGATTTCTGCCTGCTTTTATTAATTGGTGATTAATAACGCCTCTCTGTTCGTTAGCGCAGTCACCTCCCGTGCAGCCAAGTGTGCTGCTGCTAATATGCAATTACGCGCACCTTCCTGCTCGTTACATTATACCTCTCCCTGACTAATGTGGCGTCCATGAGGGGAATAGGAAGCAGTGTGAGCTGCAAAAAGGGCGATAGGATAGGATTCTCACATTCACTTGCAAAGTGTTAGTTACCTGACTGCGTAGAACAAAAGTTTCTTACAAATTCCTCAATGTAACTGGGAGACTGCATTAAAAGTTTTACAGCATTGCAGAGACTGTTTTGCTCTTCCTGGTGTTTTTGTTGTAAAGCAGAGGTAATTGACATCACCATGGGGATGCTCTGTTGCTAGGCCAGACAAGCTCAGTCTGATGTGGTCCTTATCTATTGATTTTCTTGACATTTCCCCACACCTCACAGACTAGGCCAACATGTGAGAAAATATCTGATGCTCTCAGTTCATACGGCCTGTTTGTACAAGCTCTGAGCGAACACTTGCCGGCCCTTACTGCATTGCAATTGGTAGGCTGATGTCACCATGGTGATTTGGGGCAAATTCCTTTCAATGGATGGTTAAACTGTGTTCCTTCTGTTGCCGTGAACAGCTGCAAAGCATCGATTACAAACGAAATCCAAATTAGTCAAAAATCTACAACACCGTGAAACCTTTGTCTTCGAATCTAAACACAGCCTAATCTAATGAAGGATTCATCAGCGTACTTTTTTCTCTTGTTAGATGATTTGGGGACTTGGGCGACCTGAATAGAGGTAGGCTTTTCCTGTGCTCCTGGCTATGTTTTATTGATATACAAGAGGGATGTCTCCTTTAGAGTGTTAATGCCAACCCTTGTTCTGAAGTGCCCCATAAATACTGGATGATCAGAATTAACCTCTGCATTACTCGGCCTCCCCATGGGCTCTGAGATGTCACAGAGGCCAGAGGAGCATGCGCACTCCTGATCATCGCTGGTCTGATGGGGTTGCTTAGCAGTCTGACTGGGAGGGGACTTATGGGAGCTGTGCAAACAGACAGTCCTGCCTTAGTAAAGGTCAGAGCTGCAACCCACACCTCTCAAATCCCAGCCTGGCCCTGGTGGGACCGGGGTTCCAGGCGTGCCTGGAGATGCTTGTGGCAAGGGAGAATTACAGAGACGGCAAAGTGGACTACTACTGCAGAACTGCGTGGCTTTTGGAGGTTGTCACCACCAATAGTAGTGTGACAAATAGCTTCATCTGATCTAACTTTGTGTTGTACCTCTCAGTTGGTGTCTGTTTTGGCACGATACACTATGGCACCAGTGGTTGTCATGTGCTACTGAATACAAAGGTTGATGTTGTTCTCAAAATCGTTGTTAAGTAGACTTAATAGGCGTAGAGAGGCAGCTGGTTGTTTTAGAATCCAAACAGACAACAAAAAGAACACTGCAAAAAGTTTTTCCCTCTCTTTATGGAGCACAGTGGTGGTTTTCCAAAGTGCCATGTAACGAATGACTATCCTCATCGAACTTCGGTTGTGTGAATGGCAGACAGGGGAAGAGAAGGGAGGGGGATTGAGCTCTGAAAGGCCCCCCAGCGTCAAAGCCTTAATAATCATGTGAGCAGCGCTGGACTTCATTACCCTCCTGTTCGACAGGCCGAGTGCCAGCCTGGATTGCTGGCTGGCTGTGGCAAGGTCAACGGCGGAGGAAAAACCAGTTACTGTGTTACTCTGGAGCGGAATGGAGAGGGGCGGCCATCTGTCAGCTCAGGCCTGCCATACCCGCAGAGCAAATGGACACGGGCGGCCAGAGGAGAGGCCACAGACACCCATAGAGCTAAACCCAGTGAGCATAACACTGAGGCATGGACACAGATCCAGCCAAAGAGATGGACCTTGGTACCACTAAAACACACACACACACACACATACACACAGTGGAGAAGATAAGGCTATCTCCAAGAAATTTGGCAGCGTGTGTGTGTGTTTATGCATGTTTGTTTTTTAGTGTCAGCGCACTATTGGGCCCCCGCTGTTTTAAGTCCAGATGGCAAACCATTTGATAAAAACTTGATAAAAGTCTTGCTCGGCTTGCCAACGGTAAATGTTTTAATCATACTGTTCCTTTATGAAGACAAATTTCTTGTGAATGTAAGTGCTGAAAATGTTATCTTTGCATTTGGACAGCAGCGTCTGTTTCTACGCGTAGCACAGGCAATCTAAAGACCGGCTCCCCAAGACTCTCACAATGACAGCACAACCAACACCGCCACTTGCGTTGTTGTCTCATCTCTCCAGCCTTCGATATCAGTCCGAGGCTTCAGTGTTTCACCTTGCTGGCTGTATGTCAGCTCAGCGGAGAGGGCGTCTGAGTTGCACCAGCCCACTCTGCGAGGACCTTTACGATGCCCTCTGGCCACAGTGGAAGAACCCTGTGGAATGTTCCTAAGCTCTCTAATAGGTTTCAGGTGCTGCGGGCCACCGGCCAGCCCCCCGCCATCACCCCATTCTGTGTGTCTTGTGTGATAGGACTGCCTGCTCCACAGTCAAAGCACCGCCATTTCTCCTCTAAAAGAAAGTGGGCAGAGCTGCGAAATGGATACCCATCAACATTTAGAGTGTCGAGGAAGGTTGTTAGCAAATGCAAAATGTTTGATTTTTATTTACAGAGCCGACAGTGGTCTGTGATGTAGTGTTTGTTTGAATGTCTGTTGAGGTTGTTAGATGTTGTGTGATAGGGTGCATGATGCACATTGTCAACTCTCAGTTGAGACACTTGTCACTTATCTGAATTTTTTTTTACATTTTGATTGCTTATTAGCATCTCTCTCACATAGCCTATAATATTCCAGCGTGATTTCCGAGCCGTATAGATGAAATTAAACAGACAGCAAGTTTGTATCTGCGCCAATCCGGAGCTCAGCACAGCAAAAGTTTCTCCTTGTTTTCCTCCTGTGCCGACAGTACCGACCCCCCGGCTGGAGCGTCAACATGCTCCGGAAAACAGGGAGATGGTCCAGGGCGATTCCCCCACATTAATGGAAATCACACAGGAACTCCCTGGATGAAAGCTTTATTAGTTATTAAGCTTTAATGTTGATATCAGTGCTTATATGTTTAGTGGAGTAAATGTTGCTGCTGATGTGGAATTGTCAGAGAGGTGCAGATTTAGTAAGGAATTAGTGTACACCCAGGGTTTAATTAAGGGGATCTATTTCCATCTTGTTAGAATGAGATAATGTGAGTACTGCATGCATCATAGGTTACCATATTAAGCACTGCTTTCTGTAACGGCATTATATCCACCACAGCAAATATGTGTAGACTAGGGGAAGCAGGAGTACAACATGTTATATTTGTCTGGGTGAATAGTAGAATAAAGGCAGATTCAAGAGCCAAATGTAGTGTTTTGGTGTTCGTGCTCTTACTGTATATGTGTAATGAGGAGCTATTTTGAATATAGTTTCGCTTCATTTTTAGTTTGAATCGTTTCATATGCAAATACATGGATAAAAACATAAGTGACAGTCAGTGGGACTAAAATGGTCACACTTGCACTCTTTTCATGTCTTGTCCATTGCCAGCATCACAATTCAGCGTGAACATTGAGGCGACATGGCCTCTTTGTCTCTCCATTTGTCCCACCAATGCCTAGAGACGTAAACCTTAAGCCACTCACTCTCTGATTAATCTTTAACATTTATAATTACTAATTAAGTTAGTAAGAGACTTTTAATGTAGTCCTCCTTCAATGGGGAGCAGAGAGGACAACAGATCATTAGCTTCAATAATGAACGGGGATGAGACAGATAATGGCTTATGATAGGTGAACACTGACAGTTATATTAAATGAGGCGAGTATATGGGAAATACAGTGCGCAAGTAGCACTTCATAGATTCAAAGGCACAGGGAGACAAGGTGGGGAAGTGCTCTCACAAACTCCAGCACCGAAAGGCCCTAAAGCATTACGAAATTCAGAATAAAGATTATAGTTTGTGCTAATTAAAACACATTCATCTCTATTGCAGCAGCGCCTGCATTTTGTCCTAGTTAATGCACATCAAGTAATTGCGTCAAGTGCAGTATCAGGTATGGATTTTATTTATTCATTCGCACTGGTTTCATTGAGTTTTTGGTCTCCCTAATGTCTTTGGTGTTTCTCATTATCACATTATTGCATTAGTGCCTGCATTATCCTGGTGGCTGTAAGTTGCTGCCCATTAAAAGAGTCATTTCATCTCTGTTTTTTACCTTAACGACGATGCTACCCTGGCACATTCCGTGCGCCTTCCCACTTTGGGGAAGGTGCTTATGCCATAATGATTATTATCATTAAGAAGATATTAATGTGCTTAGTGTTTGCGACCCAGCTGCTCATCATGGCCTGAGCTCCCTGCCGGGGAGGGAAGAGAGCGGCTGCCAAAACGGACAGTGCACGTAGGCCACCGCCCACCTGTCCAGAGGTTTCAGGGTCAGTGGAGGTCACACCTACCTACCTTCCTGCCCTCTGCTGAACTGGAGGAGGCATGGCTTGGTACATAAAATTGGAAGAGATGAATTGTGCTATGTGTTGTGGAATGAAGTCAGAAAGTGCTACTGAATGAAACAAAGTGTAATGAAATTCAAGTGAATTTTAAAACTCAACCCAGATTTTTAACATCAGCCTCTTATACGATATCAGCATACATATTAATTATAGTTATGTTGCTCCGATGTGAGGGGAAATGTATGTTTTCCCTGTAGAGATTCATTCCACATAATTATTCAGTAAATTTCCATGTTACCATTATTTCAGGCTTCAGCACTGGAACATTAATACTAGCTTTTTTGAAAATTAGATTGAATCAGGGTTGTGCAAATAATTTGTTTAATTTCCTCAATTGTTTTAATTATTAAAAAAAAAAAAAAAAAAGCAATGCATTGTGACATTACCATACAAAAGGGCTCCATTTTAACAACTCCCACAAAATCTATAAATTTGTTGTTCTGGAATGGAGGTGCAGGAAGTGGATGTTGCTTGATGAGTCATGTTTGAAAGCTGTGGCTATATCAGCTTGAGCACCGAACGGTAGATCTGAGCTCATCTTCATATACACACACACACACACACACAGATAGACAGTGCAGGGCTGAAGGCAGTCTGGCTCAGTCTCCTCCTCTCCCAGTTTCAAATTGCTGCTTCATTAGGACTTGGAAGAGAAACCCATGGTTACATTTAATCAAACGAATCGGTATGGCAGACCCACACAATCAATCACAATCCTTATCCAATATGCTACATTCTGTAACTACCAAGCTGGCTTGGAGAAAAGTCAATTACGGCCCCTCTCTCTGCTCCTCTGCTGGGTTGCTCTGATATTATCCTGTTTCTGCAGTTGTTTTCATCATGCGCACATGGACTGTGTGCATCTAGTTCATACAGCTTTTTCCTATTCATACGGTTATTTCCAATTTTTCCTATTTATAATGCTGGTTCGTGTATGATACATGCACTGGGGTTTGTTGGGGAGTATGATGTGCCATATCTGCAATAATCAAATTAACTATTAATGATTTTTGCTCTCAAACTAACACTTGTGCTACTCAGTGGGTTGCAGTCAATGATGTTGTTCATATTTCATATGTTTCATGTCCATATGGATCTGTTCCCACTGTCTCTCTGTATGAAATCATTTACAGTTTGTCTCTATAGATGTTCCAGTTTTTCACCATGTATCCCTGCATACATTTCCCATTAGCATGTCAATGGATGTGTGTGTACACTGTCTAAATACATGCACACCCACATGCACATATACTGTATACACATAAGTATACAGCCTTGCTACTCAGTCCATCAGTCCTCTTTCTCTGTCTCTCTTTCTCCCCGTGTCTGTTTTTCCTTTCAACCTTTCCCTGACATACGAGCACGCACTTTCACTGAAATAAGCGTGCAGACTCACACACAATTCACATGCTCTACGTAATACACACATGCAAGGAGACGCACACAAGCATGCACACACAAGGTAGCTAGGTTGGTGGGGGCCATGGCTGCAGCTCTTCTGCGCAGTCCCAGAGTGGCTCCCGGGGCTCGGCTGCCAGTTGTTTGCCAGCGTCTCCGGGTGGAATTCATTCAAATTAAAGCGGCGGAATGAGGCCCGAGTCCCAGAATGCCTCGTCCCTCTCCTTCATCAGCATTCCGCCGATGAGAGTAATTAAAGCAGAAATTAATTCTGCTGTAAGCAGAGGAGCCACAGAATAACTGATATTAGAGGCTGGATGATGAATGCTTGGCATCAAGGGAGGTCTCAGGGGAAGAGGGGGAAATTCACAGATCTCTTTTTCTTTCTTTCTTTCTTTCTCTTTCTTTCTTTCTTTCTTTCTTTCTTTACTTACTTACTCGTGTTTCTATTTCTCAGGTTTATGTTGCCTGCCTTTCTCCCTTCTATATATCTCTCTCACTGTCTGCTCTCAATTTCTACCTTTTTTTCATGCTTTACATGTCTTTCATCCTCTGTAGCGTCATTTATCCTTTTAAGCCATAGCAAAGATTGCCATGCAAAGGTGAAGCCACTGGGTTTGAATGTGACTGGGGAAGTCTTCGTCAGACCTCGTCTCCTCAGTAACAGTATTTCACATTCTGTCAGCATTGGTGCTCTCATTATCAGTCACCAGACATATTAGAGTGTACTGATGCTGCAAATGCTAGCACTTTGTTATTTGTCAACAGAAGCCAACATGAGGAGTGCATTCAGGTGAATGGTTATTCTGTTTTACATTATCAGAGGCATACTGTTAAGTAATAGTGTCACAGCAAAAAAACAGGAATTATTTTAATTGCTATGAGACTATGTGTACAGCCATAGAGATGTATAATTATTGAATTAGACCGTCTATATAAAGTGCCTTGGAGCTAAATAGAGTATATTATTTTCAAGACAAACAGCATTTCTTTCCAAGGCATAGTTTGATATTGAACCTTGAAGCTCTCCAGATGATGTGATATTCTACCCAGGATGATTCAATGATCCCTCACGTCCCCTGACGCTTTATTTTTGGAATAGCACATCTTTAGCAAGAGCAGTCACAAGACTGAAAGACAAACAACTGAACTCATGAAACACAGAGACTAGATGAGGCTGTCAGTGAGATTGTTTTCCTCTCTTAGAATAAAATGTAATTGAACAAAGGTGAGCTCTTTGGGTCTTTATGGTAATGTTATATACGCTGCCGCCATGGAATTTGCCAGTGCATGTCTTAGCACCATCTGACTCCAAGGGAGGAGTGAATGGTAATGATGCTGACCTCTGCCCCTCCCTCTCTTATTCTGCCCTGTGGGTAAAAAGCCTGAGGAGGTAATAAACAATAGATAGATTTGTCTTGTTTGTATTTCGGCTGCTGCTGTCTTAATGGCATAAAAGATGGGTCTCTGTTTTCAATGTGATGCATACCAGGCCGTACACATAGTGGTATTGTGTTTTGAACCGGTTTGCTCAACAATATCTCGATCAGATGCAAATGAGAGGAAGCTCAGCTTGAGAGTTACTGACCATCATTAAGAATTTAGAGGGCTGGCTTGGATGGAGTGGAAACACAGAGTGATTGATCAGACACCATATAAAGGGGCAAATGCAAACTGAGGTGCTCGGAAAAAAGGACCCTTAGCCGCACTCGGACCTGTTGGTGAGGCCAGGTTGGGGGCGGGGAGAGGCTGAGGGGGAAGCTTTCATTGGCACTGTCCGATAATGATTCGTCTTAAAGGGACAGCTGGGTTGTATTTTTCTTTCTATTTTCCAATCGTGTCTTTTCTCTCTGAGCATCGCATGCCCCAAATTAAGAGACAACGCACTGACTCACAATACTTGTAGCGTGGATCACTCACATTATTCATTTAATTGCTTGCATACAAGTATAATATTATGCCTCCCTCGCTTTATCACTCATCTATGTCTCTTCCCAGCCCCCTCTTCTCTTTATTCCTCCTTTTGGAACGATGATTTGAAGCATGAAACAGAAATAGCATTCTTACAGTAAAGGCATTTCATTTGAATTATTTAGCAATCCTGTCTTTTTATAGACATGAGGTTCACCTATGTACCTTACTAAAAGCTTGGTTCCTACGGCAGATTTCAGGATGGATCTCTGTCGTGGATCGTATTGCCGTAGTGCATGATATTTCTCTCTGTCGTCCCGTACAGTGATGCCTTTATCAACTGGGAGGGCACATTTTGGTGTCTGCCATCCTGGAAATGGCGGCAACATTGTTTGTTTGTCTACTTTGTTCCTCAGACCAATAAAAATACACTCAAAATGAAACCTTGGTGTAACGATGACCTTAAACGCAATGACACTCTTTCCCATAACATTGTCCTGTCCAATAGTCCAGAACTCCCCTTAGAGGCCTTACAGCAAGTCTAGGAGGAACCGTATGAGAGAGAAATCGATTACTTTCCTCTCTCCACTGTCTCTGCCCTGGCTGAATTACTGAAACAAGATGCTGCACTTAGAGGAGTCTTTGGAGAGGCAGAGAGAGAGAGAGGTGGGGGGAGAGGGAAACACTTTTAGGGACATGGGTGCCATTTAGACTAGGACCATCTTCTCACAAAAAGCCACTAAAAGCAGTGAATGATCCTCTTCCTGTCCCTGCCTGGGAGGCGGTTAGCCTCCTGTGGTTAAGTGAATACAGAACATACTCTCAGGTTTGAGGTCAAAACAAGATCATTAAAAAGAGCATCAGTTCCTATAGCCCAAGCGTGGCATTCATACGCATAATTTCATGAAAATAAGGTGAGGAGTATGTCCTGCTATGTGTACAGTTTCAACCAAATTGTATTAGTATACTTACAGAACTGCAGATTATACCTTTGTTTTTGTCCACAGCGTGAACCGCGGTGTTATATTTTCTGAAGCCGTGCATACAGTAACACAGGTCAGCATAATGTGATCATGTGTGGTGCGTCCAAAAGCATGAAACCAGGCCGTGTACACCCAGAGTGATGCTGTTTTCAGACTTCCTAGTATCAAATGGGTGTTGTTTAACATCCACACCAGGTTTTATTGTCTGAACTATGAAGATGAAAATGAATCCCGCTCGTTTGGTAGACAGAACGTGGTGCTTAAGGGACCCAATCCCTGTAAGTGCCATTAAGTGGAAATTGCCGTTCACATATTCCAGTGGTTTGATTAATTACACTCTCTCATGTGCTTTCATAAAGGCCCAATGAAATATGGGGAGCAAATTGCATTGTGTTCCTGTATCCTGTTATGTAAAAGCAGTTTAATTATTGACACATGTTTTGCCACCTGGCAGGGGAAGGGATGGTTGGACATGAATAGAAATCATACAATAGATATTATGGACGGGTAGAACTAGCACTTGAGATGCCATGTGTTTCTGTATCTGTGTCACAATTTATGTCCCTGTCTTTACCTTGCCTCAGTTTCCTAAACTGTGTCACAGACGAAAGAGCAGCAGCGATCAGATGAACGTGTCACGTTCAGCATCTTGGGGAAGCGATTGTACTTTTCACCCTGCTTGACTGTATGTGACAGGACTGCTTTTTGAAAGGTGGAGACTGATAAATATGTAGTTAAGGTGCTATTCTGTGAAGGCTGCACAAGCTCCTTAGGGGATTAAAAGATCACTGCCGGCTTTGTATGATATCTAAAGGTAACTCTTTTTGATCAGAGAACAGGCTTAGATGCTGCTTAGTTACTAGTACGCTGCTACTTAAACTTCAAGGAAATTGTACGTAAAGCCAACAAGCAAATCTGAAGTTTTAACAGGACTGCCTGTCTTTATTCCCTTTTTCTTACCTGTTTTTTTTTTCTTTACAAGACAGTGTTTTTCGAGATCAGTGCCCCCTACTGCCATGGAGACTAAATTGCACTGCAATGTCTGGGCAGTACTACTCCTCCTTTTGTAGCCAATAATACTTGGGCTCCACTCTCTATTCTGTATTCTACAGTGTATGTGGAGGTATTAGCTCATAAAACCCTCCTACTGTCATATGAACCCACTGCTGTCCCTGAGCTCTATATGAACAGCAGGGCTCTGATACTTAGTCCCAAGCTGTTCCTGTTTGCCCAAAACGATCAGGCCTGGCCTCGTGCTCTCTACCTGATCTAGTTGACTGGGCTGTGTAAGTTAGGTAGGCAGTCCCTGTCTCCATCCCCCTCCTCCCTCCCAATATGCACTTGGACCCAGGCTCAGGCTGCACCTTTTGTGTTCCGCAGGGATAGGGGGGCCAGATGGAGGAATTTGATTAACCAGCAGTGGAGGACCAAATGTTCAATTGGATACAGAACCAGTTGGAAGGAGGGAGGGAGTGAGGGATGAGGCGGGGGTAGAGGGAGAAATCTAAAATGGCTGGTCATGTGCGCCGGCCAACACTTTCCAAAGGGGAGCCCAAACAGACACTGAGGTGTAGTAATGCAGAAGCCCTTTTCCAAGTACCAGCTGGGCCTTTTAGGAGCCTCTATCCCCACAGCAGACACGCGGCAGCCTCCGAGCAGCTTGACTTTACCATATGTGGAACTTTTTTATGCTCCACCTGGTTTCCCCAGGGGACCTGTGCCGCTGGGACGCCGGAGGCAGGTGAATTGCTCTTAATGCAAGGCACTGAATCACTGGGCCAACAACATGAGGGAAGTGCCTAGGGAGAGGAAATGGATCTGCAGAAAGACTGGCGCGGACTGGTGCGACCTTGGAGTTGGTGCCCGCTGCGGAGCAGAAAACGAGGCCGCGTGATGTGTCATTGTGCCTCCGCTCCACACACCTCCGCTTTATTAATATCCACAGTTGTATTTTTTACATCACATTTCATATTGTTTTTCAGAGTGCTTTTTAAAATGGAACTTAACTCCATTTGTAAAACTGACTGTGTCTTTCTCAACCTCAATTTAGTGCAAGCCACTGGTCAATTTCAAGCTGCTATCTGGGTTTCTTTCTGCCTCTCTCATTTCCCTTTTATCTGTATCATCCTCCCCTCCATTTCATCTGATAATCTGTTGCCACAGAATTTACAGTATTGATTTAGTAAATACAATATGACTGCACTCAACTGTACAGCATTTTTGTCATGTTGGAATATTTGCATGCAGTCTTTATTTAGAGGCATCAGCTGCCCTGTCTCTAGTTGGTGATAGATTTTTTTTTTTTTTTTTTTTTTTTTAATGTAGTTTAGAGTCCAGACCATCAGGACAGGTAGGTCAGATGAGGGAGATTTTGGCCTGGACAGTGGGGGTGTGGTCACTCTCCTGCCTGCACCTGTCTCACTGAGGCTGTGGCACAAAGCCAGAGGTCAGGGGTCACTGCAGGGGGCTGTCAAGGTCAAAGGTTTATCACTCTCCGAGGGGTCCTGCAGCCATCACTCAGGTCCTACAGTACACATGATCTGCCGGACTGAGTTTTTTTTTTTTTTTTTTTTTTTTTTTTTTTTCTCCTTCCCCCCTCTTTTTCTAATCCTTCCAAATGGCTCGGGCAAAACTCCTGACAGCAGCAAGAGAAACAAACTGTGGCGTGTGGAGCTCTAAGCCATCAGCTGGAGATTTCACTTTGAAAAGATTCCTTTTTTCCTCACTGCCCTTTCCACCAATCAGAGGACCCGCCAGAGTCCAGGCACCCAGAGCAGCTGCCCTCTGACCCTGCCAGCGGTTGTTGGTTTATTTTGTTTGGGCATTTTAGAGAGGATGGGGCTTCTTTTGACAGGTCAGGCAGCAGGACTTGGATGAGGTCTTTAGCAGAGACAGCCAGAGAGGGTGAATTTCACAGCTCGAGAAAAAGCCTTAAGCTTCCCCGAGCTTGAGTTCCAGCTCCAGTATTACACCCAGATTGCTGGAGAGAAAAGAGAAAACCAGGGTTGTCACATTCTAGCTCATTGAGACATGTGGAAAACGGCCCATTTTGGGGGGGGTGAAGTGGGGCCATTCATGCAAAGTCAATTCCATCAGCAGACAGAAATTCCTTGATACCCCTGTTTGTGCAGCTGTGCCCTCCGATTAAATTACACCAACCCTCTCCCAACACCCACGCCTCCTGACTGCCCCCTACGCCAGTCTCCCGCCCTACCTCCTCTCAACCAGCCAGGAGCCTTGCTGTTCGGTCTATGATTCACATGGGACACTTGGAGAGGTGAAGAGACGGGAGGGGGCACGTACCCCGCGGCTCCCCCTACTGGCAGCTGTAATCGGGGCAAAGCCGCAGCACTTCCATGGGTCAGAGGAGGGGCCTGTCATGTGCGGGGCACAGGGGGGCAGGCATAGGAGGCGCGTCCCCAGAGATGCAGTACTAACCGTCATGCTGTAGCACCAACTCTGACAGGCCGCAGGGAACGGGCCCGCCGGATCGAGCCTGTCAGCTGTTCCACCAGCGCAGAGCGATCGCGGAGCCCTCCACCGGGACTGTATCACTGAAGGCTTTTCTTCTCTGCCTCTGTTTTATTTTTTTTGGGTGGGGAGGGCACGGTGGTGTGTGTGTGTGTGTGTCTGTGTGTGTGTGGGTGTGTGTGCGAGGGGGGTGTTGAGGGGTATAATTGAGAGCACAGAGGGAGCTTCGTCTCTCCATCTTATGATTTGGAGGTGAAGACAAGCGCCCGCGGGGGCCCCCTGTCAGAGCTTTTGGGCGCGCTCAGTGCAGACTTCAATAAAAACACACAAAAAGAATTCCCCCACAAGGGCGCCTGGCTGAATTGCTGACGCCAATGTAAAAGATTCCGTTTTCTGTGAATCATTTAGTACGCGACCCTGCGTTCTCTACACAACGTGACAATAACAGGAACCCCCCCTCCTCCCGCATTTGTCCCTCTCATACAGAAAAATGAAAAACGCAACAAACTCAGAGAACGCCGAATTATTTTCACACGTTCTATTTCACACATCGATCAGCCTCTGCCACTCCTCCATTCTCCTCTTCCCCTCCCACCTCTCACTCCTCTTTTCTTTCTCCTCTCACTGCATTCCTGTCATGACAAATGTCAAACACAGTCAGTTAGGAGTGTGTTTTTTCTTTTTGGTAACCAAGCGCTTGCCAAGTCGAATGTGCGCTGGGACAAGACTGCTGCGGAAGCATCACATTGGAGCACCAGCATCAGATATTTCTGTGAAAGTAACAGAAATGTTTGAAGGTGTTGTCACAAGCTCACAGGCTCCTGCTGTTTGTGTGCACCAGAGGGAAATGGCGCCTTCTCAGCCCTTTTGTCTCCTCCCTCCCCATTGTTGTTTTTAAACTTATTTCTCTGTTTAGTTGTTATCACTTTTATTGTGGTTAAGAATCTCAGCATGCCTGTTTCTTGTGGGTTTTGACAGAGGGGGTCGGTGTTGTAGTCAGAGTTAAAATTAGAGGAGTTGCTTTTCTGCGTGACTTGGAGACATGTCATCTCCTAGAAGCGGTGGGGAGTCTGTCAGTCACAGCCATGGTGTGTTTTAATCATCTCTGTCCCACTTGGAGAAGTGCTGACGGTTAGAGTGAGGGTTCCCTCCCCTGGACAATACCAGGATTCGAGAATCTCATACACTCTGATGTCAGATGTAGCAACCGGTTAAGAAATATGAGACGTTTCTTCCTCAAGTTAATCCTGCAAATTCAATGGGGGAATCAAGCAATGTCTAGTGGATTTGAAGACATATCACAAGTGTGTTTGAAGGTTTTTGTGATCTTACAAAAGATATGACAGCTAGAAGGAGATTGGCAACAAAATAGCAAGAATTTGTCACTATAATAAGAGAATGGAGCTGATAGAATAATCAAAACCCACGACGTCTTAGAAGCTTAATGAGCGAGGGCTCCCCCCAAGCGAGCAATAATAATGGTGTTTTGTAATTCTATAGCCTTTTTAATAATACTCCAAGGAATGTTAAATAGACAGCATTTCTTTGTAAAGCAAAGTAGGTTAGATAGCAGATTATATTTTCCATAATATAGCAGCGATGACTGGTAGTGTCTCTTTACATTAAGTCTTTGACAGAAACTGTGCGTTCCAGTAGCCAGAGAGCTACGAGGCAGAGTCAGGCCGCACATTCCCTTTAACCCTGTGTACAGTTGGCTACTACACTACATCCATCCAGCTCTCGCTCCTTTAACCCCAACCCCAGTCTGAGCATGCTCCCTGTGGACTTCTCCAGAGATCTGGCCTCTCATTTCTGAGAGCATCCTCTGACAGTCTTAATGGACAAGTAGTCTCTCTCCAAGGCCAGGAGAGCTCTCGCTGAAAAGACCACTCTGGGCATGTCTGGGATAAGTACTGTTTTCTCTTTTCTCATCTCAGGCCCATCTAAGGTTGTGTTTACGGGGAGAAATTAAACGGGGCCGTCAGACAGCAGTGAGCACAGGAAGGAGGAGAGGAGGAGAGGAGAGAGGAGAGGAAAAGGAGGTTGTGGAGACCCTCTATTTGCCGCCTGCACCTCAGTATGAATAATGAAAACTCTATTTTAGAATTGGTGAAATTGGCCAATCCATCAAAAATGATTGAACCCCTTTAAATTTCCCCTTAAGCGGCTTCAAAGTTATAAAGAAAAAACATATTTTCCTATATTGTACGACAGTGCCACAGACATATTCTGTGTTTGCTGGGTGGAATGTGTCACTGAAGCTAATTCACTCTTACACTGAGTGAAATATTCAAACCCAAGACGCCATTGAGAATATCTAGATGTCCTGTACATGATTTTATACACATTCCCCTGTAATTCAGCAGGTCATATTTGGAAACTGACTAGAGTTTACAATAATCCAGTCATGGGGGTGGGGGGGGTGGGAGGGGGGTGCCCCGGTAGCTCAGTTGATAAGAGCGCATGCCATGTGTTAAGGCTGAGTCCTGATCGCAGCATCCTGTGTTCGAATCCAACCTCAGGCCATTTGCTGCATGTCAACCCCTCTCTCTCCCCTGTCCTTCCTGTCTCTCTCTACTGTGACTGTCAAATAAAGCAGAAATGCCAAAAAAAAAAAAAAATCTATAATAATCCACTCATGCAGGTAGCAAAGTTACAGAGGTTAAAGAAAACTGGCTGGTTGCTTTGAAGCCTCATTGCATTATGATATTTACGTTGCATTATTTTTATCCGTAATAGATCACAGAAAGTATACATCAAATATTTATATTATAAATATATATTAAAAGTTGTTATAGAGCATTCTGCTGAATAATTTCATCGCTTCCCATGGCAGCTGGAGTGTGGAGATATACATTTTAGGTATTTAACAGACACCAGAGTGACTTACGACACTGAACTTCGCTTTAAACAGAAGTGCTTAAGGAAAATATTCCTATAGGCCCCCAAGCAATTAGTCCAGCTGCCTGCCTTTGTCCACCTACCCATTGTGTTCTTTGTAAAAATCATTCTCTTATACCTCCACTTACTCCATCCTTTGAGACGCCATTGGAAATCCAGGGCTCTGAGTTGAACCCACAGTTGGTTTAAGTGTAATGAAATGTATGTCATGTCTCTGGCTCTCTCCCCCTGGCTTCCCCTCACCCCTAGCCCCCTGAAAGCACTGCCTTTGACAGGAAGGCCTCAGTGGCTTCTTCTGCAGTGATCTTTAGCCCCTCCAGGTCCCATCGACTATTTCAGGACGTCCCTGCGATTTGAGGGTGGACTCAACCGTTCACGCATGCTTCAGAGCATCGACTGAGGAGAAAAATAGACAGATAGATGGAGTGGAAGCCTCGGACAGCTAAACCAGCCCTCTGGGAAATCCTGCTCTGATGCCCGGCTGTATATAAAAACAGACAGCTTCTGCTATAATAGTATTTATTAATGTTGTGCAGTATGCTTATTGGACAACACCAGGTTGGTGGTGCTTATATGACACGCAGTGGAACTCCATCTAGGTGCTCATTTGCTCAGTGGTTGACACCGTCCCCGTCTTATACGTGCCCCTTTTTCTATTCTTTCATTTGATTTTCAGCAGTACACATAATGGAAACTATGGCAACAGAAGTCAGGTGCGGTGTCTGTAAAAGCACACAAGCTGAGCCATCCCAGATGATGCACATTTGAATTTTAACATATATTGACTCAGTCCCTGTTATCTGTTTATTTATCATATTCAGTCTTTATGCAGATGAGGGTGAACAGATCATGTGCAAAACACTTACCTTGCCTATGTACGTGTGTGTGTATTTACGAGGCTATGTACATGATTTAGGTGCAGTTTTAAATGCGTGCGACTGTGTGTGAGTGCGTGTGTTCATTTGCTTGCATGTGCACAAATGTGCGTGGGTGTGTGTCTGTGCATGGATATTGCAGCTTGAAGAGAGTGTGCATGTCCACTATATTAGACAGAGCATGCGAGGGGTGCCTCAGCGTGTGTGTGCCGCTGTCTGTTCGGAGCCCTCGGCGCCAGCAGGGTGCGCCATTCCAATTTACCCATCAGCCACGGAGGTGGGGGGTAAAAGCGCGGGGCATCGCTGTCGGAGATTTCACATTCGAGGGACGAGATTACCAGTCAGGGGACCCCTGTGTGGAGGTGATGAGGGAGGGAGACTGCGGGGGCACAGCGTGGGGGAGTTGGGGACTGTGGGGGGAGATTGGGAAAGGGGGGGTGGGTGAGGGGAGGTGGAGAGAGGGGGGGTAACACGACTCAACGCCACCCTGGAATCCGTGGGCTCTCTGTTTTCTGGGGAGCGTAGCTGCCAAGCTGCACATCTGTTTGACACCAGGCGCTGTGGTATGCCAGTCAGGGGCTGTCTGTCCTGATCCACATCTCCTCTCTCTCTAGTTTGCTCTTTGGATCTGAACTAGTGCTTAAGCTTCGTCTCTTCATGCAGCTTTGTGAAACTGTGCGCTGTACATTTACAAAAAAAAAAAAAAAATCAAAACAGGATGAAGGATTTCTTCTTTCAATTTAAGAGGACATTCTCTTTTTATAATCCGTTTTGCCTGTTTAACGTTATTTTTATTATTATTACTATTACTATTACTATTATTAGTATCATTATTATTATTATTCCTACCATACTCACATGCTCAAGAAAGATTCATGCATCCTAAAATACTGGAGTATAATCATGGCATTGTAAAATCACGGTGAATAGGAGTAACCACAGACCCTGCTGTAGGCTGTGCTCTCTCAGCCTGTGTTTGAGTGCCGGCCAAGTTAGCTATGGCTGCTCCAGAGGCCCTGAAGACATTCCAAACAGCATAACTCATTCTTTACACCCTCTCTGCTGCCATTAGTTAATTATATGCAGGTGTTTTCCTTTCTCAGGGTTTTTGCTGTAGATCTAATAAAAATGTAACCATAAGTACATAAAGCCAGATAGACGGAGAAAAGGAAGGGGAAAACAGTGTGGAGGAAGTGGCTGAATGTGCTGTGTGAAGCAAATTATTGCCCCCATGTAGATTCATCAGTTCTCCCTGCTGGATTAAGGAAGGGCCTTTCTAATGAAGTTCGCCCCGTCAAAATGAAGGGACTAATTCTGATTTAGCTGAGGTAATGAACTTCCCCTCTCCTAGTGAGAGCAGCACCATGGGGCGAGAGAAGAAGGGGGGTGGGGGGTAGGAGTAAAGGAGAGTGGCAGAAGAGGGGAGAGGGAGGCAGGACGAAGGCGAGACAGGAGAGAGACACGCAGGGAGGACAGAGAGATAGAAGGGAGAGAAGAAGCTAGGTGGAGAATAGGAAAAAAATTATGCAAAACGCCTGTCTCGTATTTGCTGAGATGTATTAAATTTCCAGTGCGGGTGCCTGTGTTATATAAAATTATGCTAATGTCTTGTGGCCCGCTGCGAATGGCGGCTTGCTGGTCCCGAGCATGCGTGGCTGGCCGCTACACGGAGCGCACTCAGTGGGACTCGCCTTTTCTATTAAGGAAAACCTCTAGACACCTGATGATGAATTCTCTCTCACCAAATGTTCCCCCTTTTTTGTGTCGAAAATATGAGCGCTTTTCTAAATGACTTTGGAGAGCCCGGCGTGGCGCTCGGCGGCCTGCGTCGAGCATGGGGGAAGGTGGGGTGCGAGGGGGGGGTCCCTCTGCAGCAGGCTAAGGGAGTCAATTAAGGCAAGCACTGATAATTATAAGCCGGCAGAACGCAGGGGCTGGCTAATTGTACAGTGTTCCATGCCGCGAGCCCAGCCAAGGGGCCTCTCCACATCGCTCTCTTTCCCTGCTCCTTTGTGTGGACTGTGGACCCCATAGAGCCCACATACCTCAGCCTGACAATGCCGCAGTGAGGCTGGCGAAGAAAGCTGGGCATGTGCCCATAATTAACTTTTTACATTCAGGCCACTCACTCTTTTGAGACCTGAAATAGAGATTCTGGTTAGATTCACACCTCATTTCTTTTCTCCAGTTTTTTTTGCCAGAGATGGATTTTCTTTGTTCACTTTGCTGTTGGTTTTTTTTTTTTTTCCTCGCTGTCTTTTTTTGCCTCTCTCACTTCGCACAGCAACTTTCATTGAGCACCAGAGTCTTGTGCTCTGAAAAGTCAGGGCGTAGTCACTTGACCTTTATTTCCCTCTAACAAGAAAAAGCCCAGCAGTTTAGAATAGGCATGTATGGAGTAAATTAGAGCAGTTCAGTGCAGAATGGTGTTTGTGTGGCTGCAGGGGGTCCGGCACTCCCATGCAATCCATCTCAGCAGCCTGCACTGTTTGTCCCCAATGGACCTCCATACCTGCCTCCAGCTGCAGCGCCTACACATCATTCGTTAACAAGTATTCGGCTCTCGCCTTTGTTGTTGTGGATTTCTCCCCTCTTTTTTTTTCTTTTCCTCTGCCTCTGTGACCTACACACTGTTCATTTGACCGAGTTTTAGCCATTGTGTGTTTCAGCTGTAAGAATAGCAGCTAATGTGATCCAGGCAGAAAAAAACAAAATGGCAGACTATCTTTCAAAGCATACTGTAACCTCAAATCCATTGCAAACATGAACCACATATCAGTCATTTCTCTTCTGACAGAGTGCTGGTCTAAAGTTAGGAATCCTTCACTTCATGTTAAAATAATCATGCAGAGTAATGCTGTATCTGTTTTGCGTTATTATGCCCCTAATATTAATAAAGACTGCTGGCTTCATGCGGTTCCTGGATTTTCTTTAGTGAAAAATCCATTACTATTAAATATTGCCAGGCACTCATACAGGTGCTTTTTGCAAATAACTCAAGTGGAAATGTCTTTTCAGTGGGTTTGGGTTGGAGCGAGGTCTCCTTATGCTTTTGTCCCCTATGTTTGGTGAACTCCAAAAGGTGTTCTAGTCTGCTAAACCTTTTGTAACACCCATTCAAGCGTTACGCATGTTTATCGCAACACAAAAACCTGTCAGTTTGGTGTTTTCCACCTCTGGCCCAGTAGCCAGGGGAGCTGTGAGGCGGTTAATGTAGGCGTGGAGTGGCTGATCCTAGCAGGAGCCTATCCTTTCTCTGATTAGCACCTCCAACGAGCTGCCATGCATCAGAGCTGACATTCTCCCAGAGACATGTTCCCCCAGAATCCTTTCCGCTCGCTGTGCGAGGGCGTCGCCACCACTGACATGTCACAGCCAACAATCTCACCTCACCCCTCCTCCTCCCTCTGGAGGTTTGAGATGAGCATCAGGCATGCCATGAACATGGGACCCTGACATGAGGTCTTTGGTTCTTTGGTTAGCCTATCTCGCCTTGACTTTTCTCCTCCAGACACAGAATACATCTTAAACACTTCCCCACAGGCAACCTGTAGTCAATATTCTCCAAAGTTTTGCCATCTCTTTGATTTTATTAGCTAGCACCAGGCCATATTTTTATCACTGTTCATGTAACACATTAACTCTTTGATAGAATGGGGGTGAATTTCCAAAGGAGGCATGATTAAATCTTGTACTTTAATTTCTGCATTTTGCACTTCATTCACTCTGTCCTTCTCAAACCGAGGAGGCAGGAAATACATATTAGTAATGTTCCCCCCAGGCACCAGTTCTCCAATCAGCTTTGGTCCAAGGGGAGTCCATCCCTTTGCGCTCCCACCTACCACCTCCCTACCCCCATCCGTTGCATTCTCCAGGCATTAATGGGCCTTGTAGTACTTCTGAAATGAGCTGGTTCCTTATGAGGAGTGCTTCTACCTCAAGAGAGCACACACACACGGAGGTGGAGTCAATTTGTATTCACCCATAATTCCCTGGGCCTTAATCACTCTGATTTTCCCCCCATTATCTGTTAATGGATAGTTCCCGCAGAGAGAAGAGAGAAGTAAACCCACCTACTGTTTACAGGCCTGAAGCTGTCTACTCTGCTACCATCCACAATCCCATAGTGGGTTTATATACAGCAGTGGGTCTGCTAAAAACCAAATCTTCTAGGTTTATTAACGTACAACTGTAACATCAGGCTGAATATTATTAGACAGATGGTAGAATTGGAAACCAGTTTTTGCCTAAGGCGAGGTTCCTCATAAACAGGATCTGTCCATACAGGTATTTCTCCATTCATCTGCACACGCTCAGCCGTCCAGAAACTTGGTGTTACGTTGACCTGTTAGTTTTACTGGACACATTTTGCCTGCTGAATTTGACGGCACTGTCTGCGACTTCTCCAAAACAGCCCATCGCTGCCTACTAAATATTCTCAATTTGTTCTCCCACTTGTTTACTCATTACTCTCAGTAAAGAAGTGCCTTGATTGATGTCCTTAATATCATTTGTTAGAGTGTGCTGCTTTGGCGACACAAGCAGCATGGGTCCCTTTAAGAGTGAGCTTTAGAGAACCATTCACTATGCCCCAGAGAGGAGTGTAAATCTAAGTATCAGATTTTTCTGTTCCAAAGCCAAATGCTAAAAGTGATCCTGAATTCCCCTCCAATTCAAGCTGCTCCTCAGCAGAATTGTTTAAATAGGGTAGGGGGCACAGTGTGTGTGTGCGTGTGTGTGTGTGTGTGTGCATGTGTGAGTGTGTGTGTGTGTGATGGGGAGGGGGGTTGGAATGGAGTTAGCTGAGGGAGAGTTTTTAATTAAGCAATGCCCTGCGCCATACTTAAGTACACACTATTAGTAGAATGTTAGACTGTCTTCAGCTACTTTAGTTTCAGTGTTCTGCTCACTGTACACTTCGGCGCTGTGCACATACACACCGCGCGGTCTTTATCAAATGCACAGACACATCCACCGCTCACTTCAACTCAACAGTTTCAGTATGCTGCAACTGTATTATTGTTATATAAATGGAGTTCACTAAACTATGCAAGCCAGACCAGCAAACCCCAGCATACCAAACAACCTTCAACAGCAGATGAACTTCAGCCTGGATGAAAAAATAAACAGTGAGGAGAAATAAAGACCATTCTTTTTTTTTTTTTTTTTTTTTTTTAGAGTAGTTTTTCCTCTCTCTCTGTCTCCTTCCCCTCCACATGGGAGAGATATTAGGCGTTTGTGTTTTAAGGAGCTGTGAAATACATAAACCATGAGCCACAGGAACGCTAGGCCCTGTGGATATGCAGATGGGCTTACTTTGCTGGTGTCAGGGATGCTTAGAGGGAGCAGGCACAGGAGCAGTTCTCATCTAAAGGATTTTCTTAGGAGTGCGGAGGGACAGGGTGGTGGCAGTGGAGAACACTCAGGAGACTCGGAACAAGAGAGTGGGAGGAGGGAGAGAGAGAGAGAGAGAGAGATGAGGATAGAGAGAGAGAGAGCTGACAGTCCCTTGTGGCCCTGTAACTATATCCAGAGTCTGCTCAGTGCAAAGAGAGAGGGGTGGGGGCTCTCACAGGGCCGTGCTGATTGGGCAGCCCTGGAGAAAGGCTGGGGGAGCGACAGGAAGTGACCTCAGCCCAATGAGGGAGCTATAGGGGCGAGCGAGCTGACTTCCTCCCTTGGCTCTCACTAAGGAACAGGCTGCCAGCGTGATCCAACCCCTGTTACCCTGCCGTATACAAACCCAGCCCCTATACAAGCCACATTACAGGGGCAATCCGTGCAGAACAGACTCATGATAGACTCGCAGTCAAATGTCTCCCTCTTTCTCTCTTTCTCAGCCTCCTCTGTCTCTGTCTCTGCCATTGTCTATTTATATAGCTCTTCTTTGCTTTCTCTCTCCCACTCACACCTATGCAATCACACAGTCATACGCACATAAGCTATTCTTACACAAACACATAGATAGTATCGTACATACGTCAAATACATATATAGTCATATTCTATATATTCCAAACCAACAACCACCCACTCAAATTTGCAAACATTTTTTTTTTTTTTATTATTATTTTATTTTCCCTTGGTGCACCCGCGCACACACATACACACACACATACACACAAGGTCAGACAGGCAGGTGCAGAGTTATCTGCATAATGAAGCGGGCCAGGTCTCCAAAGGGACAGCTCTATGCACCAGGGTCAAACGAGGGCTGCACATATGGCAGAGGAACAGATCTGTGAACTCTGCAGCACGCTTGACCTTAGTGTACACCCGCACACAGATAAGCAAGCTGAATGGTGATCAAAGAGGACAGTGATCAAACTATCGCTTGGCGCGCCTGCGTGGTTGCACTCGTGCCACCCTCCTCCCACCCCCCACCTTCCCCTCCTCAATGCCTCCTGCTGCACAGAGACGCACATGTAGGCTACAGAATGTCTCATCTTTCAAAAGGGAATGCGTGATTGCAGAGCACACCAACAACTCTCTCTCTTCTCCAAAATGAAGAGGCTCTTTTGAGCAGGCCACACCTCAGGGAATGTTAAGTAACTTGTTACAATCAAACAAAGTAACTGGTTGCTGATCTGTTAAGAGAAGTAGTGCGTTACTGTAGGGTTACTAAAAACAGAGACTGTTTGTAATGCTTTGTGCATGCAGTGCAAAAAAAGAAGAAGAAAAAATCGCCATTATCATTTTGTTTCATATCCAGTCCCGAAATCTCATTTTTCTTCAAACAAGAGAAAAAAAATCTGTCATTGTGATGAGATAATCCCACTTGTTTACAGAGCAGTTTCACTTGTTTGAGGAATTTTTCTGGGAGCAGGTATAAAAATGCTGAAACAAAGCAAAATAAGGCAGATTAGCACACCGGGATCAAGAAAATGACCCTCGATTCAAGAAAATTGAATAAGCTGGAAGACTTGTTTCCAGGAGCATCAGAGCATTCGAAACAAATGGGATTATATCATCCCACTTGCAGATTTCTTCACTTGTTTGAAGGGGGAAAAAAAGGTGTTAAGCAAATGAGAATAAATCTCTTGTTAAGACAAACATTTTTTACAGTTTTGTTACTATTCTCAGCATCTATGTCTTAACATTAAAGTCAGTATTGAGGCTGCCTTTGTCTCTGCCATTAGCATTTGCTGGCTGAGCTAAACACATTTACAATCCACAGTAAAACCACACAGCTGACGTACAGGAATAACAGTCAGGGATTTTATTTGTATTTGTTTTCGCAACAACAAAAGAATCAGGATAAATAATAATGTAAAGTAATCCCTTGCATATTTAAAAAGTAACCAAGGAAATCATTGCTTGAATTGAAAAACTAACAGTACCACAAAAAGGTAATCTGAGCACTCTAATAGATTTCACTGTAATGTGTTAATCCCAGCACTGTTTGCCACTCATGCCGGATTGCAGTGTGTGAGCTTGTGCTGATTCATAACCTACAGTTTGTTTTTATGCCGAAGTCTCAGTCATGTGTGATATACAGTGCCATATGTTTATGTTATTAGGAAAAGATAGTAAAGGAGCATATGGAAATATATCACACTAACATGTTCAATATGTATACACTCCCACTGTTTCTTTTGGCACCGCAGGAGATGTTTCCCTTCCCTTTTCTTCCTGGAATATCAGGGGTCACTGGGTTGCAGTTGTCACTCTCACTCAGGCTCACTCCATAGGTGCAGAAACTGAGATACTGCATATCTTTCATTGTTGGGTCTTTGAAACCTCTCATGAAGTGACAAGGTCCTTTGTTCACATGACAGGTAGTTTCAGAAAATTAGACCGGAGTGATATATGGGCCGAAGATTTTACATTCTTGCCATAATTGGATTTTAGAAATCTCCTGATTGTCATGGCACGTGCTTTCAGTCTGGTGAACCTGCCTTTGTTATTTAGTGTGAGTTTTGAGAGATTTGAGATAACCTTTTAACCATAAAAGTGGCACCTATATCAACACGCCGCGTCTGTTCCAGTCCATTGTACGCGATTGCTGTTTAGCGGAGTTGGGTTGCCAGATTTGCCGGAGGCGCTTTTGATTAACCCTCTGCTAGGATTGTGCGTTGCTAGAGATGAGCACAGCTGGTTAGGTGAATTGTGTGTTTGTGCGTCTGGTACCCAGGGCCTACATTGTGGGCACTGGGCTGGAGAGACCTAGGGAGAGGCCCCAGATGGGTCCCTCCACCCTGCGTCCCCACCCCTCTCCCTGAGCTGCCCTAATGTCTGGCTTGGCAGGAGTTTGATAGAGCACTAGTCCAACCCCATGGCAGAGTGCATAGGCCTTTTATTGACGCGCTGGAGATGGGCAGTTCGGTGGAAGCCTGAGTCAGCAGATCGTTGTGCAGCAAATGAGCGGGCAGGTTCCCTGTCTGAACGGTATTTATTTAAGCTATCAGTAGCCTCGGCTGAGGAACGCTGAAATAGATGTGTGGGGGATTCTAACACCAAGCAGATAGACATGGATCCTGTTTTGCTCTTGCCATACATGTTGGGTCAAAAAAAAAAAAAACAACAACAACATTTTAACAAGTCATTTAGTTTCATATTCAGTCTTAAAATCTTGTTTTCTTAAAACAAGTGAGAATATCTGCCAGTGGGATGAAATAATCCCACTGGGTTCCAATACAGTTTTACTTGAATTTTATAAAATGTACAAACATGTTGGGAAAAAATGCCAAATGTGACGGATCAGCCTACTAGTGACACTTGATTCGAGAAAATTTTGGAGACAAGATGATCAGAAAGGGAAAAACTGAGATTATCATGCACTGTCAGATTTATCCAAATTGTTTAGGAAAAGCATTATTTTTAAAGGATTGAATATGAGACAAAATTACTTGTTAGGTGGAGATTTTTTTTTATTGCTTTTGACAACATTGATAGTGATGCGCTTATTTTGAAAGAACTGGTTAGTTGCTATGCAGATGCACAGTGAAGGCTGAGCAGAGCTCAGTACCATTATTATTATCATGTTATATATTTATAGAAGTAAAATAATCATCCGCGCTATTTGAAATGAGCCTTTTTTGTAATTCTTTATTTCTATACACATTTTGCAAACAGTATAGAAATAAAGACCATGGCTTAAGGTCACGTTTTTTGCTTCATTTATACCTTTCTTCCTTCATTTGCCTACTTCAAGAATAAATTATTTTTGCATGCAAGTTAATCAAAAGGACTCCGCTCACCATGTTCAAAGTGCAAGACCTCGTCTGAGCAATTAAGACCCCTACTGGCCATCCAATTTATGCCTGATGGGAACAGATTACACGTTACATTATTTCCTGTGTCATTTCATGAAAGTCTCAGGCAGGAGTCTTCGCCACAAATTTGTTAAAGGAATAAGGTGGAGACGTTGGTTGCGCCTCTGTCATCCGTGTCCTGATTATTTTCCCTCTTACGGAGTTCTGGTGTGTTTTTGTTGTTTCTTCTCCACAGAGGAAGGACTGAACCATGAATGCAAGCTCTGCAGTCAGTCATTCGACTCACCGGCAAAGCTTCAATGCCACCTGATTGAGCACAGCTTTGAGGGCATGGGTGGAACCTTCAAGTGTCCGGTCTGCTTCACAGGTGTGTATGTTTTGTGTGTCCGTGCATGTGTTATGGATTTGGATTTGTGGGCAGATGAGCATGTAGGAACAAAGCGTTTGTGTTGCATGGCCACTCACATTCTGACAATACAATCCTCTTCCGCGTGTGAGTGTGTGTGTGTGTGTGTGTGGAAGGCAAATGGTTTCTAAATGAGTTGGGAAAGGTCAGGCAAGCGGGTCACCTAAAGCTGAGAGCAGTTTGCTGCGTGTGGCTTTGTGTTTAGTCAAATTGCCTCCAAATCAAGGCCAAAGAAGTGTCATGAGGCAAGAGTGAGAGAAATAGAGAGAGAGAGCAGGAGAGAGAGCAGGGGGAAAGACAGTGTGAGAGGGGTTCAGGGAGAGAGGGATGGAGGAGTGGGGAAAGAAAGGGAGATGTGCTAATTGTGGATGGCGGTGGTGCTGATAGCTGTAATGATCTCATCTGTCTCTGTGCGTGGAGGTGGAAGGACCGGACTCCTCCTGAGAGGATAGCACCCTCCTTCAGTGTCAACAGGGTTAACTATCTCTATAATGAAATCTGCAAAGTCGTTAACTTCAGCTCTTCACTCTTTCTCCCTCCTCAGCTCTTTACTCTTCCTCGCGCTTTTCGGGGTCCTCAGCTCATTTCGCTCTCTTGTGTCGCCCTCCTCCCCCTCCTCCTCAAAACTCATATGTCTCTACTCCACTTGTTACATCAATTAACGTCATTAGCTCTCAGCAAATTTCACTCCCCGATCTTTTCTTTCGGATTCTTTACCTCCTCATCCGCATCACCTCTTAGCTCCTTATTCATTTGTCTCCTCTGTCTGTCTGTCTCTCTCTCTCTCTCTCTTTCTCGCTCCCCTCCCCTGCTGCACTTCTCTCATTGCTGTTTTGGCCTTATCTCTCTTTTAGCAGAAGCCTATTGATATATCCCCCCCTCATACGCCCCCACCCCTACCCACACCCCTCACAGGGGTCTGGGCATTTAATATACAGAGCATGCCTCCTTCATCTGAGCCTTCATTTTCCACCGCCAGCTTTGACAGACAGGTCCCCCCTTTCCCTCCGCGTCCATATCGATCACGGTGCATAAGAGAGAGAGATGCTGGGAGGGAGAGGGAGAGGGAGAGAGTACACCCTCAGGACAGTGGTCGCAGAGCAGACAGACAGATGGGCGAAGGGCTGTGGTTGCGGGGAAGGCAGGCTGTGTAGAGTGTGGATGGACTGAAAGGCCTCCCTCTGTTGGGGATGCAGGGGACAGGCAGAGTGAAAGTCAGAGCACTCAGAGGGGAAGGAGGAATTGAGAGATCGGCTGACAGCTGTCCTTGAATATATTTCTTCAAGTTGAGCCTGGCATAAACTGGAGGTACAACCCTAATTTAACATCCTAACATGAACACAGTGGAAGCATATTGTTTGCAAAAACAGGTAAATGCTATTTCTGATAAAAAAGAACTAGGTGTTCTGTGTAACGGTTCGCATCATATACTTAATGAATGCAAAATGTTGTCACAAACGTCAATATTATCTATGTATCAGGCTACGAATATAATTTTTATCGGTATTATCTGGAAAAAAGGGTCTAGAAATTAATGCGATTGGACATATCTATTTTTGCAAATGAACTCACAACATATAGATTACCATGAATAACTTCATTTGCTGTTGCTTTTCGTTTTAGCGAACAGGGCAGTCTAGTCATCCTGCTGACACGCTGCATGTATAATTTAACATATTTCCAATTATGTCATGACCACTTTATCCTAACATCAGTGTGGACGGGAAGCCGTGGATTAATCATCACATGCACTGTTTTGGTGCTTGAATTACAAATTCAAAGGGATTCCCCATTTCAGACATAATGAGTCTGAACATAAA
Organism: Myripristis murdjan; assembly: GCF_902150065.1. NCBI lineage: Eukaryota > Metazoa > Chordata > Actinopteri > Holocentriformes > Holocentridae > Myripristis > Myripristis murdjan. The sequence continues at coordinate 20,305,408 of NC_043996.1, read as the reverse complement.
AGTGAAACTTTGATCAAAGTAGGTGGCGGTGGTGATGGCGGTTGGGTCGTCGAGTTCACTTGATTAACAAGGTTATTCCTTGTTTTAAAGATCATCCCCAGTTGATGTCCATGTTTTAGTTTGATCTACCCTCTGTGACCCAAAACTCTGTGGGAGGCAGGGAGTGATTGTCATTCTTTGACACACCTGATTATCCTCAATCCCACTGAAGGGAAGGGAGAGAGGACAAATCATACCAGAAAATAGACCGAGGGGAAGTGTGGGGGGAAAGTGAGTCATAGACAGAAGAAGAGGGGAGACGAAATAGAGGAGAAAAGGAGACAAAACTTGGAGGAAGCTAAGAAGGCTGCAACTGGCAAGTTTGGATGTGAGATGAAAGGAGAGAAGAGGAGGAGGAAAAGAGAGCTGTGTAGGGGAGGGAGGGTAAATGGGAGTTGAGGAGAGAGGTCCATAAGCCCCTGGATGATGAGAGAGAGGCTGACTCTCCCAGGACAGATTTGACAGGTTTCAGAAGTGGGGGAGCCTGCAGCTAGAAGTGTCTGCCTGCACCCTTAGGAGCAGTAGCGAGGGCTGGTGTGGAAATTGTGATTGGGAATATGTGCTTAAGACAAACAAAACAGAAGAAAGTGTGCATGATGAAAGTCGTGTGTGTGTGTGTGTGTGTGTCTGTGCATGTGTTTTCTTTTACTTATGTCACAGTATGCAGTGCAAGTTGAAAAACTACAGGATGCTCTGCTTTCAAATCCGCAAGAGTATGACAAATTCAGTAGTTTAATTAGTTGTTTGTGTACCCGCATTCTCTTGGAGCATGATCTTAGAATTAAGACATCTTACATCCAACAGCCAACATAAGCATAGCACTAACTGAAAAATGCTCTAATAGTTAGCAACGTGCAGCTTGGAATCAACGTACTGTACACAAATGACTTGTTTGTGTTGCCTCCGAACACTTGGATCAGCCTCTGCATTGTGAACTCTTGGATTAAGTAGAAATGAAATACATGTAGGCTAGACGAATGAATAAATGAAAAGGAGAAAGGGGGAAAAAAGGATAAACTTTTTTTTTTCCTCCCTGCACAAACAGCTTAGTATTGGTGCAGTGCAGCCTGCAGAGAGCACCACCCTGCCAAAATAAAGATGAGCTGGGGCCTGTAGTAAAGGAGACGTCTGCCATGGGCGGCCCCTGAGATCTAATCAGAGGGCTTAATATCCCCCACAGCGAGGAGACCTTGGCCCCTCAGCCCCCTCAGCCCTGACACCCCTGACGCCCAACCCGGCTCTGCGCTTTGCTCAGCTCCGCTCTGCTCTCGCTCCACAGCCAACAAACTCCACAAAGTTCTCTCTCTCTCTCTCTCTCTCTCCCTCTCCCTCACTCTCTCTCGTTCGCTCGCTCGCTCTCCCTTATTCTCTCTCATTCTCAGCAGGGAGTGCCACAATGGCCAGCCACTGATCCTGTTTGGATGTGGTTTTGGATTATTTCTTCCCCGTTTCTCTATGTCCTCATTTTAACCCTCTAGGAAGATATGCCTCCGTAACTCCTGTGAATGGGCATTGGAACAGCATATTTCATGTTTGCTTCATGCTGCCATATACCGGTACAATGTCCCTGCATAACCTGTATTCGCCACCGGGATGCTTTTATTAGGTGCTGAATGCTAATTTGAAGAACAATAATGACGATGAATAATGTTGCCTAGTGTCTGTAATTTTTAATTCTGACCACTAGGTAAACACTTAACATAGTTTATTTTGTGCATTTGTGAGAGCTGTAGCTATTCTAGGTAACAGGAAGTATGTTCCAGTCTATAGATGAAAAGGCAAGTCTGGCCTTTATTAAAGGGATAAAATGTTCAGGTGCAATTTCTATATACATAAACCTACTAACCTTTAAATCTTGTTTTTTTCTTAAAAGAAGTAGAAAAAAATCTGTCAGAGGGATGAGACAAACAATTTGTTTCCAATGTTAACTTGTTTCTTATTTTGTCAAATCGAGTGTCATTTTCTTGATTCTATTGGGCTGATCTGTCTTATTCTGCCTTGTTTCAATACATTTTTAGTTGTTCCCAGAAAAAAAAAAATCCTGAAACAAGTGAAACTGCACTGAAAACCAGTGGGATTATCTCACCGCACCGGTAGATTTTTTCAAGATTGAAGATGAGACTAAATTACTTGTTAAGCTGGAGACTTCTTTGTGGTTTATTAATAGCCCTGCTATATACAGGAGACTTGTAGATATGCTATTATCGAGGAAGTGCAATTTCGAGTCAGGCACTTTGCTCGCTCCGCTTTCCGTTGTCGTTGTCCACATAATGTGCATATGGATGGATGAATGCTGGGCTCTGAACTGATGCTGAGCCAATGCAACATGTCTCTTATTAGGCCTGGATCAGATAGACATGTAAACAGGGAGAAACAGCTAACTTGACACCTCGGTGGTGTGTAGGCCTATTGTACAGAATTTGAAGGCCCCCCAAGTCTCAAATCCATTTTTATTTTTGCTGTATTGACTTTTTCCTTCTCTAGCCAAAGACATAATGAAGGCTTCCTGCAGTTGGTGTGACCTGCTTCTGTACAGTATATGCAGACAAAACACCGCTCAAGAAAAGTGCTGTTGTTTTTTTTTTTTTGTGCCTATTTTGTCTTTTACAGCATATAATCCCCACAATGAAAATTGTCATCATTTTGCAGAACATAAAATGGATGCGAGCAGTGTGTGTTATAGCCTCTGCCCTAACCTTGAGCGGTAATGTTTAGTGAACAGCGGCGAAGCCATCTATCTACAATTATGTTTATCTTCATATTGTTGTGGTCATTAGCCTCAGAAATGGACCATGGAGTTGTCGTTTGTTCATTAGAGGAGCATTGTTCATTTCTGGTTAACATGCTGCCACATTCCAGAGACAGCTGTCACCCGGGCATTAACAGTCTGATAGCGTCATCCCAGTTTGACCGCTTTGGGCCTCCACTTTTATTTCCCGGGTCACAACAGTGTCAGGCATCCGTTCTCTCAAGCAAATTGAGTCCCAAGTGTACACAGCTCAATAATTAATATCAGCTCTCCCAGGTGTGCTCAAACTGGGACACCTTAATGTTGCTGAACCCCCCCGAGGGCCACGGGGCTTTGGCGACCCCAAAGTGATCTCTCCAATAGACACCTCACCTTTTGTGGCTGAGCTTTTTCCTTCCTCTCCCTGTGGCCCCACGGTGCATGCATTAGAAGAAAAAGTTATTTTGAGCTGTAAGAAATTCAAATGAAGCCCCAACATGCTAACTTTTCCAGAGCATCCAGACCTTTGAGATTAGACAGCCGTCCTTAAAGCACAAGGGTCTGGGATAACAAACGGCATGTTTGAAGTGCTCCTCGGAGAATGCACACGCACACACACACACACAGACACACACAGACACGCACACACACACTTAAACACACACTTGCATCCCCCCTCAGCTTTCCAGTGTGGACTATGGCTTAATTAAAGCACAAATGTATGGTATATGTTTTAAGTGCCAGCAAGTTGTGTGTTTATATGATCGTGAATGTAGTCTGAGTCTGCATAAATAAATAGTGCACCACCATGAATATTTATATTGTCAATATAATTAGCGATGTAGACTAATGGAGGCCATGTTTTGCACTTGAAGCCATGCCAATTTTTTTGTGGTTGTTTATTTTCTGGCTTGTTGTCCCCACAGTAGTGCTAAATAAAGAGCATCATTATTCCCAAAACATTATGCATTCACTAACCGTGGTGCCATAGATATGACCACTCTAGTTCCACTGTCAATATCTAAATTGTTCTTTTTTTCAATTATATATATCATAATGATGTTTTTTATTGTTGATAGCACATTCATTTGTTTGTAATTAAGTAATTTTCCTTGGCATTTGACATTGGCTGTCTCCAATGGTTATTCAGGCAGAAGCAAATTATGATCTTGCCTTTATTCCTTTAATGCGGGACAACACAGCCTGATTCTAATTTACCAAAAACAGCAATAAGGAGCGTAACAATGATTATAGGCAGAGTTCAATGGCAATGAAATAGAGAATACAGAGCAAGTGGAAAGTCTTTTTAAAATATGCAGCAAAATATGCTTAATTTCCTCTCCGTTTCCCTCCTGTCCCTGTGTCTCCTTCGCCTGTCCCCGTCTGTGAGCAGTGTTTGTCCAGGCCAGCAAGCTCCAGCAGCACATCTTCTCTGCCCATGGCCAGGAGGATAAGATCTACGACTGCTCACAGTGCCCTCAGAAGTTCTTCTTCCAGACAGAGTTACAGGTGAGCCTCGGGCCGGGGAGCATGCGGGCCACCAGCAGGCACTGTGAGCGTTAATCAAACATGACAGCTTAACAAACACCAAACACACCGCACGTCGACGATACCCTCCATCCCGGTTGGGATGGGAGACTCAGAAGGAATTATTTCAGTCCGTTTCCAAAACTCATTTGTGATGTGCAGATATGATTTGATTTGCTTATTAGACCAGCAGAGCACTAAAATATCTGGAATTAGAGGATTAGTGGAATGTTCGTTTTTGAAGCAGTAATTACATACAGTGCAGAGGCAAAAACGCAGTTGAGTCAATATGCCTGCATCTCCCCTCCTAATCACAGAGGAGGCCTCATGGCTAAATATGAGCTTTGTCCTCTGGGAGCCCATATCTGCCCTTCAACAAAGTTAGTAGTTGGACTTATGAACTCGCAATGTTAGAGAGATAATCCATTTTCTAGCAATCTCTTTCTCCACTCCTTGGAGAACCTGAAAAAATGAAACAGACCTTATTATATTATTTCAGTGTGGTGGTGTTTTCAAGCCGCACTGTTGTGTTTGGGGGATTCTCTTTCTTACACAAGGTACATTTCTCATATCCAGGTCTTTTTCTATTACCTTGTGTAACTAAAACATTAAAATGTGAACAGTCTAAGCACCTTGTTCAATCCAATCACAGAAATTATTCTCACTTCTAAGCAACCAGAGAAGTCGGTAAGCACTGACCACATCCTTCAAAAACAACTATGTGAAACTTGGATTAGCAGCACTGCATATTAGCTCCTAGCCAGAGGAAGTATCCGGGGCTTTGGCTGCCAATTGATCGGCAGCGATTTTCATATTGAGATTCAGGTTGTAAACACACAGGCGTGTGCCTGCCAAGAGGAAGGTGAATGTGATCATTATCTACTGGTCATTTGAGCTCCACAGCCATGAATAAAACAAGTCTTGATCCACCTACATACAGCTCTGCCATGGAGAATGCTATTAACAAGCCTAGTGCTCTCCAAACTGCCAACATTGAGTCTTCTCATTCATGCCAAGGCCTCCTATTTATCACATTTTCATTTCTTATTGGTACGAGTGTTTTCTGTATAGCCGGGGTTGTTATAGGTACCTGTAAACAATCTCAAATAACCTGGGGATGTTTTCCTACTTTTTTGTCTGACATTTTTGGGAATGAAGTGATCTCCACCTCCCCGAGGTGTTGTTTCATGCATGATTATATTGTTTTACACTCTCTGTGAAGAGACGAGCAGAACATGAAAGACCTATGGCACTTTGTTGTGAAACAGGGGGTTATGAAAGGAGAGCAGGATTGAGCTTGGGGGATAAGACGATCATTATGCTCAACCTGTGCCATGCTCTAAAGGCAGTCCCAAGTGAGTGCATGCTCTCACACTCAAGCTCCGAAACACATACACACACAGTGTTATCACATGCATGCACACATTCAAATGTATATTTGCATAAATCCGCATTATCATAGAGGCATGCGCTGATTAACACTGTGACCATCTTAAAAGACCCCTTAGTTGTTTTTTTTTTTTTAATTTGTTTTCTTTTTCATACATACATCATTATCTTAAGAGGTAATTTGTGTGCTATTATTATTGGATGTTTTTGTTTGCAAAACATATCCCTTTTCTCTGGAAGCCCCATGTTCCCATTGTCTGTAGTTAAAGTATTTGGCATACAGTGCAGGTTGGAGTCTTGTTTTCAGTTGTTGTTTGTTTGTGGTTGCTTTTTCCAATGTATCACACTTCAAAATGTCTCACTGACATGGGGCAGTCGTTTGTCAGTCTGTCTGAAGTGGAGCTGTCTTCCAGCAGTGCGGAGAGTGGAGGCTCTCTCTCTCTGCCAGGTCTTGAGTTTGGAGTTTCTCCCCATTTCTCCCTGACACTCTGGCCCACTCGCTGGCTACCTGGGCTCCTCATCTCTCACAGTAGTCGGAGGGGTCAAAGGGCCAATGCAAGCTGGGAGAAGGAGCGGCGAGAGGGAGAGCTGCCACGGCAGGTAAAGGGAAGCAGGAACGATATTTTATTAATTTGCTGCTGAGATCCTGAAACAGACCAAAGGCTGTGACAGGTATCCAGTGCACCGCTCCACATCCTCCCCCACCGCCTCCCCCCGTGAACTCTACCCTGCGAGGGGCTAGCCAATTTTCGCCAGCCTGTCGAGATGGATGATGGGAGAGCATCCGTCTAATCAGCCCTCCTAGGACCCCCCGCCCAGCCGCCCCCCTCGGACCAGCCAGATTGACTGACTCCTGGGCCTGTGTGCCCCAGAATCCAGAGTCCAAAGGAGAATAATCTCTCTCTCTCTCTCTCTCTCTCTCTCTCTCTCTCTCCTCGTTCTCCTTTCTCTCTCAGACAAACTAAGCACTGAGATGCATAGACCACCATTCTCTCTAAACCCTCCAGAGGACCCTCCCCCAAAAAACTTCACACACACACACACAGACACACAGCCTCCACCCTACGTATCCCCCTCCCTCACCCCATTAAAAGATGGAGCAGAGTCTAGATATTTCATGAGGTGCTGATGGGGAGGGCAAGCAGTTCAGTATTTGTGCTAACAGGGCTGGCTGTGCGATGCTCTTTCTGACCCCCAACCACTGCCCACCCCTCGAGCAGCTGGGAGACAGAGCTTCTCCATATCCTCTCACCCAAATAAGATGTGCCGTCCTCTCATTTTAAAATCAGCCTCTCTCCCTGTCTCCCCGCTGTCCCCTGATGTGAAAAAAATGCTCCTGGGTTCCAGCAAAGGCCTTGTTGCAGTGTGAAACTTGATAATAAACTTTGCCTCCGTTTTCCCTGTGCATTGGCTTCAGAGACAGTAGCTTTTCATATTGCATAAGGAACTGAGCCACTGACAATGCTGCTAGGCTGGATTAATTAGCCAGATTCATTAACTGATGGATGCACAGCATTAGCCACAGCTTAAATCTGACATTTCTCTGAGTGCAGTTCATTTGTGAAGAAGCACATAAGTTCAGCTCATCATTGCTCCACTAGCGATATAGTGTACTGGAGGGGTGCAATTGGAGGCTTCTCTCCCAATGATCCCAATTCCTCCTAAGACAAGACAATAAGATTGAAGTTACACAACAGTGAAGATGACATTTTCTGCGTGAGATTCCCTTGTTCCTTTTAAGCTGGGCTGTCTTTCATTCCCTCCATCTTCCAATTTCATTATCATTCCTTGGAAGCGACACGAGATTGTAAGTCATGTGTTAAGTCGTGCCGCGATCGACAGAGCAGTGGAAGGACTGGGGTACTGTATGACTTCTCCCTCTCCTCAGACGCCCGCAGGACACGTACCTTAATTGGAGTGTCTTTTAAAAGGATTCCTTCAAAGACAATCCAAAGCTCCCCAGCCTTAATGAGTGCTGAAAGTGACAGGAGCACGCCTGCATCATGTTCTACTTCCCCACACAAATGAGATTCTCCTCTCCCTGTGTGATAGCCATTATTGCCAAGCTGTGACCAATTTCGCTGTTTTAATTAAGCATATTTATAGGCTGCATGGTCACCAGGTCAGTGTAAACAGCTATGCATGTCATAACGTCCATCTCAGACAAAAAGAGTGAGCGAGAGACGGGCAGCGGGAGATGTTATGGGTTAAATTTATCCGAAGAAATGAGTGTACTGCATTACTAATGATGTTATTATAATGGATTAGAATTACCCGTTAGAGACTAAAGGTGATTCTGTGGATGATCCCTGACAAAGATATCTTAGACCTTCCTTTTTGCCATCCGTTTTCTGGAATCGTAAGCATGACATGCCGTAGCTGAGAGTACACGCTGATATGAAGCACAGAGACCTAATTCCCAAAGTTTTTTCCCCCCCTTTTTATGAATTTTAAAATATGCCCCCGAAAATGCCCTAAATGCCCTATGTCCCAAACGTGTCACACGACAGCAAAGCTGCATTTGTTTGGCCCTAAGTGGCTCTCAAACACCCCACTTTCTCTGAATATCTTGATCTGTCAAGTGTGACAGCTTCTCATGCGTTTGAAAGCTGTATATATATAATTTTTTTTCCCCCTTTTAAATGACAAGCTGTTACTTTCTTCATCACCCCAGGTGCTCACAATTCTGTCACCATTTCAAAAAGTTGCGCTGCAAAATGAAAGAACAATGAATAAAAAAAACAAGTAAAAAAAAAAAAACACACAACTGTTTGTGAGGCACCATCATTAATATTTAAGCTTATTTATAATTATGTACAACACTGTACAAACACTGTTCAGCACTGTAAATGGGGACATAAACATCCTTAGATGATTGGCGATGGATCACAATTGTGGTGCTCTAGTTTTGCAGGTGGATCAGAATTAGACAGTATGACAGACCTAATGATCCTAGGAGGATATTCTTTCTCTCAATGTGTGTGTTTGTATCCGTGCATGCTTGCGTGTGTGTGTGTGTGAACGTGTGTTTGTGTGTATACATCTGTGTGAGTGCTGTATGTATTTGTCTTTGTCTCTGCCTCTCCCAGGGTCTGATGTGTTCATGCAAACACATTGTCTGGAGGGAGACATGACAAAAACTCCCAGAAGCCTTTGAGCTGTTCTTTTTTTTCTTCTTCCTCTGTTGCACCACTGGGGAAAGTTAAATCCAAACAAAGAGGAGAGCGCTTGGTGTACTGTGCTCGAATCCATCACCGGTTCTCTCCCTCAAACATGTTTCCTTTACTTTCTTAGTTGACTTTTTCTGCAACTTTGATAAATACCGTCATACGTGCTTCTCAGGAAAATCACTACAGGTTTAATTTGCCGTCTACAGTGATTTGATTTTCAAGTATCTAATTATACCTTTGATGCTGACAAAACACTGTGGAGGCTAAAATAAACAGCATTAGAACAATCATTCCCTTTCAAATATCACATTCACATATTTGAACACGTGTTAACCAGGGTAATTTAACTCTTCAGTTTTGGAAAGGATGTTACCACTAATTGTGCCTCTATTAAAAACTAATAATCTGACTCACTCTTCCATTCAGTGGGAAAACATGAGAGTGCAGATCAGTTCTCGATTTAGCACCACAGCCTTCCCTCTCACTCGGAGAGGTGTGGAAATGCAGGAGAAAATTTAGTCCTCAAAATCTCTGCATTTGTGAAGTGGGCTATCCAGCAGCAAGGGAGGAGGGGGGTTGGTGCTCTGTAGCATCCCTAGTCAAAGTCTGTCCCTGACTGAAGTGGTTAAATGTGAGAGTAATTGTGTTTTGTTTCTGGGACTGACATGTGGAGCCCCATGGACCCCATCTCCCTCCCAGTGACAGGCAGAGATCCTCCCCCCTCGCTCTGTCTAATTAGAGGATGTAGCCCAGGGCTCATGTCCCAGGAAGACCCATCCCCCTCCCAAGATGGCTCCCCTAAGAAAGCCCTTAATTGGGTTCTTTAGTCATAGTCTTCATTTTAGCTGGAAAGGCATCTGTGTGTTGCTATCACCTCAAAATACAGTTTGTATCGCTCTCTCGTGTTTTTTCTTTCTCCCTCTGCCTTCCCTCTCTCACTCTCCCTCTCCCTGTCTCCCACTCTCTCCTCACTTAATGAGGCCCCATAATAACACAGCAGTTGTGCAGTTGTTTTGCTACCTCAGTCAAACAGCAGGATCACTGCATAGTGTGTTTCTAGTACCATTCACTTGTCTACTTAGACAGGGTAATGAGTATCATTTGGAGCTACAAAGCACCAGCCCACAAAAAGGGCGGTCCGTCATTTCTAGTTACACCTCAGAAGTATCTGTTTGGGGTAGTTAGACATCTAATCAAAGCATTTCAAGTGTTATAGATTTATTATATATTTCCACAAGCATACTATGAGCATGACCAGACACAAAACGATGCACATGGAGGACACTGACATCCATTGTTATTGTCAACTCCACCCTAGTCGAGTGCTGTTACTGTATGACCACGACTCCCTGGGCACCTCACTTCAAACAAGACAGTCTGTTACCAAGGAGACGAGGCCGATTGTGGCACAACAGTGTTTGGGGTCAACCCTCCCTACGGCCTGATAAGTGTTGACTGTGGAGAATGCCAGCTGCTATATTATTTATTTATTTGATTGTGTTCTTCATTGGCTAAACTGGCCAGCAGTAAGCCTGGCCTGAGGCCAAAGCAGGAAGGGATTACTCCCCTAGTGGACTGGTCAACAGTAGGGAATGCACAAAGGGAAGACTGAGTCAATACGGGCCTGTGTTCAGCACACTATTAAAGACCAGGGCACAATGCAACACTCTTGTCTTTCTCCACAGCCAGCTTGAACAGTAAGAACATGGCTCACACAGTGACAAAGTAATAAACAAAAACACAACGATAACTGCGCTGGGATTGGTCGCTTGTGAAGAGGTGAATTTACTGACTTAGTTTTAGATTTTGGCTGGTTCAGCCATTACACAACCACAGACTGGCAGAAAAGATCCTAACGTTTACATACAGTTAACCTACAGTCTAGACTCTGGAAGGAAGACCATGGGCTCTTTGTTTGAGCATAATTTGGTGACGTGCTCCTCTGCGTTAATTAAATTCCTGAGTGATGACTAGGAGTACGCACAGGTCTCAGTGGTTTTGTGCGCACTCCCTGTGCCCCAAATGTAGCTATGCAGACTTATGTCAGGCATGAGCGGTAAGAGGGAATCTCTGCACAAAATGATGAGACATTCCTCAGAGCAAACTCTGAAGGAGATTTTTGGATTATTGACTGACCCACTGAATTTTTGATTGTAGATGACATAAATAACAAGAACTACAGGGGTTGAAATGTGAAATTAGCATTTTATAAGAGTGTTGCCTCAGCTAATGTTGGCTAATACACAAATTACAGTTGGTCAGAAACTTAACTAATGCTTGAATACATTTATTCATTTTACAAAGTCATTAATTAATGCAAAAGTAAGTACTTTAATTACACTGTTGATGACACAGTTGTCCCTTTGCTGGAACTTTCTGTTACTCAGCCATTTACTAACATATTAACAATGAATGCGCAAAATGCAAATTGTACTCATATTAACTATGTATTAAAGCTCTTGTAAATTTATTTATGTCATTTCCATCAGAGAGGATATTTCATTCAGCCACTTAAAGTTAGGAATTTCCTCATGCATTTTACAATGCATGACCAAATGCTTTACTGTGTGCCGCAGATCCTCTCATACGAATTGGCCTTTGCTTCCTTTTCTTCAGAAGTATTACTAATGCAGGCAAAAGGCGTTAACTCATGTCGTAGCGTTTAACTGATAAACACTCATCAATAATATTTCATGTTTATTAACACTTGGCTAAATCATTTGCATTATCTGTAAACTCCTACCTACTTCACTACTACTTAGCTGTCTTATTACTTCTTACTTACTTGTTGTGTTCATCTGTCTTCATAAAAAGCAAGTACAATACTTATGGCTTCCTGCAGTTTATTAGGTATTTATTTTTGTTTGTTAACTCTTAATTATCTATTTTTCTTCCAAAATAATGGCTTTGTAAATGTAAATGTTAATATGCTTTAGTTAAGTGTTAGTTCAACATTAGTTCATGTAACTTTTGACAAGGTAATCTTTCTATAAATTAAATTTGAAGCTACAGTACTTCACACTTCAGGGCTGCTGGTCAATTTACTTGTTAACTCTGTGTTTGTATTATGTGAGTAGTGTTTTTCTTTTTTTTGCGAGGCCTTTAAAAGGCCAATGCTGGAATTATAAGCCCTTGGTTTAATGTCGTATTCTGGCTAACACCAGGTAGAAGCATATGCGGAGTGTACTGGTAATTGCATGTGCTCTGCATGTATTAACATAATGCTCATCAAACATTGTCTTTGTTTCGATTAAGCTTAACATCTTCTCCCTGTGATGTTGGACATAGTGAAGGTTGTCTTTAATACAGCAAGATCAGATGAAAGGGAGAATGTATCTGCTGGTCCACTGGCCTTCCGCTGCAGGGCTGATGCAAGAGGTGCACCTCTGTTGCCTCACTGGAGACCGGGTGCTATCGATGGAGACCAGAGCAATGGGAAACGACATACAGAATGATTAGTTAATAAATCAACTCCCCAGCCTGCTTGCACGTTCCCACTCTTCCCTATTCTCCACTCCTTCCTTCCCCACCTTTTTCTGTGCTTCTCCCTCTCTGCTGCAGCGTTAAATTCCTAAGACATGTTGCACCTGTTTGCATGGGTACACAAGACCCCTGCTGGGTGTTCTCCCTCCTCTTCTACTACCCCTGAGGGCGTTGCAGTAGGGTGATGTAATCAGATGAAAGTCGTGGTTTAACGGTGGCACAGAGCCGGCGAGAGAATAGGAGAGGAGGAAGAGGCTCGCTCCGAGCCGATGCAGCCAGCCTTCATAAGGGAGAGGCTGGTGCGCATTATTGATCAGAGCAAAATTTAATTTAGTGGAGAATTGACTGCTATGGTTTACCTGAACACTGCTGGTAACTGGGCCCTGCAGCAGGCCTGTGTGGCCAGCAGGTGGTTGGAAGGATAGAGAAGGAGATTAAGGGTTGGATGGAAGGGAAGGAAATGGATGATAAGGGGAATGGCAGAGGTTCAGGGGGAGCAGGATGGTGGATAGATGCAGGGAACGGGGGCGGCGCAGATGAGAGTTAAAACGTTTAATGGAGGGTGTCTAATCTGACATTCTTGGGGTTCTGGAGAAGTGTGACACCGTGCTTGCACGCTTGGCAGACAGTGACAAAGGATGTCACCTTTGGCTGTTGGCCTATATAGTGGTTTTGACTCTTCACCTATAAAATGGATATGTTGTTTCTGTTTGTTTGTCTTGCAAATGAAATTAAAATGTTTGACATCGGCTCAAATCATTTTGACTTCCACTCTGATTTGCCTTTGATGGTTGCACTTCAGGTTTAGGTATGTGCGCTTGATTTAACTGCATCAGCACTAGCAGTGTTGCAGAGGCACTTCAAGAAGTTGATAAGGATGAAGATTGGAAAGTGAATCCAGCTCTTTTCCCCGCCCTCCCTTGCCTCTCCCTCCGTTCTGCTCTCCATGCTCGTATACAGAACAGTTTATAGCTACTCTGCGGAGTTCAATATCCACAGAGATAAAGGTATCAGTTTCATTTTCTTTTTACTTTTTTTCCACCTCTTTTTCCTCTATTTCCCTTTAGTCTGCATGGCTGCCACTGCCACTGAAGTCGTTTAACACCGTCCTTGAGAAAGCCCTCAGTGAGAAAACTCCTGGCATGTTTAAGGAAAAGGTAGAATGCAGTGTGTGTCAGACAGAGCTGGGACATGCAGAGGGGGGAGCCATTCCCCAGAGGGGTTATTTTCCCCTCTAATAGCTGTTACGAGCCCTACATTATATCCAAGGAGCTACGTTCCTTTGGGGTCCGCACACACACACACCTAGACACACAGGCACACTCGCACAAAGGCATGCACACACAGTTGAACACACATTTTCTCTCTCTGTTTCTCTCTTCTCCATGTACACACACACACACACACACACAAGAGGCACACACACTCACACACATACACACACACACACACAGTCCCAGCCGCTTTGCTCTCTCCGTGTCAATATCCTGCCATTTGAAGTCACGTACTGCAGGGGCTTCTGGGAGTCGCCGAGGAGCCAGGCTGACGGGTAATGGGCCGCATTCATTAATAAGGTTGCCGTGCTCCTGTCCCTCCTCAGCAACGCCATGGATGTCTTCACCGGGGGGTAGGCGGTTGGTGGAGTGTGAGGAGGGGGAGGAAGAGGGGGGAGAGCGTCCCGTGGGGAGTCTCCTCCCAGACTCACTTAAAGGAGCTTTATTTCAGCAAGAGAGGAAAGAGGGAAGCAGAGGAGCGGTCCGGGGCCGACTCTTTAAAAAAGGGAGAGCAAGGCCCAGGCGAGCCAGGCTAACCCTTACAGGGGTCGCACTCCTGCTCCCCGTCAAACAGCTTATTAGCCCACCTGTCGGGAAGTAATCGCCCTAGCTGAAAAGAAAGCTGTCGAGGTGTTTAAATGCTTTATATGGAGGCACCTGAAAGGGTAAAGAGGTAAGGAGGCGATGCAGGAGGGGCTAATAGTCATCTCCCGGTGATACCTGAGGGATTCTGTGCCAGTAGGACTGAAGGTGACTGCTTTGGTAAACTCACCTTGGTGCAGGCAATCTCAGTGAGATTGTTGCATTTTTTTTTTTTTTTTTAGAGGGATTGTTTGTGCCTCATTTGCCTCATATTTCAAAAATGAGTTGAACAGCAAGCGGAGGGTCAGTTTGCATACTTCCACACTCGAATGTGGATGCATGTGCAGGCCAGAACGTGTGCGTCTTTGTTGTGTGTGCGTCCATGTGTGTGTGATTGTGTGCGTGTGCGTGCATGCATGCTGATGAATCTGTGACAGGTGTGTCTAGTCCATGCCAGTTTAGTGAGTCCAAGGCCGTGTTTTAAACAGAGCGCAGCAAGTGGGGCATGTAGTTTGCATTAAAGGGATTAGCAGTCACTTCAAAAGATGACCTGGATTCAGCCCACCAGGGACACCAGTTACACACCCCCTGGTCCACACTCCCTTTAAAGAACCTGGCACAGCTGCCCCACTACAACCACTCTCACCGGTCTGTGTGTGTGCCTCCATACGTTTGGGAGACGCAGTCAAACAGAGTGATACTGTCTCTTTGTAATGCAGTGATTGTGTTCGAGTTATATACAAAAGCATTATCATTTTGGAGTTGCTGCTCATGCACTGAACATTGCAAACTGCTCCCGCCGCACTTAAAGATGTATTGAATGTTTTGTTTTGTTTTTTTCTTTCCTCCTGCATGCAAGCTACATTTGCAGCACATGCAATACATGTAAGCATTGGATAAACAGGGCTACAAGGCTGATAATAGTCCATCTGGTGTATTACCTTGTAATGGATTTGTTTCCATGGTCACAGCCATTGATCTGGTGGCAGTATTCCCGAGGATTGGGATGTTTGTTGTCAGTGGTCTCATGTCTGTGTCTCAGCCCAGGACTTAACTATGCTTAATCCCAAAGCGAACCACTATTGATCCACACACAGATTTGACTACTGTGCAGGTTAATTGGATTTGGACAATGCAAGCCCCTTACAAAAAGTGACAATCACTCTCGAATGTCAAAAGACAGTTCTTGTCAATCACCAAAATGTGAACGTGTTACAACATCAGACGTCTTGGTGTGAAAAGTTTGAATAATGCTACATTTACTGTTCAGTGTAGCTGATATAAAGAGAAAGTAAATGAAAGATATGTCCATTGTATCTGATCATAATGTTTCCCCTTTCTTTTTTGTGCCCTTGCAGAACCACACGTTGACTCAGCACAGCAGCTAACATGGCAAAGATCAGCGCCGTGGCCAAGAACAAGGATCACATGGCGCAGAGAATAATGTCTGACCGCCAATTACCGTCAGTGCAGTTTCCCACTGACTCTCTTGCACTGAACTTTTGCTTCAGTTACACCACAAGGAACCATGCCACAACAAGAAAAAAAGAAAAGAAAAGAAAAGAAAAGAAAAAAAGAAAAGAAAAGAAAAAGAAAGAAAGAGGGTGGAAAAGAGAACAGAAAAGAACCCTCTCTTAGTTCTTTACTAACCATAATTTCAAGATAAAGAAAAAGCCAACTTGTACATAGAATTCTTCATGTGTTGCTTAACTACAGCTATATTGCAATCTTATACAGTATTTGCCAATGTACAGTTCAAAATGTTTGTCCAAAAAAAAGGAAGGAAAAAAAAAATGATCAATGCCATTGTCAATCAGACCAGATGGGACTACACCGGTTGTGTGAAGGAGAAACAGGGGGCCACTGAGAGTGTAGGAAGCTGTAGGAACCGGCCAGTGTTGTCAGGAGGACTCTTTTCATCAGCGCCACTCCTACTGTGCAGTATGTCACTCTGTATCCTGACCTGGTCAATCATTATGGGGTAGAAAAACCTTGATTCACCAGCATAGGCTGAGATCATGACTGTGTGTCCATCGTAACAATGCTGCCAGAGGACCAGCTGAGAACGGTGGTGCGGCTAATCTGCACTGCCTGTGCGTGGAGTTCAGTTGAGGGGGGGGAAAAAACAACACAGATAACAGAAAAACAGGACAGGATTCTGATATATGCAAACGCAGTGACACAGATTTGGAAAAGGCTAGCTCCTCTGGTTGGCTCGTGAACAGAGGCGTGAAGCTCCCGTGTGGCTCTCAGAGCATGGGGAAATCTCCAGCCCACTGACTCAACCTGTACATTTCTGTTGTTAATGTTTACTGCTCGTTGAAGCCTGGAGATTACTGGAATTTGTTTTTTTTTTCTGTTTTATCTCTTTATATATATAAATATATATATAAATAAATATGATATTTTTTTTGCAATGGGGAGTAAATCCATTTGGATTTGGGGTCGTGAAGACTGAACATGAATTCAGTCTCTCTCGGGGATATAGTTATAAAACTCAGTCCCTGGCTCTCCTGGAGAGTGCCCAAGTACTCCTCTCTTGTTTCTCTGCGGTGTCCCATTGCTCTGCTCAAGCTGGAAGCCATTGTGGCATCATACAAAACTTTAAATCATTCTGTTATGTAAATGTTTTGCATTCATTGAACCTGAGATGCACTTTTGTATGAAACTTTAATGTTTTGACATTTTGATTGAGAATTGTTCGTACTCAGTTTACAGGAAACCACCATCTCCTGCAGCAAAAGGACAGTTATCTCTGATGTTATTAAAATGTATTGTACAAATATGGAGTTCTGTATTTGGCAGACCTCATTTTTTGTGTTGCACATGTGATGGAAATATTAAAAACTGTATGAAGAAATGGCTTCGATGTCCCTTCATTCTCTAACACGCGCGCGCGTGTGCGTGCGTGCGTATTAGTACATACAATTAACCCGTCAGACGAGACCTGTCACAACATAAACACGATCATCATCAAACGCTTACTTTACTTTTTTTTCTCACTGTATCAAATTGCATCCTATTTTTCCTCGCTCCCTCGTGGCTCTCACTAACGAACATCTGAGCATCTTAAGGGAGGTCTGTGTTATTAATGACTCCATTACCCATCACCCTGTGCGGTCTCATTCTACACACCCTTGCGCTAGGTCTATTTAGGGAGCCTCCAGCACTCCAGGGGACCAAGGGAAAGATTCTTATGCCTTTGCCGAATGGGACAAAACCCATGCAACAACATCTGTCTGTCTTGGCAAATGATTTATCAGTGGTGACACTCATAGCGTAACACTTACTTTAGCTTCCAGTCTTGTTTTGAAACAACAAACGCATCTCAAACACGTTGAAGTGAAACAACCTAGTTAATAACTAGGTTATGCCACGAATAGGAAAATCAAGGTAAAGCAACGCTGCATTTTTCAGATGCACTTTCCATTATTATATATGCATGAGAATAATAAGACTATAATAGTATTTTCTGGCAGTTATTCTTGCTGTACACTATCAGAGGAGGAGTCCTCCTGTATTATCCACAGGATTATGCCATTAGAATTCAAGCAATATCACATCATTCACTTTATGATGATCCTGTCATTTGCATATGTGACACGTGTCTTATTGAATTTTCATTGTAACATCAAACATGCATGTCCTCTGTTTTGTATTGCATTTGATTAGATTTGATTTCATTCATGTAATGAGGATCCGATGAGAAATGGACGGGCCCTCTTTTAACAACAGCCCTCGTCTTCCATGATAAAGATGGAATCCCTCATCCAAATCAGAGAGATGGTACGACCCAGCATTAACTGTCATAGTGAATGCAAGCTGGGCATCCATTAAACAACTTTGCTAGCATCTCCCTGTGCCAGGCACTTTTAATAAGCTTCAAGGGCATTTGAACGGGTCCAGAACTTTGCTTTGCCAGAGATGGACTGGCCCACATCATCCATTACATTAAATTGGGTGGCGGCCTCCAGCTCATATTTATGATTTAATTAAATTCACTTGTGAGGCGTATCAGAACCACTGCGGCCTCCCTTTTGACGCCAGCCTAAGCAGCACAAAATACACACACGCACACACACAGAGAAGCACACACATATGAGTGCATACACAAGTGTTGTTTTTCTGACACTCGCCCAAGTGTGAGACTATGTGGGGCGCTTTGGCAGGGGCGCTCTCAGGGGTTCATTTAAAGCAATATAATTACACAGCCCCCAAGTATTCTCCATCAGAAAGCAGCAGAATGGATGGCTTGTTCAGAGATAACTTAGCCCGGCTGATCCTCCATGGTGTCGTCACCCTAACATTACCTCTATGCAAGTGGCACTCAATGCTAGTAAGAGCCTGGCCGGTCCTCGGTGAAACTGGGCAGCTGGGCCAGATGCTCAGGAGAGGCTAAAACGCCATTGTTCTGGTTCAGGACACCGGTTGTGTGTGTAATAGTATGCTGATTATTTGACACTCATATCACTCAGGGTGAAAAGTGGCAACCTGTGTTAAGGTGAAGACCCTATTATAGGATTTTGATCGCTGAAAACGCTGCAATTTCATCCACGGCGAACAACACGGGCACAAATAAAAGTATGCATTCAGCCGCCGTCCCATGTGTTCCAGTGTCCTTGCTGCTCGTTCTTCTTTGGTGGAAAATTTGGTTTGGTGAAAACTCCACATTGTTAGGCTGAGCATTCCTCCCACTGAAGGAGACCTCAGAGACCTCTTATGGCATTCAATATGTGCGCCCAAGCATGAGATCCAGATCCATTTGGCCGGGAGATCCGCTGGGAGTGTCTGGGGTAACCCAATCTCTCACACCGGCGCTCGACATCCAGAGAGCCATCTTTTCACTTCAGAACTATGTCAGCAAAATGGACGCCTCAACCTCGCTGTGCAGCCCTGCCACACTTCTCATGGACTAAGCAAAAGGTCCCTCATTCTTTTCTTTTGTTCATTTCCTGTGTAATCGCACATACTCCTTTGTGTTTCTGTTTCTGTAAAATATTAGTGGAACACCAGCATTTAAATAATTCAAGCAGCATTGCAAAACATCTCTACCCTAACAAGTCATTTACTGTAGTCTTGTAGACAGCTTTAAAATTGTGTTTCTCTTAGAACTGAAAAAAAAAAGTCAGTGAATAAGATAATTCCACTTTCCAATGCTAATCAACTTGTTTCCTGAATTTTCTTGATTCAAGTGCCATTTTTTTTTTTCATACCAATGGGATGATCTGTCTTGTGTATTATACTTGTTCCCAGAAAAAGTCCTGAAATAAATTAAAATAGATTAGAAACAAGTGAGATTACCTCATTCAGATGGCAGATTTTTTTCTCACTTTAAGAAAAAAAAAAACATTGAAGGCTGAAATTGAAACTAAATGGCTTGGTAAGATTTTTTTTTTCCAGTGAATTTCATAAATACAACACTTTGGGATTATGAAAAAAGATACCTTGCATAGTCCTCCTCATTAATTAAAAGCATGTCTTTACGTTTTTTTTTTTTTTTTTTTTGGACTGAGAAAGTGTGTATGGCAAAGAAAGCTTTCAGGTGATAATAAGAGAGGAACACCCAGAGCTGTGATCTACGACATGTAACAGTAACAGGGTGTGATACTAAAATAATCTACTCTGTGTTGTTTCATGCATGTCAAAGACCCGTCTTCCTGCGATTACGTTCAGAAGAATGTGTTGTTAATAAAACCGGACTTAAGCTCTCCATTCATGTCAATAACAAAATAGATGAAGATAGAAGAAGTAGATTTAAGACACCAATGGCAAACATAAAGCCTTTCATCACCCCCGTTATTGTGTCTGTCACAGGGAGGCTGTTGATTTCCTCACTTGGCTATCCAGCACTCCCACCCAGAGGCCACGCGAGGGCAAATACTCTTCCCCTTCTCTGTAGCCCCTCCCGTGGCCCTGATGGCTAATGATCCCCCCTGCCTCCTGAACTGGGAGAGCTGAAGGTGAGCAGCCCCCTCCAGTCATCTCCCTCTGCCCCACCAAGAGAGGCACTTGAAAAAGATAAGGCACTGGATTTTTTTTTTTTTTTTTTTTTTTTTTTTTTTTTTTTTGTATTTTCAAAATGAATTAAACACCAAGCAATAAAATATAGACCATGTGAGGTCAAACCCGCTGCAACTCTCCAGGCTCTGGCCAATGTGATGAAGTAGAGGACAAGGGAAGAGTTTGACAGAGAGAGAGAGAGAGAGGGAGAGAAAGAGAGAAAGGGGGTGAGAGTATCAATAATGCAGCACACTGTATATCCAGCTAACTGCAAAAAAGGAAAATACACTGCCTGAGAGTGGAGAGAGCTGAATTCTGGGCCACGTCCCTTGCATTTAAGTGCCAAAGCGTCAGATCATTTCTTAAGTATGGTATTGATTTGTGTTGGTTGCGACTGCTGAAATCACTTATTTCAATGCTCCCTGCTCTACTTGGGCTGTGTGCTAAAACATCTATGCCCAAACACAAACTGTAATTTACTGCATGTGCTTTTTAGCGGGGTCTTTTTCTTGTTCACCATCAGCAGAAATCTATGCAGACCAACAATGTTGTGAATTAACTGCTGCCATGATGCTGTCCGCCATGTGTTTTAATGTTTTAATGTGCACATTTAACTAGTGCCTTTTATTTTTTTAAAAGTTGCACTTGCACAAGCGTCACTTTTTAAACATTAAGCTGATAATAACGCTGTTTTGTTGAGCATTAAGCTGCGATTACTGCTGTTTCCTGGTGCTGCTTTTCTTTATTTGTCTTATTTTAACGACATAGGGAGAAGCCATGTGATATTTCATTGTACCTGAGTGTAATGATAATAAAGATCTGTCATATGTGAAATGCAGACTGAGCACGTGTCTGGTTTGAAACAAACAAAAAAAAATGTGGGAGAAGGAACTCAAACTACAGTGTAAAACTTCTTTTGTTTTTGTTCTTTTGTTTTCAGTTTTCTTTTGTTTTTTTTTTTGTTTTTTTTTTTCATTTTTCAGTCTTGCGAGTTAAGCACCTTGCCTCATAATGCCAGTTTGTCATTTATTTTCCTCTCTTTTGCTTATTGATGATGAACTAGGAAATGCTTCATAATGGAGTCCCACGGGAGAAAAGGGCCTCATTCTCTCACTTTCCTCCCATTCTCTCTCTCTCTCTCTCTCTCTCTCTGTCTGTCTGTCTCTCTCTCACCAACTCCATATCCTTCTTTCTCCTCTCCTTTTCTTAATTTCATCCTTCTGCCGTTATAATCTGGGCTTCCCCTTGACTCCTTCTGTCTTTCTCACCCCTCCCTCTCATCTTCTGTCACCCATGTCAGTCTTCCTCTCTCTCCTAGCCGCCCCACCCCCCCTCCTCTGCCTTGCATCTCTTGTATTGTAAACAGCTCACAAAAGCATGACAAGGTCTCTGCTCATGTTCCCCCTGCCTCCCTCTCTGTTCTCCCAGCTATTTGTTATTGTCTCTTCGCTATCGTGTGTTTGTCTCTATCACGCTTTCTTTATTCTGTTTTTTCCTCTGCGTCAGAAAAGCAAAAGTTAATTAAATATGGAACGAGATGGAGCAGCATCTCTTTAAACCATCATGTCATTAAAATGGCATCCCTGGGAGATCAGCTTAAAAGGAGTCGGAGAACAATGTCTTCTCAGTCAGATATTTATGGGCCTGGTTATGTAAACATGCTCCCTTTATTCTCTATGTATATTTCATGTAATTATCACTTTTTGTAGCGCTTCCCCCCTGAGACTCGTAGAGGCAAGAAGTTACTAGGGGAATGTCATTAGAAGAGACTATTGTTACGCCGCTGCTATGATACGGCACCAAGAAAAAGGCTACATTCCCGGCCTGGTGAAACCTTTTATCTATATTTGACTTTATCATATAAAAATCATCAATGTCTTGTTACAGTGTGCCCACAGCTGAGTCTGCTGCCTGATACTCATGGCCTATTCTCTGTGCTTGCCCATCTTTATTAAAGCCAAGGAACATATACTGACAAGATTATTCTATTTTCTCATCTTTCCAGTCTGCATCACATCTAGACGCCAGGAAATTCACACTGGCACATGCATCGTTCGCAGATTTACCAAAAAAAAAAAAAAAAAAAAAAAAACAGATGCCTCTTCCCCAGCCCGCCAATGTATCCATCTATTAGAGAAGCCGGTGATGTGGAGTGAACTGGATTCCTTCAACAACAGAGGCCAGAAACTAGTGCTTCAAGGCCTGGGTGCCAGCTGACGGAAGCTGCTAATTAAGAGGGCTAGAGAACCAGTGGGGTGCCTTATGAAACAGGGGCACCTGGGTTTCACTAGAGGAGGCCGGGTCTCCATCACAACTCATCTGTGTTGCAGAGGGAAGACAGTGGACCGCTCCAGCGCTATGCCACGTAGCACTCATTCACTCAAGCATAATGTCAAACACGGTTCACAAAAGCCACCTCCCCCCTCTCTGCCCCTCTCTCAGCTTGTTTTCCATTATGCAGGGGGATGTTATTGCATGGCATGATGAAATTGTATATGTCAAGGTGCATTTCATTCAAGCCACATACACTTATGCGCAGATGCAAAAAGACACAGTTGTGTACACTACATACACACATGCAAAATGCACAGCACACACACACACACACACACACAAACAGTACGTGGGCTCCCACATGCATAACTTAATGCCCCTCTCGTTTCCATTGTCCGCTGAGTTTTCTTTTCTTCAGGGTCGAAATGTCTCTGAATAATCTAACTAGCTCTGACTGTGGGGACAATATGAGCTCTGCCATGAGTTCTGTCATTACTGCTGTACCCACAAGAGGCAGATCCAGCTCTCGACCACCAGTGAACCTGCCATAATGCTATCCAACCTGACCCCACAGATGCAGTAAACCTAAGTGAACCACAGTTTCTAAAGTCGACAGCAATAACCACTGCAGAATTGCTTTTAATCAACGTCTGAAATGAGGGTGACTTGAAGCGTCGCCCCATGCTGATTAAATGTAATTGTTTAATTGCCAAGTGCTGGGAACCCATCCTAAGAGGATTCCAATGGAATTATTTAATCTCCAGTCAGGAAGTGCACTGCAGGAAAAAGCACAGGGATAACGGAAGAACGGAAAAGGCAAAAAATCAACCAGAAATAGTGCTGTTTTTTCTTCTTGAATATGTCCCTCATGAAATATTAACTGTGGTTTACATTCAGTTGGCTGAAAAAGAGAACAGCCTAGGCAGGGGAAAATGCACACTAAGTAATGCCACAACTTAAAAAGAGGTCATACTTTTGACCTGTAACTGCAGACCAAAGTGCTTTGGTCTTGCCAACAAGCTCACTTTTTCAGACCAGTATCTCTGTCAGATTGCAGGGGTGTAGTGTATTGGTCCTGCTAGGTGAACATGTCTAGGTCTGTTGTGTTTCTCTTCATGCCAAAGAATACCTTGGCTGCATTCCACTAGCGTTGCCAGGCCTTTTATTGTGTAGACCGGAGGTGTTATCCATTGGAATCTGAAAACAGAAGATTTTAGCATTAAGTCATTGTAACCGAGAGCTGAAGGGAGACCTCTAAGTGTTTAAGTGCTGAAAGACTCTCGTGCAGAAATTATATAGGCCCTCCCCGCCTCTGATCACTGGTTGAGTCTGTGCTAATGGGGGTCTATAAACTTAAGGGGCACAGGTGCACTCCATTTGGGGTCACAGCTTTCAGACACATAGCTTGGGGTCACAGACATCCAAACCCCCCATAAACACATTCACATATACACAGTGAATAGTTTAAAACATGCACAGAGAAAGAGAAAGAGAAACGTGCTTGTGTGTACAACAAATGATTAAGGTCTCACTTGTATTCCATCTGTATTTTTGTAGTGCTACCCATCCTACGCCAATTTAATCTGGCATAATTCCCAATACATTCACCAGTCAGTCGGCTTGGCACACATGCCATGACATTTCAATCTATCAACAAAATCAACGGCAGTGCTCCTCCAAATATTACTGCACACAGTGCAGGCGTTCCTTGCAGTGAAATAGCCTTTGCTGTTGCATTTAGATACACAAGGCTTGCCGTTCTGCTGATAGATGCAGTTCTGCCCTCCCAAGGGAAATGTGCCTGCATCCCTCTGGTCAGAAGTGTGCTTCTGTCCCCCCACCATGCCACGGGAGGAGAGGGAGTGGGGAGGGAGCAGAGGCCTGTTCCCTGCAGCTGTGCCCTTATTCCCAGCACCTGACCAGGGGCCCAGATGTGCACACGGGCAGCAGCAACAATTTGAGCAATGTGAGTCCCCTGTGGGACCCCAGGCACCTGCAAATGTAACCTCACTATCTAACACGATGGCGTAATTACAGGTCTAATAAGTCTACATCTGGAAAGAATTTATTTAATCTATCACACCCACCCTATGTAGACTGTGGAACAATACAAAAATGATACCGCACTCTGAGTGTTTCCTGTGCACATCACACAACAAAACATGAGTGCCACTTGAACCAGAAGTGTTTTCCAAATCAGTGACCCAATTAGACATCAGGTAAACAGTAACTACAGGGCACATTGTTGCCATTTACAGTGGAGACCTAAATTAAATTTTCTGGTGTTATTTCTTTGCTATGTATACAGATGTGTCTTATAAATCTACTCACTTACAAAAAGCAGTCATCTTTTTTTTATTGTACCTCTTTTCTGAACCAAGAAAACACCTTGTAGGCCACTAGACGAACATTCAATTTCAGACAGTTACAGAATACAACACATTTAAGGACAATAACATTGATTATAACATAGTACATTTTAGTTTAGGTTTCTATACCAATTAAAAGTGACAAAACTTAGCTGTTTAAGGATGCTCTGAGAAAATTTACAGAAAGCACCATCCCATATTAAGACCAACTGACGATTATGCAGCAAAATTTCTGCTATTATAACTCAGTGTCTTAAATCAGTCAGTGTCTTGGTGCAATATATAGGTTGAATATGATTGATAATCCTAAGACAACCAACATGGGCAGTAATTAATGCAAACCAATGCCAATTCTGAGGAGTGATTTCACCCAATACTGCATTATAGCTTGATGCCCATGTAGTACACACAAAAAGCTATAAAAGGTGAATGGTGACATCTAGTGGCATGTATATGTACATACACCTAATTGACCACAAATGATCAAAAATTGCATTTGGCATTTGTGAGCAGGGTAGCATTCCTTTAAACAAATACAAGGACGTTATCTACAAGACAAGTTCAAAAAGCAGCAATAAAACAAAAACAATATCACATAAAGTTAAGTAAATTTGTTTGGCATCATTAGCTGCAAACTCACTGAGAAACAAAAGTTCAACATGAGTGGTAAAAGTAAAATTGAAGGCTTCTTTGTGTTTGCATTGTTTAGCAACATTACAGTGCACAAACCAGGTTACAATGGAACAGTGAAATTGTACAAAACACATTGTGAAGAAATTCAGTGTTCCAGTAATTTATCCAAATATAACATCAAGATGTCCAAAAAGGGAAAAAAAAAAAAAAAAAGAAAGAAATGTGTCTTGGGCTTTGACACACATATTTCAGGATTTGACATGAATGCATGACAGCACTGTGTGTTTGGTGGCTGCCACTGTGCTCTCCTGCATCAAACAGTAGAAACGTCTGGCAGCAGAGGGTGATAATGATCTGTTTTACTGTACCTGCGGCCCACTGATGCCTTATTTTCACTTAACAAAGCCACATTTTAAATCTCCTATATATCCCAACTGTGCATCATAAAGCCCTGCACAACATGACTAACTTATTCTGCATGGCATTTACTCAAGCCAAGTATAAATTCTGTTTTAACTTTGTATGTACCAATAAAGCTAAATTATGTCCTAGGTGGGTCTAAGTGTGGCATTTAGTCAAGCAAAATGACTAAATGACTCCAGAGCATGTGTCTGTATCCTGCCTGCCTTACAATGTATACAATGTATTAAGTAGGTACATGGTTATCCATAGGTCCAAAGATAATTTTCTCTGGCATTTTTATACCCCACCTGACACCTCTGTTGAAGTTGTCTGGTGAAGTCTACAATATTGACGTATTGTGGTTCTAATTTTTAGAGCGGATTCATAGTCATGATGGATGCTTAGTACACACTTCAGACTGGGCAAATTGACTGAAAATTAAATTACACAGTACCAGCTTAATACAGCCAAACATTAAAATGCACAACTGAGAACTATTAATTCTGGTGAAATTGTTGTCCACAGTCATCTGCTTATTTAGGGATTTGATAATGAAGGGTTCCACTCATGGTTTTTCTGTATTGTCTATCCCCATCCATGGTCACCAGCCTGTCATTGGCCAATATGAAGGTCAGTTGTAGACTGAGTGGTATGCCGCTTGGGGCACAGAATCTTGCTAAAGGCCCTGCGAAAGCTACTGTGACAGAGCGGGTACAAGAAGGGGTTAATAGCTGAGTTGAGCCACAGGAGCCAGAAGGTGACCTCGTACCAATGGTGCTGGATGCAACGCCCTCTACAGGCAGCACGGATGATCATCAGCAGGGTGTATGGCGCCCAGCAGATGGCAAACACACACACTATGATGGCCAGGGACTTAGCAATTTTCTTATCCCTGGACAGACGGCTAGGCTGGGCAGCCCTGCTGGCTGAGAGATCCAGTTTGCTCAGACAGGGAGAGGAGGTCTGGGAGTGGATGGAGCCTCTTACAGCCAGTTTCATCCCAAAGCCCCAGTTGTGCGAAAAGGGGGTGCCCTCCCCCTGGGCAGAGGCTGGTTCGCTGAGTTGGAGGTGGGGTTGGGTCTCCCTGCTGTGGAGCCTCCTCCTGCGGATGCTGAGGTAAATGCTGAGGTTGAAGAAAGCCACAGAGATGAAAGGAGAGAAGAACTCCAGCATGGAGGCACTCAGCAGGAAATACCAAGTGTAATAGAACTCAGCGTAGCACTCATCCTTTGGCACGCGGCTGCTGCCCACTACCAGTTCCCAGAATATGATGGCTGGGCCATAAAGGACAAAGGCTAGCACCCAGACAGCAATCATCTTCATGATGGCTTGATGGGTCATGCTCTGCCTGGCACGGTAACTTACCTACAGCAAATGAAAATGTACACAGTGGTTTCTGGAGGGCAGGGAGAGTTTCCCAAACTTAGATGTAAAAGCTATGCTCCATCACTGTTGTGTTATCTAAATGTCTGGACAACTAAAAACAGTTAGTCAACTAAACTGAGTTATGATACAGCCATAACAAGATGAGGAACGCTCTTTGGTGTACATATTGTGCATTAATCGAAGCAGAGTGGTGCAGTGAACCAAAGGCCAAACTACAGGCTACTGTTGCTGTTGATACAAACTACCCACTCTGCTGCAGCAAGACACTGTAAAACCTCAAGTTTGAGGACACTGCTGTGGCTGACCCTATGCTCTGACCTTTCTGTGGACAAAAGCAAGCAAAAGACAGTTCCCCAATATTGTATCAAATTGTTATTAATAGTCTGATTTTTTGTTTTTAAATGCAGTCATACAGCTTGTTTCAATAAGCCAAAGAGATTTTCACCTAAGGACAGTGTATGAACTCATACTTTTCTCAAATCCTAATGGTGTGCTATTGAATGCAGTCAAGTGTGCGACTGAATGTGAAGTCAATGAAGCACCACTTATGAACCCTTCTCTCCATTAGTGTGACATTCTATGCTCCTGTCCACACCATTGTCCAGCAAGCAGCTTAATTCCCCACCTCTCCAGAGCTTCTGCAACAGCTTTACAACAGCTTTAACTGCAGTCCTCACAGTACAGAAATTATTTATCAACACCTTCTGCCTTGCTCACCCACCATATAACGTTATGCTGATGCTCATATGAATTAATTGTTTTGCCCATCCCCCAGTTAATAGAAAGGCAACAGTTGTCCTTATGAATCCAGTCTGAATTTATACATTTGCTGCAGTGCAGAACATCATAAATGGATTCTGATAACTGTGAGTTTTGCTGTATCCAAATAATAAATAAATATATAAATAAATAAATGAATCTGTCAAATCAATCAATCCCAATAAACACAATTATCTGAGGCCTTCTCTTGAACATTGTGTAGTTAACATTTGTTAATGTGCTGACATCTAATCTTACTGCCAAATATACTTATGTACTGAATCTAACTCAGTTTTTTTGCTTGTCAGAGATGACCTTCACTCTCCGGCTGTTGCCCCGTGTTTTCTCTCTTTCAATGTTCAGAGGAGAATGCTTTTAGGAAAATGCTACTTGGCTGCTGGCGGCCTGTTTCTGCAATGATTGATCTCTCCAGGTTGGAGGGACCATGGCATGGAGGAGGATCTCTATGATCAAAGCTAGCTAATTAAAGAAGAGGCTCTCTCTCTCTCTCTGGTGTTATTTGTATTCATTGCTCTGATGTTAAGTGTTTGTTTGTGAAAGGAAACAAAACACTTTCTTTGTCTACTATGCCGAGCCTCATCCCACCTTTGAGTTAACACACACGGTGCACAGGACCGGCGGCCTGGCTTGTGCACAAACACCAGCTAAGGTTCAATGGGACTGGCAGCTGCAGATGTTGGAAATCTACGCTAACTACTAGATAAACACTAAAACAGGAAGAAAACAGAAATACTGCAGGTGTTGTGCAACTGCATTTTCAAAGCTGTTTTGAATATTTATGATTAAGTCGTGTGCCCTTTGTTGGAATTATGTCACTCAGGTGAACTGGTTACAAGGTTACAAACTGGTTACAAATTTGCTGTTTATTCATCATGTATTTTAGATTATTAATTACCCTTTCATTATTCTGCATTGTAATTGGCTTTATTTTGCAATGTAAAATAACAGTGCATGATAAAGTCTTACAAGTAAACAGGAAT
This sequence comes from Myripristis murdjan, assembly GCF_902150065.1. Lineage (NCBI taxonomy): Eukaryota > Metazoa > Chordata > Actinopteri > Holocentriformes > Holocentridae > Myripristis > Myripristis murdjan. Next base: position 20,276,392 of record NC_043996.1, on the reverse strand, counting down.
CCAGCACGAGGCTCAGTCTGTCCTTAAGTTGAAATGTGACTTTTCTGTCCACATCATGGGAGAGGGCTATAATTAGGGGTGGCACTGGGCCTGAACAGGTCATGAATGATTAACCTCTACAGATGGGCACATTTGGGACAATGAGGTGGCGCTGCCCCTACCAATGACCTGGGAGACTCACCCCTCCAAAAACAAAGCAACGGACCACAAGCATTAACCAGTGGTAGGCCTGCAGCTACGTGTTCAGTCTGAGAGGAAACGAAAGGGGGAAAATTATCTTGAGAAAGTTAAGACTGAACTCAAATGACTCTAGTCTGCCTCCATTTGATGAGGATGGGGTTTCACTTGGTTATCAGACCATATTCACTTTGATAGTTAGGTGCATTCCAGATGACAAGAAAAAGGATGGAACTCACTGCTCTGGTGACAGAGAGGAAGCGGTCATAGCTGATGAGGACGATGTTGAAGACAGACGCAGAGCAGAGCAGGTAGTCCATGACCAGCCACAGCTTGCACAGCCCTCGGCCCAGGGTCCACCGACCTGTGAGGATGTAAGGAATGTAGACCGGGATGCAGAACGCCCCTGTGGAACCAGTGATTGGAAAAGGGGTCAAGTGCAAGTTCATTTACTCTGGTGCAATGGAAGGAAGGAAGGAAGGAAGGAAGGAAAGAAAGAAGGAAGGAAAGAAAGAAGGAAAGAAAGAAGGAAGGAAGGAAGGAAGGAAGGAAGGAAGATTGACTGAGTGATTGATTTATTGATTTAAAGAATTCTGGCATTTGTTGACCTCATTTGCTGGTAATTTTTTTTTTCAAACACTAAAATGATGCACACTTAAAATTGCACACAGAGAAATGGGGGGGGGGGGGGGGGGGGGGGGATGGGGGGGGTTGGGGGGTGAAGTGGGCCTCACTAAGTTGGACCGTATCAAAGGCATCATAAGGCAACACTGTGAGCTGTGAGAATAACATCAAACGCAAGAAGAAAACTCTTATCACACTTACCGACAAGGAAATCTGATATCGCCAAATTCAGGAAGTAGTAGTTGCACTGTCTTCTCAAACTCTTGTCCACTTTGAATGCCAAAATGACCAGCGCGTTGCCCAAAACTATCACAACGACCAAAGTCACCATCATCACCACCAAGATGACAAATATGGGTCCTGAAAACACCAAGTTGCCCTGGAGTCTGGTTGACTCGCTGTCAAAATAGTGCCCACTTGAGTTGGCATCAGTTTGCTCCTCCGACATTGTCCGCCTATACGAGGTAGACGCCACTGCCTTAAAATCCTCCGATGCTGAAATAATAGGCAACTAATGCAACAGGTGCCCAGTGAGAGGACACAGCCTCCAGGACGGCGCAGTATCCTTGTAAAGGCTCACAGTTTTATGCAGGCATTGAAATACAACATGTATGTCAGGCAAGTCCAGGAGAGAGAGCGCACAACGCTGATGTGAGAGGGCGGCCAACACAGATGATGGATTACGCATTTACCGGCAATGTTGGGAAATAACGCGGCCGGTAACGCGTTACAGTTAAAGGATTACTTCTCCCAGTTATGAGGTCAGCCGGGTGACAAAACGCCAACTCAGTTTCAGAGTGAATATTACACTGAACAAGCACAGAACGAGTTTTGTTGTCACCTGATCTCGATGAGATGGAAGATGATCACCGTGTTGCGCTCATCCCGTCTCCAAGGTTATTAGAGTTCACTAAAACTAAACTAAAAACTAAAACTGGGTGTGCAAAAACATTGTGGTTGGCTGAAATAAGAATAAAAACTAGACTTCAGGGGCAAAAAACTAATTGAAACGATATTGTGTACTTACACAACTAACTAAAATAAAGTCAAAACATAGCTACAGAAAATGTCTTTAGTTTTAGTCTGTGTCAGTCTGGTCAAATCTGTCAACACAACAAGCATGAGGAGGTGTTTACTGAGACTGGGATGTTTACTGGGAGACTGCCTTCACGAAGAGTTGGGTTTGTATTGTAATACCTGTTCTAAACTTCTTCAATTTTGCCCCTGATAAACACCTCCCAAATTACAATGGTAAAAAACTAATAAAAAAATAAACTAAAACTCAACATTTTTAAAGAATAAAAACTAAACTGAAACAAGCAACCCCACCCTGGAAACTAACTGAAACCAAACTGAATTGAAAACTAATTAAAAACGAAATAAAAACTAATGAAAAATACAAAACTATAATAACTTTGTCCCTAGTGCACAGCTAGTTTACATCCTTCAGATGGACTGGCACAATTTGAGAGGTATAAGTTTAAGTTAGTGTGTGGCACAATATCCTTTCATATTATTCACATCATTCATGTGATATATCTCATGCTTGCCCTTTCATGCTGTACATCAACAGAGAAAACTCATCCAAATTCTACCGCAAAAAGTTTTTAATGCTGTCTCAAATTGTGACATCTTTAGACTATTCTTTAAACTTGCTGCTGGTCTAGTGGCAAGTCCGGTATGATTGGAAATTTTTTCTGTCACATGCTGTTATGTCACCCTCTGAGATGACACCCTGCAGAAAGGTTTTATGTTTTTCTCATTTCAGAGGAGGCTATCTTAGAGGAAACCCATTCACCCTAACGCTCATATTTGATTCACAGTCACATACTGACTCAAAATATTCATTTACCCGCAGAAAAGCACAGGCATGTGTGCACATACACACTCACACGGGTCCACACACGTGCTCACGCATGCACCCATGCACACATAACAGACTTTGGTGCTGCCTGCAAAGCAAGCCTGATGTAAGTGTGTATAAGACATGATTCAGGACATGATCAAGGCAAGCTGAACACACGGCAAAGTGTGAAAACTCTTATGCATACAAAAACAAATACACACTACAAACAAGAGCAGCATTAATCCCCTCATCAGCATAATGCACCTCACTGCATTTTTCTATGATGTTTCTGCCAGATGTAGCCCAAAATGTGAATTTTGAGCTATGAGCGACCTTGACCTTTGTGCTAGATAGACCAAAATTTAATCAGGGTTTCATTTATTACCAGTTTCTCCATGAAGTGTCACCCACATGCCCCCATTAGTTTTTGAGTTGCCTTGCCAACAGACAGACAGACAGACAAGACAAATGGAGGTGAAAACAACCTTCATCAGCCTTTAGTGGCAAGGTGATAACTTAATTTCTAATGAGCATAATAGTTCACATTTGTTTAAGCTTCATTGTCCTTTTAGTGGTTTCTTGTGGCATGACTTATATTCTCACTGTCAACTTAAAACCTTGTAACTTCAATTGTGGGGCTTTTCATTCTTTTAACTTAAATTTAACTACATGCTTCTCTGTAGGGACACTGAACCTATGAAGAGATGTTCACCCAACAGCAGCAATATGCAAGATCTCAACATTGTCTTTTTTAGCTAATAGGTTTGAACCATGTTTGCATTAAATAAAATCTCAAAAGGCAGTAAAACAGCTGTTAGCCATTGTTTTTATGACACTCTCTGCTTCCTCTTCCCATTGTACTCATTGAACAGCCAGTACCTCCAATATGACTGATGTGAAATGGCTTGAAACTCAATGGCGGCAAGATAGTCCAAGTAGGGGTGAGTGAGTGGGAAGTGTTGGCACAGTGGAGGGGGTTTCTGGAATTCTCTCATCAATATGCTTGTGGAGATTTACCACTTACAGTAAACATTAAGCATTCTTGCCTATGGCAGCTCAAAGTCCAGTGTTGAATTTTTTTTTTTTTTTTTTTTTTTTACTTTTTTACATGTGCCTACATTATGGGTTCTCATGAGTTTCTTATATGCTCCCAGTGGTACATTGTAGTAAGAAGCAGCCTGCTTCATTTGCATTCTGATACTATACTGTGAGTCCCACAGCTGTGGTTCAAGAGAAATGAGAAACCCACTACAGCACAGTAAGAGTGCGTGAAGGAGCCCGGTATGAATTACTGCTATTTTCACAGACAGAAGCGCCACCACCTCTCCGTTAGATAGTTGAAAGAAAGTTGTAGGGGCGAAGATGTATTGAACTTCCATAAATAGAAGTTTGAATGTTAACTTTCATATTTCATTCATAATAACCCAAAATTAATATTTACTGTGTGGATACTGTAGCTCTCTAGAAATATGGCCATAACTATTTTCTACAGCTCCTTTATTAATAAAACATATGCCAATAAAGGATACAGGCTTTGAGTTCGTGCTATAGAAAAAATGCTCTATAGTTAGTGAAGTTGAAAATCAGTTCGCTCTCTTGTCAGCTAATTCTGGGAATATATTTATTTAAAATAAACATAATGGCAAACAGCCGGAATAATCATTTGGCAGTGAATGCTGTAGCTTAAGTGCTGTTTTGAGATTGCAGTTTCGATTGCCAAAAGGGAGTTGACTGAACTAAAAGCCAATTGACCATAACCCTCATAATTAGATGGTCTCCTTCCCAAAAAAAAAAAAAAGTTATGAATGATGAATATCTCTCTGACCTGTAAATGGTCTTGAGCCATGTTGAATCTGAATTACTCATTGCTGTAAAATTGTTCATCTGAGGATTAATTGTAAATTCAGTATTCAAGCAAAGTAATTTTTGGCTGACTCTAAAAGGTGAAGGACGTTGGATATCATTAATTGAGAATGTCAGTTACTTAAATATTCAACAGAGGCAGAGAGAAATATGCTTTGTATGTAAAAAGCACACAAATGAAACTGTACAAATGAAAAATAATGCAAAGTAAGAGTGCCACTGTATCTGATCGCTTTAGCAGGTGCATTGTCAGTGGATTTCAAAATACAAATGCAATGGCTCATCTGAGTTTGGAGGGCACTTCAGAAACAAAACAGTGTGCACAGAGCGTACACCGAGGCTCTAGAGGTGGCGATTATGCTGTGCCCTGCTGTGGCTCTCCATTAATCTGGTCCTCAAGTGTTTACGTTTGAATGCTGGGTCTGGAGCACTGATTCTGTCATGACAGTCTGCCTAACCATCGTCATCAGAGCTAAAATTGGACCTAATGAGTGTCGTGGATTTTTCTCTTTAGTTAGTCAAATAAAGGATCTGGAATCAACAAGTTGTCTTTTGGGAATTTTATTATTCAGCGCTGAAGGGAAGAACCAAACAGAGTGCAAGGCAGTCTGCAGGGAAGTTCCAAAGATTGTTTACAATCAGAGATATTTATGCAGAAAAATCAGACAATGAGTCAAAAAACGTTGACATCCTGTCTGGTCATGAGCGACATGTGCCATTTCCAAATTAGGTAATACAGACAAGTTAAGTTTAAGCACTTTTGGTGCAAAAGTTCAGGATGCTTAAAAGCAAAGAGTTCAGCTAGGAAGAAAGAACTAGAAAGAGCTAGAAAGAACGCTAGCGAAAGTTTTAGTTCCTTAATATAGAGTTCAAAAGGTCTAACGAAGGTTCATCTGATAAGGAAGTGCAAGCACAACCGGATAAGTATAGATATTAGACATAGAGAACAGGAACCTTAAACAGAAATGTAGACACTGTCTGGATTTGATCAAAATAATCTTAAGGCAGATTAACAAGTAAACATGAGCCATTATATTTGTTACATGAGCACAGTCAAAAATTTCGTATAGCTTATTACAGTGGGAAATGCATTGTTATTTTTTCCTGAGCCTTTTGATTAAGAATGCCTTATAATCTCAGTGAAAACAGAAAAAAAATATGGTAATGATTATAAAAACTTAGCTCAGTCTTAATAAGAATGGCAGCACTCATCAGCAACACTAATGATGCCATTAGCTTTTGTGATTTTAAGTAGACCACGTTTGAATACTCAGCAATCAATCAGCACTGTAAAAACTAACAGGTACAGTAGATATCTTGATTTGGAATTCACCTCTTGAACTCAGAAGAGGCTTAGCAGGAGTCCCGCCATAAGCCTATTAATAATATGTTGCACATTTATGAAGTGATAGTGACAGCTATTGAAAGTGGTTGATATACTACACTTAATAAATCAGTGAGAAAATATTGTTGTGTATCTAAGTCTCATGGTTACATTGTAGCTCTGTACTCTAATTTGTAGAATGGATTTATACTGAAAATCTCGCCAAGCTAAAGAAGTGATCTGTTTCTATGACATGGCCTGTGTTAATATTTTGGGATGCCAAGACTTATTTACAAAGTTCAACTGTAAAAATTGATTGCAGCACACCTGTTGGACACAGTGAAGAGTACCTGTGAAGTTCTAGTTGAAGGGACAGGATCTTAACTCTTACTGATTTATTTTTAATCGGCCACCTGTTGCTTTGTTCTGTTTAATGTTGACTGACAGTTTTTATGGTGGCTTCAAACAATCAGAGGACCCTTTTAATGAAACTGTGGCGTAATGATAGTTCCCCAGTGCAAAAACGTAATATTGCAGTATGTGAATACAGAGGGTATTGCAGGGTCTAAAAAATGTGGGTTGAGCAGAAGAGGTTATAGTTACAAAACAGTGTGGCAAGATGTTACCTGCAGGTGGTGTTCATATTGTGCTCTGCTGTGACTCTCCTTATAGCTGCAAAAAAATCTATTGTTTGGGAATTACAGGCAATAGAAAACAATTTTCTTCCTCCTGCTTTTCCATATTATGTTGTGACTCAAACACTGCTCATATTCAAATTCCACTTGTACTTTATAGCCCAATAACAATGCAGCTGTCAAAGTGTTGCTTCCCTCTACAGATAGCACACTTCCTTTGTAATGTTTCATATTTTTTGCAATTGTGTAGCATGTTTTTATGGAGGGGGAATAATATTAAAACTTACAGGGCAGCATTAGTATGCTGGGCATGGACGACAATGCCATTTCAACATAACACCACACACTAAATAATCATCTCTAATGAGAGAGCTGAGCTCATGGTTGGATGGCATCACAGCCCCACAGCCTGTTTGGCTGAGCTGTGTACTAGAGGAAGGGTATTGGCATTCACCTTATGCTCCAGATCCACGGAAGCTCATTTAAATGCTACGGGTGTGCCTCATCGTGACAGCATTTTCACTTGTTAAATTTTTCATTGAAAAAGCTCCACAGAATTATGGCCCGCTGTTTAATCCATGTATCACTGTACCCCACCCTCACATCAAGATGTATTTAATAACTCAGAGATAAAATATTAATTTAAGTTTAATTTGCAGTATTAATTATTGCAATCATTAGGAAAGGATCATTAAAAATCCTGAATGTTAAAGAAACACAGTACACTCAATTTGTAAATATTAGATCAGAGGGGCAAAAAAAAAAAAAGTGTTTAACAAGTCTTACATACAGTTAGATTCTGTCTTTTTAAAAAGCCATCCAGACCCAATAATCCACGTTTTCACAATTATTTTAATTGTTGTTTGCAAAGATAGAGATGATCCCCTTTACTTTGTTGCACAGAAAATTCCATGAGCTTGTCATGTATCTGCTTGCTGCATGAGCCATAGACTGTGATACTTACAGTCATTTCCATTGAGATCCTTTGGCAAGACTGCCACCGATTGCTTTTTCTCGTGCATAAATTACTTTTGGCTATGTTTTGTTCTGGTGGACTGCATAGTTAATGATTGAAATGTTAAGGCACAGTCCTGATTCTTGGAGGTAGAAAAATCCCCATTGATTTTAACCTTGCTTCCAGTGAGCCTAAGATGCATATGGAATATGTTAACATGAGATTTTTACTTACATTTCCCCACCTGAAGGTCAATAGAAAAATAACCTGAGGATTTTTTTTTTTTAACCAAAACAGCATAATATTTAATTTGCTTCTTGAAGGCAGTATTAAAACAATGGTTTCAGGGTAATATTCTTCCAAGACATTTCAATGCTTTACCCTCTCAGCACTTAACAATGTTATTTACAATACACTTGGGAATATAATAGCTAAACCCCATAATTCCAGAAAGACCCGGGTACTGGGGTTCATTCAATGAAAGTTGAGGCAGCAAAGAGCATTTTCAAAAAACAAAAACACCCAGTGAAACCAGATGAATCAGATATGAAGTGTAAATTATTGACGTCAACAAGCCTTGTAACGATAAATACCAAGTGCATACAGTAAAAGGACCAGACACAATAAAAGAAGCACTACTGCTTGTGGATCCTATTCAGATCATATACAGGCTTTTTGCAGTGTTTTGCACCATACATAAACATGTATATGTATCTGTGCATCAAGTTAAGGATGTGTCTGTGATGCGTGAATGCAGTCCTGCTCTATCACAGCATGAGATACATTAAGTAGAATCTGTTAGAGCGAGATTTATTGTTGGGCAAAAAACTGGCGTTTAACCTCAAAATATTTTCATACAGCTAAACAGCAAGGTGTGGTACTACAGGCAGAACAACTTGTGCAAACCTGTTTCCATTAAAGTCACTTTGCCAAAAAGTCTAAAGAAATAGGCCTCTCCTATTCAGTCTGCCCTATGTGAAGGGAATACAAGCAGCACTTCCTCCCCTACCTTTCCCTCTCTGGCTGCCTTTCTCTCTGCCTGTCCCTAAAATGTCCCTGTTGGGAATTTTATCTCCTGGTTCCTTTTGAAGCAGTGGCCTCTCTTTGCCTCCATTATCTTGTAATTTGTGGGGGATTACGCTCTGGAGCACACACAGTCCACCCTGTCGCTTAAGAACTGTGACAGCTTACAATAATTGCCATGCTAATTAGCAGGAACTAGCGCAGTGCGCTTCTTTCCCTCACCAGACCTGATTTGATGAATATGCTTTGATTAATGTCTGCAGTAGTGTTTCTATAACTTCCAGAACCATTGTAATTAACTATGACACTGATAATGATGACTGACTGATACATAGTAACAAATAAAACGCACTGAGATGGGTATTGTTGCTGAATGACAAAGGAAACAGCTACATCAAATCAGAGTTTTCTGAGGTCCAGGATTGGTGCACGGAGATTTTTTTTGAAAATGAAGGCAATACAAACATCAAAACAGAGTGAAAGAAATTCTGAATAGTGAATAGTCAGCACCTGAATAGTGTTTTCCTCCCCATAGTAGTACTGAAACACATTTCAGTACAAAAACCCTCCTATATATAGATGGGAGGTTCATTAGCCTTGCCATTTAGAGGAGAAAGTCCTCTTTTAAAGTTAAAAAGTTTTTGTTGCAAAGTTAATTGACACTGAATTTGGTAAAAAGTCATACAAACACATTTCAGTACAAAAACCCTCATCAGAGTTTTCTGTTGACAAGGAACTACAGACACCTTGTTATTCAATTAGAAAACAAAGGCACGATAAACCTACATTTAAAGCAAGTATGATGTAAAGGTATAGAAAATATTGTGCATTTAGTAACATCCCCTGTTATTAAAGTTGCTGTGCGAATATACTCCTCAAAAAGATGTCTCTTTTCTCACAGTCACTTACCTTGGAAGTCCTTGCCCCCTACCACCTCACCTCCATTACAGGATAACTTCGT